>NC_082345.1:63947015-64572015 GCF_027477595.1 Haemorhous mexicanus | reverse complement strand
TGCTTCTGGAACTGAAAGAGTGTTTTTTTGATCTTACTCATGATGAAACTCCACCTATTGTATTTGCTGCCTCCAACCCATTATTTCTTAACACTGCATGATAGCATGAAGACATCAAGAATGCTTTACTGTTAATTTTTAGCTTGAATAATTTTTCCATCTATCCTAGCACTTTCATGCTGTGGGAATAAGTACTGAGTTATTAACTTTGCCACTGTTACTGACATAGTATGATGATGAACAAAACTAGAGTAGAATACAATAGAACAGAGCAGAGTTTCAAAAGATTTTTCAGATGTGAGGGTCTTAAGTCTTAAAAACTACCTGAAATCACTTAGCTTTATGAATTCAAAGTGTGGGGCAATATACCAGCAGAGTTTGAGGTTTTACTGTATTTGTCCTATATTTATGTATTAAGTCACTGAATCACTGACTGTTATGGACTGTATTTCCAAAATATAACTTTAAAATACAAAACAAAAAAGGATTTTTGAGTACTTTGTTTTAGACTTTATCCTGTTTCTCAGACTCAGCTGAAATCTGCAGTGGTGGCTCTAGGTGGCACATTCTAACTGTTTCACCAATCCAAAATGAGGATGTCACCTCTGGGACAGCACTTCACTAATGAGAGAGAGACACTGTGAATGTACATTGGATAAACATGGGTGAGCTCATTCCAGTACCTGTTGGATGGACACAGAGCATCACATTTGGAACAAAAAAATCAGTGCATTAATTGAGAGAGGACACTGAATTCTCTTCCTGTGTAAGAGTTAGTTCTTACAAGGACATGTGAGCTGAAAGCCACAAGACATTTCTTCTTCTGCAGCTTTAGTTTTCTTGTTTTCTTATATGTAGAAGAGCATTGGATTTGTAGTTTTCAGAACAAGTGCTAAATAAGGAGAGATTTTGATAAGAAAACAGAGTGAAAATAGACAGTAATTTCATAACAAGGCAGTATGTGCATAATTTGCATTTATTTCAGGTCAAGGTTTGTATGTCAAACTGCACTGTAGGATGACTTTTTAAGAACACTTTTGAACTCTTAATTGAAGGCATTTGTACCCAGTATTTTTATATTATAGCAAAGTATTGTTAAAAAAAAAATTTAAAAATTGAAGTATCAGAAGAGAAATTTCCTTTTTCATAAATTATTTTAAAATAAACTCTATTTAAAGCTGGATTTATTTTTACCTTTTTTTGTATATTGCTAGGAAATCTGAAGTCTGGAATATTCTTGATTCCATGACATAAATTGGTGTAACAGTAGATTTTATTTCAAGGATGTGCAATGATTTCCCTTTGTGCTGTGAATCATATATAGGAGATCATATTGCAACTGGCCTAGGAAATTCATACAAGGAATAGTCATTATTTTTCTGAAGGAATGGATATTAAGGGAAAAAATACTCAAGATGAAAAAGCCCGTTGTATCAAGGAAGGACACTGGGTATACCTCTAAACACAGTAGAGGAAAAGGCTTTAGTTCAAGCGTAAGTTGATATTTTATTGTTTAGCTTTCAAGGCTGAAAAATTTCTACTACTTTAACTACACTCCTCTGGACTCTGGATTAGAAATGTTTTAAGTGTTCCATTTAAAATAACTTACTTCTTACATTTAGTATTGCATTGCTAAGAACACAGTTAGAATTAGTTGTATTGTCCATATTTCATATCAACTATCACCTGCACTGGGTCTTCTGTTGTCCACTCCATGGCTTTTGCTGCTTTCTGACTTTTCTGGTAGTTTTATGCTGTGTACTTCGCATGGTTTCTAGTCTCTCCTTATTGCTTTTATTTAACTTTAAAAGTTACAAACAGGGCCTATATAAAATAATTAAGAATCTTAATCTCAGGTGTGGTGAAACATCAACTAATGATTATTAATTGCATTTTTGCCTGCTGTTTATGTGACAAAACAATGTGAATTAAAACCATTCTATAGGACTTTGTTTCCTACAGCTAAAAACTCCAGAATGTAAAATGGAAAGATGAGATTAAAAATATCTCATTTTTCTAAGTAGAATGTAACTCCCAATCACAAGAGAAACAGTACACTTACTAGTAGACAATTAAAAAAAATAATTCAATAAGTAAATATAATACGATGCTAAGTTTTATAGTATTACCCATACTATATTTATTTTACTTCAGTACAAAATGTCAGCAAAAATATTTTCACTTCCAAAGATAAAATAGCTATGTATTAGAATTTCAAAAAAAGCCAAAGTTGTGTACTTGAAAAGTACCTCTTCCTGTATGGGTTGTATTTTTATGCAAGAGCAGATCTTTAGAAGTTTGTTACAAGTAACATAATAATGGGTATCTCATTCAAAACCTTTTAACAGAAATGTAGATTTCTCAATAATGAACCTTTAGAAACCTTCTTAAGTTCCTCATCAAAATATCTTGTTAAATAAGCTGCCGAATCAAAAAGTCCATGGAGAATTAAAAGTTAATCTCAAATCTGTTAATCAAAGCAAAGTATAAAAGTGTGTTGCCAATGGGAAAATCTGTGTCTCCTTGACATCTGTACCATCATGCAGGTTAAGGAAAATAGAGGAATTACAATTTCCCTCTAAGGTCTTTCCATGCCAGTGTGCTGTGGTGCCATATGAGGTAAACACAAATCCGGCCATTCGTTTTCTTTGACAGCATAAAATAATTTTACTAAAAAGAAAAAAAATCATAGTATTCCAATAAAGCTGCTTATGTTATTTCTGTATTTCCTGATGAACAAAAATGTATCATTATGACACAGCACATGGGAGCTCATGGGAGCACATGACAGCACAGAGGGAGATGGCTTTACAGGGTAAGATTTCAGGTTCATCTGTGTCCTGTTCCTTGTTGTGAGTATCATGTAACATCACCATTCCCCAGAAAACATAGCTGTACAATTGTGTACTGCCTGTTGTGTTGGTAACATCCCTTCTGTTAGTTCCAATTACCAAGGATGAGTTCCTTCAGGGCTCCTGTGGGGCTTTAGAAAATGGACTGCTGAATATCTTACGGTTGTTTGTTCAATAAACATTACTACCATTACTTTTATGTAACATTTTACCTTTTATTATAGCACTACATCTGTTAGCAGAAGGCAAGGAGACATTGGCTTTCATAAAGAGCCAAATCATTCTTTAAAATATAAAATACTGAATTTCCCATTTTTAATTCCAAGTGACTGGCTTATTGTAACTAAAATATAATATATTTCTTGGCTCCATTTTTACATCAGGTAACACTTTCTCAAGGACTCCTGTTTGCAGGCCAGCTGAGGACAAGAAAGCAGAGGTGTAATTGAACATTCAGGATGGACTTTAGGCACATGGCATAGTTAGTCAGTAGTGACAACTGCTACGTGTTTGGGAGCTGTGTTAGACACTCAAGTTTTGAACTGAAGGGCATAGGGGTGTTCCCTGCTAAATGAGGATTTCTTCTGGATTCAAAAGACACAAAACAAATCTCAAGCAAAGTCTGGTGCTGCTGGTGCATTTGAACTTCACTTTCAGACAGGCAGCCCTCTCCTGGGCATTTCTATTTGAGTAGTAGTGGCCACTTCTTTTATTGGTAAATTCCATTATCACAGGATCATCTCAAAATTAGCCTGGAAAGTGTCTCTGGAGATCATTTGGTCCAACATTCCACTCACAGCTGGAAAACTGCAAAGTTATAATCATGTTGGATGATATTGCTCAAGACTTTGTTAAGCTAACTTGGAGAATCTACAATGATTTGCTGTCTTTCTGGGATACCTGTTCCAGTGCTTGATTACTTCTGATCTAAATTTTTTCCCATCTTAATATTTTAATTTATAGTGTATGCTAATTTTTCTTTCTGCATATTTGGAATAATTAGGGGAGAATTTAGGCTGAGAAAATTAACTCCCAACTCATTCTTGGATGTCTCTTAATAAAACCACTGTATTAGTAGATCCAGTTGCAGTTGGAAGCAGTGGATTTTTTTTTAAGTGAAGGAACAGTGACTGGAGAGTGACAATTAGAAGCCTGCTTGTGTGAAATATTTGAGATTGGTCACCACTTCTTGATCAGCACTGAGAAGGTTTTAAACTCTGGGACTGGAAATCCCTGAGATCTAAGTAAGCAAGATAAGTGTCATATCTCTCCCAGAGACTGTCATTTATCCCTGGATGGGTGGAGGTGTGCTATCCATATTATTGGAAGCTGGGGCTTCTGTGTCTGTCTCATCCAGTTAGCTGCCTTTGATGAGAGGCAGCTTGAGGAAGAGTAGCAGTACACTACCCAAAAATGAATGTGCTAATACTTCTGTAGCTAAAATCATCACGAACTTCATGCTGAATTCATAGAGTCATAAGTTCTACAGCCAGAGGGGATCATTATGTTCACCTTGTCTGACCTCCTGTGTTACATAAAGGATAGAGTTCTTCAACCATTTTTAACAATTAAGACAATTCCTATGAAAATAACCTTAAAGATACACAGAATTTGCTACATTACAATAATTCAAATTGTTAATTAGCCTCAATATTAAAAACATACACCTTTTTCTAATCTCTGTGCATGAGCACTCCCCTTCTAGCTACTGGATAGATCATGGTACTAAACCTTTTATGAAGCACATGATTATTCATTAAACCAAATTCCTGCTTTAAAAATATTGTATAACTGGAGACATCAATCACTCTTCCATAATGTTAAATTTGAAATATTCATTGAATCCTTCCATTGTGAGATCCTAGAACATACATGCTTTGGACCTGCATCTGCTTTCACTCATCTTCCTGTTATCTCTTTATACCCTAGTTGCTGTATCAGAGTCAACATATTATGAGTTCATTTGATTTATGTGTGTTTTAATGTGTTCCTACAATAGCACAAAATCTTCAGGGACTCTGGGATCATTTGGATAAAGAATGTGTATGTAATTCATGCATTTTTCTTTCTGTTCTCAAATGTCTAGTACATTTATTTTTTGTATATCATTATTCATCAGGTTTTCCAGTACCTGTGTAGTTATTACAAAAATGCAGTTAGCAAATTTTAGTATGACTGCCATACATTTCAGCTTTTGCAACATTGTGACTTTCAGTTCTTTCAAGAAAAAAAAAAGGGGGAACTTTTATGTCGCTCAGTTTTATTTTCTTAGAAGGACAGTCATAATTACTATTAAAATGTCCAACAGTATAAACTCAAGACTGTCATCAAAAACAACAACACATCTACATAGCAACATCCAAGGTTAGAGAACCAAAGAATGAAGATATATCCACATTGCTATAAAACAAGGTTTTCTGGGACATTGAAGCATGTGGTGACAGCAGAGAACTCTTGCTGTACATTTGTTCTCCATTCTTGTGTCTTCCTCTAAGGGCACTTTTGAATGAGCTTAGGATCCCCTACATTTCACCTCAGGAGATTTTCTCTCAGCTTTTTCTTCATCGGGAGAGTTTGCTGTCAGTAAAACACATTTTCTATTGAGATGGCAAATTTCTTCTGCAATACTAATTGCCTTATCTTCCTACCATTTTCCCTGTGGAGTCTCCTGCTTCTTCCAAACTTTGCATTATGTCAAGACTTTGTCTTGTCTACATTTTAGTTAGAGAGCACATTTATGGATCTCATATATTTTACCTATTCTTTACCTTTTTTACCTATTACCAGCCTAAAAAAAACTCCACACAAGAATCCATGAAGGTTTAACAGGTGACACAGTGGTGCTCTGTGATATTAGAGAACTAATTGACCTGCAGTGAATTCCTTGACTTTACTGGATTCTAAGATAGAAAAAGAAGCAGTAAGAGAGAGATTGTTATTTATTGAAAAATTTAAGAATTAAATTAAGATTAGAGCATGAGGAAATTGTAATGTGTGATTTATAAGCTTGACTTCAATTACACGAAAATTTTTAAAGCCACAGAACGACATCTTGGCTGTTATAAATCAATGAAATTGCTGTTATTTATGCTAGTTGCAGGTATGATTATATATTGTTAGTTTCTTCATAACTCTATTCTTTCCTTCAGGTATTTCACAAGAAAAGCTCCACAACAATAATTCAGAATGTCAGGAACTGTAGAATTAATTCTTATGGGAGTTTGCATCAGCTGAGCCTACTTAACTTGATCGTTCTTTATTTGTAGCTGATCAAAAATTCAACAGCCTGCATTGTGCCTTTGCCTTCTTATCTCGTGGCACTTTGGGACTGCTCTGAAAAGAGATAGGTGTGTATTTATTTAAAACTTGGTTTACATTGCAGGAAAAAATGTGAAAGATATACAGACTTAAGGTAGCTAATAGGTGATTTCAGATAGAAATATAACACACTCCCTCTAGTGATTAATAGATATTTTCCAAAATCTTCATAAGTTTATATGACTTATTTAAAATGTTGTTGACTACTAAAACTTGTAAGCTATCTTTAAGTTCTGGTGGTACACAGTATGAATATGCTTTACTGCATATTTTGAGTAATATCTCAACATATTTTGAATAATATCTCAACAAGTTGGAATGTTTCATTAGATGCATTTGAATGCAAGATTTTTGGACATATATCATCATCATAAGTTCCTTTTTTTTTTTAAGCTCTGGTAAATCACAGAACCTGTCAGTGATGAATTAATTTTCTCAATGCAGATAAAAATAAATAACAACTGTGAGTTAAATAATAAATAGGCCAATTTGCACTCATAATTCTTACATCTTAAATCTTCATAAAGTGTCATTAAAATTTGATGTTCCTTATACAGATTGATGTGCAAGCAATACATATTGCAAAAATTATATTCAGTGAATATGCAAGGGGGTGGGTTTATGCAGTAATTATAGCATTACTTAATTTATAATTATTATCTTTATTAGATGTAATTTAGCCAACCAATATAATTTAGATACACAAATTCATCTACTACTTTAATAAAATATGCTTGCTGCCCTTGACAACTTCATGCCTTAAGCAAACACAATGTATTGAAAACTCTCTTTTTCTTTTAATTTTTCTTCCTGTGGAGTTCAGCAAACATAAAACTCCGTTATTGCTGCCATTGTTTTATTCTACTTTCAGAAGCTGTTTACTACATCTAAAATTAAAAAGGCCTTGGTTCTCATAATTTTTCTTCCTCAAGGTCAACTGATGTAGCTACTAGTTCTTGACTAGGTTTTCAATATCTAAAAAAAGAGGTATTAGATTTATTAATTTTTCATTCAGCCTTTTATACTGCGATTCAAATTACATTTTTTAAACACCTTTTAAAACAAAAGTAGAACCAATCAAACATTTTAAAAGCAAGCAAAATAGTCAATAAATCAATGAGCTTAATGTTAAACTGTGGGAATTAGACATTAGTCACAGCTCTGTGTGAGCTCTATTTACTTGGTCACTGAAGACACTGTACTGCTTTTGTCAAATGGTTGACAAAGAGGCTCCACCAGTACATCTGTGTTTCCTGTGGGCTAACAGTTTTGTCTGCAGAATTTCTTGAGTTCCATGCCTGTTTGTGGTAACCTAGTCCTACAAAGTGGGAGTTAGATTTGAGGTTCAATCTGGTAACCCACCAGAGAAAGTTCATGATTTGAATGTTACTCCCTGTGAGCTGGTTCAACAGCTGCATGGAAGAAGTCCAACTGAGAGGCAAACCTGAGGCTTGTTGGTAAATGAGGAGAAAAGTCTCTTCCCATGGTGTAAATGACTCCTTCCTTCTGCTGAGCATGGTGGCACAAGAGTTGATGTTGGTAGTGTTGATGTGTTTATGTGTGGCTGTTCCCATAAAAACTGCAGCAATGGCTTGTCCTTCCAGAGCTCACTGTTGTTCTCCCCTGGAGAAATAAGCAGCAGAAGAATTAGCTGAGGTCTGGCAAGTCTGAATGCAGCAGTATATCCTGACTAGTACCAAGTGAGCACAGCAGTACTCATGTTTGAACAGCTTAGTGACAAATGCCATGTGCTGCAAACACACAAGGAAGGAGCCTGAGCCAAAATGAGCCAAAATAAACCAAAATAAGCCAAAATGAGCTCCGTGTCTTGGTGTTCTCCAGCACAACACCCGTGGTAGGAGGGCAGCCCTGCAGTGCAAGTGTGGGCACACCACCTTTTCCTAGAAAGGGTCACAATGCTGAAAGGTGTCCCAAAGGAGAAAACTCTCCCCCACACATTATTTTAAATAAAAACCTGTTCAGCTAGAGAGATTGACCACTGCTCAAATAAGGAGAAGCTTGGCTGGTGTGACAATTCCTAGAACTGAAGTGTCTGAACTTGAGCCCTACTTCATGACAAGCACATATTTGTGGATTTGACAAGCACAGAGCAAGCTAAGGAGCAGACAATGTATGTATGCCAGGTACACCACTTGAAGTAAATTGACAAGTTATAAATTAATCTCAAATATTACAGCTATTGAATGCAGGGGCATTTTTACATACTGGGATGAAGGGATAACTGTATGAATGGCATGTGGTGCCAGAAAAAAAACAAACCCATCCAAATAAACAAAACCCAATCCATACAAGGTCAGTATTTGGATAAGAGAAATGTGAAAAAGCAATAGTGATACTCTACACAGAGCTCTTGAACTTTGAAGAAGCAGAAATCCCAAGATGCTTAAAAGGAAAGAAAGAGTATAATGAAAAATACAGATTATTTGTGTTCTCTCATAGCTGGGGAGCTAGAATAACTGACCCACACTTTTCAGGAAATTTTGTTTCCTAATACCAATTATTAGAACACAAATTCCTGAATAATTATTAAATGCACATATAAAAATAAGAAGATAATTAAATCTGCCTCAGTTTGAGGCAAGTACTTTTAATTTGCTCAGTTATCACCAGTAGGAACAGATGATAGCTTTTGCTAACTGTTTGGAGCTAAAATGACTGCTCTCTAGTGACTGCTGAATTGAATGTTGTAAGGTTGATTATTAGAACTATCATATCAGAAAAGGAAGCATCACTGTATATGAAAAGCATCAATTTTTGTTATTCAACCACAGTAACACTTGCTACTCACCAGTAACGTTTCTTTAAGCTGTGTCAAATACAAGAAAAACATCAAGGTCACACCTGGGACTGAAAACTTTCAGATTGTTCCAAGCCCTTTTTTTAATCAAACATAAAATTTATGTTTTTTCTAGAATAAAGATTTTATCCATTTGTTGAATCACGTAGTCCTCATGAAACAACCTTCACCAGTTCTAGAGTTGCACCTCTGAAATAATCTCTGTTGTAGATAAGAATAGCAATGGGCTTCCCACATTCAGAATTATGTGGAATTTATTTCCTCAATTTCACTGTATTTGACTCCTTTGAAAATAAATCTAAGGTTTGTTTTTTTTTGTCTACCTTCAAAAGAAAAATGAACAAGGTTTTGAATTTATTTTGAAAAATTGAAGGCAGTAGTAATATTTAAGTTTACATCATGCACTTTTGAGTTTGTGAATATGCTATAAAATAATGACTTCTGTGTAAATAATTTATTCAACTTGTTATCGAGGAATGTTTTATTTTATTTTTATTAATGTGAGTTAAACTGAAAATAGTTTTTTTCCTAAAAACAGATGGGAAAAAATCTGTTTCAAATACTTGTGTTTTATGGGTAGTAATATTTTTAGGGAAAGTAATTTAATATAAAAATTAAGATGGTTTCAAAAAAATAGATTTCTTTTCTGAATACTATGGTAGAAATGTTCCATGATGCATTCATTGATGTGAAAGAAGAATAGATTTTCTCTGCTACTATTTTAAACTGGACTTGGTAGAACAGAAAAATAAAACACTGTGTTTCCTTGGAGTTTACTGCATAAGGTCTTAGTTCAATGAAAACTTTATTTTCTATGAAGAACAGTGGAAGAAAAAGAGAGACAGAAATGGTTTTTTAAGGTGTTTTTACCCAGATGACATGGGTAAAACATGTTCTTCTTGATAGATCTATTGGAGTGCATTAGAGTGAAACAACACTGAATTATCTACATTTGTAAATATATATATATATATATATATATAAGATATATAAAATATAAAATAAACCCTATATAAAATTGTTCTAAAATAAACCCCATATAAAATTTAGTTGTGTTTGGTTACAAAGGAAAGCATGTAGGTAACCATTTTGGCTATTATTGTCTGTAGTAATAAAGCTATATGAAAGCATAAAAATATTACCTATGAAAATAAAGGGAAAAGAAAGAAAGAAAAATAGAACTACCCACAGAGCTCACAGTGAGACTTGTTTGCTGCAATGTAGTTACCATTGGTCAAAGTGATGGTCTTGATCCATAGGGGGTGGGGAAAGGTACCCATGACACACAAAGTCCCATGGGTTAAAATAGGCTCAGGCTGGGTGGGGACACCCAGGCACCTTCCCCATGTGGAGGGGAGTTCTACACTGTCTCTTGCAACATACTCTGGTCTGCTGCAGCATTTTCAGATCATGTGCAGTCATCTGGTGGAAGGCTTCAGGAATGGGTCTGGGGGCACTTCAGGGTCTTTGAAGATTTGTGGCACCTTCCAAGACACAGCAGCAGCCCCTCAGCACAGTGGAGCCAGTACAGCCCTATCAGACCTTCCCTGGGGGAGAGGGGGCAGGGGTGACCCTGAGCAGAGGACAATGACCATGAGAAAGAGAACCATGCAGGGTTGGAGCCTCCCCCTCAGAGGTGCAGACCTGGCCTCAGCAAACGAGTCTGTGGGTTTGGCTTCCCCTGCTGCTTTTCAACACAGCTACTGAGAAAGGCTTCCTTTCTGGGTACATTCTTCTCCCTCCAGGCTTGTTTACTTCTCCTTAGGCTCAAGATAACTGGACAATAGGACCCGATTTATCTTGTCTCAAGCCCACACCAGGTGGCTTAACTCAAAGCCCATTTCCTGTCAGGAGACATGTTCTGGGAGGGATTTGGCTTTGGTGGTCACAGATGAGCAGTTTGCTACAGTGGACAGAGGTCCATTCTTTGGTGATTTTAATAATGTTTAATAATGTTCTAATGTTTAAGCTATTAGCCCTAATATTTCAGACTCCCAGGGGTTCACAACATTATAGTTTATATCCTACTTTTGCTCTTTGTACTGAGAAAGCAAGAAGAGCAAGGAGGGAACAAGATTTTTTGTCTTACTCTAGAAGCAGACAAGAAAATATGTGCTTATTCTGCCAGTGTGCCTGAGAGGTGCAGCCTTCAACAGACTGTAACCTTCAGATGAGAAATGTGCTTCCACAGGGACAGAGCAGTGCTGCCTTGGGAAGCAGTCCCACAGCATGACTTCTCCTTCTGCTCAAAGCCCTCCACAGCATGTGGTGGCATCCCACAGTAAGAAATCCTGTCTAGCACTGATGGGATCCCTACTGAGGTACCAGCATTCCCTGTGTCTCAGCAGAGCATTTGCTCTGCTGTCTGGATAGCAGTTGGCCACCAGGGATTTCAGCTGGGAATCTACTGGAAGTGTGGCACACAGTACTGCACAGCCACTCATTCTCTTCTTTGAACTTGTTCAGTAAAAATGACTGCCACAGTATCTGCTGTTACATCTGAGTATTTTTTAGTCACCAAACCAAGGTCTAGTCTGGTGTCTGGTGAATGGTACAGAGTTTTGGCTGTGTATCTCAACTGTAGGGCTGAAAGCCAAGGAATACAACCATTGGAACCAGCAATAAACAGGAAGATATGAAGCCCAGGTAACATTCTACCATTCAGACATCATCCATTGCAGTTTTTGAAAGTACCTTTTAAATCAGAAGAAGTGCTCTGGATTGGGTCTTGCTGGCATGCCTTGTGGATACTGTTCAGAGGTGCATCAGAACATAAATCTGAAGACTATGGAGAGAGAATAGATACATCTGAAGGCTGCCACATTTAAAATACAGATTTTTTTTTTATATTCACACCTACTTTTAGTTGCCTATTTTAAGCATAAAAAATGCCCCTTATTTTACTTTTAGTCATCTGCCCTGATACTCTTAAAGGCCTTTCATTGCTTCATATTATTTATTCATTATTAATTGTTCAGTATTAGTGGCACAAATTTAAACAGCTGAAGTACTGAAGTTTGGTTAAGAATACACGTGTGGATGGTTTCTATGGTAGCCTATTTCACAGCCCCTCTTTTAATGCCTCTCAAAGTAAGACTGTAGATTTAGAAAATCCATTTTTAAATATTTCCTGAGATTTAGTAGCAATGGCTAACAACTTCACCAATCCTTTTAAAATGTTCTATTAAATAGGCATTATACAGAGTGGGTGCCTTCCTATGTTTGAATAAAATATAAAAAGCAAATAATAATATCAGAGGTTTTAGAGTTGAAACGTGATTATTGCAGGCATTGCTGAACCTTTCAGGGTACACAATGGTGTGTTTACAACTTAAGAGAGTTCTTCAGCTCTTTATGGTAATAAGTACAAGCTGCAGAACAGAAGTCATCCATAACAGTTTATTTATAATGTTAATAAAATCAGATGGTAAAAAAACAAGTTATTTTGTTGATAGCAGAAATGTTGTTCTTTACACTAGAAGTGGTGTGCTTCCAGGATTTCTGGAGGTAAATTTGAATTATGCAAAGTACAAATAGATGTTTTGGCATCACAGTTAAACAAATCATCCCAAATCTCACTTAATAATATTTCCACTGATGATCCAATCCATTGAGCCATCAGCAGGAATAACAAATTTGCTAATATTGGACAAAAATTCATCTGCAATGTCTCACTGTTTAGCATAGATACCCATGCCAACTGACTGCTATGCAAATAGTCCTCTAACTATATTATCTATCTTGAAGAGCAGCAAAAATCAAAAATTTCCCAGAAAAGACTTTGTTCATCCAAACACAGTAAGAAATTATTTTCTAATTAAGCTTTTCTAGTAGTAGAAAGCATTTTGCATGTAATTAGGTGAGCTTTTTATTTTATTAGTAACATCGAAAGTTTCTGTCTGGATCTCATTAGCTGGTGATTTTTATAAATCTGTGTGGAAACATCAATGTTCATGTATACATGAGTCTCTCAACATGATGCTCTTATGTATGTCTTCATTACTGAGATCATTCTCTTGTGCACATACATTCCTTTTTATTTAAAACCTATTCTTTGTAGTTGTAATTAAGATTTATGGGGATGCAAACAGCTATGTGCCATAGGAATCAAAGTCTAAATGGACAAAAGAGGTAAAAGTTTGTCATGATCTTTTAGTTTATATCTTTACCTGAAAGAGTGAAAATCCATGAAAGAAGAACAATGACTGTCTAAAGCATGTAAAAAAATAATCTTGGACTCTATTAATTATTTATTAGCTCAAGAAGTTCCTAGTTAACCAAAATAAAACCCCAGACTTTGTACACACAATCTACCACTCATTAATCATCAGATTTTCAAAGTTTTGTCCTCAAATGTTTCTTTATTGCAGTTTGCTGCTTTCTTTCATATCTGTTTAGAAAGCTGATATGGAGTTTTCATTTTCTAATAAGTATGAAAGATATTGGGATATATTGCTGGGGTATTTGCTAAGACATTAACTTGTTTTATTAATAATATCCTAATGTCTTCTGGAGTTTCCTGGCTGGTACTAATTTTTGCCTTTAGAAAAAAGCAACCCACCAACCAGTCAAACAAAACACAAAAACCTCTTGAGGCAACAGTGTGGAATCCAAAATTATTCATACCTGATTTTCCTTCTTTTCATCTTTTCCACTTTTTGAGCATTGAAAATCAGATTCCTTTAGGGGCTTACCTAACCCCTGTAAGGTCTGCACGTCCAAATGCCAGAACAGCCATTTCACAATTTGGCATTTTCCAGGAATTATGAAGAATATAATTTAAGTGTTTAAGATACCTGCATTAGCAACAGCTTTTTTTATTTTTTTACAAGTATTTCCTGCAGTCCTCCATGCTTAACTTTACACAAAGTATTCACACTTCTCTGGTATTAGATATTATCTTTGCAGTTTATTGTTAACATTTTGGAGACTACTATTGGCAAAGATAATGAAAAAGAAGTTATTTTATTTGCTCAAATGCTGTATTGGCAATGAAACTTGGATATCTGGCTTAACACTGGGTGAGAGTTCTTCTCTAAAGAAAGTACCCTGCAGACTTCATGGGAATTCACCCAGTGCAGGAAAGTGATCCAACTGATGCCACCCTAGCAATGTCACATAGCCTTGAAGAGGGAGCACACAGTGTAGCAGTGCCTAACACAGGACAGGGGCACAAAGTGCAAAATTCAAGCCCTTGCACTGTGTAAGGGTAAATCTGGATATGCCACAGTTCAAAGAAAAGTCTCCAGGTATCTGTTCCAGTGAACAGCTGTTGTGCTGCATTTCTTCTCTGGGTGCTTCTTGCTGGTTCCAGTGGTCCTCTCATAATTAACCAAATAAATTAACAAATATATAATGTTCTTACCCACAGTCTTTAGCTAGAACTACTGTCATTTGCATCTCTCAGTTTTACTTTTCTGTTCAGCTCCAATATGACTTTATTTTACAGTGCATAAATTATCTTAGGGCTGTTCACTGTCTGTCACATTGCACAAAACCAAGAGAACAAATAGAAAACCCAGGCTGTGTTTAATAAGAGGCTCCTGTCTGCATATTGAATCTAAAAATAATTTTTAAAAAGGTATTTGAAAGGATGTATGCATCTGGAATCTAATAATCATGCTAACCACCAGGCAGGAGCCTATTTAGCTTACCTAATGCATATCTCTCAAGTTTGGAAATAATGAAAATCTAAAGAACCATTCAAAGAATGCATATTCCATAAAGGACATGCTTATCTTCTCCTATGTGCATTATAAAGTCTCAAATTTGGGAATTTGTTGTTTCTGTTCTACACCATAAAATAAAACATACTTGTTCTAAGAATTATGTGGTGCTGTAGAATGTGTGCACTACAGCCCAGGGCACAGTCCCTTAAGACTCCTTTTCAGTCTTATGTTTTGCTTCTTCAGCAAAAATCAAAACATATCCAACAATGTCATGAATCCCAAATTGTAATACAAACTGTGAAAACCACTGGGTGAGGTTTTTATTTTCTTTTTAAAGGTTTCTTTTGATGTGAATCAGATTCTCCACCTAATTTCAGTAGACATTAGCTGGAGCCATGTAGTTCATCTGGTATTTCTGCTACTCTCAGTGAATGCTAATCATGCACAGGGTATGCAAAACTTCCTTTCTAGTCCACATGAATTAAGCCCCTAGACATGAAGCTTTTAGTTCTGTGATGAAGTATGGCTAACTGCTTTTCACTTTCTTCTGAAAATTGATCATAAAATCCAGTCAATAGTAACACCACAGTGCTTCTTCAAAGTAGCATCAGATTTTTTTCACTCTGTGTACAGGTAACTTTGCAAATAATGCTGCAGTCTCAGAGCTCAGCAGCTGCTAAATGCCTGCTTTCACAGAATGATTGAGGTTGGGAGGGACCTCTGGAGATCATCTTGTCCAACCTATGGCCAGACTCACCAGGCTGCATTGTGGCCAGGAGGTTTTGAAAGTCTTCAGAGGAGACTCCAGAGCCTCTCTGGGCAGTCTGTTCCACTGCTCTGTCTCCCTCACAGTAAAGAAGCTTTTCTTCATATTCAGATGGAACTTCCTGAGTTTCAGTCTGTGCCCATTGACTCTTGCCCTGTCACTGAACAGCACTGAGGAGAATCTGACCCCACCCTCTTAAGGCCTGCCCTTAAGATATTTTTATGCATTGATGAGATCCTCTCTCAGCTGTGCTCTTGCCTCACTGTAGAACATTCAGCATCTTTGCTAAATTTGAATTTATTAACACCCAGATCTTCTTCAGGAACACATTTGCCAAATATTAATGCAGTTTGAAACTATTACTCCTGAAAAACATTTTCAGGAATCTGGAATTCATTCCTTTGCTTCTGCAGCTTTTTTTTTTTAATAGGAATACATCAGAGAAATTGCTGTATTGCACACTTGGAAAAGGGAAACACTTTTATTTTTTCATGACCATTGGCAAGAAGGGACTTATGACATTGTGGTTTATGTTGTTGTTATGATAATTGTCATAAACACTTGAAGCTTCTGGCTTCGTAATATGCCTAAAATCACTTTACTTGAAAATTATGTTTATTATTCTCTTCAGCTGGAAATTCAGTAGATCAAGACAAATGCAGTGCTTCTCTGCTTAATGCAGTTAGCAATTTGACAAGATAGGTATAATTTCCCATACATGTCAGTTCCTCACAGTAATAGTGTTCCAGAGTAATTTGGCAAACAAACAAAAGACCTAATTAAGTATTGTTGAATTTTTCTAAGGCACAGTGTATACAAGGTCATACCAAGGGCTCAGCTGAAGTTTATTAAGGATTAGCAGTCTGTTTCTGCAGGAGGGATCCCTCCAGCTACTGTAATGTATGACAGCCTGGCAGACCATGCTCCACAACAAGCTGTTGTACAGAGCAGAGTTACAGAACAAATTCTCAGTAGAATGTCTAATAAAAGGGCTTCATATATTAAAGGCATTTTTTTTCCTTGCATTTTGTTACATTTGGAACAGATAAGCAAAACCAGACATTATTCACTTCCATACATTTGGAAAATTACTCTAGAAGTAGGTCATTGTGCAAAAAGGACTGGGTTATTCCCCTGCTCTTCTTTTACACTGTAAATCCTTGTGGCAAAAACACACCTTTGCTTTTAAAATTACCTCATGCAGTAGGAACCAAACTGTGAATCCAAATATAAGTCAGCTAAATGTGTGTGAAGATGTTTGAATAGTGGTATGCAAGGTTTGCCTTTAACTTACCAAAAAAAAAAAGGGAAATTTAAATATTTATAACATGCCTGTAAGCTTGGAACATTGAAACCTGTGAGCCCAGTCTGTGAGTTGGCATGGGACCCTTCAGGGAAGTAAGGCCTTTACTTCTACTTTCCTGACCATCATATAGACTCTACAAGGACACAACTAGTACAATTTTAACCTTGAGATCCTGCTAAAGACAGTAAAATACAGATTATTTACTGCAGGGATGAAGTGTTCTTTAAAATATGTCCAAAGTACTGAGGGAGTCTTTCCTGTCACTGTTCTGGGAGGTTTAACTAATATTTATATTCCTAGGCTGACAAATTAATAAATTCGCCTCTTTTTCTTTTCCATAACTACATGGAGTGAGAAAAAAAAAAAAGAAAAAAATTGAGGGAGCACCTTTCCTGCTTTTGAAAGTAGCAGAGCTGGTCAGAGAGAGAGAGAGACTGACTGTGAAGAGAGACTGTGAAGACTCAGTGCCTCTAAGTAGTAGAAATATGTTCCAAGTCAGGCTGTGCACTTTGCTCCCAAATAAGCACTAAAATGTTATAATTATGTAATTGAATACTGAGATTAAAAATAGACATAAATTCCTAGCTCTTCTTCTGCCTCTACAAACTGGTACAGAGCTTTCCAACCCTGGAACTCTTCTAGAATTAATAATTCTATCCTTTTTTACTAATAAAGGCAATCTGGACTGAACACTGCATGAACTGACCATTTTTCCAATCTGCACTAGGAGTCAACCTAAAAGTTCCATTTATATATTGTTCCCCATGCTCAAAAAAACAGAATTTCAAAAATAGTTTAATGCTATTAAATTAACACACTCCTTTTTTTTTAAATAGAAGTAAAGATTTTTTACATGCCTGAGCACCTGCCCTCAGGTGCCTTAAACTCATTTAAAAGAAAAATATTCTTTCAGATGCTATTTATGTAAACAGCACTTAATTCCTCTCCTGAGCTATAGCACCATCCTACAACACACCTGAGCATGGAAAACCTGGACTCTAGTATAGCAAATCACCATAATTCCCCTGTAGAAGAGAAGAAACCAGCTGCAAAGGCAAAGGGTCTTTTTAAAACATAATAATAATAAAAATATATAGCTCATACCTTAAATATCTCTAAACTGTACCAACTCTCCATCTTAAAATTAAAAATCTAAACAAAATAGCTGCTCACTGAATGACCTTTATATATGTTTTGAGAGGAGATGTTTGGTGAATGATGCAAGAAGTGGTCATAAAATCAAGGAAGGTCAATACCAGTCCAGATTTTGTAGACCAAGGTCCTGCAATCTCTAAGGTACCTACAGGCTGTGTGACAGCACCTGCATGACTGGACTGGTCATGGTTACTTGACAGCTTCTCAGTTTGTGTCTTCAATTGCACCTATAAATTGCATTTGTCAGAAATATGCATAGTGCAAATACCCCTTGTTGGTTTTGGTCCTGAAATATCTAAAAGTATAATATTCTTTCATTATGGAATTCAGAGATATTTTTTTCATAGGTTGCCTTGGTAACAAAATTGTAACTGAGTTCTTTTTTCCATTTTGCATTAATAAAGGGCTAAATATTATAAGTAGCAGCAACTGTGTCCTATTAAGCCTTGATGCTGCATAACAAAAGATGTGTTTCTGTAGAAATCTGAGGCTGGAAATTAGTCCTTTGTTTTAAGTCTTAAATCACCATAAGTTTTAGGCCTGCTTATCTGTCTATATGGAGACAGTTAAAGTCAAAATCTAGTAAGTGTAGCTCTAGATTAAAGGCAAGGAAAGAATTTTCTTGTGGTCTGTAAGATTCCTATGTATAGATCTCATGTGCAGACTTTGATGGGTGTTTAGGATGCTCCAGTAACTGTGTCCAGCTCTGTAAATGTGCACATTACAAAGTCCTTGGTGCTTACAGAAAACTGTAAAGGATGGCAGAAGTCCTCTTAGCAACAACTCAATTTCTCCAGGGTGAAGGAGTAAAAGAGGCAATAACCATTGATTATTCCATTAGCCAGGGAGTTGCTTTAACCATTTCCAAGATCTCAGGTCCTCCAGCCTGAGGACAGGAGAGCAGATGCAGGAGGGAAATGGGACTCAGCAAGATTTTATCAAGAGCAATAAAGTTCTTCTGGGGATGGAAGCTGCTGTAGCTGGGGTAGAGTCACCCTGAATTCAAGCAGCTGTTGATCATGGTTTGCTCCTTTCTCCATTTCTTTGTGGGAAGTGACTACTTGATCTTTTATAGGACTGCAGCCCTCACTGTGTACTCACAGTGCAGTGCAGGGCTCTTGGAGCTGACCCCCTGAGCAGTAAAGGAGGATGGAACCATCCAAGTGACAATATGTCCTAGGGGGACTTTATGATGCTTGTATCCCCAGTTGTCTGTTCTGTTTATGCTAGACATTAAGTTCTGCACCTTTAAGACTAGTTCTGAGAGTGAAGGGGGAGAGAAGTGCAGAGTTTATCAGAAAACCCTAAACCAAGGCACACTGTTATCTCCTGCTGTTGTCTAAGCAGATTAGACAGAATATTTAATTAATAGTTAATTAATGCAAGACATGCAAAAGGTATTATCATATCTGTGCCATATCTGAAAAATACATGACTCAGTAATATAAGGACAGAAAGACTAGGTCTTTAGCTTCCAACTTAAGAGAGTGATTCAGAACCTGAAATTTAGTCCATTACAGTTTTCTACATGAGTTGAACAAAGACTGTGACCAAAGCAGAGAAACACAAATAACCAAGTCTATTGTTGGACCTCCTGTGAGACTGCCATCATCCATCATGAATGACTGCTGAATATCCAGGTGTTTAAAACAAACCAGGGTGTATTAACACTAAATAGTATAAAATCATTAAAAATTTCAATTGTGAGGGAGCTCTTTATATCATCTGGTTCAAATTTTCATTCAAAGCAGGGCTAACATTTTATGTAACTTGTCTTTTTTCTTGATTGATAAACTAGTAATCCAAGCTTGTCTACATTAAAAAAAATATTGAAGAAACAGTAAGATAGAGATATTAATTTAATATGTGAGCTTCCTCCCTGTGCTGTGTCTGGAATAGCCTTGATTTGCCAGAGTGTTTTGTGAGGAAGATACAGTTTTTGTCAGTATTCTTTGATAGTGAAAAGTTTCTCAGGAGAGAGCGTGCAGAACAAACATCTGATGTCTGTGCTGTTAGCAGAGTTCTCTGGAGCTCAGGGGCTCACCAGGATCCCTGTGCTCCAATACAGTCCTCACAAAGGGCTGGAGATCTTTAGGGGTGCTGCTGCATCCCCAGACATCAGATAATCCATGGGAAATAAACTCAGCATGCTTATGGACAATCCAAGTGTCTGAGGGCTTTAACAATACCATCTCCAAACCACAAAAGTAACCACAAAATCACAGAGTGGGTCAGGTTGGAGGAGACCACAGTGGGGCATCTGTTCCAACCTCCCTGCTCCAGCAGTGTCATCTTAGAGCACATGGCCCAGGATTGCATCCAAATGGCTCTGAAATATCTCCCAGGAGAGAGACTCCCCATCCTCTCTGGGCAACCCATTCCAGTGCTTGGTCACTGCAGAGGGAAGTTCTGCCAAATGTTCAGATAGAGCTGCGCATCAAACACCGCCACATGTCCTCGTGGCTGGCACCACTGAGCAGAGCCTGCCTTTGTCCTCTTGGCATCCCCTCTTTAGATAATTATGCACATTAATGAGGTTCCCTCTCAACTGTCTTCTCTCAAGGCTGAACAGGCCCAGCTCCCTCAGCCTTTACTCATCAGAGGGATTCTCAATCCCTCAATTATCCTTGTCACCCTCCACTATATCCACTTCAAGAGCACCACACCTTCCTTGTACTGAGGAGCCCAGAATTGCACACACTACTCCAGATGAACAGAGTACTCTAGAAAATAGTATGAGAATTCCCAGAAATTAGCAGTTTTAGTTGTAAATGTTGAGGTGGGGAGGGAATTGGAGAAAATGAGGGAAGGGTCTTATAGATTTATCAAAATATATTCCCCATGTTAAGTACTGAAATATTGTCTTGGCAGTCTCATTCAGTCTTTGCCATGGACTTCAAGCTTTGTCTGAGGAGAAAAAGGTCTCTATGACAGGCAATGGAGTTAATCTAACACTTTTATGTCTCTGTGTCTTCAAGTAACAAAGGAGGTTGGGCATGTTTCCAACCACTTCCCAGTGTCAACAGTCTTTAAACCAAACCCTACAAGGGTGATGTAATCAGTACAGTATTGATAAAGAATTGATTAAGATGTTTCAAACACTCTGAGACTGAGGAGAACCAAAAATACCTCCATTTCCAAATGGAATTCTAAGACTTAATTAGTGGTTTCAGTCAAATCAAGGAATAACCTGACCACAAGAAACTGGACCATTGGGAAATCAGGTCAGTTTCAGACTCTTCCCTGCGAACATCCCAACCTCTGCTAGCTAAGCCAAGTCACTTGTCAGGCTGTGTGTAATATTATCTGTCAGCTTTTACAGAGTTCTGTCATCCAGGGATGACAATAGAGGCAATAACTAAATATAAACACCTGTGCAGCTTGACAGCATGGTTAGCAGGTGATTTTAATCCCACAGGCCCTAAAGCCCAACCATTTGTCAAGTCCACTTATGGCACTGAAACAAGCAATGTGAATATAACCCTTACAGATGTACTTACAGAACTATTTTTTTTGAGTTCTAAACAAATGTTTAAAATATCATGAAGCAGATTAATTTTTAAAAAGACTGTTTTGTGTTACCTCTGAATTCCTGATGTCACTAAGGGTCTTTCTAGTAATGTAAAAATAACAGCAGTAGGATAGTTTTTCATTAGTGAGAATAAATATAGATCCAAATAATATCTGGCATGATCTTAAACATACATCTCATATACCTCTGTCAGCTTCAGCAAATAGAGGTAGATTGCTTTAAAAGCATCCTCACAAGGAAGATGTGCTATGTAAGATGTTGTGTAAGTGGTTTACTTTGTGACTTTTCCAAAGCTTTCAAAAAGATCATTCTGCATTTAGGCCATGTGCTTGACAGTGTGTCTATCATCTTACTAACAGGCACCACAAGGCCTCATAAGGAGGGGGAAGTCCCTGGTGTGGACTATATTTTCATCACTGTTGAAGATTTTATGGAATTGGAGAAAAGTGGTGCTCTCCTAGAAAGCGGAACATATGAAGGTAAGCAGGCTTTTACTGCTAAGTGTGTATCATGTTTCCATTGTACTGTTCTCTCATTTGATGGAATTGCTCTGCTCTATCCTGTTACAAATATGTCATTGCTACTGCTATCAGAAGTTTGTGAAGAGCCATATGGCCATTATGAAAATATTTTAATATGTAAAAGCTACATGCAGATGAGTTCATTGTAATTTTAGTATATTATAGTGGTTAAGAGAAACATGGTACTACATTGCATTTACAGGACAGAAACACTAGTCCTTTACACTCAAGAGCGTTTCCACAGAATTTCAGCAAACAGCTGCTTTTGTAACATAGGGCAAACACATTCTATAGCAGAAACCAAGTGTGAGGCTGACACTTTTCCTTTGCACGTGGGATCCTGCAATTATCCATCTATATCAGAAGCTGAAACCTCACTACTTAAATAACAGAGGAAGAATTTGCTATGTCATGTCTTATGGGCTTTGTAAAGTTATTGAAAATAACTCATTAATTTTGTAAAATGGCAAAAGGATAGGGGCTGTCCTAATGGCTGTATTAGAAATGCTGTCTATGGGGCAAAGAGCCAGCAGCTTACTGCATGACTCTGCTTCCCAGGAGAACCAATGATTCATCTGATTTTAAACCTTTTCCAAAACACAGCTGTCCTGAAAGTGAAACTGTTGTAAAGAGGTGGGCAGTTACATCACAGGGTATTTTAATAAAACCAAAATGATGATACACTAAACCAGATGTTTCTTGCAAATATACCAGTATTTAAAGTAACTGGGTAATAGATAGTGGGTTTTTTACAGCAATATTCAGAGGGAACACCATTTATAGGAAAAATATGACCCATATATATGGGAATACCTGGTGATTAGAGCCATTTTACGGGAATCAGCCCCATATTTTCACCCTGTAGCAAAAAAAGCTATAAAGACCTTTTTGTCCTTACTTTGTCCCTGCCAAGAAAAGCATCTGAAGATAAATAAGAAGCTTCACCCCAAAAAAATCATTAGCTGTGTTATAAATAGCAGCAAAGAAGGCAATTTTTTCCCACCTAATCAGCACAAAGAACCCATTGTCCAGTAAATAAATTTTCATTAAGAGTTATATCAATACAGAACTTGTAACAAAGATTTCCATTAGAGAAGGTCAAATAAAGGAAAGTATGTCATCTTTCAGGTTTCTACTTTTTTCACCACTGTCTGACATGTAATGGTACACGCTACCTAAACATTAATACAACACCACAATTTTACTTTTATCACAGGTTAATTTAATAACAAGCCTTTCTTGAAGTGTCTTTATGTTACCTTAGGTGTTTGAAAGTAACATTAGAGGAGCTTAAATGGAGCACAAGTCTGTCATTGCTTGACCATGTAATTTCATTAGTTTGCAGCAAGTTTGTAGAGATTGAACTGCTATGTTAAATTAATTCACAGTGCTCTTCTGTCCCTCGAGGGATACGGAGATGTGTCTTTTAATACCAGCTACCAGAGCTGAGTGGACAGCAAGGTGAAATATTGGTTGAGGAAGTCTGCATAACTCCTCAAACCAGCTGAGGACCCAGCTGAAGAGAGGTCCAAAGTTGTGCCTGTACAACATCTGCCATGTCATTTGCTTATCACAGGTGACAAGTTCACTGAAGCCAAGAAATCAGAAACTAAACATACAGCTAACTAAACTCAACAGACCAGTTCTGCCTAAATCCTGGCTTTGATTCCCAGGTTTTTTAATCACCAGATGCACATTCTGACAAAAACCAGATAATATATTATCTGCCTATGCCTTATGGCAAAAAGTAGGTAACACATGAGAAAATAATGCTATTTTACAGATGCTATTTCTCCTACTCCCATGCAGTCTTTTGGATATGACCATACAAATTTGCACCTCCACAGTTTCCTGTTTACTTCTTAACTGTTATGCCTTCTTTGGGAAAGAATTTTATTAATCATCCTTTCACAAGTTTTCCTGAGCACGTTAGGACTTCAATGATTAAGTTTGCTGGTAAAAATTATACAAACCAGAGCAATGACATTTTCTATTTCCCTCATGAGGAGATGATTTTTGAGTTCTTGGATAGATCAAGCAACTTATTTGAGCATACATACTCTGGGAGATAAATTTTTCCTTATCAAGACTGGTTTTTATATTTATGAAACAAATCACTCTTCTTTTTAATTGCTCTCGTATTATTAAATTGGTTTAAATATTTATTTATTTAATTTTTTGTTTAAGAAAATCATTCTTCATTTAGCTAAGTTTCTGTGTAGAGTAGCTGAGTCAGTCTCTGCTGATTATCTAACCACAACTGCTGTGAACCAGTTCATCTCTACCAGAATAATGTTTTAAAGAAGGAATTTCTCATGCAGTTGAGATAAAAATTCAGACTGTATACCTGTGTTACTTTTCATCATTTTTTGACTAGAAGGTTCTTTTCAGTCAATTTACTTTCTACTGTGTGAATTCCAGAGAGAATCAGGAACATCCAGGTAAGCCAGAGGAGAAGGAGGTCAAGTGGAGACTTACCTGACACTGAGTTTTTGTATTGTTCATTATAGAATCTGGTATTGTTGGGAGGAGGATATTTTCTTATAGCAATGACAAAACCAGTAAAACAATCAGAAATGTTGTGTTCAATTGCAGTAAATAAGAGTTGTGATTCCAACTTGGACAGGACACAATCTAAAAGTGAGAGCAAAATATAGTCTTAGAAAGGCAGAGTTATATAGTTCTTTTTATTTTTTCCTTGAAGCACACACTTTTTTTTTTTTTAGTTTTAAAATAGATTTTTAAGTTATAAATTCTTTAGAATTAAAAGTAGGATACTCTGTGACCTCCTTACAGCTTTAGGCTTTGGATACACCTTTCTTTGTCTACCACTTTTGTGACAGCTGTGAATGACTGTAGTATTCCCAAGTACTGTAGAAAAGCAATAGTATGTTCAGGATAAAACTCTACAAATCTCTCTTTTTAGCAATTTTTCAAATATGCAATTACTTAATTTCAGTAAGACTAAATGCATTATTATTTTGACCTTTTTTACTTATGTGTTTTTGAGCAACTGCTGATAAGAAAGCTATCTTTATAGATATTAATTATTTTAAGCATACATAATGTTACATTAACATAAATAATGTTACATGTTACAGTTGCTATGCTTTGCAGTTTACCTGTAGCTGCCAGTCTAGGCAATAGTATCAATGCAGAACAAGAGAATAAATACAAGAGGCAGTTCCACTCTCACTCGGATTAAAAGTCGAAGTCATGTTAACTTTGGTGACATTGTTACTGGGTTTTGAATTGGTAATAAAATTACAAATTTTATTATGAATATTTATCTAAAATTGAAAATTTTTTATACACCAGCACCTTGCTATTTCAGGCAGGGGCTGTTTGCCTGAAGCACATCAAACATTTATTTCAAGGTCTTTATATAACAGCATAACCAAAACCTAAAGGTTTCACTTTGTTTGCTTTTTAGTAGAATTTCACTTTACTGTACTGATTAAAGAAATTCTGAATTGGTTCAAAATGATAACTTCATTATCCAACACACTTATTTAGATGACATAACCGTAGTTCTGTAGCCAGAGGAGGAGATGTTCCTGTGCAGAGTGAAAGCCACTGCCATGCAGACTCACGTGACACAGGGCATGCCCCAGCAAAATAACCCACATTCCTTTCTTTATTTCTGGCATGAAGATCAAAGATGGTCCTCGAATTGACACAATGTGCCAATCTATAATATGCAGAATAGCAAAATCTGTGATGAACAGACAAACTGTGTGTCTCTGTGTGTGTGCACAGGCTTTTACGACTTCTCTGGTAGGAGGTTTGGTTCAGCACACTGTCATCTCTCCAGTGTGTCAAAACTTGCATGGAGACTTCATGGGTCACTGATATCAAATGCTGCTCCCACCTCCTTATTAGACCAGCAAAATTCTTAACCAGTGCAGCCTAGCAGTAGAATTAAAATGTGCTTGAACTGTATTTTTCTTAAGAATGTAAACACTCATTAACAGGAATGTAACAGCTTCAATGTTTCCAAAACCCAGATATGTTAAGGCACATGATTGAAGGTTATAGTAAGACATCATTGCAAAGTGTTAAAAATGTAAGAGTTTAAGTGCAATGCATGCTATGAGTAGAATTGCCTCTTAAAAGTGACATATGTAGTGGCAGTACCAGAAATAAGAGGAGATGTTCAGTGTATAAATACTGTAAGAAAAAGAAACATGGTTGTTGGCAATCCATAAGGATAGAAATGTATTTCAAATACATTAAAGCAAGAGGTATTTTAGCAACGTGGAGCTCTATAACAACTGAAAACATGAAAAAGCCTGTTCATAACTGTTAGGTGTGGCAAAACCAAGAACGTAAACGAATTCAACCAGTACACTTACCAATAATGCACTAAGTAGAACTCTTTTTTTCTATCAAATTTTTCTTTTCCTCAGTAAGTCTCCTTAATAGTTGTTTTTTAAAACACATCTTATTTGCTTTTCATATAATAATCCTTAATTTATTCCATGAAAAGCAATTATTTTAGTTAATTAATTTTGTGCCAATAATTTTGCCAAAAATCCACTTATTATTTGAATGTTTGTAATTGTCTCAAATTCATTTGCTGGTAAAACTTCCAAGATCACTGAAGCTATTTAACCACTTACATGGTCATGAACTTTCTCTGGCCCCACTGAATTCCATGGTAAATTTCCAGCTGGCTTTAATGAAGACAGAATTTCACCTCTGTTTTTTTCACTGATGGAGTGTTTTTTGGCAGAAGGGTGAGAGTTAGCTGGGATTTCCCTAACAATCCAAAAATCTTTAATTATTAAATCTTTAAAAAACAGGTTGAATACATCCTACGGGTGAAACCTTAGTGTTTTTCATTACTTGGTTATTCAAGGAGAAAGCTTCCAGTTGTTGTAGGCACAGTTTGAGGGGTCAGCATTAGAATGAGCTCCATTGGTGAAGAGAATGTGGGTCACAGCCAATGTCTTGCCTGTGACTCTTCCAACAGCTGGCACATAAGCAGCACTGGGAGGTGCTCTGATTCCATTCACCTGGAGACAGTCCCCATGCTGTCTCCTTGAGAAGACATTAAGTTTTACATAGGCTTTCATCTCTTCTCTCAAGCCAAATTTAGCCTAAATGATCAAAACCCTTTTGTTCAGCTAATGCATTTTCAATTAACATTTCATTTTAATATCTGTAAATTTTAAAAATGAGTTAAGGACTGTTCCATGTAGGCAATGGAGATTTTAATTACTGTATTGTGGTGATAATGGTTTTATAAAGTGCTGGTGTTTGATTCCAGTAGTTTTGATTCTGTTCTTCCTTGTAAAAATTGTAAGGTATTCAAAATTCCACCCACTTACTGTGTGCACTGTTCCCTTGTGAGCAGGACATCCTGAGCACTCCACAGCAGATGGATACAAAAGAAAATTAATCAACAGAAAGATAATAAAATACTACCCTCCTAAGACCTAAGCACAGTAGTTAATGAAATATTCTGATTTAAAATGGAAAACAAAGCATTCATGAGGATAGATGCATAGAGATAAAAATAGTAGTCCTTCAAAAGCCATGTCTTTTAACAGCAGAAAGTGTTTTCAAGGGCGTAGAAGAATAAGAGATACTTGATAGTAAAAATCATATTCCTGTTGAAAGTGGCTCTTGAAGAGGTAGATCTCATATTGACATGATGCCAGCATTTCACCCTCATATTCAGAGAACATGTAACTGTGGATATTTCAACATTTAGATCAGCAAATAGGAGAAGAAATCTTAGATACAGTCAGTGACTTCTTGATCTGATTGGGTTCTTGTGCCTGTTCTTTATTAGTAAGATTTTATGGGCTTTGTTGTGCTTCCTCTCTTACTCTTAGGCCAGAGGCAGGAGTTGGACTTCATCAATAAATATGAAATGCAAAGAAAGTAAATGGTCAGAAGCTCCAAAATGTAATGGCAGTGAATATATCAACATGTATGATATTTTTAAAATTCATTTTAAGTCATAAAACATCACATTTACTTTTTTAAAATTTTATTTAAGTATATTGTCATTTTCTCATGGAAGTGATAAGGAAGAAATCAAAATTGAATACATATCATTTCCTTTATGTATAAAAAACCAGCTGCTTTTAAAAATTATACTTTTGCATTGTAAAGGGTGACTTTCATAATTTCTACAATGCCTTTTTAAACTCTGAAAGGTTGGAGTAGTGTTGCACATGGAATACTTTGTGTCTGTTCTGAGGCTGCATAAATGCTCATTATTCTGATACTTGGTGTTCCTGGTGTGTGGTTAGCAACAAAGCTCATGGTAGAAGGTCCTGCCCTGTGGGGCCAAGGCAGGTCATCATCCTCCCCAGCACTGGTGACACTACTGGGAATCTTAAAGATCCCTGAGCCTGCAGATCATGGCAATAGACAGATACTATTATTTCATAAAAGTTTAAGACATGGTCAGTTTTGATGTACTGCAAGAATGCAACCAATAAGAAAAGATAACATCCAGGTGTGCATCATAATGCAGCGTTACAAAATGTCACCTGGGGACTGCATGTGTCAGAATAGGTCAAGCCCACTCCCACTGGCATCCAGGAAATAGAAGCTTAAGGACTATGGTTTTATGCATGAAATTCAGAGAGGGGGCCATTCAGCCTTTAAAAAGACATCATCCTCATCCAAAGATTTGACAGCTCCTTCCTCCTGTGTACTTCCAGAGGAATCCAAGAGATCACTGGCTTCCCCACAGCTTCTGAAAGGGTTCAACTGAAAGAAAACTAGCAGTCATTGGAGTCATCTCTGTCTCCAGGAGCATCTGTCAGCTCCACCCGCTGCCCAGCAGGTAGCCATGGACACACCTGATCTGTGTGTGAGCTCAGGAGGCTGAGTGGATGTACTTGTCTGAGCTGTGGTGCAGTCAGCATCTCAGCTGAGCTCCCTGCCTGGCCTGCCAGACAGCTGGGCTGCCAAGGCAGAGGGTTCTAG
This sequence comes from Haemorhous mexicanus, assembly GCF_027477595.1. NCBI lineage: Eukaryota > Metazoa > Chordata > Aves > Passeriformes > Fringillidae > Haemorhous > Haemorhous mexicanus. The sequence continues at coordinate 64,543,127 of NC_082345.1, read as the reverse complement.
GAGGCCAGAGCACCTTCTGGCTACTCCAGGGTGCTGGCAGGTGCTCCTCCTGAGTCAATGTCCAGCACCCCTTTCAATCACTTGTGTCAGGCACAAGGTCACAGACTAAGCCACTGTCACCTGTGCTTGGTAGAACCCATAATTGCTGGCTGGGGCTGTATGGTTCAACAGAGGCTGCACAGACATTCAGTTCATCTGATTTGGGATTTGTTGAGATTCTGTGACTGCTGCTAGCAGAAACTTCGCTCAGTGTTGCTTCAAATGTTGTTGGCTCGTTGTTTTTCCAAGAAAATCAGAAGGATATATGTTTACCAGGCAGACAACAGTCTTCTTTGCTCAGGTGTGTTCCCAGGATGTAGAGCACAACCAGGTACAAGAAAGCACAAATTATAGAGGTCTGAGTGTTCCAGAAACTTGCTCTGCTTGAACAGGCTCACTGAAAAAACTGTCAACATAGTTCATCTTGTAGCAAACCTAGATCAGCACCAAGAGGATCTCAATTGCAGGAAAATCAAGAAAGAAATTTTGCTTTCATGCCTTTTCCCAAGCTGGGTTGACCTTGTATCAGCTCAGCCCAAGACTTTAGCCCTAATCTTTAGAATTCTGTACAGTTACTACCAGAAAACTATTAACAAAGTGAAGTGTCCAGGCAAAAGTAATGCAAATTACCAGGAGAGCTGTAGGGAATAAATTTAGAGAACTCATCAGATAGGGCTTTGTTGAGTAATGATTGAGAAGCTCAGAGAATTTAAAATGTGTGAACCCAATGGATGAATAAAGATAATTCAAAGTTGGGCAAATAAGTAACCAGGGCTAATGTGATGAAGCTGGAAAAGATTAACATTTCAATTTAATATTGGGGGGGGGGGATTCTCATCGTGTGTGATTTAAAACCTAAAATAACCTCCAGAGGTGTAGATACAAGTTTCATCTCTTAAAAATTTTAAAAGTAGTTATTAGTAGAAATATTCCTGAGCTAGTAGAAGGATTAATTAAAGGCTGTAGTATAGTATTGTATGCTTCAGTATAGTATATATTAATGCTGTCTGTGTGACACATCATGTTTTGATTGTGGGTTTTTTTCTATAAAACAGGTCACAACCAGTTCATGTTTGCATTTGAGTTACATTTCTAAGTGAATTTTGCCTGCAGTACATATAGTGTAGCTTTTGTTTAAATGCAAACAGGGTTAGGGAAAAAACATCAAACTGTACAGCCTGAATTATCAGGCTATCACATTGATAAGTCACATATACCTATAGGTATTACAAAAGATGTAAAATAATTTAACATTCAAATTGCAAATCATTATGATGTGCTCTGCAGAGATGTTTTTCCACATTGCTCAGTTACAGAGGTCTCCATTTTTCAGTACATTACTGGAAACACACAATATTTGTTATATCCAGTTTACATGTATTTCTCATGTTGTTATGTTTTTGTGAAGCTGCTCTAGATTTTATATCCTCTTGGATACTCCACATTTATATTTATGATATTCCTCAATAGTAAGCTTCATGTGTCAAATAGTACTCTGATCACCTTCACCTGATACTCAAATCACCTTCCTGTATCAAATAGTACTCTGCTAGATACCATAAACTGCAGTCCAAAAGGTGTTTGGGAGGTTCTTCTGAAAACAAATGGAGAAAATCCCCTTTCTGCTTCTCCTAATCTCAGAATTATCAAAAATATTGAAGCCATTATATTTTCAAAACTCAAAGTATACTGAAGTTTCCACAATACATTTCTATTAATACCTTTCTATGAATCAAAAGATAATGTTTTTTCTGAGTACATTCTCTAAATCCTTCTTGCCTTTTTTGAAGACTAAAAGTCTACTCTCTGGTCTTTGCTCTCTTGATCACAATTTTTCAAACATGATAATGGCCCCAAAACAACCACAAGCCAGTTTCCTGGCATTTTCAGGTGCATCCTATCCAGTCCTATGGACTCACACAAGTTTGCACATTAGCTGACCTAATTAGTACCTAATTGGATCCTTCTGTACCATGGTACTACCTGTTTCTGCCATCCTTTGGTCCTAAGCAAAGACCTGAGTGGCCTGGGAGTGAGCAGCAGATTTTGCCAGTAAAGGCTGAGGAAATGAAGGTATTGAGTTTTTCACACTTCCCTACTATAGGTTATCCTTTCCTACAATCTCCATCTCTTGGTCACCCATCACACTGTCCCATGTTCTCCCCAGTCTTCCTTTAGTTGCTGCTGTGGCTGCAGAAACCTCTCCTGTTGCTATTGATGTGCTTTACCAATTTCAAATCCACCTTTTCTTGGCCTTCCTGATTCTGCCCTGTGTATCCAGGAGCAATTCTCTATTTCTCCTTGTTCGCCTGTTCATGCTTCTGCCTTCTTGACACACCTGCAGTGAGGAGTTTCCTGGGAGCAAAACTTACCTTTGTAGTCTTCCCTTGTTTGTACAATGTTCTATAAAATCAGTATAAAAGCAAGGATTGCACTTTCTGTATTTCTGTTCTTTCAGCAGAAATGGCTTTGCAGCAAGACACAAAAAATTCCATTTTATGGCCTTGGATGGAATTGTGGGTTGGTTTTTTTTAAGTCTCATTTTGATTACTTTGCTTCAGTAGCAAGGTATTGTAAAACTTTGCAATCCTGCATGCAAGCCTGGCCATGGTTGCTACAGTGGACTCCAGACAGGTGAAAAAAAGTGTGCAGCTTTCTGCCTGCTGGCACAAAATAAGACAGGAAGGATCCTGTGTGGATGACCTTAAAATAATGAAGGACTTAGAGAGAAGTAGGCTGTGCCAAGTGCAAAATAATGCAGTATGAGTGTGGGAAGAAGGCCTGGATTTGTATGGTTAATTGAAAAGAAGGATTCAGCTACTGATACAGCTTTTTTGTGCAATAGTGTTACATTGCTTCCCAAGTGAGCTAATTAAAGCAAGATAAAAGACCAAAAAAACACAAGCACCAAAAGAAGTGTTTGTGTTTCAAAGCAAGGAATTTCTGATTAAAAACAAAAGAAAAAAACCCTGAAGATATTAAAAACAAATGAGCAAAACCTTTCAAGTGTAGGGAAATCTGTATATTTGGTTTACATTGTTTTCAAAAATAATGGCTCTATGTTTTAGCTTGTGTAAATGAAAGCATAAGTAGAACTACAATGGAAGGTTCTCTCAAAAAAAAAAAAAAGTGAAGAAGCAATCAGAAATCAAGACCAAATATGCAGCTAGAGAATTAAATATAAAGCACAGGTGATGACCTACATTTATAGTTATTTTATTTTGTGCATAGAGGAAAAAAATAACCAGGAATATAGAATAAGTTTTAAAAGATACTACTGATGTAGCAGAAAACTATGCCTGCATAAGGAAAGTTCACCAGCACTGAAAGTGATGCAGTAGAGGTGCCACAGTCTGCAAAATATGTGGCTCTTCAGAGATTTGTGTTTCCATACTTAGTTAAGGGTAAGTCTAATCTGCTTCAGTCATATCCAGGAAGAGACAGGATGCAAGATAGCCATGACCATGGCATGTTGATAGCTGATGTAGTTTAGAACACCCTCAAGGCTGCTGAAGATCAGAGGAATGCAAAGACAAAAATCTTGCTTTGATCTAAGTTCACCACCAAATTATGTTACATACTCTATCAATGAATTCAGGACTATGGGAGGAAAAAAAACCTACAAATAAAAAAAAGAAATCCTGGAGACTTTCTGAATTTCATAACAATGTGCCTGATAAGAATAATGAACTTCCAAATTGGTGACTGGGAATTCAATACTTTTACTGTCCATGGGCAGACACATCTGTGAGCTCTTCCACAGACATTGAGGTCGATTGTAGGGAAATGATATTTTTGTTCTTCCTTCATGTCTTGTAGGTGAAAGAATTGTTGCTATTTGTATTTATGTGGTGTCAGACAACCCCAGGACTGGAAACCATTGCCTAGGTGCTGCAGAAGCAGAGAAAATAACAGGGAAAGCACATTCTTTTGTGAATTTATGAGTATATTGTAACATGATGAAGGACAATAGATGAAAACAGTCAGTAGGGAACCAGCTGAATGACAAGCATGGATGTCCATGGACAAGTGGTTTGACTACTTTCACAGCTGTACATTGGAACATTAGAGATAAAAGAAGTGAGAAAGAGGTCAATGGAGGTATTGAAGAGGCAATGGGCACAAGCATGTTCCATCTGAATATCCTAAAATGCATTTTACTGTGAAAGTGTCCCACTGCTGGCACAGGTTACCCAAGGAGGTTGTGGAGTCTCAGTCTTTGGAGACATTCAAAAGCCATCTGGCCATGGGCACCCTGCTCCAAGTGACCCTCCCTAAGCAGTGGGGTTGGACAAAATGATCTCTGCAAGTTCCTTGCAACTTCATCTGCCTGAAGTTCATGACATCATAGTGTGGCTATAAATAATTCTTCCTGAGGGCACGTCAGGAACAGCAGGAGATACAAAGAGATTTTGCAAGAGCGGGTGCTAACAAGAACAGAAAAGGTAAAGCAAGTGCTGAGTTGAGTAACGAGTTATGCAAGTGGAAAAATAATGTTGGTATGGAAAATAAGTGAGGAAGGGAAAGAGATGGGTGCTGTGATGAATAAAAGGCTGCTGGTAATTAGTCAAAAGTGGCAGTTCTTAAAAGGTAGGTAGGTAAATACAGTGAGGATTGAACAGCTCTTACAGCTGGGAGTGCAGTGTTCTCTCACTCTGAGGAGCTGGAAGATCCCACCGCTGGGAAGATCTGGAACTGGTGTAGTTCACAGCTGTTTTCTTGCTCAATTTAATAAGAAATATATTATATTCGTTTAATAACCACATGTTAAAATGAGAGCAGCTGAATGATTTCATCACTTAAAGCTTCACTAGGAAAGTAAATTCACAACTAAGAAACCTTAAACCATCGATTCTGGCATGAACAATATTATTGTCAACATTTTTAATACATTCTGTTAGAGAGAATTATATTCAGTGTGGTTCATAATAACTCCAAAGGATTTATGCAAAGTAAGTTGGTTTCCCATTTTCTAGTACAGTAGGCAGGATAGGCTGCGTGCTATCACAAAATATCCCATTAACAGTCTTTTATGATAAGGTTTGAAAGGCTTTTGCACAGAGACAAAGGAGGAATGTGCAAGTCTTTCTCCTCCTTTGCCCAGGCCTGTTAGAGACTCCACAGCAGAGGGTACAGGCTCGGGAGCAGATCCTGCACAATCTCTGTTTTGAGGAGCACTTCATTTGCTATGGATAGATTGAGTGTAACAAGGGAAAGAGCATCCTCCTCACCAAGCTGGCACTCGGGATATGTCAGACATGAGTTTTTCTTTAGGAGCTAGACTTAACCAAAATCTGCTGGCTGGCTGTTGTAACTTCATAATTGAGAGTCCCTTGAGAAAAATTCTATCTCACCTCCCTGTAGAGATTTTGCTTGCAGGTACTTGTGTTGGAAATCCCTAGCACACGTTTTGTTGTCATATTGTTCCCAGCTGTATATGGATACTAGTCTGCTGAGCATAAAAACTCCACCACTAAAAGAAATAGAAATAAAATCTTCTGCAGGCTACTGAAACTGTTATCTTTGGAAAACCTCTACCTCTCTGTGTGAGACAGGATAAAAATCTCTTGATTGATGAAAATTTAAATTAAAACTCTGATTGACTCAGCTGTAAAAAATATGAAAGAGGACAGATGGTATAAGGATGTGCATGATTGTATGCTCAGTGGCAAAATTTAGCTGGATAGAGAAAGAAAGGAAATCAAAAGGAAAGAATCAAAAGACATGAAGGAGCTGCCCTTATGGCACTATTTAATAATTTCCCTTCATAATCTCACCTGGCAGTGCCTTTACAGTATCAACTCCCAACCTTTGGTGCCTCGTTGCAATCCCCACATTAAGGGGTTTCCATCAATGCTAGAGTGGATTTTTCTACTAAAGGAACAACCTTGACACAAAGGCAAGTATGCTTGCAAAAGCAAAGGTTTGGTTTGCCACCCAGAGAAGGGGTGGTGCTTTTGTCTTTTCCTTACTGGGGTTGTACTGGAGGGTGAGGTAGAAAACACTAACAGGAACACAGTCAACAGGAGATGCTTTGTGAGGAGGCTGAGCTGACCATGGCACAATAACCCTCTTGCCTCACCTTTAATGCAAACTCAGAGAAAAATATTCTTAGGGATTGTGAGGTGAAAATTTGGTATTAACTTCTATGCTGAGGCTTAGGTTGAATCAGCTGGAGCAGAGCCTGCATCTGTGACCTTCAGGACTTTAGGCAGTCTTTACCTAAATTCTGTATGCTTTTTCAGTTTTATCAGTTATGAGTAATTTCCTACATCCCAAACTATTTTTTGACCTTTGGTACTACTGCTTTTGTCAGTGAAAGTCACGTGGGGGGAAAAAAGAAAATCATTCTAAGCTAAAGATTAAAAAGACGATGTCTTCTCCCAAGTAAATCATTCTGGTTTTTGAAAGTTTCACCATTTCTCCTCACTGTACATATATAGTGTGTTTGGATTGTTTATCTTAATGGTACACAGCTTGTTCACAACCTAATTTTTACATGTGTCTTCAAATGGTGAAATAGCTAATATGAACTCAAGAGACTCTTTTTTGGAGTGTGACAATCCAATTAGATAAGCAAGATTTGGGAAGAAACATGCATCACATAGACAGTAAATTTTCTGAGAGAGGTTTTTTCCCCCACAGAAATGCATTGCCCTGTCAAAGTGCTGTTAATATCTAGAAAAAGTAGGGCAGGAAGGGGGTTGTTTAGTTGCTTGAATGACAGGTTGCAGTTTCCACTGTTTTCAGCACTGTCATAACTTTTCAACTTATAATTATAATCTTTATCTGTAAAAAAAGGGTTGGGCAAAGCATAGTCATTTATTTTATAGTAGTCTTCATGCAGCTGACCTACAATCTACAAAATAATTACTGTGCTGCTTAATCTCATTCTTTCCATTCTTCATTCCAAAGATACTCAGAAATACATTGGTTTGTGAGGCAGCATTTACTTTCAGAACTGACATTCCAAAAAAATCATCAAGGCAGAAGAAGGTAAAGCAAACCAGCTACTTCCACTGCCTTCTTTGTATTTTTTGATTAGGTATTGAAAAAATTCTTCACAGCACCTCAACTTTATCAACCTCAGAAGTAGGCATGATACATACTATGGAGACACACAGCGTTCACATAAAATAAATATTGAATATCCTTCTTTCATTTCATTCTGTGCATTTTCAATGTATGAATAGTCAGGAATTCACCAGGAAAAATTGCATGTGACTGAGGGGTGATTTACATATTTATGTAACTTAAAGTCTTTAACTTTAGTGCTCCTAATCATCCCCTAGAGGCTTTCAATTCTCTTCATTCTCTGCATTGAGAATTTCAGTGCTTAACTTTGGGTGCACTAAATTACAGGGCTCTTGCAGAAGGAGTTAAGTAGATGAGGTGAACACTCCTACACAGCTGAAGACCTGTTTAGGATGGCAGAAGAGGCCCTTAGCAGAACAGGTACTGTATGCCAGGGCTGATGATCAGAGGACAGGAAAACACATCAATCTGGTTCACTCTGTTGGGTGCAGATACAGAGGTGAGCTACCATTTCCATCAATAGCCCTGATGAGCATAAATTCAGAGAAGTCAGTTCTGACATTCCCTAGGATTGCAAAAGGATCCTGACAGGTGGGGGGGTCAGGTTCCAGGTTTACCCATATCAGTAAACCTGATATTACTCAGTGCCAGCCAGTTTGGCGCTGCAGAGGCTATCTGAGATCTGACACACAGACTGCCACAGCCTGTCTGCTCCTCTTGTCTGGCACACACAAATGGTCACCCTCAAGATCACAGGCTCACAGAATTGCTTAGGCTCGAAGGTGCCTCTTCAGGTCATCTAGTGATCATCTTTGTCAATGAAGAGGGGGCGGCAAATATTTCCTACCTGGGCTTTAACAAAACTTTTGACACTGTTTGCAAAAACACTCTCATGGACAAGCTGGCAAAATACAGACAAGACAGCAGTCTGATGGAAAACTGGCTGAACAGCTGGGTTCAGAGGGTTGAGATCAGTGGTACGAAGTCAGGTTGGAGGTAAGACACTGATGGTGCTGTGCCAGGGATTGATCCTGGGGACAATACTCTTCCTCAAACATCTTCATTAATGGTCCAGAAACGGGACGTCATACCCTCTTCAAGTCTGTAGGTGGTACAAAACTGGGAGTGACTGATACAGGCATGGTGGTGCTACCATTCCAATGGACCTGAACAGGCTGGAGAATCAGGCTGAGGGTAAATTCATGAAGTTCAGCAAAACTGGGGAAGAATAACTAACACACCAGTACGCTATCCTCAGGCAGAGTTCCAGGCATTCCAGCTGCAGTCTCACAAAAAGTCACCTCACCTTCCCAGCCTTTTTTCCAAAAGAGTCTGTACCCAACTATTTCAGAAATTTAGTTGCTATTGCATCACGTGTCCATTAGCTCAATGGCTGTAACTGCATGTGGATTTCTGATTCCTCCTGTTGGTTTGCCCATGCCATATCCATTATTGTCCAGCATTATTGTCAGACAAGTTCATTCACCAGAAAAATCTCAAGATCATTTAATGGGAACCTTCTTTCTTATGGACCTAGGCTTGAGGTGATTCCACTTCATCATTGGTTTTGTTTATTCCTATGTCACTTCTCTTCCCATCTCCCCTGGCTCTTACCTTGCCTGTTCTATCCTCAGCTTGGTCACTTGCTTTTTGAGGAATGTCTGCCTCTCCTGTAATTACCAGTTTAAAGCTCTCAGTTTGGCCACCTTTGACACACACTGTGTGCTTCTGGTTGCATGCTTTGGACACAAGAACGCCCTCCCTCATTCTGCATCATTCTGTTCTTTCTAAGAAAGGGATCCCAGACTTATGCTGTTGTAAACTTATCAAGCTCTACCTCACAATCATAGAATATCTTGTTCTTATTTCATATTAAAATATTCCTCTAGAACATCACTCCTCATCTACATAGAAAATTATCTCTAATTTCTCGATTTTGTGCCTTATAAGCGGAATCATTCATTTTTATGTCAGTACTGGATTTCCTTTACATGACTCTCTGCCTTGGTACCTAATCAATGGTCTAAACATAATTTTCCTTTTATTTTTGATATATCCTTGAGTGTGACTGATATCCAACATAGTTCCCATGGGGGACTGGAAGATATTACATATGACCTATAAGTACTGTGCTTTTCTGTGATAGTTTCTAGAGGCTACACAGGACAGACTGTGATGTGTGAAATGGCATTAAAAGTTATGTTTAGGTACCAGTTAGTTTTTCATTTTACTTTTATAATACCCCTTGCAAAAGTAGAATCTTTGTATTCCACCTCATTTCCATTCTGCTGAGCTGAATCAACCCATGTTGGTTTAGTCACTTCCTGTGCAAGGGTTTATGTAAAACTCAAACTGAAGGGAGATCAGGTTCTCATTTTTTGACTTCAAAGTGTGTTTTAAAGCCCTGTATAGTTTTGAAGGTCAGAATAATAGACTACTGCGTACACGGATATTTTTCCCCTCTCTCCTTATTGTTGATATTTTATTTGCTTTTCTTCAAACATAGAATTTTATATATATATATTTAATTTCTTCACTGTCAATCCAAGAGGTCAGGTGATGGTTTTCTGCAGTGGAAGTTACCTTTTATCCCTGTTTTGAGAACACTGAACTATTCTTTGCTATTCTGCCTTCTCCCTCACATTCTGCAGTGTATAATTACAGATATGTTAATTCCTTTTCAATCATGGAAAATAAATGTAATATTAAAGAGGAGAGTGAAGTGAATTTCAATATCATAAGTGGATTAAAAATAAATTAATTTTTTTTTCCTGTGTTCTTTTTCTGTAAAATTCCCCCAAAGCTGAAGGCTAAAGCTTCCCCTTTCTCTGTTAAACCATGGTGGCTGGAATTGGAAAAAAAAAAAAATAGCAATGAGGTATTCAGTCCTCTGAAATACATGCTGAAAAACTCAGGGGAGCAAATTTGGAGCATCTTGCTGCTCAGACATGAATGTTTTCTTATCAGCACTGTCTTCTTTTCTGCTGCTACCATTTTTACTTTGGCATTCTTAAGTGTCTGAAAAGGTAGATATTTCAAGCAGTAGGAGTCCAAAAATAAATGCTCTAACCATAATCATCCCAGGTATAACTAAATCTTGTTTATGTATTTGATTACCCCTGGCTGGCTCACCTTCTGGCGAGGAAAATTTGTCATTTCGGTAGGGGGGAGAGGGGGAATGTTTTAAAATAACTTCCTAAATAATAACACAAACCAGAGCTAGTCATTAGATTTACCTATCAGATGCCTGAATATTTATGACAATTTATGTATTTTTCATTTGTAATCAATCACTTGAGGAAACGAATACATGAGTTCTACACAGAATGCTATTTTTTCTCATTTTGCTTAATATGAATAGACTAAAATTAAATTAAATGACAAAAAGGAGAGCTGGTTAAGTCTTGTCAGGTCATTGAGGTTGCCTGCCTGCCAACAAAGCTGTGTTGCCTGAGGTATGAGCAGGTGCTTTGCTTCAGCCTAATTCTGAATGACTCATACGGTGAAGCTCCTTGCACCACCTCCCTTGGGAGACAGCTCTATGATTTTACATCCTAACAGGAGAAAATGCCTCCTGATCCTTGGCTGGAGGTTTTATTGTGCACAGGTTTAATCCACTGTGCCTATTTGTGTCCACTGAGGACATTCAAAATCATTTTTCTTCTTACTCTGGGTTTGACCCTCCCATGAGAGGTAATAATCTTATTTCTCCCTGATTTTTCCCCACACTGTATTCTGACTTGTAATTACTTCAGTCTAACTACACTGTTTCTAAATACTGTCTAAGTATTCCTAGAACCATTTCATATACTCTGATGCTATTCTTTAACATAATTTTTTTTCCCACTTGTCTTTTGGCACTGAAATGCTTCAAATTCTGGATCCAAGGTATAAGTTATCAACATATCACTTCACTACAGCTCCTTCAGTCAGTGCTCACTGTTGTTTCTCCACCAGATTCACTGCTTTAACACTCTCCTCAATAGCACTTGGATGGGTTTGGCATGTGTAACCTGGGACCTCATCACAGAGCATCTCAGGAAGGGAGAAGGGGAATTAAGCTGAAAGTGGAAAGTCTGAAAGAAATGAGTATTGACAGATTAAATTAGAGGGAGTGAGGTGATATTAAAATTAAGCATCCTTTAGTAGCAATGGGAAATTGCAGGGTGTTAGCCTGGAGGAAACTAAAATTTGAGGTACCACAAATTTATGCAAAATGACTGGAAGCTAAGTATATAATAGAAGGCGTGAAAAAAATGAAATCTGGAAAATTCTTAATACAGCAAAAATTAATTTTTCAAAGAAAAAATGCACAGAAAGCATCCATGCTTTAGTTCACTAGAATTGGTTTAGAAAAGCCTCATGTTCTGTGGTACAGAGGAAAAACAAGTTAATGGTGCTGTGGTCTCTGTGGCCTCTTCACCCAGAAGTGCTGCTCAGAGGAACGGGGTCTTGCAGCAAGACTTCCAGTCCTTCCCTTCAAAAAGACTGGGGAAAGAACTCCCTGCCCTTAGAGGCAGCCTGGAAGCTTCATGCTCTCCACTAGGACCTCCTTGTTCCTCTCGTGGGGCTTCTGTACCAGCTATCATTACTTATTAATAATTTTGCTTTATGCCAGAAATTTTCCCCTGATACATTGTATTTGCAAGTCAGATCAAGCACAGCATGTGTCCTTTCTCTCTTAGCTAGAAATAGTTCATTTTGTCCTTCACTGATGAGTTCTTTTTCCTGAATGCCTTCACTGACTTGTGGCTCTTTTCTAGACGTGTTATTGTTCTTCTTTTCATGGCAGCAAATATAAGATGTTCCTGAAGGAACTTTCTTGTCTTTTTGTTGATCCCTCTGGGATGATGCTTGCTGGGGCCCAGTACCTACTTACAACTTTTAAGCTTCCCCAGCATTATTTGGGGTAAAGGGTTTCAGAGGTGCCTTGTGGAGAGCCATAAGGAACTTCAATCATCAAAGAATTTATTTCTCAACAGTTAATGTTTTTGCTTTCATGGAAACCATTTCTTAATAAATGCAATCAAATGCTCATCTTCACCAAATTGTCCAGTGTTTGTCAGGTCATTAACTATTTCATAGTTTCTAATAAGACATATATTTATTTCTTACACTTATTATTTGTAATTTCTAGACTGCATTTTCTATCTGTTCTGGTTCTTTTGTGTTATATTGTGTAATGATAACTTTTGCTCTAGAAAACTTACAAGTGTTTTTGAAGATCTGTGTTTAAGGTGTATTTATAGACAACAGATACATTCCTGAATGGTCCCACATGAACACTGAGTAAATAATTGAAACGGAGTATCTTTCACCTATAATTGGAAAGCAAGGATGGCAATTGCATTGAACTGGGATAGCAATAAGTTCAGAAAAATAGACATCCATGAGGCTGAGATAATATTGCTTCTGAAGCACAGCAGTAAAATTAGATTTCAAACTTATGTGTGAAAAGAGAACTATATCTGATCACTTTGTCTCCTGATATCCAAGGGTATCCTTTTAGGTACCAGATAAATTAAAATTACCTTAGTAGAAAAACATACTTCTGTTTTCCCCCCAAGCAATATAATTTTTTTTTTAAGCTAAAAGGACATTAGTAGGATGAAAGGCAAATAAGGCAGTAAAAAAAGACAAAGGAAGATGTATAGACATGACCTAAAAGGTTTCTAAAAGGTCTAGTGAGGAATTTCAATATTAGAGAAATCATCTTCTAAAAACAACAAGATAAAAAATACTGGATCTCACAATTCAGAGCTACATAAAATACCTTTGGAAATGTCAGGAATGTGATGAAAACTTTTTCTGAATAGGAGGTAAAATTTTCCTATCAATAACCATAATTAATATAAAAGTTTATATTAAGGTATCCAGTAAAAGCATTAAGGCTTTAGTAGCATTAATTTGTAATTGAATTTAAGACTTCTTATGCTAAGACATATTTGCTGATATATTCACATCAGTAAAACATTCTTGAGAAAATGTGCCTTATGTTAGCAAGAGAGGTTTTGTAAGGACAGAACTCCCACTGGTTCCATGAATAAGATAAACTATCCCAACAAGAGGCGTTCTTTGCTAGTATAAATATGTCCACTCTGAGGCTTTTGCCAAGGCAGTCCTGTTAGTTGAGGAGGCTGTAGGGGATATTTCTTCACCCTTCCAATGAAATTACTGTGACCAAAATCCTGATTAGTCCTCAGTCATTTCAGAATTCAGGGAAGAATTTGGAAATTTAGGTAATATTCCAATGTTTGCTTTAAGGAGAGCATAGAGGCATCTGTGATGTTTTGGTTAATTGGGAAGAATAGAGAACAGCATCTAAAGCTAGAAAAATTGTGTATTGCCTTTCATAATTTCATTGTCACCAGTTTCAATAAAGTGGCTAAAATCCTGCCTAATTAAAAGGCCTTTTTGTTAAAAGCCATATTTTATAAATCAGCAAAAAAAATTAATTTGTGATAGTGAAGACAACTGGATCACCGAGTGGGCAAGTGGGATTTGATCCTCAGAAGATTCAGTCTCACTCTGGTGATTCATGTTCAAAAGTTTCATGTTTGACTTGTAAGGTGTAGTTGCATCACCAGTATAACATTTCCCAAATGTGTCTCTTACTGTTTTACTAGTGGGGCAAAGTTGTCACACATCATTCAGCTAATACATTCTCTGAAAAAAGAAATTGAAAATCATCCTGACATAATTTGCATATTTTGCTATAGATGTTAAAAATATTAATTCCAAACCCAACACTTACGGTTTTTATGTTGCCCTACACTTAAGATGAACATTACAACAAGGAATGGATTGAGTGTTTAGAAATCAGATCATGGGATATATATTTGGTAAATATACCATGACACTATAAAAGTAAGTTTTGTAACCATGAGATGGCTTACCATTTTGAGAAATATACCTGAATGCAGTCTACATTAAATAATGAGAAAAATATAGGACTAGTAGCATCTTATTGCCAGTAGGCAATCATAGGGCTAAGAAGGTAGGTAAACCTGAAAATTACTTATAAGATTGGTTTAGAAGTTTAAGGGTTGAGTATTATAAGCCTTCATTTTCTCATATTAAAGTCACTTATAAATCGCCATCCTATCCAAATGTAAAGTTGGGATGCAGTCCTCCAGGTCAGTTGATGATGCTGGAAAAGCCAAAATCTAAAGATCCTGGTTTTGTTCCATTACCAGTTAATTTTTGAAAATTAGCAGTGAAAACATAATTTTATCTTAATGCATATTATTTAGTCTGTGGGTTTGAGATAAGTGGGGTTAAGAAATGAGTATGCAGTAAATAGTAAATAGTACAGTAAATAGTACAACATCTCTTTATTATCTTGGTAATTGAAATACCCCTTCACTCTAGTACACTACTTGTTTCTACTCTCATTTTACTGATTCTATTATAGCTTATTTGAATCTAGGTAGACACATCAATAATCACTGTGAATATTTGTTGAATGTTCCCATAAACATGCTGTTTCATGATTGTTCTCTATTTAGGATTTTTATCTTATTATTCCTGTAATAACCAAAAACATGTGACTTCTCTCTTCCAATCAAATGACTAATCACAGCTCAGAATTTTGATGATCCTTGAAATGAACTATTCACAAACTAGTTGCCTGCAGACAGAGCTCAGGCAATAAGAATGAGTAAATTTGAGAAACTGTAACATGAAAAGAAAGACACGTTTTGAAGTCACATTCTCTAGTGTATTTTACTTCACATGCATATGCACTATTAGTATAGTGAGTAAAAAACCCTTTCCACAAATTCGTAGCAGAAAGTCTTTATTGTCTACAGGAATTAATTAATGGGGCTCATAAATTTTCTCATTTAATTTCATATCTTCAGAGTTTTTCATTATTACAGGAACCTGTAAAAACAGGCTTCTGTATTGGGAGTCACGTCTCCAGTATTAAGCAGTTTTGTCATCAATTATCTCAGCATTAGCTAAAATAATGATATAATTTCTGAATATTTATCCAATTTTTGAATGCAATTAATTTAGGTTGAAAATTATGTAAGATGATTGAAAATACTTGTGACAAAAATCTTAGAAGTGCCAAGGTGAGTTAGGTGTTTAAGGTGTGTTGAATGCTGTTTAAAGTTTGCACTTCAGGTAAGGTTGAGTACTGTTTGGGAAACAAAACTAGACAAAGGGGTAAGCTGTAAATAATAGTGTAGATTAAGTAGATGTAGAATTTTTTACCTGATTACTCAGAGTATTTATGTATTTATCTAATTTATTTTTTTATCAAGCACAGAGAGACCAAAATAATGAAAAGATTAAATTATTTATATAACTACAGTGAAAAAGTGATTGCAAAACACTGTTTCAAATATTTGAAATGTGTAAATGTCAGCAAGGAGGAGAGGTTATTTAGGATGTGTGACCAGTATTAGTAAAATAGCCAGATTAAATTTAAAAAGAAAGGATTTCATCTAGCTCTCAGGGTTAATTTCTGACAGCAAAATATTTTTGGTTATAAAATGTTTTTGAAAAGAAGCAGCAGTGAAGTTCTCTTTTAGGAAATCAACAGTAAACTAAAGCACAGACTGAGGAAATTATTTGGGGAAATTATTATCCTAAGTGTCCCTGGAATCCAGCTTAAAGAACAAAATAAATCTTTCCCATCTGTACTTTTGACCAAAAATGCTAATTTTTATGTGTTTCTTTTCCAAGACTCATCTTAGTATTCACATAGTGAATAACTGTTGTTTGTTTACATTTTTTAAAAGATTGGAGCAGCTTTTGATTAGTGCTATGAATTAAAAATCCTATTTAAAGCTAAAAGGAAAATTCACAGCAGAAACTAACATCTGTCTACAGATAACTGAAATTTGGTTTTCTCAGGCAGTAGCCTGCCCCCATGCCTCTTGCTTATATATTAATTGTAATTTGTTCTCTATTAACTGAAGATTTTAGTAGTGCTTGACTTTTAGCTTTTCTTTTGATGTTTAGTGTAGAGGTTTTGAAGGATATTGGATGGGGACAAGAGCATCAAAGGGCTCTGCTTGCCCACCAGATATCCAGGATCACCCACACCCTTTCAACTGCTGCCAGCAGAGGATGGGTCTGTGGGGAGGCTGAATTTCCTAGGTAACAACACTATAGTCCCTAAAAGATTTTGTGATGCTGACAAAAATGGTGGGAGTCAGTTCCATGCTAAGACACTTGTGTCCAGGATTCTGATGTCCCAGTGCTATCTGTTAATGAGATGCAGCTAATTAGCCAAGGGGAGTCTGGAGAGGGATTCAGAGATCAGCTGCTGTATGTCAGCTTCAGTCTGGACTGAACCATTCCCTCCAATGTCAGGCCAGGAGATTTCAGCTGCTTAAAACAGTCCTTTAGTATCATTTGGGAAAGTGTAGCCTGCCTTTGCACTGGAAGGTAGCACAGGAATACAGGAGCAGCTCTGCAAGGAGAGCCATTCCCGTGCTCTGGTCCCAGCTGTCACTGCAAACTAGGAGAGAACCTAACCACTGTGAGTTCCACCCTAGTCTTCCAGGCTGAACACACTTAGGGGGCAGAGGACATCTTCTGTGTTAGTTGCATCAGAAAATAGTGCAGCTCGTGGGCTCTGAGATGGCTCCACGTGCACAGCCATGCATGGGAAATAGGAACAATGGGGGGCTGTATCACATGTGCACTTCTGATCCAAACTTAAATGCTCAAATGTTTATACAGACGTGGTGTATCTCACTGGACCTTAGGCTGCTGTTCTGGAAGGGCACAAGTCTCCCAGGAGTCCTGTTTCAACTCTAGAAGTGCTGTGTGAATGTCCCAGGCATCCTTCTGGCTGCAGAGGGCACTTGTCAGCTGGTCTGTAATACTGATCTCCACATCATGGAGGATTATACACTAAAGGTGGACATGTGGGTTCTGGGTTTGTTATCTATTGCCCAGTTCCATACAATGAAGTAGACTGAAGTTACAAAATTCAGTCTCTGCTAATGTTAACAATAAACTTTCAATTGCAGCAGCTGAATCTTTTTTTTTTTTCCCCATGTTTCTGGCATTGCCAATTGTTTCTAAGTTCACTTCATGCTCTAGTTTCACATACTTCATTTTTCATTTATATTCATGTTTGAGTAATGTAATATTTATACATTTGGTCTTGGCATCCAGTGAATACAAAAGACAGTTAGACATTCTCTCAGTCCCAGAAGAACCAGCAAAGAATTTTGTAAATTACACATCGCTTATCACATAAAATCTCAGACAAGTATTTGGCTGTGTGTCAAATGCCTCTAGATCACAACTGTAGAATTAAACTATGGGAATTTTGGAAGTTCTCTGTTTTCTGCTTTATTGTAGATCAATATTTCCAGTTTCTTTAGCTGGTAAACTTGTGCTTTTTGTTTTATTCAGCATTTAGTAGCCATAGTCAGGAGTGGACTTTGTTAGTTAGTAATGGCTGGAGTATGGGAGAGTTTCCTTTACACAAACTATAGTATTTATTTTCTTTAGTTGGATGTTCTCAAAAAGAATGATGAAAAACAGATTGCTGTAAAAGTAGCCACTTTTACAGCATGCAGACAAGACCACATCCACTGTTAGCATCCCCAGTCTGGTACACATCCCCACAGAAATATAGAGAAGAAAAGGTCCTCACTTATACTTACATCAAAGTTATGTATAGATACATAAAACTGTATAGAATAAGCCATCTTATGAATAGTGACACTAATCTGTAAATGTAAATAGGTGGTGTGAATGCTACCTGACAAAAGCAGACTGATAACAACTCCTTCCAAACATTACAGTTTGGTTTTCTCATTTTATTTCCCTTTTATTTTCCACAGCATGCCTAGGATGGGAAAAATCCACTTGCCAATGAATGACTATTGTAGGGTGAGCTGAAGTGGCAAGAGAAATTCAAAATGGTTGAAACTGTGCCATGTTCTAGTTGATGTGGTGGTGTTCAGTCACAGGTGGGACTCAATTATGTCATAAGTCCTTTCCATCCTAACTGATTGTGTAATTCTGGGATGGGTAACAGATCTGGGGAGAATTTAGCTGAGTGTTAAGCAATCACAAAGTGATTTAAGCCTCCTGCAGAGCATTGGATCCAAATGGCCCCTCCATTCTGTGGTCTGTTAATTAACTGCTGTTTTTTCCCTATCTCTTTATCATATTGAAGGTATAACCCATGCTTCTCTTAATCTCCAATACATTATAGCTATCAGATCAAACTGCTGGTAAAAATGAAGTGTAAGGGTATTTTGCACATAGCCTGACACACTAAAGTATCTCATGAAATCACTCACTGAATATAATATGAATTATTCCAAATGCTGGTGAAGCTGAGTCAGCTGATCCAGTAGTTTATAAATAGCACAAATACCTTTGCTTGCTTTCATGCTGTCTCTAGCTATTACAGTTCATTAAGATCAGATGCCTGCTGCTTTTCTCTGCTATTCAGATTATTCAATCCATTAAGACACAGGAGTGAGAGAGAAAATCATGAGAACTTTTCTGTCAATATTGTTGCCAGGGAACCACTTTTTATTTCAGTGCACGGGACGCTGGTGTCACTTTGAGTATGAGCTGCAGAAAGACAATTTCAGAGGAAAAGATTAGGGATGTAAAACAGAATTAAGAAAATCCTAAACTTTCATTTAAAAGAGAAAAAGAGTTATGCCAATTGTTTCAGAAGAATCCTGAATGGCCTGAAAGTTTGGGGTTTTTCCTATAAATCTGAATAGAATTTTGAAGGGAATGTTAATGGCAGATAGGAGAGGCTTCTTGGTCTCTCCAGACATGTCTTAGATAATATTCCACACTTTTTTCTGTCTGTGCACCATTGTGGTGCATCACCATTTAAGCAGAATAGTGAATATCTGTCTGGAATGACAAGGAATATTTCAGTCTTTCCAGAGCTGTCCTCTGCTCACAGATATCTGTACAAACTCATTTGGACCCCCACTATGCCTGGAAGCATTTCCTGATTTAGTCTAAACAGACTTTAACCATTCTAACATTTAAACAGCTTTAGAGGCCACATTTCTTTTAAGAAAATCTGTATGTGTAGTTTTTGAAGCACAATAATTATGAATTGTAAAATAAAAACTAGAACAAATGCAAATACACTCTAAAGCTATAAAGTCTATATAACATGAGAAATTTCATCACTGGATTGCCTTATGCCATTTCAAACTCATTGGACACTTTCATTGT
Source organism: Haemorhous mexicanus (assembly GCF_027477595.1). Taxonomy (NCBI): domain Eukaryota; kingdom Metazoa; phylum Chordata; class Aves; order Passeriformes; family Fringillidae; genus Haemorhous; species Haemorhous mexicanus. The sequence goes on along the minus strand of NC_082345.1, from coordinate 64,523,861 downwards.
GGTCAGATCTTCCTGAGAATTAAACTATACATAAAAGGAAATTGAAGAAGCACAAGTAAAAGTATTCTAAAACTAATTATTTTATTCATTCTTTGAGGGAAAGAAAGTATTGACAGCAAAGAACCATTGCAACAATAAAGTTGCAACATCCCCCCACCTCCCATAAGGAATTGGAGTACTCAGCTGGTGGCTGGATAAATAAAGTGTAAACTGCTCTTTTCAAATTACAATATTTGTGAGATTCTGATTTCTTTTTTCTCACCAGAATTTATCTTAACTGTATGTATTTCTTATTTGGAAGGCATTGGATTTTAAAAGGGAATTCATTAAGATTGATTTTATACCTATATTTAAAATAGACACAGAAAAGCAATAGAACTGCAGGGCAAGGAAAAGATTTATGCTGGTAGATTCTAAAGCAGATAACACTATGTGTTTTTTCTACCACTCATTTGTGATGTTCCAGTCATTAAAGCACCTAGGAGATGAATGGTACTAAATAAATAATAAGTTCTGAGTGATCTTATGGAGCACTAAAAATCACAAAACTTTTTAGAGAGAATGGGATTTGCAATGAATCCTAAATAAAACTAAATAGGTTCCTAACATCAAAGCTTGCTGCCTTCACATTTGTTTTATCTCCTTCCTAAATTTCTTCTTTCTGTTTCTCACTCATGAGAAGTGGAAGCCAGTTTTTCAAGGAGGAGTATCAGAATCAGGTTACAGTTTGAGAAAATTTTATATGTTCAGTTTTTTTTCAGTCATTTTGAGAAAACTGCCACTTTCCAGTTATATTTATTGATGTGTGATTGACACAGAGTGTTTTAAGCATAGTCTAGGAGGGGGTCTTCCTTAACCAGTGATATTAAACAGATAAAAGCTGTATGTCAGTGTGGCTTGCAGCAGGTCAAAGGGATTAAAATTCCAATTCCAATCTTTCTTCCACCACAGCACATACTATAGCTGTAACCAAATGTCTAAGTATGGTATGACCTGGATGAGTGTGCAACTAGATGACTGGAAACAAGATGTAATTTATTATATAATTTATGGATGTATGCATAATTTTTTATTAAAGAGTTTATTTAAATAAATCACATAAATCAGCTAATTGTTTTGGTGCCTAGCTAGGGGTCAAAATATCTAGGGAGCTTCTGTGATGTGCAATTATATTTAAAGTCTTAATAAGAATATGCCTCTTGCTTGAACACTTGAAAAAAGTTTGTTAAAGTGAGTGTGAAGAATCTTATTTACATTAGTTAAAATTCAGATAAGTTGAAATTTGACTTTGCACTTGCTTTGTCAAGGTTACAGCATTTCAGTGGTCTGTGATGCATTCACTATATAGTATAACATTTATTCTCCAGTTCCAAAGCTGTAGACGTAACTAATATCATCTCATCTATCATTTCTGCTCCAGCAGTTTGTCATGCAGTTTCTGTCAATAACAGGATGGAATCCATACCTTTATACATACACACTTTTCTTTGCTCCCTAAGGTTTTGATACAGGTCCTCCTGTTATGCAAACTTGTGTATATCTACCTCTCTTGAAGGCTTCTCAGTGATAACAACTTATTAGTTAGCAAAATATTTCAAGAAAGTATTTGTCTGTGTTAGCTTGTCACTGTTAAGCTTAATTCATTTTGTTCTCACAGCTTCTTCTGCACAACAGCCCCACAGACATCTTTCTTATGCATCAGTAGGTATAAAATTGTATATAAAAATTGTTTTTCTGATTAGCAGACACCACAGCTTTCAGAGTGGTTTTATATTACACTGTCTTAGAAACCAAAACCCAAACGAGTGAAGAGACATTTTACTGAGTGGGGAGCTGGTTGCTAAAAGGCAGATGACCAGTTCTGCATTAGAAGAGCTCAGTAAATTATGGTAGGCTGTTAGCATGAAGTTTTTTATGAAGGCATGATCAGTCTGGGACACATTTGTACAGGTCATAATATTCTTTCTCATAATTGGTGGTAGTTAAAGAGCATAGAAAACCACATCAAATGGGTGTGAGCTCCTGCTGTGGTGTTGGGGGAGAGATAAGGTGTCTGTAGGACCTGAGGGGTTACAACATCTTTGTGTATGAAGCTGCTTGAAGCTCTCCTGGGCGTGTCTGTCCAGTTGTAGTGCATGCAGTGCAAGCAGGAAGATGACAAGCTGGATAGGAATTCTTAAAAAATATTAAAGTCAGACTTGAATCTCTTTGGTTTAGCACCTTAAAGGCAAAGAGGTGACTTTGTCACATTTTTCAAGTATTTCTGCAGTGTTAGTAGAAATAGATACCAGGTAGTAGTTCTTCAGTCTCACAACCAAAGTATAACACAATCCCCTGGCTGTAACCTGAACCTGTTCAGATTAGACATGAAGCACATGTTCTTAGCAATGGAGGCAAATGAGACACCCAGGGTTACTATGTATTATATTTTAAAAATAAAAGTTATTTTTCCCAGTCAACAATTCAAATACCAATTAATTCAGTGATGAATGTGTTTACAAGGGTACCGTGATATGTTACAGTCTGAGAACCTGGATATTATTCCATTACCAGTTACTAGGATTCCTGTAGGGAAGAAGAGAGGTGGCTGAGTTTGGATCACACTAGCTCGTGCAGAATGCTGCTACGAGAGTCTGCTGCTACATTCCCAGCAGAGACAAATGCCAGCAGGCTGGAGAGGTCAGAGCTGGAGTCACCCTGGGGCAGGAGTCCTTTTTCTGCCTGTGCTCAGGCCACAGGTTGAGCCTTTCCTGGTGCAGTGCTGCTGCATAGCATCCCAGGTGAATCTATTTGTGGCATCCTCTGCATTCACAGCAGATGGAGCCATCCAATGGTTTTGGCATCCCCAGAGCTCCACCGCTGCCAGCGGGACGCTATGGGGGGAGGCAGATCTGCAAACAGAGAGATGCCCTGGCTGTGCATAGGGATTGTGTGGTTAGTGGCATTGCCAGAAGGCACTTTGTGAGGTGCAGGCGTGGCCCCTGCAGCCCAGCCAGCCTTTGGGAGCACTGCTGTGTGCCAGGAGCTGTGCAGGTGCCTTTAGAGCCAGGTCTGATGCTTGGGCATGGAACTGCTCTTGGCCCTGTGCATGTGAGGCTGCTTAGCAACTGCATAATAGGGCTGTCCCAGAAGAACACACCGTCTGTTTAGTCTATAATTGTAAAATATCCATTTTAAATCTGCACAGTACACCCTAAAGAACTCTGGAGCACTTTCTGTTCTTATAGTGCCAGGGGTATTGAGCATTGTCAGAGCAGCACCTCCCCAACACAGCAACAGTGCCAAAGGTGTCTGTCAGACTGTGACTGCTCAATGCACTGACCCCTTCATCCAGTGAAAGCTCCCTCTGCTTTTTCTCCTGTCCTTCCTGTCCTGTTTCACTCTGTAGAGAGCATCATCAGCCATGAAATTTGTTTCATTTTCAGTCAGTTTAATTAAATATCAATGGTTTGGAAACTAAAAATTTACAGTGTGTATAAGAAACAAGTGTAAGTTTCAAAGCATGCACAGGCAACACAGCTCTTAAAATTGATTCTTAATCTCAGATATATTCTTTTAGAATATATTTATTAAGAAGCTAACCAAGAGTGTCTAACCACCAGGTAATTATGTTTTAAAACTGTCTCTCCCGTAAACAGTCCTGCTGTCTTTATGAGCAAGCCCAAAACCGATTTCCAAGTTGCAGAGGTACTGGCAGACTGAAGCAGGTCTGACTGTTTTGCTTTCACATCTACCCAATACAACTTTACATACACTTAGTACCATTTGGGTTTCTTAATTTCCAGTCATTTCTCCACTGCACTCAGTGTACAGCAGTCTTTGTTTTACAGGCATTTGAAGGACACTGAGTTCTGCGTCTGGAAATCTTTTTTGAATACTAACCTGAAATACCCATATTTAATCCGGGCTTGCATGAAACTAAAGGAGATTTAGAGAAAGAACACAAGAGTTGGATATTAAGGTAATGCTAGGGCCAAAGAAAGTTTTTTTAATAGGTTAAAAGATCCTTACATGCTTAACTGTGCAGTGTTTGAGTTGGATTCATTGTGTCAGTATGACAGCTGGATTTCACTCCTTTGTTGGGTCATTGACAGACATCCCACCCAGCACCAGCTGGTGGAGAAGTGGCCAGTGTGGCTATTCACTGTTGCTTTCTCCCATCCCTCTCTTTCCTGTAGTTCCCATTTATCTGCCAGAAGAGCAGGTTGTACTCAACAGCCCTCTGGTCTGCTTCAGATGAATTCAGCTAGGAGCACTAGAGAGAGCTATCAGTAAGGATGATGGTCCATAACAGGGCAATGATGAGGGGCATCAGGTACAATTTTCACAAGTCTTGAGTTTATTCCAAACTCCAACACTGCTGCAGTCTAAAAGCTATTTTGAGAACTTCACACAAAGATAGGTCTTGCTCAGCAAGGTTGCTGAATATAGTGACAATGACATCATTAGTTCTTCTGGACAGAAAATGTGCATGGAAATTCAGCATTTCCAAATGTTATTTGTTCCAATTTTGTTACACAAAACTTTGCACTAGAGTGGCACTGATGTTAATGCAGTACTGTTAACACAGCATTTGAACTAATGGCACACAGCAGCAAGTTTTAGGATCATTCTGAATGACATTGTTAATGTGGAACATCCAGCTTAAAAATCAGAACTGACAGTAGCTCAGTAAGGTTTTCCTTGCAGCCTGCTCAGTGACCATCTAATCTTGCCTTCTGTCTGAGGATCTAATTCTTGTGCATTCTCCATGCCTGGGTCACCTTTGATCTTCTGACACTGTGAACCATTAATAGCAAGGCTTACACTGTTGACTTCTTTTCTGGTGGTGACAACATATTCCTTTGATTTAATATAAATTTTGGTTATAATTTATATAGAGCCCTAACAGGAAAAATGCCTGTATCACCTTGCCATTGCAGTGATGGAGCTTCAACCTGGCAAATTTGCAGTTCTTTAAACTTTGCTCTTTAGATGTACTGAGTCAAGTTCAGCGGTATCAGCTGGCCACAATACCATCAAAACTCTTTGGAACAGATTTTCACAAAATTATTAATTTTGCAATTTTAGCCTCCTGTAATGGTATTTATTAAGAACAAGTTGGACCAAGTGTTAACTATGTACAAGGAGTATACTGTTTTTAGACATATGGAAGAATTATTATTATTATTATTATTATTATTATTATTGGTCTTTAATCTGCTTGTCTTTCATTTACAGAATTAAAGAAACTGATTTTAGCAATGCTGTTGTGGGTCTACATCAGAGTAAGACAGCTCCTTGCTGTGTTTAATCTTAGGAAGGGATTGTTGGTATTGCCCAAATAAATTGTTCTTTGAGGGCCCCTGCATATTCCCATTGGTAACTCCTAGTGACCTAGCTAGGGTCAAGCTAAGATATGACTCTCTCTCCTATCAGCGAAGCCTTTGCCTGAGCATGATGTTACTACTGTGTGCATGTAGATGTAAATACTTGAGCACATCTCTGGCTGCACAAGTTGTCATCTTTATGGATGCTAGGAGGCAATACAGGTTGCTCCACAGAGTATCATTATCTATCTGCCAGCTATTACTTTCTGTAGAGGAATGTACCTCATGATTCTGCACACATAATCTGCCCACGAGCTCGTAGACTAGCACTAGTGTCCAGAAGGAACTTGTACCCAGCAAAACTGACTGAAGACTGGTGCCCATGTCTACTCCCAGTTATGTCTGTACCTTCTTATTCTTTGCTCTTTTGGGCATAGGAAGAATGTGAAACGTGGATCTCAGAACCCACAGAAATATAGTGCTTCAGAGGCTCTGAGAACATGAAGTTCAGCCTTTGCACTCTGCGGCTTTGGCATGTGAAGTAACCATGTAGCTGCAGCCCCTCCTTGACTCAAGGCCATCCTTGGCCACCAACTTCTGTAAGAGCATACTCCCAGTGCATGCAGATTCCCAGACAGATTTAACTTCTGAATCCAGCCTATTCTGCAATAATGTATCCCAAGGTTTAAGGAAGGAAAGGTGGCAGTGGCCTTGTGAAAGTCCATGAGGCTTTGCCCATCTAGGCAAGAATAATGAGGAGAAATGTTTCCTGCCCTGCAAATGCAGTCATGTGTCCCTTGCTTTGTCTCCTCATCCTACACTTTTTTGCTGCTTGTCTGTCCCTGCTGTGATGTGTGCAGGCTGGGATCAGAAGCCCTTGCTGTGGAGCTCAGGTCAGCACCAGGCAGGGCACTGGGCACTGCTGTTGCTAAGTGCAGCCCATCCTCTCCCAGCTGCATGTGTGTGCCTCGACAGGGTCAGAGTGTGATTGAAGAGTGAGAGATGCACAAAAGCAGGGAAGGCTTGAAATTAAATAGTCTTTGACACTTTCTCTTAACTAGTCTCACTCTGGCATAGGCCCTTGCCTTAGGAGGGTGATCCAGTGGAATAGCAATGACCTAAAGCTGCTGATCTACCTAGTGAAACATGCAGGGAGGAAGATTTATCTCAAAAATGATATGAGACAATCTGGGCTGGAAATAATGTTTGTAAAAGATCTACATTAACATTATAAGAATGAGGACTTTATTTTTTTTTCTTACTAAAACTGGAGCTCTTTTCTGAAGTAATGAATGCTACACAGAAACAAAAAAGTGGAAAAATCCTGGTGGGTGAGACCTTGATCTCTCCTCTCATTTATTACTAGTACCAATGGAGTAGCTGTCCTAATTAAAAAGAACTCGCCCTTTCTAACAGAGGAGCTGAATTCTGATCCAAATGGCCTTGAAGAAAAGAAATTGGTGAATGAAGCCATTACTCTAATTAACATTTATGCTCCTGATGTTAACAATGTATATCTAGAAGAAACCAGTAGCATAATATTACTCTTTGAACCATCTAATGGTCTGGCATGGGTACTGATTTTAATTGCCCTTTGGTTATCAGTTTAGACAGATCTGCCAGGGGTAATTGCATTGTAAATAAGACATCTCAGGAAATTCACTAATGAGCTAATGAACGATAGTTATTTGTGAGATTAAGCTGTTAGTGCTTATTTAGACTAATGGTGTATTTATGTGTTCTGTGTTCCACACCTGACCATTCAACAGTAACTAGGTTACAATGTCTTAGCTGTTACTCAATCTACCCCAGAGTTTTATCTTCCATTTTCCAGGAAGTCCCTGGAAGGCCCTTTTAGCAATTTCTAATTCACAGAACTGTAGTTTGGAGCTCTGCATTTCTATTTGACTTTGTTTATATATTTCTTGTCTCCCTTAGCATAAATCATAATGACAGCCTAATTGGTTTACATTTCTGAAGCAGTTTGAAATGTGAAGTGTTGCGTAAGTGTTCAAGGTTGTTATTGCTTTGTGACTCTTCCCAACCATTTTCTGTCCAGAATGAAAATTAAAGAGAAATTACTTGCCATTTACAAGAGTAAATATAGTGAATCTTGTCATAAGTAATCACTCAAAGATCACGAAAAAAACCCCCTTTGTTTCACAGGATTGCACTTTTTAAATGCTTGAACTTTGCATTTCCTTCATATCACAGAAAGTCCATTAGTTTCAGAGGAAATATTTGATTTACGGTCACGCAAAAGGAAATCGCATCCCTGATATCTTTGAGGGGTAGCTTCATGGTGGAAGGAAGGCTGTGGAAAACACAGGTCTTCTCTGAAGATTTAGCTATAATTAAAACACTGGAACATTTGATAAACTTAGAATTTGAGATCATGATATGTTTATTTCACAGGAGGAATTTGCATAGTTGTACCAGCATTTTACAGATTGGAAGATTCCTATCAGTCACAGATACATAGTTTACCTAAATAACTTGCATGTACCAAACTGATTTTTCTTTTTCCATAGAGCACTAACCCTTTTGCTTTTTCATAGGACCAGACCAGTGTTTAGTATTACTGGAGAATTTTTATTAGGTGCAGTTTTCAAAAAATAAAGTCAAAACAAGACCAGAAGCATTTCATTTTCTTTGTTGCTTCTGCTGGCTCACAGGGCAGAGTCAAGAGGTATCCATGACATAGTAGAGAAGTCTTTTACCCCAGAACAGGATTTTAGGATCAGAAATGAAGCAGGCAGGCAGGCAAAACAAGGACAGCCAACAAAAAGTAGCCTGGGGCAACACAGTGTTTCAATGAGAAAGAGAGAGATAAGAAACACTTGGACAGTTGTGCATGTTGGCTTCAATCTGTAATGACTGTGCAGACCACACATCAAAAACATTTGGCTGTCCTTGACAGAGAATGAAAAGAGCACAGATTTTTCAGCTACCTCTTTTTGGTTTTTTTCCCCCACAGTCAACCTGGTGAATAGCAACTCATTTACTTTACTTCTGTTTTTAATTATTTGTCTAATGGCCTTCAGGCAGTTATTAGATATCATCTTTCAGAGACAAAATGAAAACTCTTCATTTTTTTATGACTGCTGTTGGTCTGATGGATCTACAAATCTCACTGTTTTAAACAATATTTCTATTGTATCTTTCTAGTGTAAATTTAGGGCAATATTGCCACCATTGACTCCAATAACAATTCAGTCAGCACTGGCAGCTGCTGCATTTCTGCAGTACTGGGCATGCAGAGACCTCCATGACCTTGGGACCAAAGTGTCAGTTGGTGCCTAAATTCTGTCAGAGTCAATAAATGAATGGAAAGCACCTATTTTTTCCCTATGTCTCCAGCAGTCCACACTCAGAGACTGAGTGATAGCATTGGCCAAATGGCAAAATGTCCAGGCTCTGATGGTGGTTATGACACTTTCTTGTTTGTCTCATGTCCAAAGAAAAGAATCAGTGGAAGGTCAGAGTTTATTTAATGTCTCACCTTGCCCTCCCAGTGGTGGCTTAGCTCCTGAAGGTGACCCTCCATTCCTTCTTTTGGGAGAATGACATTGTGAAGTTTGTAATTTGTGGGGCCTGATGAAGAGCATGGCAGAATGCCTCATTATACAGCTTAGGAGCAAGAACTAGGAGAAAAGACTCCTCAAGCATGATCAAGCTTTTTTATTACAAACTTCAAAACTCTTTCTTTCCCTGTTTTTGGTTTGGTTTTTTTTCCTACTAATGTGTGATAAACTCACCCCAGGTGATATCAATTACTTCATTTCTCAATATCCCTTAGTTTGTGTCTAATCAGAAATTTTCTGAATGATTCAAAAATAATTAGTTTATAAACCTTCTTTTTTCTCCCTGGCTTAAATTTGTGTTTTAACATTGGCAGGTTGTGTGGTTTTAGGACAGATTCTTGGGGTTGTGGATTGCCTCATCATAGATCTTTATGTAGTAACTGAGCTTTGGAGGAGCTAAAATGTGGTTTTGTAGCACAAGACTTCATTGGCAGTAAAGTTATGGATTAAAACTCACATGAGAAAGGTAAAGCTCTATATCTCAGTCATCTCAGGAGCAAGGTGGTAGACAGAATAGTGAGATAAAAACTACCACTTTAGAAAGAATTATGCCACTGGATTTAAGGAAAACAGGGAACACAGAGCCTCCATTAGGTTTTAGTTATGGCTTAGTATTTTGGCTTTATAATTTCAAATTACTTTAAAAAACACCTGATGATTCACACTAATATGGCAAAATAACAATCTGTTGATGAAAAAAAGAATCTATGTTGTTTTTTTTCTCTGTTTTTTTTTTTTTTTAAGTTTGTTTGTTTATTTTTTGTACCTGGAATCAGTGGGAGTCTCTGAGAAGTATTTTTATTTATTCTGACAACTCCTTAAGGAAAGACCAATGGGGAACATTTGATTTATTCATGTTGTGCAAGATGACTATCCAGGACAATCTGCAGAGGCTTTTTAGGCTCAAAAGGAAAGGATTCCCTACGTACCTCTCCAATTGGCAAGATAACTTTCTCTAGTAGCAACCTGAATAAATGAATACAAAACCTGATTGACTACAGGGATCTCTTTTCTTCCTCAGGTTTGAAGAAACTGTCAGATGAAATTAACAGTCTAGAGTATCTTCACGAGGTTGTCAAGGCAGTTGGAGACAGATTTCCAGCTATAACACAGAGAAAATGCCACTTTGAAAATGTATAAGGTGTCTATAAACACAGCTTTTAAAATAAGCTTAAAGTCCTATAAAAAAAAAAAAAAGGAGACACAGTAGTGAACAAACCTGGGCTGGGGGCATTAATCCAGCTTCTTATGTCAGGCAAAAGACTGATCACACAATTCTCATGACTGTAAGACCTCTGCAGTATCATTTTTGAATAAACTTCACCTAGCCCTGCACGTGGCATTTTCAGATAGGTCTGTGTAAGTGTGGATTGATTTAACATATGGGAAGTCTCTCAGAAACTTCTAGTATAATTACTCCATGATCCTGAAATTCATTCCCATTTTTTAACCAAAACTTCATCTGAAAAACTTGGCACATCCTTTCCTTCATATCACCTTCTACAGAAATATAGTTAATTTGTACAACTGAAATGCAGTTGTAGAAATGTTATTATAGGAAGCTTATAATTTTACTTGCTTTTGTTAGAACATCTTTTCTTTCCTTAAAAAGTCTGGGCCAATGTTGCCTGCAATAAAGTTCTTAAGCTCATGATGAGCACTGCATGACATTTGATTCCTTTAGTTCAGTGAATGATTCTAACTTTGCTTATTATTTAGCAGAAGGAAGAGCTGCTACTATACAGTGAGATGTCTGCAGCAATGCCAGTATCACTCTAGAAAGAATAGTAATTTGCAACAAAATGGCTCTCTGATTTGCATTAATCAGTAATAAATTTCATCTAACATAATAACTTCCCCTAGACATATAATTTTTTTCTCTTTTTTAAGTCTTCTGATCCTTCAGAAACATGCATTTGTGGCCCAGACTGAACTAGATGAAATTTTGTCTAGAAGTATTCTTAGACTTTTCTCATCTTTCCAGATAATTTGTAAGGGTGTAAAACCATGTAGGCACTACTGTCAAAAGGGAGGGACTCTGCCGCAAGCTGTTCTCTAATATGGCAAAGAATTTTTGCTTCTACAAAAATCTTAGCCATAATATATAAAATATACAAAGGGAAGCAGAAATTTTTTTTTTAAGTCTTCTTAGCCTAAATCTTTAAATGAAGGAAGAAAGTAATAGCATGATTTAGTGTGTTGGGACCTTCATCATTAAGGGTCTGGCTCATGTCCTCTAAAATTGGCAAGCTTAAAGGTGTCTGGACCTTCTTTTAAAGTAACAACCAAAACCCAAGTACACTTCAAGAGGTCAATTAATCTCATCTAAAATTGCTACCAGGGCAGATGGGAGAAGAGAGTTCATTATTTTAGATGCTGAACTTCTAAACAGGAAAAGTGAAATTAGCTAAAAACCCACTTTTTATATCACTTAGGGATCATACACATTTAGGGACAGGCCATTACTCAAGGGTTCCATCCAGACAACTCACAATAAAAATGGTAAGTGATGTGGGAAGAAGTGTCTTGGTGTCTGTGCTTAGCTGCAGCAAAGAACACACTGTTGAGGGATTGAACCATGTTTCTTTTCTGGAAAAGCAGAGGTTTCAGATTATACTACTGCTTTTTCGAAGATGAGGTCAGATGATAGGATTGCTTAAAGTGTGCAAAACACTATAAAACAGTTACTAATGTATTTATCAAGCTGTATTGTTGTGTAGTCTTGTTCCAATAGCCTGCATTCATACCTTTGTGATTCCTGCTTTTGAAGTCCAAATTCAATTTTGTATTAATTATTCAGTCCTTTCTCTTTGTCCACGATTTTCCTTAAGTACGTAGGCGTAGCCTTTTCAAGAGGTCTGTCTAATCTTTCACTTCTGGTACCCTGTGCTCAGCAGAAGATCAAATTATGAAAGTTGAAGGTCATTTCACATTTGCTGGTGGTTGGGAGATGTGTGATGATGTGCTGTGTGTGGAGCACTCTGCTGCATCTGATAAGCAGTCCTCCCTCTTCTAGGCCATTATCTAAAACTGATGTGTTCTGCTTCTCAGAAAGAAATACAAACTTGAAGAATTTTTGGGAGAAATAAGGTCAGAACCTTAATCTTAGAGGAATCTTAAAGCAAGACAGGTCCCTCTGTGTAGCCACCTCCACCTGGACTTAACACAGGATGGTTTATAGTTACTTTATCTGAGAGGTATTTATACCTTCAACCCGTGGGATTCCCACATCTGACAGGAGAACTGTTATTTCCCAACTGTGAGAGATTTAGTGCTCAAGAGGATTGTATCTGCTCACCTGGTTTCGTCTTGGTAGAAATTAAAGGGATGATGAAAACAGTCTGGGCTGTACCTGATTTTGTAAAGGTGAAATTGTTGTCTACTTGCTCCTTGTACTCTAACACAGAGCTTTAGGGATTAGTCTTGCATATGTGCCAAAATTTGTAGATAGGCAATCAGCTAAAAGATTAATTAGCAAAATCTAAGGAATGCAGAGTCTTTATAGGATAAAGCCACCCTAGTACTTAAAAAGGTGGGAGAAAAAAAGAATAATTAAAAGGAAAAGCAGCTATGTAAAATGGAACTATGGAAACAGTGATGAAGAAAACTTAGAAGTTTGAACTATCTGAAATACACTTAAGTCTGAAGTGATATCTCTGAGGAAAATATCATTTTAAATATGAGAACTAGCTTATATATGCCCTAATTTGGGGACCTTCAAAATCAGACCATGTCCTATACATATCAGGTGTACTCTAACACCACCTTATTGTTACTAAAATTCATTTCCTACTGATATTTATCTTGAAAAATGACAATTAAGAAATACAAACCCAGCTTGTACATCCTTACTTATAAAGTCTGTCCCTGTCTGTATGGATGGAAAAGAGGTGCTCTTATTGGGGGCAGTTGGTGTCCAACAGTAAGAGAACAGCAGTTTTGTCGTGTTGGAAGGTTTGACAGCCCATCTTGTCTCCATCACTGCATTTGTGAATTTAGAAACTTCCTCTGCTATTGCATTCACTGGGGGCCAGAACACTCTTGGGCAAAAATCCACAGCTATAATTAGTGACTTAATTTTAACGTAGATGAATAGACAATCCTGAAGCCAGCTATTAAAATGTCATTACTTGACACAGAAGTTAACATATTTTCCTAATGTCTGTCACCAGAAGCTGCAGAGACCAACCCAAATGAGAATTCAGCCTGGGGAAGAGGCACAGCAGCACAAGGCATCAAATGTCCCCCTGCCCCTGGGAAACAGCTGGTTAGCCCCTGCCAGAGAATGCTGAAGTGTTTCTTGGGAATAACCTGGAAATAACTCTGACCCCTCTGTTCTAGCAGAATCCTGGGATGTCCAGAAAGTATTTCTTTCAAGTAATTTGATTTATAGCTGAAGCCCAAAGCAGTTAAGAAATAGAAAGGAGAAAAAAACCAGACTTTGTAACAAGTAACCCTGGGGATGTCAATACCCAGCAAGTATGGAATTAGTTCTGTGTATCATGTGTAACTCATCCAGACAGCACTCCCAAAGTAAATAAATTTTAATCTTTGTTTTTAATTCAGATTTTAATTTAACAGCAAGGCTCAGAGAACTAAGAAATCTGGATTTAAAGGCTTAGTTAGTAAGAGAAGAGCAAAGACATTTCCAGGACCTTCAGTCTTCTGTCTAAAAGAAACTAAAAGTAGCCAGAAAGATCATAGTAAAAGTATAGCTTTTCTTGTGAATATTTCAGAGAACACAATAGAAGTTAAAAGCCACTGTTTAAAAACATAATTGTGAATCTATGTTTAGTAACTTTTTTTTCCTCTAAATTCTGGGAGATCTGAACTACAAGTTTTCCTATTTCTTTGCCATTTTAATGACAGAAGTCCACGAGTAAAAATAATACCAATGTAAATCTAAAATCAAAATGCTTCAGAAGGCTTCATTTTTTAATTCCACTTTCTTTGGAGTCACGGTAAGAGTTCTGCAACTTCAATCCATCAAGCAGCTTTGCAAAACCGTCATGAAAATGTATGAACCCAAGAACAAAATCTACTCACCCAACCTTACAGCAAAGATTAAAAAAAGGCCCTAATTATAGTATAGTCACCCGTCAAAATAAATTACTCAGGGTGAGTGGGTGAAAAGAAGTTTGCCAGACTTCCTTAAGGAGGTGGTAATTGTCTTGGATTTTGTTAAAATACATCACTAATTATATTTTAACAAAATATATGTGCTCTTCCTCTTTAGGAATTTTATAAGATGGTTGTAAGAATGCAGAGAAGTGGATTTTTCCATTTTAGAATATTCTATACTTGTGTGGTTTTACTGCAGAGCAAAACAGGCATACAAAAAATGCTCTAAATTACATATACAGATGATCAGAAATGTTAGAATAAAGGGATTTCACAAGCAGATGGCAATTGATTGGACATACCTCTGTGGCAAAGTGATGTGTGTGCACAGTGATACCACATGCTTGGTTCATGGAAGTTCACAGACCATGCATATAGAAATTCCTTCCTGTCTTTGACATCCATTGCACACAAATGATGCTCAGGAAAGTGTTTGAGTCACCATCCCTGAAAATGTTCAATCAACTTGTAGTTGTGGCACTTAGGGAGATGGTTAGATGTGAACATGGCAGTGCTGTGTTAACAGTTATATTGATGATAGTAGAGGTCCTTTCCAGTCTTAACAATTCCATGGTTTAATACCAAATCCTTCAAAGATGTCTGCAACACCTATTCCTGGGATATGTTGTCCAGGAAAACTTCACAAAATATTTGAAAGACTACCAAACTCACATGGTCTTACCCTGCTGGTTATACTGCCAGTGTTTGGGCCTGCCCTAAACAATATCAAAACCATGAGCTTGTTTTCTTGCTGTCTTTTGGAGGTTAACAGAAAGCTACACTTAAACTTACATGCCAAGAGTGCACAGGGTGTGGACAGCAGCAGACATCAGCTTCATGTCCCAGGGCTTGCAGGCTAGGGGTCATTAAAGAAGATTTTTTTTTAGGCACTTCCTGGAAGATGATTGCTTTGCTTAATTCCAATTAAACACTCCATCAGTTAAACACTTAGAGCCAGATAGAGTGAATATAGACTATAATAGTTCATTTGCAGACTCCAAAGCAGGTTAAGATTAAAAAAAATAAATATCTTTTTATGAAAAAATCATTGATTTTCATAGAATCATGGAATAGTTTGAGAAAGGATGGTCCAACTCCCTTAGTCTAACCCACTTCAATGAGCAGGGACATCTTCAGCTAGATCAGGTTCCTCAAGCCTTGTCCAAGTTGACCTTAAGTGTTCCCAGGTGTGGGACATCTGTTACCTCTCTGGAAAACTTCCAGTGTTTCTATGTCCTTACAATAAGAAAATGTCTTCCTTATTATCAAGTCTGAATCTACCCTCTTTTACTTTAAAACCATTGTCCCTTGTCCTATTGCAACAGGTTTTTCTAAAAGTCATCTTTTTAAGCCTCCTTTAGGTACTGACTGGCCGCAATAAGGTCTCCCTGGAATCCTCTCTTCTCCAGGCTGAATAAACCCGACTCTCAGCCTGTCCTCACAGGAGTGGTCCATCATTTGATCCATCAAATGATGGAGTGGTCCATCATTTTTCTGTCTCTCCCCTGGGCTTGCTCCAACGGGTCCATGTCTTTCTTGTGCAGAGAATCCCAGAGGTGGGTGCAGCACTGCAGGCCTGGCCTCAGGACAGCAGAGCAGAGGGGCAGAATCCTCTCCCTCCTCCTGCTTTGGATGCAGCCCAGGATACAGCTGGTTTTCTGGCCTGTGAGTGCTCATTGCCAGGTCATGTCCAGATTTTCTCCCACCAGCACCTCCAAGTCCCTCTTGGCAGGGCTGCTCCCGATCTGCTCATCCCCCACCTGTGCTGACACGGGGGATGTCCCACCCCAGGTGCAGCACCTTGCAGTTGGCCTTGTTAAATCTCATGAGATTCCCATGGGCCCACTTCTGGAGCTTGTCCAGGTCCCTTTGGATGGCATCCTGTTCTTCAGGTGTACCAGCCAAACCACTCAGCTTGGTGTCATCTGCAAACGTGCCGAGAGTACACACTGTCCCACTGGTGGTGTCACTGATGAAGATATTAAACACTGTTTTTCCCAATATGGACCCCTGAGGGACACCAGTTGTCACCAGTCTTCATCTGGATACTGATTATAAACAGACATAAATCATGAGCAGATGCTTCTTGCAGAATGCAGTTGGCTTCTAGTCATAAATAAATTCAGCCATCTTCTTTAAATCAAATTAGAAAATATTCATATTTGTTCACATAATTATTTTTATTGTAAATTAAGCTGATTTCTGCCTGTCTAAAACTCTCTATACCATTAGAACCTATTACATTTCCATATGTATTTGTGAACTATTAAAATATCAAATGTAACTCCAATCTAGGCAGCAATTAGACTTCAGAGTACTTCCCCTTAATTTATTATCAGTAGTCAGTGATCACAAAAGCAAATATGTAGAGGTTTAACATTCGTCATAACATTTGCAGTTGTTCTCATAACTGAAAAATAAGGTTTGTCTTTCATTTCCTAGAGTTGTGGCTGACTCACACAATTTTGACTGATACTTCAGCAATTCAAAGCTGTATAAACAAAAAAGACAGATCAATATAAATGAGTGTGCTGAATAAGCAGAGGCAGGTGTGTATTTCTAGCTGGGTATTGTTTCATCTCACTCTAAAAATAAGTGTGAAAAGGAATGTGTCTCTGCTCTGGGCTCAGAATGTGAGTCACACCACAGCTGGAAGTATTCATCCAAAAAGCTTCTGGCTCTGGCACACCTCTTGTTTTCTGTCTGGTTGTTCATTTTACTATAATTTCCTAATTCCTCATCACTATTTTAACTTTTCATAATACCTTTTTAAACTAGAGCTTTTTATTTCTTATGTGAGATCAGTGGAGCTTCAGGAGCAAAGGGTGCTCTCAGCAATGGTCCCCTTTCTCCACAACCTGATGGCTCAGGCTGGTCTGGCCCAGGAACTAAAGGAGCACCTCCTCCTCCACAGCCTGGAGTGCAGACCTGGCACAAAGCCCTTCCTCTCCCTTCTCTGTCCAGAAGGATGGCAAGAGAAGATGTCCAACTATGCTGCATTTTGGATCTTTCTTCACAGAAAGGGAGAGGGACTGGGAAGGCCAGACAGAGGAAAATGCATGTAGGTCAGTCCCTGCAATGGAGCACAAAGTAGAGCACGACTTGGGGGACACATGTATAACTGTGCCCAGCAACTGGGATCACTGGGTGTTGAGCACATCAGTATAGGCACTGTTGGTATAACTGAGTCTTGTTATCATTTCAGCATCAGGATTTTTCTGCTTCTTTGCTACCACCCAAGTGCTCTGCCGTTTTTTTCTTCCTCAAAGTCTTACCTTTTCTCAGGAAGCAAGTTAGGATGTTGCTTCACCATCAAACACTTCATCGATAAAATAAAAGTCTTACTACAACCTGACACAGGTGAACTAAAGTTAAGGAAAAAAATAAGCTGTTTCCTCCTCCTTATTTCCTCATTTTTCTGCTTCTTGTGACTTTCTGACTTCCTGATCTGGTTTCTGTCATCAGAACAAGGCTACCCATTAATTTGTCTGACTCTTCCTTGTAGAATCAGGGTGCTGATCAGGGTTCATGCAGCTCAGGGGTGGCAAGGGACACTTGGTAATTGTCACTGTGCCACAGCTTCCAAGCTGCTTTGGCAGCCAAGTCAAATAGGTTAGGCCAGACCATCTCCAGTGGTCAGCTGCACTCAGAAGCAGCTGGAAGCACTGAAGCAATCAGGAGCAGCAGCCAGATGGATTCAGCAGAGGTGCTTTTTCTGCACTGCCTGTGTGCACAGAAGCTTTGATTCAGGCCCAGCACAAAGAACTTCACTTAGGTTTAAACTGACCTCTTGACTGTGCAGGGGGGGCAGGTAAGTATACTGACATTTTTTTGAGTGCAAGGAGGAATCTGAGTAATAAAGCAGCTGCACTTAGTCAAATGGAGGGAAAATGTCTCTAGTACTGCCCCTTGGTGGATCACAGAATCACCTAGATTGGAAGAGACCTGTGAGATGTTAAGGCATAAAATACAAGAACAGGGAAGGCATGCAGAGTCACAATCTGCACTCTACCAATCTGATTGTGTGGAACTCTTGATACAGAATTTGTACCTTTACATTTGATAGGCTCTCATAGTCTTTTTTTCTTCTATGACTTTGTATAATTGCTTTTTGACTGCATTTATGATACTGGCAGCATCTGACAGTGAATGCCACTATTCTCTTGTGCTGTGTAAAAAACACCCCACTTCTTTTGCTTGTTTTAAACCTGCTAATTTCATTGGGCATCCTCTTGTTCTCAAGTAGTGGGAAGCTAAGCATCCATTCATTGATTTTCTAGGCACTTTCCCAGGGTTGTCCTGTTTTTATACATATCTGCCATATCCCCCTTCAGTTGTCCCATTTCCAAGCAAAAACTCAAAATCAATTTAAGCAGTTCCAAGCTTTAATTGCCCTTCTTTAGTTCCCCCATGTAATTTTTGAGAGGCAAGTACCAGAACAGCAGGCAGCATACAAAAGAGAGGATACTATGTGATTTTGTATAGTGCTATAAAGGTGTTGTCTGTTTTGTGCTCCATTCATTTTTTTACAAAAAATCCTAACTGCTGGTATTTGGGACTGCCAGTGAGCATGGGATATATGTTTTCTTCTAGTCCACTTTCTTTTTTTAATTTTTTTTTCTTTTTAGTAATTCCTCTTTAAAAATTAACTGCAATTGAAATTGTTTATTTGGTGTTCTTTTTTTTTACCTACAGGAAAATGAATTTCAGTACCTTATGATTAGTGTTTCAACAATAACCTGTTGGACTCTTCCCCTTGTTTGGGAAAGATGAAAAAGAGATCAGAGATTTTCAAAAATTAATGGCAATAAAAGTTATGGTTTTTAAACATTTAGTCTCTATATTATGTTTAGACATGACATTTGCCAAGGTTTTGTGAGAGTCTTCCATCATCTCTAATCTCCCAAGTCTTAAGTAAGTAATTTCAGGACGTTGAGAATCTGTTCTTGATAAAAGATACAGTTTACATTGATTCTAATTTTTCTGTAATGGAGCATTGCTCCTTCATTGAAATGGCTGGATCTCTCACTCTATATATTTTTTCTATTGGAGTTTAATTAATTTTTTAATGACACGCTGATTGTATCAGTATGGGTATAATTTCTTATTTTTATTTGCATTGTTTCTGCATATTTTTGAATTAGAGGTATAGATCAAGAAGTAGCTAGCAATAAATAATTTTAAACTCACTATTAAATCAATTGTTACTGGATCATAAAGTACATCTAAAGTTTGATGTTGTAGGACAGAAGTTGGAAATTATACAGTATTTTCAGTTTGAAATCAAATGAGTTAAATCCTCTTTGGCCCCCGATCGTATGTGTGCAATTTTTTCTTGTATTTTTATATATGTGATATTCATAGATTTTTTTTTTTGTGTGTATGAATTTTATCTCTGTCTCTCACGAATGCATACAGTCACTCAAAGTGAAAAAGTGTCTAATATTTTAAAATAACATGAGAGCATCTCTCAGTTAAAACACCTCATCTACTATTCAGGATATTAGCATTACTGCTAATTATTACTGCACTCAATTTTGTATGACAATGACAAAACTAAGAACAAGGTAAAGAAAGCCAAGGTACTGTGCTTTAGTTTCACAGTTTGTGTCACACTAGTACAATATCCCTGGGATGTATCTTCTGATATTTATGGAATCAGTGGAAATCAGTGCATATTTGGCAAGTTTTGTCAAGCTTAAGGCCTCTGAGGCACTGATTAAAACTGGTAAAATGGCTTAGGCCAGGGAGCTTTTTTAATTGAGGAATCCTTTTTCCAAAGTATGGGATGTTACAGACACACAATCTCACCAATAAAGGTAACATGATCTTAGAGCAATACAAAAGTAAACTTCCAGCTGAGCACTGTTGCTTTCCAGATATTCTCAAAACAGCCTATACTGTCAGAGCATAGAAATTTGACTGCCAACAGATCTGGTCTTGACATTTTTTTGGAGGCACGGTCTCTGTGAGTGGAATAATGTAGATTTCCTTTTTTCCTCTTAGAGCCCAAATGCTGCTCCCCTGCTTTAACTCTGGCAGTCAGAGCTCCCACTGTCACCCCTGCAGAGCCACATCTCATTGCCCTGCTGGGGCTCTTGGTTAAACCTGCTGCCATCTCACAAAATCCTAAGAAAATCTGCAGTGAGCCAAAGTTCTATTCAAACATGCCCAAGTCCAGAGTGACTATGAGTGTCATTTAACACAGTGCATTTTTACTGTGTGTTACAATTACAGAAACATCTGTTTTTAATATTGTTTTGCTAAACTGCTGTGAAGAATTCATTGATTATTCAGTAGTCACAAGGCTGTCCAGTTACTTGCCTGTATTGAGTTGGTCATGTGGCTGAACATAGTAAGTCTTTGGGAACACACAGAAATACAAGTGCCAGTAATAATTTTTACTCTGCCTGCAAAATGAATTTCATGATGGTTTACTGTGCATGTGTAACATAAGCATTTATTTTTGTCATGCCTAAGTTTGGTTATAATAATATGGTCATAATGTTGTCATAATATTGTCATACTACTTATGTTTCTTTCTAGAAATAACTATTTTAATTATTTTACTAATCTATTTTAACCATATTTTTAATGAAAATTTTGTGGTATCAGCAAGACTCTAATTTTTAGATCAGGTGTGCTAGAAATGCAAACATACAGATATTGATAGATAAAATGGGACTGTGGTCCACCTAATCTAATAATCCTTCTGACAGAAAGTAGACGACTCAGAGGAAGTTGCCAGAAATTTCAGGAGACACAAATAGAGGGTAATCTGTCAGCCACCTTAAGTCTTCTCAGAATTCCTTAGTACTTGGAGATAATGTTAAGCCCTGGAGCATAAGGTTTCAACCTTATTTTCAAAGGTTTCTTTGAAAATATATTAGCATTAGCTATTACAAATTTTGAAATCGTGAATAGCAAAGATTTGACAAATATGAAAAACAAGATAGTGAAAGTGTTACTAAAAACTGCAAATCTCTGAATCATTGGATGATTATTTACTTTCTAAGCAGGTGAGATAATTTGAGGGAGTGAAAATGACAAAACATAATAAATAATCAATATTCTCATAATAATTTTGATCCTTAAGAAACTCTCATTTTGTGGCATAAATGTTGCAAAACTAATTTGACCTAACTAATGATTTCAAATAAGAGAACAGCTCTGGTTGGCAGGTATTTGGATGAGAGGAATGTAAACTTAACTTGTTATAGTTTCAGAAACATATTTTGTTGGCCAGGAATGTAAACTTAACCTGTTATAGTTTCAGAAATTATTAATAAGACACTTGTTTGTGGTCATGATTGGATCACTTGTGCTTCCACAGAGAAAATTAATTACCATTTCAGGAAAGGTAAACATTCAATTTTGCAGAAAACATTTTGAACTATTCTTTATTTTTGCTGATGTGCCAAGTCCTACCTCACACATCCATTAGTCTAAGACAAAAGAAGCAGCAGCAGCCTGTGCATCTCTGCAATCTCATGGGTTATTCCTCTTCTCTTTGCAGACAACTATTACGGCACTCCGAAGCCTCCCGCAGAACCGGCCCCGCTGCTGTTAAATGTGACAGACCAGATCCTCCCAGGTGCCACTCCTGGGGCTGAAGGCAAACGCAAAAGGAATAAATCTGTGAGCAATATGGAGAAGACAGGCATTGAACCACCAGAGGAAGAAGAGGAAGAAAGACCTGTGGTCAATGGCAATGACGTGACAGTAACACCAGGTCTGTTCTTCCTTCTTACTTTGCAGTGAGTTTCTGTTATTCAGAGTCCTCAGTTACCTCCTTCTGCAGTGAGAATATGCATGTTCAGGTAAGGATGCTCATGCAAGAGGGAAAGGCAGGAATCTTGAGTATTAGGATTTATCTGAAGCCTAAAAATAATTACTTAACCTCTATTTTGGGAAGTCATCTCACTTACCTCAGCTACTGTAAAGATTTCTGTCTCTGAACTAGTCTCTTTGAACCCTCTTCATAGACCAAAGAGAAAAATACCATCTTTCTGAGCATGGATTGTGACCTGGTTTAGATTTCTATGTTAGGAAATCATTCACAAGTGCCTGTTCCTCTCTGTTGACTATAGAGGGAGTCTAGAGAACTGCAATTGGTTCAGATAAATAGTCTCTGTGTTTTGGGTCTTGTTCTCAAATGGTGACACAAGATTGTTCAGCACTTTATGAAATGAAATTTTGTAAATTATTGTGAAGACTTAGCAATATAATGGAAGACTAAAGTCACCATATTAACAAAAGTGTGGCAGTGCCATTAAAACTTACCTGGCAATACCATCTGGAGGACACTTTTCAGGAATGTTTCAGAGCCTGCATAAAGCTGATAAGGGTTTCAGATGTCAAGTCCTAAAAGACAATTTTGATTTACTTCTTGGATCACAGTGCTTCAGGAAAAAAAAGGGGTTCTGTGTACTGACTGGTATCTTGAGTGAAAGCACTCCAGCCTATTCTGAAGCAGGCAATCAATTGCACTCTCCACCTCTCAGCATGACAATGTTTTACAGAACTTAATAATTCTTATCCTGAAACAGTATTTTAAAAATTATTTTGGTTTTGTTCATGTAGAAAATTAAAAAATTCAGATTTTTATATTGCTGAGAATTATTGCTGTGAATCCTTTTTGGTAAACTTAGAGACTCAGATTGTTGAAGTAGAAGTCTAGTGACATTCACAGATGAGAAGATAAAATGAAATATTGCAAGTTCTCTAAATGTATAGGTTACTGTGGAACAAAAAAATCTATTACCTCATCAATAAGCTCTGTAGAAGGATTTTCATATTGCAAAGTCTATATATACCCTTTTAATTCCTGCTTCATTACAAAGTATGCTGAATTTGATCTCTTCCCATCCAGGATGATTTTTCCATGTGCTTTTACTTAGCTGTTGCTAAACATTGCATATAAGGGAAAATTCCTGTGCAGAATCCATCCCCATCTACCAGGGGTGTCCAGGAGCAGTGGGGTGAGAGTGGGTCTGGTTCTTCCCCTTGGCTCTCCAAAGGGTTGCAGTATTGCTCCCTTGCCACTGCAACCACATGCTGCACAAGCCTTGCTCATCCCTGCCACACAAGCTTGCATCTGTTGGCATTTCTCTGGCACTTAGTGCCCTTCCTACACAGCTAAGCAGGAAAGGATGGAGCTCCTAACATCAGCACTGCTGCTGTTGCCAGGATACTTCCACAGTGAAAGAGGCAGAGGCAGGATTTGATCTCTGATTTGTGTTGTAGAAATCGTTAGAAAGATCATTCTTTGTAGTTATTCGAAATGTGCCACATGAGAGACCATTGCTGAGGAGCAATTTCCAGGACAATATGTTTCAGCTCCAAGTGGATCTAGAGGCAATATTTACCTGCATTTTTCCTGGAATTCTACACCTATAATATGCTTCTCCCAGGCAAATTCTGTGTGAACAATGACTAGGCAGCACGCAAGAAGCAGGCGCTGGCATGTGCTGTGTAACAGAATGAAATGCACGAGCATGGGTGTAAGACAGCCCACCCCCTCTTCCCCCTCCTCTCCCTGCCAGGGTAAATCCTATTGGTGTGGCCAGCAGAACAAGCAGTGCCTGTGTTGGCTCTCATGGTTTTATAAGCAGTGTTTTGTTGTTCAGTTACACTGATTGAGGACTTTGGGGATTGTAGCAAAGCAGCTCTGTACATACATGCTGTGTTGCCTTTGTTGGGCAGTGTGGCTCCCACAGACCCTGTTACCGCAGTCATTTTCTCTGTGAGCTGACAGAGGCTTAGTCACCTCTAAAATGTCAGTGCATTTGCAGTTTGTGTCTTTAAACAATCAGGAAAACCAGAATATTTTAATTAATTTATTTCTTTTTAAACTCCTGGTGGAGAGAGCATTTTAGTTTTTATAAAGAATCAGCAAAGGGAGGACATTTGTTATTGCCAATTCTTTTAGAAAGAGTGTTCTATTTTAAATACTTCACTTCCAGGCAGAGGCTTTTATTAATTATAAGGCTCCTGGGACATCTGAAACATTGATTCATTTTTTTATAGATGCTCAGCAATTTAATGGCTTATTAACTGCATATCCAAGCCTGTCAACTCAAGTACCTCTCTAACACATAGGACCACAAAGTTGAAATAGTAACAGATCCAAGACGATTCTGAAGAAAAGAAACCAATCCTTATCAGACCAATTACGTGATATCTGTGCTTACAGAGATTTTTGTGCTTTTGGTCTGAATTTTCAGCAACTTTTCAGTGTCTGTTGGCATAATCTGTGCAAGTGTTGAGCTTTAGCAATTTTTTATTAATACCTTCCATATGCCTTGCTTCATGTACATCAGATTTCCCTGAGACAGCTGTATATGGACAATGTGACCATAATTGTCTGCCCAATATGTTTATTCTTTCTGATTTGTGGCACCTGGCCTCAGCCCAGAAGCCACTAGGAATTTTTCTCAGTGCTTTGGCTTTTGGCCCTTTTAGGATGGAGCACTCTCAGTCCTTCATCCTGCATCAAGTTCTCTCAGGACAAAATAGTATAATGTGGGAGATGGGATTTATCTCATCCATCTTTAGTAAATTATATGCCTAGACGTCTTACTTTTTTGTGTGAGCTATTTGTCTCTGCTCTGTTGGTATAAAATAAGAAGAAAAAAGAAATTTCAAAGTGTAAGAGATCATAGCTGTTTTAGGTACACATTTTAGGGGATCACCTCTACAGTTTGGAATTATTAATTCAGCCTACAGATACAGAAGAGCTTAAATGGCTAACTTTAAATAAAGAACTATACTATTTGCCAAGAAACATATGGGAGACATAATCTATAGATTAACTGTTAGGATGGGCAAGTCCAGACTTAGTATTGGGTTTCTTACACTTAATGCAATTGAACACATTACTGGGTGAGAGATATTGCACCTGAAAAGACTTCCCTGACAGACATTGTGTTTAAATTAATGATGTCTGCAAAACTAATGCTTTGACCAAAGAGATAAAAAGAGTTTTTATCAAATAGTAACCAGAAACTTGTCAGACATTCAGCAGTTTTTACTGCTGTCACTGTAATGTCTGCAATGGATTGAGTCGGTCTCCTTTACAACCAGCATCAGTATTTTTGACACTGTGTTGGTCATGTCACATTTGCTTTCCACTGCTGACTGATGAAGTTTATCATCCAAACTCCAGAAGAATCACTTTAGCATTGAAAGCATGCTTATGTATGTGCATTATTCTGACAGTACTTGAGCAATGATAAGTTGCACCCAGAGAATGAAGTTCTGTCAGGCTCAAATTAATTGAGGCATAAGATATGACATAAAGTTTCAAAATTATCATTCCAGGCCTTAGGAATGAACAAAAGACCAGAGTCCCAGTGCCATCAATCACCATGCAAGTTGTGCTAGACCCAGGCAACATGTTGAGCTTATTGTTTTATTATTACAGAGCAGAGACAGCCAGAGGCATGAAAACAGCATACAAAGCTTCCACAAACACACATTTAAAATACACACAAAATTTAAAAACACACCAAAGTTGGTATCCATTGATTTTTCCAGGTTCTTTAAACTCAATTTATCACAACTAAGTCACTTCCTGTGACCCACAGAATAGCCTGTGCTCTCCATGACTCCTGCTTTCCTTGCCCAGGTCAGCTCCTGGCTCTCACTGTGTCAGGAGTCAGTGGGAGCAATGCCTCCATACAAAAGCACCAAGACCTGAATATGGCTCCAGCTCTGTGGGAAAGGGAGAAACTCCAAGGCTGCAAAGTTATATCTTTACAAGAAAACACATTCACATATACTGGCAAAAATGAGTTTAACTACTCTTGTATTCAACAGTTATTTTAAAAGGATGGACTCTTTCTGTGCATAATTTAAAAATTAGCAATTTGATACAATAAGGGTATAAAGATAGGAAATATTTTTATTCGGAACTGCTAAAACCACTCTATACATTTCTATTATTTTTTCTTTTCTGATATTACTTGGTTTATATTATTTGGTTCTTTTGGGTGAAGACACTAAGTTTTTTAACTTCCCTGCATGAATAATCTGCAGCATTAAAATAAAGGAATAAAGTGACAAGGTCTTCTTGCATGTTTAGATGGCAAGTTTCAAGAATTAGACTGTAAATAATAGAAACAATTTTCACCTTTTTTTTCTGTCATCATTATGGCTGGTATTTGTTAATATGGTTATTGAAAATCATGAATCTGACCCCATCAGACCTGTGTAAAACAAGATCTTGAGGAAGGACACAAATTAGAGATATGGTAAAACCCCAGGACACAGCAGTCACCACATCTGTTCTCTATCAGATGCATTGGCTGATCAATAGTTATTGTGTGTGATTCATCTCAAATGAATTTGTTCTGTTGTGCTCATATCTGCCGTGTGACCTTTGTCTTAAATTCAGTTTAATCTGCATGTCTTCCTTCCTGTGGTAGAGATGTGGTCAAGGCTGCAGCCAGCCTCAGGAATACAACTCACAGATCTGTTAATAATGCCTCAAGGAGATGAGGACTTTTGCTTTGCACAGATAAGAACAAAACACCCCAAAAATTTTTCAGCAATTATTACATTGTCCTGTTCTCAGGGGAAGTGGGGACTGTACATCATTTCTGCTTTGCAGGAAGCTTTTACATATTTGAAAATTATACAGACAGATGGATTCATGTTTCCAAACAGCATAAAATGATTGTAATTCCACATAGTTCGAGCATGAGTTAAGATTTACCAACATGAGCTGCATGTGGATGTAGAGCTGTAGATCATTACCCTTTCCAAGGCTGAATCTGGGGTTTTTCATGCTGTTCTGAAGGGTTGATGTGTCAGTGTCAAAATAATTTTTTTAAGATCATAAAAACTGTATATACCATTTATGCCCAAGAAGCAGCTCCTTTTACTATGTCATGTAAAGAAAAAAAGATTAGTTGACATAATTTCTTCCTGAAAAGTCTTGACAAATATTTATGACCTCTGAAGAGTTTACATGTCAGTGGTTTGATTCTTACTTCCCATCCTAGGAATTAAAAAGAGAAAGATGTGCAGTTACAGTTTCATGGGTCCTCCTCCTCCTCCTTTTATTTATTTTTTTAGCAAAAAGACAAAATGGCCTCATTGAGCAAATCATTTCAGCCAAAACTTAAGTACTCAGAAATTAAGAATATAAAACTATCTAAAAACCCAAATCATATATATTTTGCTGAAACCAGGGCTCTGTTTGTCCTTTCCAAGTTTTCTTCCCCCATGAAGTCTGGAAGGTGTTGCTGTTACGTTCCATGAGTCTGCTTGTGTGGTACTCTGTACCCTGGGTTCCATTTCATCCAGCTCTGCCAGCTGAGAACAGTTGGGTCATCTGAGTTTCACCTGACCTGCTCTCTGCCCACTCCACCTTCTTTAGCCTTATTGCTGATATTAATTATGTTATTCATTTAATCACAGGTGATTTTTTTGTTTGTTTGTTAGCAATGGCTGAGGCAAAAGAGCACTAATTGCCTTGGGGTTTGCAGGCGTCATAAACTATTAGCTCTCCTTCCTTCCCACATAGTAGAAAGAATCTGCTTGTGGTACTATTATTATTATTATTATTATTATTATTATTATTGCACTTAAAGGAAGTTTTCTTGTTAGCCCTAATGTCCTGACCATATCCCACTTTCTAGACTGACTGTTCTGCCTTGCTGTTATTTTTCTGTGTTCATCTTTAACAATCTAATCTAGTTTTCACCTTTTGTACAATTCTGTCTCAAGTAGCAACTCATTACAAATTCATGACTTAATTAAAATTAGCTTTGATTATACTTACTACTTTTCTTTTTCATTAGAAAGTTCTACTTGTATTCTTAGCATTGCTTATTCAATCTTTACTAGTTCTCTTAAACCTTTTCTCTCTTACCACTGCTTGCCATGACAGCACATTTATTGATTCTGTGGGTTCATTAAAATCTAGGCCTTTATAAACAGTTTTTGTTCATTTTTTGTTCATTTTTTGTTGCTCTTCTTTCTTGCTGTTGTAAGCATCACTAATTAAAACATTTCACCCCAGCTGTCTTCCACCTTCCTACATGTTCCACACAGGTATCTGCATAGTTCCTTGCTCTGGGTGCACTGTTAGATCATCTAATAAATTGTCATCTTCTTGAACTTTCCTGTAGACTACAGTGTTGCCATGTTGAATTGTATTTAGTATTGGCTCTGGGAAACTAAGCCTCCTACAGGTCATACCAACAATGAAATCACGACCACTTTCCATATGGTTAATATATTGCTGTGAGTTGATGGATGTCACTGGTTTATTTGATATATGGATACACAAAGCAATTAGTGCACATACATTTTTAAGTGAAAAGGATCTGTAGTCTGTAGTAAAACAGTGGGGTAGTTGTTTTATGTGTATATATATGTGTTTATGAGTATAGTTTGAGAAGTTAAGACATGAGACAGTAGAGCTGCTGGATATGAAGCTGCCTTCTGCTCATTGTTTACTGCTAGTCTGGAAGGACTCCTGGGACAGAATGAGCCAGAACTCTTTATTAGTCTCTTGTTTCAGTTTGGTTTTATTCCTTTATTTTCTTTCATTGTGTTCCAAATAAAATGCATCATCAGAGGAACCTTTGTGTAAACCAAACAGAATTTTTCTCTTTATCCCAAGACTTGCAGTTCACAGAGACTTGCACCCAGTAAATTTTTCACCATTACCTTGGGTATCCAAAACTTGTAATTTTTCTTCTTTTGTAGAATCAAGTGAACATGAAGAGAAGAGTACAGCTGTCTCAGGTGAGGCATCTACCACCCAGCCTTGTCCTGCACCAGGATATGGCCAGCCTGAAGAAGCAAAGGAGGATATGGATATAACAAAACAGACTAAACCTGAGGAGAATGATGACTTGGGCCCACTGCCTGATAACTGGGAAATGGCTTATACAGAAAAAGGGGAAGTCTACTTTATTGAGTAAGTCTTATTTCTTCTATTTTTAATAGCTGTATTGTATTTAACTGGGTGGGGAGAGGGTTTGTATGGTGAAGTGGAGCATTGCACTCCTCCTCATTAAAACAGCAGGAATGTTCTGGCTGTCAGGGCTCCTGAGGGCTGGTGGCAATGCCTGTATTAGTGATTTAGATGGAAGCCTGCTGGGTTTTAAGATAGGTAACTGGTCTGCTTCCTTTGATGGTAGGAATTAAAGCTTTTGTTTCTTCTGTTAAAAGCAAGGCCTTTCTGCTCTTCTGGTGCTTTCTGCTGGGAAAGTAACACAAGCATGGGTTTTGTCCTTCCTTATGTGGACAAGGTGGAGAGCATGAAGCTTTTTTCCAGTTAAAGGAAAGGAAAATGAGTGGGCTAAAAGATAGCTAATGAACAGTAGAGGGAGACCATGCTGTATATAGAATACATAGATAATTAGTTATATAGAATTTATAGAATTCTATAAATTCTATTAATTAGTTATATAGAATTATTTATGTATTAGTTATATAGAATTCTATAAATTCTATAAATTACTTTTATAGAATTATATAGAATAGATCATTATTTATGTGTAGAAACTTTTCCCTGTTGGTAGACTATACATACCTGTTACTAATTAGTAAACTCAGTGAAGTAATGGGTATGAAAGGTCTTTATTCTTAATGACAGCTCTATGTGCTCTCATTAAGCATTAGAGAGCTTTCAAAGGAGGACCATGAGAATGGTGAGGGGTCTGGAGGGGAAGCCTTATGAGTTGCAGCTGAGATCACTTGGTTTGCTTGGCCTGGGGAAAAGTACACTTGGGGGAAGATCCTATTGCAGTCTGCAGCTTCCTCATAAGGGGTGGAGGAGGGATAGACACTGATTTCACTCTAGTTACCAGGGACAGGACTCCAGGAAATGGCCTAAAGTTGAGTCATGGATGTTCAGCTTGGATAGCAGGAAAAGGCTCTTCACTACAGAGGGTGGCTGGGCACTGGAACAGGCTCCCCAGGAAAGTGCTCACAGCACCAGGCCTGACAGAAATAAGAGGGTTTGGACAATGCTCTTGGGCACATGGTGTGATTGGAGTGTCCTGCACAGGGGCAGGAGTTGGACTTGATGGTCTTGATGGATTCCTTCCAACTCAGCACATTCTATGATTCTATGATTATTGTACATTACCAGGATAAAAATGCAGCAAGTTTCTGAGTTGGTATAACACTGTGTTCCTCAAAAGAAAAAAGAAAATGGAAAAACCAACATTTTCATCAGTAGAACTCTACTACAGAGGTAGAAGGAGCGTTTATGTTTGCTTTAAGGAACTGCCTCATTTTGGAGCATTATCTGTTATTCTGATTATTAGTAGGTAAAAATAACATTTGGTGGTGTCAATTATGTATTAAATCCTGCATTTAATTTAAAATGTTGTGACTATCACATCAAGTGTAAACAAATGTTACAAATAAAGTTGGTGCATGTGACTTTTTAATGAATACTGGCATGACCAACTATAGCTTCTGGCATATACAAGGCTGAAAATAGCAGTAACTATTAAAACATAAGTGTGTTTGCTGAAAAGGGCAAAAATGTGCTTATTCTAGAAAAAGAATAATTATAATTTGTCCAAGCAAGCAGAGAAGAGCTAGGATGACCTCAGGGCTAGTTGAAACCCTTGTTTCCTTCTTACCTTACTCCCAAATTTAATTTTTCCTCACATATTGAATGTTCTGACAGAAAGCAGACTGAATTATATGGCACTTTTATTTTACTTGTAACAAAAATCTGTGGTACATTTGAGGGACAGGGGAAGGGATGATGGGTAGATCACTAACACACCAAACTGTGAGAGTAGTAAATACTGCTGGAGGTAATTTAATAGAAAATAAATATATATTTTGTAACAAATGCAATGAATGCAAACAGCCCTGATGCTCTACAGAGCAGCCATTGCACTCCTCAA
The DNA here is from genome assembly GCF_027477595.1 of Haemorhous mexicanus. Lineage (NCBI taxonomy): Eukaryota > Metazoa > Chordata > Aves > Passeriformes > Fringillidae > Haemorhous > Haemorhous mexicanus. The sequence goes on along the minus strand of NC_082345.1, from coordinate 64,492,958 downwards.
ATTCCTTTAATGTTGCGTCTTGCTTCCTTTCCTTGAAATGCTCTGGTTTACACTGCAGTTCTGACAATGCTCATCATTCACTTCCACTAAATGAATGTTATGTAAAGCAAAGAAATCAATCAGAGGTGCAGACTGGATAGAAGGTCTGTTGTAAGGGCTTCTTGCTTTTGGGATTATAATCTTGAACAATGTATTTGCAAAAATGTGTAATTACACATCTGTAAAAATACTAGATTATTTACTAGAATCCTAGCAAAAGGAACAACTCTCTGATCATTTGAGCTTTCACATTGCACAGTCTTTGCAGGGTTAAGTAGGAATGTAATGCTGTGGGGATGCTGTTAAATTGCCTCTTTGTTTACAAGTCACTTTGGTTAATGGCATGAAGAGACTCCATTTGCTTTCACAAAAAAACGGAAAGATAAAAAGACAACAAAAACCTATTTGTCTAACAACATCTCCCTGAACAGTAGTAAAGATTGTACTAGATTATTAAATAATAGATGAAAAACAAACATTTTTAAAGTGTACATCACAATGACTGGGAAAAAAAGCCACACTAGGCAGCATCTTTTATTGCTTTATTTGGGGCTCATGTGAATTGTGCCTTTAAACACTAAAGCCTTCCAGCAGCAAATGATCTCAAGTTCCAGGTTGTCACAGGTATACCCAAAGGTCCTAGATTTCATGCAGCAGTTTCATTTATTCACCTCAAACTAACCTCTAAAATTCAGATGTGACCTCAGTTATCAAAACTGCCATCAGAATAGTGTGGCAGATTTACAGTGAGAGAGGAAGTGACTTTATAAGGGGAAAGATAATTGTCTATAGACAGGATTATTTATTTGTTAATCATTAATGGTTCAGTTAGCTTCTTGTAAAGCACAGTGGAAGGAACTTCCTCTGCCTCAAGGACTACAAAGACAAAAAAAAATCATCTACCAGATTCACTGAATGATTCAGAGGATGGTTGTGTTTTTAGAGCATGTCTTGCTCTGTTTCTTCCTTTCATTCCCTTTTTGACATAGGGGCATGACCTTATGTATACCTATTTTAGCATTCACAGACAGAACATGAGCATCTCTTCTTGCAACACAATACTTACCAGTGTTTTTCAGGAAGACTACCTAAGTAGTCTTCTTTCTTGGGCTGTTTCCAGCCTCCCTTACATATGAATCTGAATTTTCAAATACAGGCACACACTACACAAATAGGACTCCATCTCTTACATTTGGTTTCGCTCAGAACATATGCTAATGAGAACATGCAATAATTAAAAGACTCTATATAAATTGGAATGCCATCAAAAAACACTCCAGTTTTGCTCCATCTTTCATGCTTTAAATATGGCTGATAAATGTGGTGTATTTTGGCGTGCTTAAATAAACCATAGTCGTCACAGATTTTTAGCTTTTCCCTTTCCCAGGGCTAAGGAAAGGCTGTGATTCCCCAATGCCTTCAGACCTTGCCTTGCCAACAGCTGTCAAACCACATACTAGGGACCCAAATTTGTCCTCACAAAGTCAGCAGGTCTGGTTGTTAGACCCCAAGCAATCAGTGTTTGCTGTGTTGGTCCAGTGCAATGCCAAAGCAAACAAGAAAGGACCAGGATTGTAGGTGCACGTGCTATCATGTGCAGTCAGCCTGAAATGGGGCCCTCACCCAAATATGTTGTTTCAACCCATACATTATTACATCATAGACTGTCCTGTACAGTTGGCTACACAATTTAATGCTCTTTTATAAAAGGCAGAATTGGTTTTCTCTCTCTCTCCAGCCTTCTCTCCACACATAGGCAGCAGAACTATGAAAGGGCTGAAGGGACAGTAGGACATGAAACCTAAATCTATTTGACTCTATACTGTTTAAAAGCATATATAATTCCCTTTGCTTATACTACATTAATTGTTTTCTTAGTGGAGAAAAGTCTAGAATGAATGCAAACCACAGTAGAACATCTTAAAAGGATTCTCTTTTTTGACTTGTGTTGATGAATTTTAGGAGAACGTGGCCACACAAGGTTAGACAAACCACTTTCTAGTACATCTTGCAGACATCCAGTCTCTTACTACTTCAACACCTACTTCTTAAAACAGTATAGTCAGAACAGCTTTTTGGACCTGTTGCAGTATCATTTCTAGTTGCTGAAGATTTTTTTTTTTTATGAAAGTATCATAAAAGGGTAAAAGACAGCTATAAAATAGTCCTTTGCCCAGGACTCTCCTTTTCACTGTAAAAAACAGCCATTAAGTTTTTTAATACAGCTGGTGCAATTTCAGGTGATATCTGAAGAGTACAGCTACCAGAATATTGCTATGGACTTCACTGGGATCAGTTTTCCTTCATAGTATTTTTTAAGGCAGGAAAGTTTTTTGACTGCAGGAATAACATTTATCCCAACATCTTGTTTACCTGAAGAACCATGATATATTTAGTTGTTCCTGATTGCTCCATCAGTTCCCCATCACAAAGCAGGATATTTTAGTTAAGTCTGGATACACCATCATTATATTTTATACTAGAAGATACTAAAAGTACTGGGTAGAAGTATACCCTTCTACCTGCTCAAAATTACTTTCATATCCTGCAGGAACTACAGGAACTTTTATAAATTAGTTCAGGACTTCTGTGAGTGTGTTACATCAGAGTATCAGCCTACAATACTGAAATGTTTTGGTTGTCTGGATATTTCTGCTACTTGAATTAAGTAGCAATTAGGATGAAGGATTTTTTTTTTTTTTTTTTCACATACTGTTATAATATTCACTTCAGTTCTATGGGATTTTTCTTTGGGAATCAAGCCATCTTGTATCAGTAAGATACATTGTATAGACAATTCTGATCCATCCGGGGTCTTGTAAATATCATTATAATTGGTTTTCTTTGTTTATATGTTGGATTGGATCTGTCAGTTTTGGTCAGCATAACGAATCAGATTTCTAATGCACTTTGGACTTCAACATGACATACAGCAGGACAGGCAGCTGAAAGACACCAAAAGGGATCTTTTCTCCTGGGACCACTTCCTTGCCTCATGACAAGTTAATTAGGAACATGAAGATGGTAGAACTGGAAAGAACTTGTGGAATGATTAAATCTTTTTTTTTTCCTCTTGTCTGTTGATGTTATAAAGACATTATCAGTCTGTACTAGTGGTGTGCTGTCCCTTGCTCTCCCTTGCTGTTTTTATCAGTGCTGACATCCAGGTCAAACTGCCAGCTTAACTCCTCTTGTCTTTCCTCACTTTCTTATTTCTAGTCTTTCCCCCAAAGGTCTCTGCTGCTGTGCACTGCAGAATTAATCTTCCAGCGCATTTCCTCTGATATTTGTAGTGTTGTTGTAACTTTTCTCCTTTGTCTTTATTGAACTAGAAGAATCAGCTCACCTGGCTTGCCATAGAGCATTAGGTATCTAACCTAAACCTGTCGCCAAGATTCCTTCTGTGGTCAATGGAGAGAGAAAATTATCTCCAGAGGCTGATTTATCCTGTCCATATATAAGGGCAGAATTAATTTGCCAAAATACAGCTGCTTCTACCAGTAAATATGTCTCCAGATATCCAAAACTATGTTTGCAGTAGCATCTAATTTTTGTCAGGAGTACACTTTTGAAGGAAATCTTCTGACTATCTTTACACATTGTGATTTGGCTCACATTTCAGTGTGGCCACAAAACAGAAAAGAAAGCTGAACTCCGGGAGTGCACTTAGTTTTCTACAACCTCTGGACCCTGAACTCCATCCATGAGACCAGATTTGGGTTAAAACCAGCTTGAGCTCCTTCTGGTCTAAACCATTTTCATATCTAAATTAGCAATATCAGAAGACTGCGGAGTGAAACTCTTGGTGCTGATGACCCAGCAGCCACAGCTGCTAGATCTTTACAGGTGCCATGGGCTGCATGCCTGTGAATGTAGCACAGTAGGCGAGCTCCTGCTGTGCATCTTCTGGTTTAAATTCAAGTGAAAAGCTTACAGGAGTGGAGAGCACTTAATGTGAAAAAGAAGATTACTGAGAGAGAGATTCATTTCAAAGCAACCTCCTGATCTAAGCCAAAGCACCACTGTAGAGGCACAGTAACAGCCCAAGACATCTCCATTATCCTGACAGAAATGACACAGAACTTGTCAAAACCAGGACCCTTCTGGAGTGACAGCCAGAGGCCATTGGGGAGAGGATATGACCAGCATTATGTCACTTAAGAGCATGTGGTTAGGTGGTTCTGCTGGATGATAGGTAAGATAAAATATTCTCTATAGGTGTCTCTCCCTTGAAGAGAGACAAATCCTACACAATTAGCCATGTAATTTTTGTAGTCACATGAGATGAAGCCCATTCTTTGTCAGAAATTAAACTGCCTCAGTCAAAGAGAATTACTTCAACAGCAGAAATTACCATAGGAGACTTCAGGCATTTATATATTCCCCAAAAAGTCATGCATAAGCATTTTCTGCTCCTGTGAATGCCTAGAGGCAGTGCCACTGTCTCTAGGCTGAGTGTATAAGTGTTTATCTACTGCCCAAGGCCATCTAAGATTCAGAGGATAGGAGCTCCCAAACCTGGGTCTCTTAAGGACCATGAACTCTGAGCACATGGTGAAATGCAAGGCAAGCTGGCAGTCACAGCTGCTGCCATGCAAACCACTGCCAGAGGAAAACTTCCTTTTGTATCTGTTCCTACCTGTGTGCAAGGAGTTTAGGGAGCATCCCACAATGGATGGGTTGCAAAATTGCTGGTTTAATGCTCTGTTTTCCTGTCCATGAACTTCCACACACAAATTACTCGAGGATCATTCTTGCGCCACTTGAAAATCTATGCAGATAAACAATGCTTCAGCATAAAGAAAAAGGAGGGAGGAGTTAGCATTGCTGAAGTTAGGGAATTACAGGGCATTGTGGTTTTCTTCTTGTCTGCTCCCCTTTGCTCAAGTTTTAGACTAAGGACCAGCTTAAGTGTAATTTGTTCACAATGAAAACCCAAACAAACCCCTATGTGCTGTCCCCAAACACACTGAAACAATGCCCATTTGGAAACGCTTTCCACAATAACATGCTAGTTACATACCTTGCAAAATGCACAATTTAGACTGGGTCTGCAGTGCTTTTCAAAGACATTAAGGCTATTCCTGTCAGTAAGAACTTTCTGTATTTCCTTCAAAAACATTTCAAGAGATTGCCCACAGGTTTTGTTAGTACAAGAAACTTTATCTGTCAAAGTGCTTTAAACTGACAGTTTTTAAACAGAAATCCATTATATTCAATTCTTAAGTAAAATAAGATACTGTCTAACAAATAATTATAATAAAAAGGTAACACTTGGTTAGATAAGAAAAGCCACACTCCTAGTTTTTTTTACTTCCTTAAGATATTGAGTAGAATCCAGTGAGGTTCCCAGAAAGCCTCTGGCCTGGTACCCAGCTCCAGAGCTATTAACAGGGAACACAGGCATTTCAACAGTCTCTGTGAAGTCTTAAAAGCAGAGCTACAAAGAAAATCTGGAGAAGAGCATGAGGTTGAGTCAAGGCTTCTGGGAAGCATTCTGTGCTTTCTTTCACTCTTTGTTTCACTCTTCGCCCAGCTGAAGAACATTTTTTTCACAAATATATAAAATTGTGTGCAACTAATACCAGATGACTGATTATAATAAACTGTTTCTGCTAGGTGCAAATACATGGCAAAGAGAGAGGATTTAAGTTAGTTCAGCAATAATTATTTTATTGACTTTTGGCTAAAATATTAAGCTCCACTGCCTTACTGAATGACCTTTAAAAAAAACCAGTTGCAACACACTTCAGGCCTATATGCAGTTTCTATTTTGTACATAAGTAACAAATTTGGGTGAATTTTAAAAAGTTATGCTCTTTCCATGCTCCACCTGCTTGAATCAAGACCAAAGGGATCCTTTGTTAAGGAAACATTGCTTCAAAAATTTCAAAAATTAGGATTTTACTGTCGATTTTTAGAGAAATTCTAAGACATGAAATGTTGATTTGCCAGCAGTTATCTCAGTAGTCCTAACTAGTAATCAAAATCATTGAAATTATGGGCTTTCTAGACATGTTTTTAATGATAAGGTATAGTTATTGCCAAGTAATGAAGCATTGGTCAGTGTAAAACGTGGCTGGAGCCCCAGCTGTATTTCTCACAGGATGCTTTTGTTGCATCACTTCACTCTCATTCCATCACTGACAACTCCAAATGCCTTTTTGAGACAATTGCTGCTGTAATTCATCTGCTGTTCATTCATAACTAATCTGCAAATCCCCAGCCCCTTTTCCTTCTGGTCTTTCTACAAGACTTCCCAAGTGGACACACACGATTATACCTAGTGGTAAGGTAGGCAGGTTATGCCCCCTACAAGTTTTTTTAGTGCTTAAGAATTCAGTGTGCACAGCCTGGGCAGCAGATATGTGTTCAGGTTACTCTTGCCATTAGTGTTAATTTGACCAATTTGCTGTTCCTTCAGTCTCTTCTCCCATAGTTGAAGCTTTCCTATCAAGGCTTCCTTTAAATTATATTAAAAGCAGGAGATAAAGGTTGTCTCCCTTCAGCTTTTACACAGTCCTTTGCAGAGCTGAAGAGGGAATAGCTGACACAGGGGAGACTGGGAGAATACCCTGCCAAGTAAACCTGCTATGCAGGACAGAAGTAGACACGCATAAAACCCAAAATGCTGTACTCCAGGGCTACTCATTTCCCTCTTTCACTGAGAGCAATCTGGCTGTTGTCATGTCTCTCCTCCTTGAAGGAGTGTTTGTGTGTTGTGTACCTGGTTGCTAAGATAATCCAAGCAAACACTAGGGAGAGCATAGGAGGACATTGATGGTACTGCAGAGGTGTTAGAAGTCAGGTGGGGTTGATTCTGCCTTCTTTCAAGTCCTGCCTTCAGAGCAGGAAAGGAGTTTTTACCCACTAGAGTACTTGTCTAGGAGTCTTTGAAGTCCCATTGCTGGAGCTGTTTAGTCCCACTTCATTGTATGTTTAGTAGAGATTATAAAGTGGAGAGGCAGGGCAAGAGAAAAGGCACAGCAAGGAAAAGAGGGATGAATTCAAATGGGTCTTTGCTCCTGCAGTTATTTGTTATAGACAAAAGTTCTTGTGGATGAGTTTTGCTTTTACTAAGTAACTGAACAGGTTTGACAGATATCACCTAGAAGAGGATATTGAGTGCTCTAAGAGCTGATCTAAATGCAATATCATCTCCATTCTGTGAAATTTCACTGCACACTGAAGGATCACTCTTCTGTTGGAAGAGCTGTTGATTTTTTACTTTTTTAATGGTTTTGTTTAAAATGGCCATCTTGCACAAAACTGGGACATCAGTCCTGCTGGGTTTGTGGAAGCCACATTTATGCTACAAGGAAGAGTAACTGCTTGCTGTTCTTAGTTTCAACTAAAGCCTTGAAGGTTGTAATTCAACAAATTTGCATTTAAATATTGATATTGAATTGGGCTTGTTTCCAGCTTGGCACCTGCTTTTGCAGATACTTGAAAACTCTTTCTGAGAGTATTACAGGGATGCTTCCAGGGCTGGTGAACTGGCCTAGTCTGATGGGTGGACATTGGCCAGTTTACTTGCAACAGAGATGGCTTTTAGTACTGCTGCTGTCACTGGCTTGTTTGGCGGCTCTAGAGAGTAATTTCGTGACTTTGTGACTCCGTTTTCTTGCCTCTAAACCAGGGGTAGTTACTTTTATTTCCTTTGTAAAATGCTTGGAGATTTGCTCCATACCACAGCTAACATTGCTAGTAGTAATCATATATATTGCTCTTTTAAAGTCATAGGGAACTATCTGTGATTCTAATTTAGTCCCTGCAGTCAGTGGGGGTCCGTAAAATAATTCAGAATTAAGATCTGGGAGAGAGTGGCTGTTGTCCAGACATGCCCACACTCCAGAGATGGAACTGCAGCTTCCACGGGAATGTCCAAGCTCACTCTGAGCTCTGGCACGGCTAACAGGGTATCCCTGGTGGTGTGGAGCTCAGCACGTGCTGCTGGGTGCACCCAAAGAGTTCAGTGGATGGATGCTGGGGTGATGAGCCCACACTGAGCTCCATCCTGCAGCACTGACACTGCTGGAGCATCTCCCCCAGTTAATTTAAAGCTAGCTCAGTATGTCTGCACAAGCTCTGGTGGGGCTGTGACTGCAGCATAAAAATGCACCCTACAGGAGACCACAGGCAGCCAGAGCTTCTGAGAAAGTGTCTTAGTTACACTTGCAATCAAGCATAGGCTGCTGGCATCATTACAAATTCACCTTACCTTTGGCTCATCATTCTCCATATCTGCAAATATAGCTCAGCTCTCAAAGGGAAGGGTTTGTTTATCATCTTCACCTGTCGTGAATGGTGTTCTAGACTAGATAATGTTTTTAAGAAAAAATAATTTAAATGCCTCAATTTTCATTTTAGTTGCCATTTCATCCATACATAACTCTGCTCTACCTTCTTTCCCATTCAAAATGTGGAGGAAGCTTTAACATGGTGACAGTTATGCTGAGATGTAGGCACTGTCACTGTTTTGAGAGAGAGAGAGAGAGACAGAGAGAGACAGAGAGAGACAGAGAGAGAGAGAGGGAAATCGAGGCAGTGGGAAATGTATCTGCCATGGAAGACAAAGTGGGAGAAGGAATTGGTTCTATTTATTTATTCTTCCCTAGGGGAACCAGTGGTGTTGGGACCACATGGACTGTATCAGTAACTAACAAACTCACAAACAATTGCATCCTAATCCATTTTTGCCCAGTCCCCTGTTTTTGTACACCTTATGCCAATGTTTATAAGAGAAATCATAAGCACACTTTAAAATGACACAGCAAATTAATAATAAAATAATTCAGTATTGTATGGAATAAGCTTCCTCCTAGGATGTCTCAGATAAATAAAACATGGTTTAGAAGTGTCTCTGAATGATGGTATTATAGGAAAGGCATCTCAAAAATCAAGGAGTAATGATCACATCATTTTCTGGTTTATAATCTTTTTTAATATATTTACAATATTTGGCTCTAAATTTAATTGCTTATGGGTAAAGTATACATAGAAAGGATCTGGCTTTTAAGTCTCATTAGCTGTGCTAAGTATCAATTCATTTGGCAAAATAATCTCCTAGAAAACAATTTTTGCCAGTTCAGTGCTCTTTGATGGCTGATTTCTCAAAGATCTATTCTGAGTATAGAAAGGAGCCACATGATTCATTCAGCTTGTGCATATCTATTTTATCTCTATAGAAGGATTATATATGGAGAGATAAAGGTTTGTTAAACAAAGTATCATTAATCACCCTGTCCGGAAATGTAGACTTTGCAGGAGCGTGCTGTAATTTGCATCACTTTTGCTATGCCTTGTCACTGCTGCTGGAGAGAAATAACAAACCTGTATTTATGAAAAGGACAGGTTTAAGATGAAAATAATTCTATCCGAAAACTGTGAGAATGGTAGAGAATCCTGTCGCCTGCACTCGATCAACGGGAGAACACTGTATTTGTAATAAATTCCTTTTGCTCTGGATGAGTTCTGCATTTTCAATGAGGTTAACTTGGCAACATTCTAGTTGATTTTAATAAAAATAGCTGCTTTGAGGACAGGGAGCTGAGGTTGCCAAATTTACAACTGCCTTGCACAATTACTCTTACACCTCCTTCAGGGCTACTTAGAACCAGTAAGCAAATTAAGTGTATCGATTGCAATTTTGTTGGACTAACCCTTTTTTCTTAAGGAATAAACTTGATTCCTTTCAGTATGTGTCTGCTCAGAGTGATCTCTTTTCTTTTCAGCCATAACACAAAGACAACATCATGGCTGGATCCACGACTTGCGAAAAAGGCTAAACCTCCAGAAGAGTGCAAAGAAAATGGTAGGTGATTAAGTTTTCCTTGCTGCTCAGAGGGGATTTTCCTTTGTGTGTGTGTGTGTCTCTTTCAGTTCTTACAAAAATCAGGCATTTGGGGGAATGATGAAAGGTGTTTAATTGCTGCTTTGGTTAGAAGCCATAAGTGATACCAGTTCTCAGTGTGCCATGTGTTTCTGCTTTTTATTCCCCTTTCTGATGCTATCCAAAGCTGAGGATCACAAGTGTGTTTTCTGCCTGTTGTGTGTGTGACTCCGGGACTGACCCTCTCCCTCATCTCCTACAGAGAACTTTGGTCTGCAGAACAGAATCCTTTTCAGATTCTGAGCTTTTAATCTACAGGCGATTCAATGCATAAGGGAAACTAGCAGCACCGTGGGAATATGAATATTGTTTGATTTGTATTTAAAGGTACAGTGCTATGCTATTTAATAGCCAATTTAAACAAAACAGCGTCTGATAAAACAGGGTGTGGGAGGGAGAAAAGAGATCAGTGTCTGTCAGAGTTCAGGGCTGGATTTGGGGGGTACTACATTGCTAATGCCTTAAAAATTAAAAGCATACATGCTGCTGAGGATGCTTAAAGGAGCTGTAGTTGTTTTGCAGGAGAGATTATTATACTGACAGATTCAGAGATCTGAAAAAATACAAATCATACCAGTATAATTTCTGTTTTTTCTCTGGTAAAGTTTATCAGTATTTAAAGCATTTAATAAAGTCAAGGCAAGAATGTGTTGTAACCGATCTGTGTCTGACAAGGGGTTTTTTTTCATTGTTTTACACTTCCATGTCAGTTCGATTAGTCAGTTTAGATGTTGTGATTTCTAAATACTGCTATTTTTTTATTGTTGTGAGATACAGAGCATTTAATGCATGCCTGCTACATGCATTAATTGAAAGCATTTTAAAATATTTCAAATGTGTTCATAAGTTTTCATATACTGCATCTGATTTATTTTAAATTTTCCAAAATACATTCATTTGGTTAACGTAAATACTATGAACAGAAAGGAAACTCAGGGCTGATTAAGAGGTCACTGAGGAGTTGCTGGCTGTATGAATTGCAGGGTCAGTGGTTTGGTAAAAAAATGTTCCCGGGTTGGATTTTTTTGTAAATGGCTTTCTTTTGAAAGATTGCTGTACTCCAAAAATAGCTTCCTTATTTCAGCAACAATTCTGACGTTCTCTTCTGACATCAGAAATTACATGTCTGAATGATTTTGTGATGCTTATTCTAGCCCAGACAACATGAGCTCCCAGACTAAATTCTACAGTGATTACAATAGAGGTCTGCTACTGAAACAAAACAAGGGCACAGGAGCTTTGCTTTCTAAACCTCTCACATTACCTATATAAACCTATATATTAGCATGCTCCTTAGATAATAATAATGGGAAAAGGAGGGAAAAAATCTACCAATATCTGTGGAATATCATTGCACAGAGTTACCTGGAGTAAATATGTGGTGTTGGTTTGGTTTTTTTTTTCTCTTAACTGTTGTATACTGAGATCAGAATAGCACTGAGATGTTAAAAAATATCCAAGTGTCTGAAACAATTTAAAATGAAGATCAGTGCATTAAAGAAAAAGCATTATTTTATAGTTATTTGACTACTGGATTACTGAATCACTATAGTATGCTGGGTCATGTTGTTCATTTAAGGTTGCTTAGCTCATTAATGCAAAGTACTTGGAGTGATGCATAAAAGACTTTAGGGAGAGGTTTTCTATTCTTACAATGATTGTTCTTCCAACATCCTATCTTTTCTAAGGTTCTTGTTTTTTTCAAAAGTGTCATTCCTCTTTTTTTTTTTTTTTTTTTTTAAATCTAATATCTGCAGAGGAAAAAGTTCTTCAAAATCACTTCTATACTTCTATGCCTTGAAATTACTGTACCTTGCCATGATGATCCAACACAAGTGACTTTATTATAGCACACAGGGATTTGTAATTTTTGTTAAAATTTAATCTAACTTCAATAATTAATTTCAGCTATGGCTTGGTAGATTTTTATGCCAAACATATTTTCTGTTACATTTTGTGATTTATTCTGGCATATTTTCCTCAGAGAAATAAAATTTAAGAAAGGCATCAGTTTTTAGATAGTAAATGACACCTACCTTGATGCTTTATCAGTACATGCATAACTCTTGCTTTTCATTGACATTCATTTTACCACTTCTGAAACTTGTATTGATTCTCTGACATAAACTATGACTTCTTTATCATCTACCAGATTCTGCTATCACGTTTTTATTTGGAAGAAACCAAATTTTGTGTTCTCCTTTCAGTGCAAATCCTGAAAAATCCTCCTTCTTCATTCTGCCACCAGCATGCAGTTTCCACACCAGAAAATGTCCAAGCAGAGCAGGATATCAGAGTCCTGATCTGGGCTGGTGATATTGAGGGTCCCCTCTGCTCCAGGCATTTCCTCTCTTCCACTTTCTGCTCTTCAAAGCTCCTTTGACAAATATGATTTCTTCATTATCTCTGGCTTCTGTAGCTGCAAATCCCAGGGCTTGCTCATTTCCTTTTGCAAAATCTGAATCAACCTTCCAGCACATCCCTCCTCTTAAAACATTTTCACATGCTTTTGCCAAGAGATTGACAAGCTCTACCAAGTCAAGCTTTCTTCACCTATATGTGTGCTGTGGACTCCTTCTGTTTTTCTTTAATGATACCTACTGCTCTAAACCCCTTTGTAGGTCAGGAGATATTAAGTGATGATCTTTATTTCTGTCTCTCTGTCATGGAATTTCTGTGTGAGTTTCAGCAAATTACTTTGACTTTTGCTCTGTCAGACCTGCTTAGATGGCAGAACTTTGAAGAAGGAACCACCTCTTTTGCTCTGTTTTTATGGTGCCAATCTGAGTTTCATAATAGCAATAAGCAGAAATAGCTGGCAGTTCTACAATAACAGCTGCAATGTTTTACACATTTTTGATTTCCTCCAGAAAATCTTGACCTTAATAGAAATAATTGTTTTTAACCTGCTGAAAATATAAGTTAAATATTTTTGGTTTTCTGAATTTAAATACTACTTTTCAATGTTTTTTTTTCACATCAAAATTGGTTAAACAATTATTATGTCTAGAGTACTAGAGAAGTTATCGTTCTGCCCCCTTTGCATCTGTGAGCTGGATTCCCTCATTGCTAAATTTCCTGTAAAGTCATGTAACACAGTAGATTCACAGGCTTTGCATGATTACAGGCATATTATGTGAGTGGTCTTCTAAATGAGTCTGTTCTTCAAGAGAGAATATGGAAAAGAATGATGAGTCCCATAAGGCAGTAAGAAATGTAGTTTATTACTGAAAGGCAGCCCAGCTGTAATGACATGAAAAATCATAGGTTTTAGAAAGTTCATTATTTATTAAGAAATGTAGCAATTAGTTTTTTCAAATTCTTTATTTCATTTTAGGGAACTTTTATTCTGGAGAAAAATCAACAATTTCATCTTCATCCCATTTGAAGATTAAACAGCTCTTGAAATTTCTTGGGATCAAATATGTCAAGTTTCACTTATTGCCTTTAAAAATGTCACTAATTTCATTTCTAGTCCATCCCATTCCATAGTCTCTATCACTCTTAACCCGCTCTCTCTTTTTATGTCAACCTCCTTTCTCCCGTCCCCTAGTTTTCAAATATGAGTAGGCCTACAACTATAAATAAAACTTTGATTTCACCTAGCATTCATCCATCATCTGTCTTTCCATCTCCTCTACACCCACCAACTTGACTGCAAAATATAGAAATTTATGTAGGGTGAGCCGAGTTGCCTTTATGCTTCATTGACTGCAAATGTCAGCTCTGCTTTGGCACTTAGAGGACACAGAGCCCAGATTCACCTGTGTGAACACCTGCATGCAGACAGGCTGCTGCATTTCTGTGTCTTCATGTTGAGCTGCAGCCCAGCCCATCCCATGCTGTTGTGTTGTGAATTCCCCATTCCTGCAGTCACAGGAGGTGCCTTTGATGCTCTCACTGCCCCCCACAGCTCTCCAGAGTTCATCACTGGTTACCTCATTCCTTACTATGCTGCAGTAAGATGTACCAACCCTTCATATTGATGTTTTGTAGATGCATTTGGGCATAGGCATGCTGGGTTTATGGGCAAAGCATTACTTCTTGATTCCCTTACACATATTTCTTGCAGGAAGCCATGTAGAGAACTTTTATCTTATACAGTTACTGTTTCTGCTTTCTGATACCTGTTAATGGCAACTTGTAGAGGGCAAATACTTTCCTACAAATAGCTTTTTATTTGATTGTTTTTGCTTAGAACTCCATTTTGCAGATTATTAGCACCCTTTTGAGTATTATTTAATCAGTTTTTTAATGGAGCTGGCATTACTTGTAAAAATATTGATCACAATGAATTATTTTCTGTCATTTTTTGACATATTGAACATGGTTTTCTCTGCTTGCATTTTCAATTTGCATTAATTAAACCATAACAAAATATTTTGAACTGTTATGACCTTTGGAAGGGCATTTCATGCTGGCAACACCATCTGGGCATTCATTGACCAAAACACTCTTCCATGCCAAATTCACAATAATGATAATAAAAATAAGAAAAGGGTCACCTCATTCCTGGCAGTTCAGAAGACACTTTTCTGGACAACCTGGTTCAGTGACACAGCTTATAAGAGTAATTCTTCATCCTTGGGTAAATTCTCAGCCAAAACAGCTGCCCACATGTGCAAACCTTGGCTGGCTGAGCCCTGGGCAGCATTCTGGTATCTCCCTTGGGGAGGTCTTGCATAGAGTGAAGCTTCCTTGGAGGACACTTATCAGTGTAAGAGAGAAGTCCTTTGAGCTGTAATGGACTACTGAGTATTGCTTTGCCTTCAGAACCATTACAGTTTCTCACAGTCTCAGCCATACAAATCCCTGTAGAGTGCTAACAGTAATCTTGAATAGAGGAGGTAATTGGAAGGACAAGAAGGAGTAAAAGTAGAGAAAAAAAAAGTCTATTTTCCTTGATTATTTAGTAAGCATTTGGGTCTCTTGCATGCACTGCTCCCACTGCTCACCCAGACAGTGCAGCTAAATGGGGAGATGCCAGGGACCCAGAGGCACACAGCCTGCCAGGATCCCTGTCTTTGGAGGTAGTGGCAACCCATAGTAACTCTTCCAGGAATCTGAGGATTTTAGAGGTTTCTAAATGCAGGGCAAGGAAGCTACTATCTTATCCCATGGTCTTTTGTGAAGAAAACCACAGGCTTTCATTCTAATTGCTTCATGGTGATATGAAAACAAATCACTTCAAATTTCTGAGTTTTATGAAAGAGGATTATATAAACACATCTTTCATGTGCATGTGAAGATTATTTGCTTGTAAAGTGGACTGAGATTCACAGCTGAAAAGGTTCACAGAGCTATTAAATATTATTTTTGCTAATGGCCCTTTATGTGTAAAGTATTATAACGTGAATAAAAAATGCCCCCTGTAAGGAGCACAGCATGCTCATCAGTGGTGTAAGATACAGTGAATGCATTTTCTAACAGCAGTAAAGGTTTACTATTATTTTTAAAGGCTTTTTAAAATTATAATTTAATTTCAGAATAAAATAGACAGATTCACCAGTGACATACCCCCAAACAGAACCAGCACACTAGAGCTAAAATGATAGTACAGTTTAAACTACACTGCTACTGGAAGGTGGCCCAAGGCTACATGACCTCTACAGAATGGCTATGGTAGCTTGAATTCCTGCTGGAGCTGCTTGAAGCTACTCACATCCAGTTTCTGAGAGCATCTCTTTTTCATTTTGTTGCCATGTTAAATGGCTAAGCTTAAGTAGTTTTCAGCTAGAATGTGTAACGAAATTTAGAAAGGGAGGGAGAGAGATTTTGTAAGCTCATCAGGAGAAACAGGACCAGAGTTTAAACAATTCACATCTTTAATGAGTTATAAATTGGATTCCACTCACCACTGAAGCAAGTAGCAAAATTCTCATTGACAGCACAAGGTTGGTTTTTGTCACTAAAATGCAAACCACGCATGGCATAAGAGTGGAGGTGACCTGAAATATTCCTACAAGGACCATTGAAAGGAGTGGTCCTGATATTTCACGTAGAAAAGAATTCACACCACCACATCATGCAAAGATCAAGGCCTTGATGCCAGTAAAGGACAAAATGTTGAAATTCCTTCTGAAATATGCACCTTGTTTAATCATAAGTAGAAATCAACATACATGATATTTAACCCTATTCTCTCCATAGCTTTAATCCTTCAGTCTCTGACTTCTAAATGACAATGAAGCATGATAGATTTAACAATGAGAGGCTTGTGAGATTATATTCATTACAGTATGGCCAGCTACCTTTGTCTTTATTATTTCTCCTCCCTCTGATTTTCTGTGAAAGCACTCGTTTTTCACTGAGATCATTAATGAAAAAGGAATGTCAATCTTCTCATTTTTAAAATTTTTTCTTCATAATCCTCTCATTTTGTATTTCATCTAAAAAGTCAGAAACTTTATTTAATTTAGAAGCCAAAATTTGGTGTTCTTTGATGGAAATTTTGACTTGTTGCAAAGAGTGGTTGGCTATTTCCTGGCAATCATTTTGGAGTCCATTGCTGCCAAAAAAGAAATACAATGACTTGCTAAAATCCCTAGTAACACTTGTTATTTTGCAGATAGCTGTAAAGGTAGAGTATTTGTCATTAATTCCAAATGTTCCTTTGCTTACAATGCATTACAATTAAGGAGATGTATCCAAGCCTTTCTGTTCCATTAGCAGTTGAGCTTCACAAATACAGCTCCCTCAGGGTTTTGTCTTAATATTAAGTGAATTCCTTGTATTTATGATTTCCTTTTTTTTTTTTTTTTCAGTATACTTTAAAAACAGTCTCAGTTATTTTCCTTTTGTGACACCTGATCTTTGATTCCAGCCTAAAATCCTCAAAGTGAGTGCTGGAGTCCCTGTTAAATAGAACTGGGAAATCCTGTCTGAGCACAGATATCCTGTATTTAAGATTTGACAGATAATGCAGCACTTTTAAAAGCCTCTGTCTTTCATGACTAATACCCTCAAAGACCCACTGGCAGATAATCACTGTTTGTGGGACAGGGGAAAAAAACGTGGTAGCATTTCAAGTTTTTTGAGAAGTGTATCTGCCTGAGTGGGAGGAAGGCACAAGCACTTAGTGTGTGGATGGTAGATATTGCAGAACTGTTGAGAAGGGAGGAGCTGCATTTTCAGAATTCATAGTAGAAGGCTTTGGAATAGAATAAGTGGCTATAAAAGGTGGAAATTATAAAAAGCAGAGATATGGAGAATGTGTTGCCAGCTATATAAAAAGATATTTGGATTTGTGATGTCTTTAAGCATTAGAATCATTTCAGTATAGAAATGTGAACAGGGAAAAGTGTTTCTGGATATGAGGAAATCCTGAAACCTGGTAAAAGGACTGATAAGGCAAACAGGCAGGATTTTGGAATGCTGACAAGAAATGTTAGAATTTGTTTCCCTTAAACATCAAACCTTTATATGTAATTACATTCTACAAAATACAGTCTCATGTTTCATCAAAATAATAATTTCTGATTACACATTCTGGTGAAACATTGAATCTTTTTGTCTATGCAACTGTAAAAATTAAAAGGCCATAGAAATGCAGAATGATTCCAGATGAATGTAGTCACTTGCTCTAAACACAAATGAGCCTTACTTACATATCAGTATGTGCATATTTCTGTAGATATGCAGGCCAGATTCTGGTGACTCCTGAGGCTGCCCAGGGATCTCCCCACATAAAGATGAAGCTCCCAGCTCTCCTCTTGGATCCTCTTCCTTATGGTGCATGGAGGGGAAAAGATTCATGTGAGGGGGGAAAAAGTCATATCTTACTATGAAAACTATTAAGAATAGCTCAAACTAGCAATTTTGTCTGAGAGATTATCTGGTCCAAATAACATCTCACTACTGATAAAGTACATCTTTTCTATACTGACACTGCAGGGATAACATTGCTCTGCTTCACTCTGGAGGTAACAGAAACTACAACTTCTTTTGTCTGCATGCTTAATTGTACTGGATATTGGACTTTGTTTCAGTGTACTTTTGCGCAAGGAGATTAAAAAGATTTAAAAAATGTTTTAATTATACAAATTTTTAGTTAATCTTGTTATTTTGGAAGGACGGAGCAAAGGTTAAAAGAGAGTTGGATTTATATTTTTAATATACTTTTTCCTCTTTCAATCCCAGCTGGATTTCTCTTATCTATTTTCTTTTAAATAGTCTGTGAGTTTTCCTTTTTACAAGATAAGTCTTTGCCTAGAGAATTTAAAGTTATAGTTTACCTTCTCTAAAACAGAAAATTTACTGGAGGGAGCGAGGTTTTTCCTTACAGAGGATCACAATCCTCACATTTTTCACTCCTTTAACAAAATTTCAGTCATTCTGTTTTTCCAATGGCAGAAATAGAAACATTTGATCCACATCTGAAATTCCTGTTCCTTCTGTTCAAAAGAGTGTCTGGAATAAGTGTCTATCACTTTCATAATTAAGCAATTCAACACTTCAGCATTCATTGTGGTCATGTGCAACTACTGAATCTGAAAGTGTCTGCCACTGCTTTCACAGGGTGGACCTCATGCTTTCCATACTGTGGCTATTGCTTGACCATCATTTTATCTTCAAAATAGGTAAATTTTTAGAAATTTTCACCCTTGGACAAAGGGTGGACAAAGTCAGCATTAGCTATTTTGGGACTGTTATATTTTGTATACTCAGACCTTCATGTTTTAAGGGTTTCTGTCTTCAATTGATGCTCTACTTTCTTCCACTGGACTAGAGGAATTCAATTTCTTTCAGCTGTGGAAGTGGAAAAGGACTGCCCTTATTGGTGGTTTGGAGGGCAGATGTTTTTGTAGACTTTTCAGTTTCATCACTCTTTATTCAGTGGGTTTGTGGGGACCATCAAGCTGTTGCCAGTTGCAGCTCCATTAATATTCATTTAAACTTGCCATTTTTTTCTGGTGGCCCACTTTGTTCAAAGACACACATATTTTCATATTTTCTACCCATCAATTCTCTATGGTCACTTTCTGTGCCACAGTATTTCTGCTTGGGCCTTGTGTCCCCAGCACTATTTGGCTTACTTGGTCTCTTCATAACTGAGAATATGCCTGTATTTGCAAGTTCTGCATTAATATACAGGATCATAAAATGTTGCTCTGATGAGTAGTGAAAAATAGTATGGAAAGACCTTAGAGTGTGTGTCTGCCAAACTATAAAACACATGACGTATAATGCCTGTTCACAACACAGGTGAGTTTCAAAATTCTTTGAATTTTCTGAAGTTGGTCCCCTTCAAGTCTTGGAAGATTTTATCACCTTCATTTTTGTCTCACCATCCTTTTGTTCTCATGCTTCCTCACACTGTCTGGTCTCATACTGTCATATTTAACATCTCCTGAGTAGTTTAGATTATTCATTAAACACGGATGTTAATTTTTGAAAAGTTAAATTGTAGTTTTGGACTTCTCTTGGTCTAGTGAAAAGATCATGGCAAGTATAACAGTATTGCTTCCTGTACTGACTGCTGGAATTTGCACAACAGTTTTTGTCTATAAAATTCCTGATTGTTACTGGAAGATATTTATTAACATGTAAGTTTCTATAAATAAATTGAACAGGTAATGCTGGATAGAAAAATATAGTCTTAGATCTATTTCAGTAAATGGAATTTCATTAAAATTTCATTATGTCTGGCTTAAATTTTATATTGTATCAATAACTGAATCTAACATATGGTTTAAAAAGTAGGATTTGGTCTAGCAAGGAGTAAAAGCAGATAATCTCCCCCCTCTAATATTAATCCTGAAAGAAATACAGTTCTGAGGTTAAGGAACATTGCCTTAGTAAAGAGCTAAAGAATTTTTTCTAGCTGCACTATCACTGGGTAGGCAAAAGCAGAATTAGAATAAATTGTTATGGATAAAGGACGCTAATAAACATACTTTAGTCTCTTACTTAAGCACAAGTAAGATTATAAGTGACACTACTAGAAGAGAAGGCAGAAAATCCTGTCATTGTTTTTTTTAGATTAATTTTGAAACAGCCTTTCTGATTTATTTTTTGTTTAGAGAAGCCCAAACAAACTCTCAGTTAGTGAAAGGTGATAGGGGACTTCTTCAAAATCCACTGAATGGCTTCTGTTGAAAAGCATTGGATTAGGTGGAAAGACAATACATCTGTAAGAAGGAGGATTTTCCTTTTTCTCAGTGTAAGCTTCCTTCATTGATTGACTTGAAGGGTTCCCTATTCAGATGAGGAATGTGCTTTTTGAGATTTTGTTTATGCAACACCAAATATTGTAATTATGTCCTCATGAATATTCTTTCCAGTGAGAACAATGTTCATCCTTGTGGCAGTGAAATCCCCATTTAAAATGTGTGTGCCAGCTGTGGTTATTCTGGATTGTTTATGCCTTTGTGAAACCCTTTCCTTCTCTCATTTCTAATTGTTTTTGAATGACTGTGGCAGCGGTCACTGACAATTAATGACTGATGGGCAAATTGCATGAGTCCTGACTTTGTTCCCATGATTACTGGGACACTCACAAAACTAAAATTAACACCACCCTCACCCCCCACATTTCTCTGCCAACCATCATCTCTGAGTTACTGATCTGCTCCTGTTTCCTTTGCCTGTTGCTGATGTTCAAAAAATTTAATAAATTTTCTCTCCTTGGAATAATTTTTAGTAATGACCAGATTGATGGGCAGCCCAGCTAGAATATTTAGTGGGTCAGGGTATTTTTTGCTGCATAGTTCTTAATCTAAGAAAGAGACATAATGGCCAATTCTTATTCCTTTTCTGGGATAGTAAATGTGCCCAATTATTGCCGCAGTAATTAAGCTAGGCATTGTTGTTACAATAGAGAAAGCTTTGAAAAATCAATAAGAAAACCTTTTAAATGTTTGCCTTGTGGAAAGGTGGAGCTGATATTTATATAATGTCCTTCTTTGCAAAATAAAACCTGTGTTCCCAGGAGGGTTAATTGTGCTTGATGTTCCTGTTGCATGCACAGTGGTACACAGAGGTAGTGAATTTGCACAAACTTCAGAGAGCATTCGCTGTTGTTGGTGTGGTTCATTTAATATTTATACTTTGGGCAGTAGTGAAGGCATGCTCATCTCATCCTCTTGACCTAATCTAGCTGTTTCTACCATTGTAATCACCTTAACTTCTGAGCTGCAGGTTCTGTGTTTTGCTCCCTTGCTCTCCTTATGTGTACAGATCTCCCACTGACGTTGCTGTAGGGAGCTATATAAGATAAGAGGAATATTGATATTCATTAGTATCATGTGCAACTGAGAGGAGATTTTGAACTGGGAATATTGCCCTTCAGCTTTTGCTGTTGTACATTGACTTTCACATGACTGAGTGCCCATCAGTGGAGATGTCATGGAGACTTGAAATTGAGGTTGAAATAATGCCACCATGGATTTGATCCTTCTGAGAACTGAGCCACAGCTTTTATTTTTCAAACATTATGTGTAGCCAAATTCTATTTCAGCTTTGCATATATTCATACACACTGATTTTGCAACACCAAGCAAAGCAAGATAAGCTTTAAACTGGTTGAAAGAATTTTGGATTTCTGCTTGGAATTTCTCCTTCTGTGTAATATATTTCCAACACTGTAAGTCTTTAAGTTTAATGCGAGAGATATATTTTCTCCAGTAACTTTAAACATATCCTTTGGGAATTGCTCATCAAAGGAGTTAAACTAAAAGGATGACTGTGATCAGGTGTTCCTAGGCTGCTTAGTTCATACAATGGGGATTTTTGTCATGCTCTGATGAGAGTCCCTGATGAGAGATGAGAAATATCTTGCTACCACTAAAATTAAAATTATGTATGTCTACCTCAGCTTGAATTTTAAAGAAAGTTGTTTTCCTATTGGGCTTTAACATCATTTAAAGTTGTGGTTTTTTTGGTGAAGTGTTTCAATAATTTTTTTTTTTTGAAAATACAGGAAATCAACTCCCTCATATCTTTAGCACCAGAATAATGCACTAGGGTTGTCTAAAAACTCTATACATTGCAGTTCTTTAAAGCATATTCAGTGTTGGTATTTTTCATGAGCTGTGGTCAGAACTGAGAAAGTATTGTCCTACAAAAAGTTTTCCTAAATATCTGGATTACAAACTGAAGTCTTTTTCTTCTAAACTTATGTGTGATATTTGACCAGAAAAACTTGTCACACCCATTGTTTTAAAGCAATTTTTTATTCCTGGATAAGTTAAACATAGTTTTCTTTCTATTTTAGATACTGTTTAAGTTGTTTCAAAAAGTAATGCATTATTAAGTGAATTAGGGCTGTTTATATTAGCATGTTAGATTTAGAAAGAGAATTCTGGAGTCCTTTATTGTAGTTCTGTAGCTGAAGTAAAGTTGAATCTTATGTGGAATAAATTCCTACTTTACACGTAGTGAGGACAAGATAGAGCACAAAATCTGTTTCACTGGCTCAGAATAGCTCTCTGTCTAACATGTATCCTGTCTCAGAGTACTGCTTGGAGCAAATGGGTGAGAAAAGGCTACAAGAAACAAAGCAGGAATAATCCCCCTCTTGCACCTTCCTACTCTTTATCTCACTGTATTACAGAATCTCTGAGCTGGTGATGGTCTCAGGACCACTGAGCTCTAACTGTCCTTTATAAATGTGTCTAGTTCCTTTTTAAACCTTTCCACCCTCTGGGAAAGGTTTCATATGCCATTATCATAGTCCTTTATGTGATGTTTCTCCAGCAGGAGAAGCCTAGCACACAAAATCTCACATTGGCAAATGAGGTCTTCCAAATCTCTGATAGCATTAACTATCTCCTCCTGCACCTCTGCAGGTTCTGCTCCCTGTTTTTTGGTTGAATGGCCAGAACTACACACAGTACTCGGTGTAATTGCACTATTGATGGTATAATGCTGTTTCCTGTTTTAGCTTCAGTTCCCTTCCTGACATTGCTGACATTATGTTTGCTTTTTGACTCCACATGGGCTTAAGCTGGTGTCTGGAAGATCTCTTCTCTGAGTGTTAATATTAACTTCAGAGCCCATCATTATGTATGTGTGTATGCACAGTTAGCATTCTTATTTCACTTTCTGCATTTCTTTGCATTTATGGAGAGAAAATTAATTGTCCATTTTAACACTCAGTGTTATGAGATTGTTCTTCAGGTTCTCACAAGCAGTTTCAATTTGATTATCTGGAATAAACTTTCTGAGTCTTTCACCAATATCTCAGAATCAGAAAAGTGACTTCAGATTCAAAAGATCCTGAGAAAGAACTTCTGGCAATTTTTATTTACCTTCTTTATCCTTCATCCCTTAAGATGATTATTTGCATAATTTTATTCACTAGTAAAAAGGACTAAATCTGTGCTAAAAGAGCCAGAAAGAGAGTTAATACAATCATCTTGTTTCTGAAACGAAGGCTTTAGGAATGCATGGTAACAGCAGCTCTATTTAATTAGCTGAATTTAATTACTCCACAGAAATGAAACCAGCTGGCCCAACTTAGCAATGGAAAAGTGGGGTATTGAAATCCAGAGCTGGACAGCAGGGACTCTTTGTATCCGTAGACACGTCCAAGGAGTGCCTCACCTCACCCTTAGCTTTTATGCTAAATGAGATGGATTTTCCTCCTGCCACTCCTGCCTGGTGAGGTGGATCTGAAGGGAATCAGCGGGGATCGAGCCTGGGTGAGAATGACGAGGAACTCTTTGAAGTACATGAGATGCTTTTCACTTCAGTCTAGGCACACCCTAGGAAAAGCCTTCCCCTTTATAGATCCTGAGGCAACTAGTTTGGGGGATAGACAGAGAAATTTATTTAGTGTGGGATCTCCAGCAAAACTGGTCTGAGAAAGCAGCAGCAGCAGGCATTACCTTCCTTTTCTTCTGCAAGACACAACGAGCCTTTTACACTTGTCCTTTATTCCTGTGTGACTGTTGATGCTGTGCTGCTGAAGAGCTGTGTAAGAGGTGAACAGCAGCCAGATTTGCTAGGGAACAGGCTTCTGGCTTCACTTTGTTGCTTTGAGAATGTTTTCTAGAATGTACTAGGTGTCTTGTTCTAAAAGGAAATACAGGAAATACAGTTAGTCTCGGATAGAGCCTTGGAGTCAGGACTGTGTTCAATTAAAAACTGCAGGTAAAGGGGACATTTTGTTATATATATGTATATATATATATATATATATATATATATATATATATATATACACACATATATACACACACACAATTTTTAGTTTTAAAAATAATTTTCCTTGTATTACCTATTCATCTAAAGGCTTGGAAAAACTTGAATGAAAGGTTAAAAATTTGAGGCTAAGTTTAAACTCTCTTCATCCAAATTTGAAATGTGACAATGCTGTAGTATCATTAAAAATGTTACATTGTTTTTCAAGATTAATCATTTTAAGAATTTCAGGAAATAAAACTTGTAGCTTTAGAAGATTTTGCCACTTTGTTATATCTACTAAGTAACCTTAAATAGCACTGAGAACAGGAAAAAAAGAGAACTTTGAATTAAGGCAACCTTCTGAGAAATAATGCTAATGTTTAATTGCAATTTGGTGACCCAGTAGCTGAGTTATTTTGGCTTATTAAGAGTATATAATTACTCAGAAATTCACACTCATTTGTGATATATCAGCATCACAGTTTAGTGAAACTCTCCCATAGCCTGGTAAACTGCAGGACACTGCATCTGGGAGTTTCTGAATAATTTATCTGAAGTAACGAGTATCATCATGTGACGCTGTATCAAAGCAACTGCTCGAGTGAAAGCCAGCTGGGTACAGCCGTTGTATATCAAATAGCTGCTTGAGTTGTCTCTCTGGAAAAATTAGAGAACATAATGAGCAAAATTAGAAAACCTGGGGAGCAGCCTCCATGGATACCTATTAGCAAGAAGTAATTTAATTAGTGTGAAATCTGTGAAAGTTCATTATTTACAAAGCTTTGTAGTGTTGTAAGAGAAATACATGTCTACATACACACATCTATTTTTACAGCATGGATATAAAGATATATAAAGTATGAGATGAGTACTTATTTTTCTGTATCAGCTTTATGAAACACTAATAGAATATTGGCTCAAAATCTAAGGACCCATTTTGTGCCCAACAGAAACTTTTGGGTTGTTTCCCAAAAGGCTTTAAATGGTCTCACTAAAAGTAAATGCTTCAAACACAAGATCCAGGATAGTCCGACAAAAGAGGTTTGCTACGGAGGGATGCACAGGCTCTGTTAAGTACTAGATTGATGCTTTTATGAGGTGGGTCTATTGAAAGTGCTATTTGTGCCCACTTTGCCTGATGCTGACTAGAAATAGAGAAACATGATGTGCAGAACTGACTGAGAGAAGGACAGACCTGCTGAATTTTCAGCAGAGTCAACGGATGATGCAGCTGGTCTGCGTCTCTCAGGATCAAGCCCTGCTCTAAACATTATAACTGCTTTTACTAACTTGTCTCCTGGTCTCCTAGTAAATCTAAGATCAGAGTGGTTTAACAATGAAGTCATTTATAACACCTTTTGGATCTACAGTTTAAATCACAAAACCAATTTGAGTATGTATTTGTGTCAGTGGCTTTTGTAGCTATGGCTAATTGTTTTTTCTGAGAGACATGGGAGAAATACTGCTTCATAAGGTTGTCATTAGCCTGGGAAAAAAGAGGCCATTGATTGGAGGCATGAATAGAATGGCTTGTAAGCCAAATTACCAGTTGGGGATTCCCGAATGGCCAAGGGCACAGCCTGTCTGATCTTAGCAAAACTCTGCATTGCAGTGGGGAACTCTAAAGGATGCATTATTTGTGATGTTGACCTTAAATCAAGTCTGTTTTGGAGGAAATAAACCAAAAGGCTTTTATTTTCAATTACAGACTTGTAATATACTAATTCAAATATGATCCAACACCAGAAAAAATTCTATATAATTCACAGTGACAGGCTTTTTTTTTATATAAATTTAGGTACATGTCTGCATGTATATATAAGCAAGAAAAGGATCCTTCAGCAGTACAGGAAATGTGAATATTGCATCATTATTACACAGGAATTTGAAAGGGGAGGACAGCATAACAATTCTCTTACATATACTATCATAAAGCAATGACACTCTTAAATTGTAAAAATATAAAAATATATACATTTAGACAGTGCTTTTGTTTCTTCTCATTGAAAGATATTTTATAAAAATATTCTTTTCAAATGATAGTGCCATTTGAAAGACAGTAATAATGACAAAGCTGAATCTTTAGGTATCCAAAGACCTACTGATACTGTGTTAAAATTCATTTTGCTAAATCATACAAACATTAAATGTGTATTGGAATATTCTTATGATTTATTGAATTTTTCTAGCTAATTTCTTTCTAAAGGAATAAATACTACAAAATTCTCTAACCTTAATGTGAAGTGGTCCATTCCACGTATAGGTACAGAAGTGTGCATCATCACCTTGTTTAAAATTTAATGAAGAAAGGTAAAATTAAAAGAAAATCAATTCATAAAAGCAATTTGCAACATTTACAGGGTGAATGAAGCATTTTATTCTTTTATTTCTTTTTGTCATAAAGGAAAACTGGGTCAAAATGGAAAGGACAAAACCAGTCTCTTACAAGATCTAATTTGACCTACAGGTTTTGGACCATTACAGGAATACAGACACTTGTAGTGAAGCCCACATTATTGTGATTTCTAGAATGTCTTCTTTTTAATGATTCTAGTTGAATTGCTAAATCCATGGTGAGAAACCAGAGCTTTCCTTTAGCCTTGTGCATCTCATCCATTAGCCTTTTAAGAGAGCTTACATCACCTAGCCACCAGAAGCGCATTGTGGCACCCAAACCTTCACTGAAATCTTAAAATTCATTTGTTAAATCACCAGTTACCATAGATGGACAAAGCTCAATGACACATTTTGAAGAAATAGTTTTTACTGGAGCTTTAAGCACGCTGTCCCAAGAACCACCAAATATCCTGCCAGCTTCCCTTTTGTGGAAGAAGGGGTTGGTAAGTGGTTCTGCAGCACCTCTCTTAGAGCTCACTGTTTATTCTGCAGAGAACTGCTGTAGTGGTTGCTGCTTGAGGAGCTTTTACCTGTTTTGTTTTCTTCCTGGATCCCACCATTGGCACTGTTCTGTACCACCTCTTTTGCTAGTAATTGGATTCTGAGTATTCTCTGATTTCCGCTCTGTCCCCTGGAAAGGCAAGGCAAAACAAAGATACAACATAGTCTGCTGCCTACTGGAATTATTAGTGTTAAATGCTCTATCACCACTGGGCTGAAAATTGAGTTGTTTATTATCAATTTGAATGCCATTCTGGAGTTCCACTACAGTTAGCCCTGCACTACTTTCATTACAAAATCAATTTCCTGGAGATGCCTATCTCCATTGGTTTAATATATACCACATTGAAAGCTGGCATAGAGGAGCTGGTGCTCTTCCAAGGTAGGAGTATTGACTGCTGAAGAGGAGATGTAGTTAGAATAGGAAAAAGCAATAGATTTCCCGTGTTTCTGACTGGCTGATGCTCTCTAAGCCTGAAGGACACATCTTAGTGATTTTTATACTTGAAAGTCCCCATTCCCACTTCATCTGTGTGGGGAACTGCTCCCATTCTATCCTGTCTTTCAAGAAGTACCTCCTGATTAATCCCAGCTGTCCTTTTCCTCTCAGCTGTCCTTCACTGAGTATTTTTCCAGGGATGTCCTCTAGACTCCAGCTTCAGGAATCTCCACTCCTCCCACACCGAGACCAAGGAGGAGCAGAGCTCCTTCAGGGATCACAGATGGGGGCTGCCTGCCCCTGGGGGACATGTTTTCCTGGAGTGCCCTAACACTGCAGGCACTGCCTGCCCTGCAGAAGGGAGCTGCTGTGCCCAGCTCTGAGCAGGCAGGTTTGTGTGCAGGCTCAGCCACCCTGTGCTCAAAAGCTGGTCACCTGTATCCTGCACATTTCAGGCTGGGAAATCCCCACGGCACCAGGGAATGTAACATTTATTCAACGTGGAGAAGTTTATAGCTGCCTTTGCTTATGCTCTGCCAATGTCACTGCAATCACAAGGTTACAGGAACAACAAGGACACTACATCATGCTATTAATATGTCTGGTTTGGGGCTTTTTTAAGAGGATTTTGCAGCTTTAACAGTTTTATGTGCCTACAGATACTCTTAGTCATGGATTTATTAAGATATTTTTTCTCTTTAAGTATTATTAGATATATCTTCAGAAACGGGGTTTAAACCTGTCTCTTTTGAGGTAATTTAATGCATAGAAAAAGCCGAACTTTTCTTCCTTTAGACTAGAGGGCTACTTCAACTCTTAAACTGTTTATCATCTTCATAACCTTTCTTCACCTCATTTCTATTCATCCTATTCCCTTTTCCATCTCTCTTCCCCTCCTCACCCTTTAAGTGATCTTAGCAGATGCTAAAGATGTCAGGCTGATAGCTCTGCAGATACAGACTCTTTATCAGACTTTAAAGATGTTGTGAATTCAGGAGTAAGCAATGTCAGTCCTATATCACAGATTATCTGTCATGGACTTAACCCAGGCCCCTGTTTAGAGAAAGAAAATCTATACAACATGGTCTTTATCTTCCTCAGTGGTGACTGCTGAAATATTTGCAGATTGACCACTGATGATGAATTAGTGTGTAACAGGTGTGTGCTACTCTGCATTGTGGCATTGTGTCAGAAGCTCCATGTTTGATGGCATTTGGGCTATTAACCAATTATAATCATGGTTATTTAGTACTTGCACCACATAATGCCCCAGATAACCTCCTATAAATGAATCACTAAAAGCACAAAACTGAAAGCCACAAGTGCTGAGCTAATTAGAAAAAAGCTAGACAGAATGAAAAAGGAAGGAAACTGTGAGGTTTTTATATATAATTTATTAAATCCTCCTCTAATCCCCTCTTTCTATAGCAGTTTAACCTTTACATATTTTCCTTTTGCTGTATATCATAAACCAGGCCTATTTTCTCCTGCATTTTTTCTTTTTACTAACTTCTGCCTATGTTTCTATAATTTTTTTTTAATTTGGTAAATTCCCCTTTTCTGCTTGTGTGTCTTTTAATTAGGCATTTGCCCATCATCCCTTTTTCTGTGGAGTTTCTAAACTCTAAGCCCCTATTTCTGTAGCCTGCCCTTGGATTTCTTCAGGCAGGTGCCTCTGCCCAGGCACAGACCATTGAGGTACAAGGAAGAGTAGCTGTCATTATTCTGTAATTATTTTGTGTGTATGTAAACTGGGTTTTTTTCTGTAGCTATTTTTTTCCCCTAGATCCTGGTTGGGTTTTTTTTCTTGTCAAGTTCCTCAGACAGAGGATGTCTTCACTAGACAGGCAGCCATAAAATCCTTCTGTAGGGAAGGAGGCTGCATGTTTACAGTGCTGAGTATGCAGAGTAGATTTCTACTCAGTGGACCAAATTAAAACCTAAATGATGACTTTAGCTCTGCTAGCTTCCCATTCCATCATTTCAAGGAAATGTTTTGGATTTGGGGTGTATAAAACTAACAAAAAAATTTACCATTGTTTATCAAGCTACGTGCTCTTGTTTCAGGATTATCACCTTCCAAGAAAAGAAAACCTACATTCTTGTTCTAAAAAAAGACAGATGAATGCATTACTGCATGAACATAATCCTTACCAGTATCTTTTGTTTGAAATACCTGTTGAAAATCATCACTATGAAAAAGGTATATATTAACCTAGAAGTTTGAAATACCAGTTCAGAAATCCACCATCTTATTAAAATCAACTTTTCAGGCACTTAAGGTGTTACTGTAGAAAATTAACAATATAAATTTAAATTTAGAGCTTGGCAGTTGGCAAAAGAGAGTCCCCTGCTTGGCTACTATGTAAAGACATGCCCAAAGTTATTGAGCTGTTAAATTAAACCTTTCCTGTTATAGTGCTGATAATCAATACACCAATATTTGTGTAGACTTGCTGTGCAATTCACAGCAAATAGGGGTGGGGGGAAGCAGGGAAGTGATGTCTGAATTATATTTTTTTCTTTTAAATTTGTTTTTTCGGTCAATTAAATTCTGCAAGCACTCTCATCTTTTACTGGAAAGATTTGCTTTGCTGTCTGATCCTAAACTCTAGCTAGCCCTAACCATCTAGTCCTTTCTGAAGCTCATGTGTGTCAGCAGTTTGAAACGTCTTGCATGAACTTCCTCACACCCAAGGAGCAGTCTGAACCCACACATGCTTTTGCCTTTGCTATTCCAAAATGCATTTTGTGGCTACTGTCAGATTTCAGGGGGATTTAGCAGTAGAAAGCTGCTCCAAAAATCTTTCTGGTACTACAAAAGATGGTGAGAATTAACTTGTTAAACTTTGCACCTCTATGAGGGAAACTGTTATCAGGCAGAATCGTGTCTGAAGCTGGTGCACAAGCAAAGATTTGACTGTACCTTGGGTTTCTTCTTAGCTCTCCAGGAGTGCCCAGTGCTTTATTTTCTACAGAGTACCTAAAAATACAGTTAGGCAGGGTGTCACCTTTCTGAGAGAAAGGACTTCATCAGATGATTGATAAAGGCATCCTGGCACAAGGAAACAGCTTTATTAAGTGAACAGACAGGACATGTTTTGTTGGCTCTCACCTAGACTTGCAGCACAGACCTGCCCTTCAAACTTTTGACAGGGAAGTACAGAGACTTCTGCAAACCAGGCCTTTTGTACCAGGCTTTTTACCACGAGGAACTGTAATTCACTAACTTAGTGTTCATCTGAATGCATACTACAATGAATAGTCAATAATTTTTCATTTAATAATGTAACATGTCGTTTTTCCCATTTGCCACTTGCAGCTGGCATTTTTGCAATGCATTTTATTTTTCAGACATCTTCTAGTGAATCACCAGATAGAGCAGCTGTGACAGCTATCTATTAATTATATCTCTGTATTAAAGTCTAATGAAAATATGACTTTCAAGGGAAAGTCTCCAGTAGTGCCCAAGAGCAGCAGTTAAACCAGCACTATCTGGTAGTTGAATTGGTGGTTGATTAAATATTTGTATAGAGATTCACATAGCTGTATTAACCTCAAATATTATTTATGAACAATTTGCCTTTGGGATTAGAATGAAGAAAAGCAATAGACTTTTTATGTCTCAGTAGTAATTAGTACTGCCCTGATACACATTTGCACTATGCCAATCACAGGTAATCCAAAGTCACCCACTTGTGTGTCATGGCCTTTCCCTTGATTTAGGCCAAGCTGAGCTTCTGTATTTCAGATACAGGAAAGTAGATAAGCTGCCTTATTCTATCTACTTCAATTTATAAAATGTGAAAAGAAAATAATCAGCAAGTGTTTAAAGGTCTTTTAAGATATTAAAAAGTGAGTGATGTGCAAGATGGAAGCAGCTTTTTGGCTTCACTGGAAGCAGAAACTGAAATCAGAAGTCAATAAATAAATACGTTCATAACTTTGTATCCCCGCTCTCCCTGGTCTTGTGACTCTCCAGCCAGTACCTGGCTTGTGTGAAGTGAGATAGGATCAGCCTGGGGACACATTATTGACCCAAAGGGCACACTCTTCCTGTGGGCTGGGGCTGCAGAGACCCCACAACTGCAGCCATTCGAGGGGGGCAGAAATGAGGGGAGTTTGATTATGCAGACACCTACAGAAGGAATGCTCAGGTCCTGGAGGGATTCCCAGGAAGATACTGAAAAGCTCCATTCAGTAGGTTTCTATTCCAGTCCCATTCAAGAATCTATAGACTGAAGCTTATGCTGTGGAGGGAGACCTGTTTCATTGATTACTAGAACTTGCTCATCATCTGTTTTGTATGATTCTGACCTTTAGCTAAATGAAATGGAAACTTTTCAATTTTCTCATTGAAAATAGATGCAAGTGGTGTCAGCAGTAACCACAGACATACCATTTCTGCCAACTTTGTGATTTTCCTGTCAGTTTTTTCTTTTTGTTACTGGTATGCCACAATGCTGACAGCTTTTATTCTTTGAACAAAGCCTAGCAAGGAAATGTCTGTTGAAATGTGATTATTCCTTTCACTGACATACAAGGGGACTGTTCCCACTTCTGATTCTGTAACTGTGCTCCTGAAACTGTCACCCTTCACCTTGTCGGGTTTTTTCAGATGCCAAATATTTTCTAGGGTCTGGCAGAATTCCAGAGAAAGTGCTGCTGTGTTCCTGCTGAAATCAGCATCAGACATGATGACGAATACAATCTTGTGGATTTCAGTTGCAGTGCATTCAGACATAGATTTTTACTTACCACAAATACAGAATATTGCTTCACCTTGTAGTAATTTCTTCTTCATAAACCAAAAAAATGAGCTTCACTATGGCTACATATAGAATCCATCTCTCTTTAAATGCTAGCCTTTTCCTGTTTCTCCTAGTGGGAAAAGGTGGAATTAGCAGCATAGATTTATTGCCACCAAATTTAACACTCCACAAGAAATAATATGTCTATTAGCTCTTCTCTTGCAGGGTTTCAGTATGCCCCAAAGTCTAAACCACTTTACATTCCTCTCATCCATTATATGGTACCCACTGCATCTCTGATCCAGCAGAATTAAGCCTTCAACAGAGAGATGAGGTATTTTCACCCTGGCCTGACTGGATGTGCATGAGATTATCTCTCTGCTCTCTGTGAACTTGAATTTGTCGTTGGCTGTCTGGTTGCATTTACATGGAGGGGGGAAAGAATCCATAGAGTTTCTGGCAATCTAAATGGATCCTTTCTGCCTTCTGTATGTGGACTCCAAAGAGAATCCCAAGATCAGTCATATGGTGCATTTCTTTCCCTGTCTCTTACCTCAATAAAGATCAAGAAATCCTGATGGAAATACATCTGAAACAATTGGTTATTAATAAATATAAGATAAGATATATTTCCTCATACACTTCACAAATAATTTCACTCTTCTTTTAAGGAAAATGGGATGGGGAGGTGGCTAAACAAACTAAGAGGGACCTGTCCAAAGGAAGGAAGGGAGTCCAGATAAGCAGAGTACAATAGTAAGACTTAAGGCCTTGGTTTGGGAAATAGCCATATCCATAAGAAAGAAGGCATGAAACTTTCCCCTAAAGAGGAGGTGACAAGGAAAGTTTTGTTGCTGTTGTTATGACTTGTAAGATGCTGCCTGTTTAGTGCCAGATGAATGCTAAGAAATTTAATGACCAAAAAATAAGCTTATAATTCAGCTGAAGTACCTCTCACCCCAAATCTCCAAACAACTGGGAAAAGGAATGTGTATTTTGACTCCCTCATCCTTGATCGATGCCCCAGTGAACCCAAATGCTTACCTTGTGTATGGGACATATCATGAGGCTATCTGATATGTTAATGCAGTCTACTCTACAAAAAAAAAAAAAAAAAAAAAAAAAAAAAAAAAAAAAATCATTGCTGTTAATTTACTACAGCTGTTAACACCTAACTCTGCTGCTAGCACCCCACAGAGCATTAACCTCCACCTTCTGTTACTGAAATTCTTCAGTAGAGATGTGTACCTTTTCCCTCTAACCCTTGAGAATAATCAGACACTTCATCCAGCAAGATCATGTCAATATCTGCCAGCCTGTTCTAAGTGACCTCTGGACCAGCTGATACTTTATACTACCTGGTCACCCAATATTTAGAATGGCTCTAATTTTTTTCCACTAAGTTTTAACACTGTAGGAAACAGAACTTCATTGAAACAATCTATTTGAGATATGAACATGGGCATTAGAAGAATATGATTTTCATCTCATTTGCCCCAATACACAGCCACTAATTTATGCCAATATTGTAACTCATAATGATTAAGACAATCACCATAGTGATTACCTGTGGCAAATACTGTTTTGTGCTACTAGATTTCAGAAAAAAAAAAATACATAGTGTATTCATGGTCTTTCCAGTTGATTTCATAGGGTTTCTAAATAATCCCTAGGCTTCTTTGAATATTTTTAGTATTTAGAATCTTAACTTCTTACACTCCTACTTTAGATTTCATCTTCATCAAAGAACCATATATGAGTATATGGTGCCTCTTCACAATTCCTTCCATGTTCTTTAGCCTGGGTGAGACAAAATGAATTCTGAAATAAAAGACAGTAGAGAAAAATTACAAAGTGTTTCTAAATCCTAGCACTCTCAATGGTTTTAAAATAAGGAAAGTAGCCTTATTCTTAAAATTAGTTTTCTCTTGTTTACCACTCTTTGTGCTTCCTCTGTCTAAAGAATTAATCCATTCCTCTGCACAACTGCCATTGAATTGTAGACAGCATTCTGCATTCTGCAGTCAGCTTTGCTAACATTAAAATACATGTTACATGGGCTGTCTGGAGGTGATAGATGTCCTTTTCCTCTGCAGTCTCAGAACCCCAAATCTAATCAAGTCGTGGAAGTCCTGGGGAAAAGGCCAGGATTCAGTAGTGCTAGGGAAGATGATGGACAGCAACTGTGTAAAGTTTATTAGTTAAAAAGACCTCCTGTCTTCTTTTTTAATAGTTTCAAGAAAAAAATTTGGTGCAAAAACCTTGAAGGGCTTACTCCAGTTCAGAAAAATTAAAGCAGACTTTCCAATGTGATTCTTCTAATGCTGGTTTTAGATTTTGAAATTTTAAATCTGCAGAGTCTGCAAGGTAGAAAAAAGACTTTATAACTTTTATGTAGTTCAGTTAAGAATGTAATGATTCAGACTATTGAAGGAAAAAAATATTTACAAAATAATATATAAATAGATACAGATTGTTTATGTTTATGTATATCAAACAAAATATCAAGCTATTTGTCCAGTTGTGAAGGAAAAGCTTTCTTTTGAATAAAAAAGCAGAAAAAATATTTTCTTCTTTTCTTTTGATTTTATAGAAAATGTATTTTAATTTACTGTGATTTGCTGTAGGATTGAAAAGTGGTGGGTCTAAAATGTCATGTTCAATTGGAAATGGCATAATATTTTTATGAGCTAGTATAATTCTGTGTGCACATTCAGTTTTTCAGGCACTGTTATGGTTCCACTGTCCTGAGCAGTGCAGAGAAGGCAATCAGCTGGTAGCTCCTGCTGTTTGGATTCTCTCTCTGGGGCAGAGCACCTTGGAATGCCCAGTGACACTGAGTACAGAGATGTTGACAATGCCAGGTGTTTAAACCACATTGTGCATTCTACTCTAAGCACTGCATGAGCCATATCAGATTCTGTAGCCCTGAACAACAAGTTTTCTTAAATCCTGCTTTATGGACTTTGCTCTCCCTGCCTGGGCATATGGGATATTTCATAACCAATGCTTCTAGGTTAGTTACACATCACAACTAAAGAGAATTCTTCTGGCATTATAAGCAGCTCTGGTTTAAGCAGACATCAAAACTGGGAAGTTTTCTATCTGAAAAGCACACACAGTGGGCTTCTCAGTGAAGAATTCAGTGTGTTTAAAAACACTGTGTATTTGTTAAAAAAACTGGGGGTAGAGTCTTCCTTGAGAAATAAATAACTGGAAATAACTGGAAATGGAAAACAAATCCTGTCTAGTTCCTCACTGTGATTTTTAGCACTTGGTGGTATGCCATATTGTCAATAAAAGAGAAAAAACCATTGAAGTAAATGCATTACAAGCATTACTGTTGTGCTTTGGCAGACTTGCTGTATCAAGTTTTGCAGTCCTTGTTAATATATTTCACAAAGGATAATGGTAATATGTTGTCTGAACTTGTCACTTAGGAGAATAAAACCAGTTAAAAGAGCAAATAAGAATTACACTTTTCCCTGAGTGATACATGCCAATGTTTCTTCATTATTAGCTAGTCCACTGAGCAATAGAAGCCATCTTTCCTCACAAAAAAATCTTGTCTTTGAGGAAATATTAGTGATTTACTGTTCCAAACAGTAAAAACTAAGAGAAAAATGCTCTATGGAATTTTTGGCTAAATTTGAGTTTAAAAGGGGGTGAACAAAAATAAGAACATTATGAAGTACATGCACCTTGATTAGAGTTGGTGTAGAGCTCTTCAGCTGTGCAACCTTACAGATCTGTTAGTCTAAGGTCCCCACATTTGCCATATAAAATCGGCCAGTGAGGGGTTTTTAATCACAGTGTGAAAGGTGGTCCTGATGATTTGTTGGAGGACACATGATTTTTTCAGGCACTCCTGACCCAGTGATAATTTCTGCTGAGATTATGAGAGAGACATGAGACTCATGTATCCCATAACATTTGTGGCATAGGTGAAGACACACCACTGTACTCAAAGCCCACCCATTCCTGTACACTGGCTGAAGTGGTAAGTGTGAAAGGGCTCTCCACCCATTACAACATCTTCAGTACTCCAGTTCCTCCCTAAAAATTGGGATTTATTCAGAACTGGCTGCAAAGAGTAAAATGACTTATGGCATCTCTAGCTCCTTGTGTATGTTGGCCCCTCATTCCTCCAGACTCCAAGGAGTGAATTCACTCTGAGGAGTGAATTTTAGAGAGTTGAGGAAAGCAGTGCTCTGCTCTAAGGATCCACATTTGCCTTCTGGACTTCTTCCCATCATGTCCCATGAACCTTCCTCACCCCAGACTGAAATATTGATGGCTCAACTGTATGGCAATGAGAATGCAACTTGTGTGTCAGGGGACAACCAAATTCACTCAGCAAACTAGATAAGATTTATGGTAATGTTGTTCAGTGTTTTAACATCTCTGCAACTTAGCCACAGCAGGAGACCCTGTCGCTGTACAGTAAACAAGAGCTGATTGATTTTGTAATCTCAAGAGGGACACCTGCCTTCCCATTTGACTTAAGCTCTCATTTCTTTTGCTCTAGTAAATCTTACAAGCCAGAGAACAGCACTCTAGTACTTCATACATTTAAAAAAAGAAAATCCATTTCCATCTTCCAGAAGACAGAACTGTAGGTGCAGAAGGTCAGCAGTGCAAGTTCTCGTGCACTCTGTAGCACCATCCTATTGAAGAAGAGCTTTTTCTTTTTGATACAGCTGAGACTGTTTTAGCATCTGAGTGGTATGAACTGTGTCTTCCTCACTGCATGCATGTTCCTTTTCTAAAATTCTATTTACACAAACCATAAGAAATATTTTTTTTAAAACCAAATAAAAAATAGGAAAACCAATCTATAGGTGTTAGAGAGTAGTGTAAAATTTATGCATTTAAAATAAAGCCAAGTTTTCCATAAATTATTCTTCATGTGTTTCGAGCCTTCTCATATTGCTTTCTTCTCTGATTTTTTGCAAATTTTTTTTTGACATACTAATTTTTAGAGGTATCCCTGAAGTTATTTAGAAGACACGTAGATGTGGCACTTAGAGACACACTTTAGTGGTGCACTTGGCTATGCAAAGGCAATGCTTGGACTTGATGATTTTAAAGGTCTTTTCCAGCATATTGGAGAGTTGGAAATTGTATAATTCTATGGTTTATGTCTCTTGAGGCCAATAAAACTGCCTCTTATGGCATGTGCCCAGATTTTAGAAAGGCCACTCCTGTTTCCATCATGCCTTTTTAAAGCTTTGGAATTATCAGGTGTTTGGGGTCTCTTTGCAGTGCTGAGTTATCTTATAATCTAGAAATGTATTTTTTCCATTATTTACTGTTACTTTAAAGAAAATTAGAAGTCTTTAAAAAGACTAGAAAAAAAAACTTTACAGTAATTCTAATTCTAGGGGAAAAGTATCTGTTTCATTTTCCCTTTGAGGGAGCACCTTGTTTATTTCCAAGGAGCTGAGAGCTGTGGCAGGAGTCGTGGTGTGGGATGGGAACTCCCAGCATGTTCCCGAGCCCACAGGCACCAAGGCAGCTGGATGCCTGCTGAAACCCCCCACACTCCTTGGGAAGCTGTGCTGTGGGGGAGAAGCCAGTTTGCACAAGGCAGTTTTCTTTAAATTCCATGGGCTCTACCTCTTCACCAAATTCAAAACTACTCCTGAGCCTCGTTCAGCTCTCCAGGCTGCACCCTGGGCCCTTTGCTGTCTATTTGGAGTAAAATCCCAGTGCATGTTCTGCACACCATGTATCCCAACATTAATTTCAGTTCCTTAAATTCAGGTGGAAGATGTGTCTCTGAAAGCTCTTAGTAAAACTTAAACAGCTCCTAAATTCACAATTGTGCCCAAGACAAATGCATTCAAATCAACAAGAGGTTTTTTTCAACATTAACCATCCAGGGATGAGGAAACACCAAAATTTAGGCAGCATTACCCACTCTAATCCAATCCTTTTTGTGTGAATCAATGTATGTGTTAACTGCATGAGTTTATTAAAAAGAATTCCTGATCTCACTTAGTATGGCAGACACCCAGCACATGAGTTTTATGTTAAGTGGTTAAAGATTTACGAAATCCTTAGGCAATTAAAGTTTATTTTAAAATGGGATGTCTTAAGCACTGTGCTTTGTGTTATCACCTGCTCAGCCCACTTCTTTACCCTTAGTCTTCCTTCAAATTTAAGTTCTACTAACTTTAAGTGACCACTGAAATTGAGATTTAACGTGTTAAATAATTCTATTAACAAATACATATGTGTGTATTTTTATATGTCCAAGTTCTTTGAAAGAAAATTAATTTTCTAACAGTATTTCCTCTAAGATAGGAACAAGTTTTGCTCATTTTAAAGACAAGGAAAAATTCTCATTGTGAAGAGCAATGACTAAATATTGCAAGTTATTTTTAAAGGAAGATCATAGACTTTGAGGTAATTTACAGCTGAGTTATGGCCAAAGGAAAGTAGCTTTTCTTCAGCATCTAACAAAACTTCCACGGCAGCAATTGTTTTGAAAAATGGTATTAAGTTCTTTAAACTTCTAGTCAGCCTAGCAGAGATTTAAAGCATTACTAAAATGGAGTTCTAGCAGCTGAGGAGCACTTTCTCAGGTACTGTGTAGCCCCTTTTTCTGGTGCCACTGGGAAGTACAATATTTTTCAAAACACTTAATTGCAGTTTGTCATAGAACTGAGGTGCCTTCATGAGTATTTTGTCTTCATATACCAATTACTTGCATTTTCAGTACTGCATAAACAAAGAAAGTGTAATAGAAGGAAGAAAATGAAATATCCTAAGTGAGAAAGTATTTTGCAAGTGTATAAAACAAAAACTTAATATGTAAATACGTAAATACAAAATAAAAAAAATCTGGTTGAGTTTGTTGGGGGGGGTGTAATGCCTTTTGAAGTCAATGTCAGTTTCAAAACTGTAAGAGAAGAAATGGAAAATCATCAAGCAGTGCTATGTCCTTAATCTTCAGGTTTTACTCCTCCAGGCTGTCATTACTCATCGATAGTCTGACTGATGTGAGCTGGACAACTTTCATGTTATTCTGAAGTACCCATTTTGACAAGGCAAAATTAGCAACATTTGCAGAGTTCTTAGCAAATACCAGTTATATTGGCAGGCAGCATTTATTTCTTCAGCCTGGAAGTCCTAGAATTGAGGATGCAGGATCCCAAGGGAGAATAATTCCCTTCAGAGATAAGTTCATGTCAGCTTTCCCTTCAGAGAGGTGGGTGAATTTTAATTAGGTGCATCTGGGATTTCTCCCATTTCCCAAGCCTCCCCACTGCCTTCCAGCTCTAGCAGGGTCATGCCTCCCCAGCTCCTGAGTTGCATTTGATCCTTTGAGAAAGTCTCAGTTGAGATTTAATAAATATAGCTCCAGAAAGTGTGCCTCCATCTCCATATTTACAGCTATAACAAAGGCACATCAGAAGCACCTATATAAAACACACCAGCTACTGAAATGGAGAAAGGGAGAAAGTTATGCAACCCTTTATCTAT
The DNA here is from genome assembly GCF_027477595.1 of Haemorhous mexicanus. Lineage (NCBI taxonomy): Eukaryota > Metazoa > Chordata > Aves > Passeriformes > Fringillidae > Haemorhous > Haemorhous mexicanus. The sequence continues at coordinate 64,453,321 of NC_082345.1, read as the reverse complement.
TGAGGTTAGATAGCCAAAAATAAAATCACCATTATGAAACTTCCAAAATTACAGAGAAACTTATTTGATCCACTTTTTTTGTGCTATACATACCCAGAAAGGGTTGCAAAAAGATTTATGAGAATCAGAAACCTTGGGCATCCCCACCCCATGCTATGCTCCTATTCCAGTCCCTGGTAAACTCTATCCCATGTTCTCCAAACCCATCAATTAGATACTTCCTAGATAAATATATTTACACCTGTCAGTGAATCCAACTTCACAGGAAGCTGTTTCTCTATCACATGTTTTGTATTCCAGATTAGCTATGGTCCATACTCCTTTCCATGGAGCTGTTAGTTTTTAGGGAAGGTTACGTTAATTTTTTAAAAATTGCAGAATTTCTCCTGTTTATAACAAAAGCAAGGGACTGGTTTTCTTTGAAAAGAAAGTTATGCTAGTAATGCTAGTTAATGTATGGTTCTGGTTATCCCTGAAAAGGAAAAATTCTTCTCAAGCCTGTGATCCTTTATAGCAGTAAAATTTGATCTCATCTCTTTGCCCTTCAGACAGCCTCACATCACTCCTCTAATACATTAGTAACCTTCCCCACCCAGATCTCAGTGAAATGGCAATAATTATCTGCCATCTAGAAACCCAGTACCCCACAGGAGGCTCGTGTCACCTCTGAGAGTGTCTGGGTGAGGAAGGAAAGCAAAATCATGTCTGACTGCATGCCAAGAATGCAGAGGAAAGTGACACCACCAACAAGAGCTCAGTTTAGTGAGGCTGGAGGTCATGAAATGACTGGACAGTTTAGGTACCTTGCAGTGAAGTCAAGGTCAAGCTGAAGGCAAGATTAGAATTAGGTTTTTTGCCTTGATGGGGTTTTGCTACTCTTTCAGTTCATAATATTTTTTAAGATAAATATATCAGCAGAGGGAAATGCTGACCCACAGAGCAAGGTCAGCTGCTACCTTAAAACATGTTCCTTGAACTATATAATCAATATTCTCAGTCTCTTATCTGATGTCTTCCTTTCTGACTAGCTGGAAAGACATTTGGGAAAAATCACCCTGCCTAAAAGTTAGGGATATCATCAAAAGAGTGCAAGGGAAAAAGATGATGTGAGACATGCAAATTGGTATGTACAGTATAGAAGTTCAACCTGTATAAGGTTGCCAAATGCTGAAGTTTCATAATGAATATCTAATTAATATTTGTTGTTCTTAATGTTCATAAAGTCTCTTGGCATTGGATGCTCATATTTCTCTGTCTAGCTTCATCAGATCTCTGTCTCTGATCACATCTTAAGTGAGACAGACTTTGATAGAAACCCACTAAGTTATTCCACCACATGAAAGTCTGTGTCTTGGTAATATACATTTTTAATTGGTCAGAGCTGTTGTTTATGCTGTACCAGACAGTTCATGTTTATCATTTAATAGACTATGAGGACGCAATTATCAGGTTGGTTTCACTTTGTCAGACTGGCTGCAGTGAACTTCTATTAAGTATTCAAATAAGGGTTGAATTGTGTGTACTGCCTAGTTTTCAACTGGTGAAAGTACACACTAGTAGAACACCCAGAAGAGAATTATCTGTTTGCTCAGGGTACTGAGGAGCTTAATTCTTAGATGATTCCTTATTTCTTTTCATTTTATTTGTGAACATAAAAAACCTCGTTTACTTAAGCATTGTGGTGTGTCATTAATTCTGTGTAGAATCTGTAACTACTGTGCTGTTCTCATCTATAATTTAAATGAGGCTTTGCACTCAGTCTAACTGAACAGAGGAGACAGGTACCATAATAGCTTGCAATAATTGACCTGGCGGAGCCATTTTGGAATCATTTGAGAGTAATATGCTTGACCCTGCAACCTTTCCTCCCACAGACTGTCTACTTTCAATCTTACAGCTCCAGCAGAGGCTATTAGCATGGCAGCATCTCTGATTCATGGGGATGTGAAAAATGAATGCATTATAAATGGAAGAAAACATTTTGGTCTCTCTGCCATAGTAGAATGTTGGAATTGAGAGGGATCAAAACTCATTGTTTGAATCTTGTAGCTGAGATGATGGTGGTGATCAACACAGGCACAGAGACAGGATGGTTTCCAATAGTTTTCCCAGTTACAAGCTGGAAAATTTAAATGTCTTGCCATTGAGTTGGCCTGGCTGAACATGAAACTTTTCTGTGAGGGGGAAATTCTGCTCTGACTGAGGAGTCAGAGTCCTTTCCTCTCCTTTATTCACTTGGGAGGTGCAGTTTCAGGTAAGACCACTGTTCTCAGAAGAAGCCAAGATTGTGAATTTTTGCATTCTCTGTCCTCTTCAGCAAGAATTTTAGGAGCAGCAGAAGAAGCAGAGCTGGGGTCAGAGAAGCAGAGCTGGGGTCAGAGATGTGAACAGCCATGGGATGGTTTTGGTGGGGTACCAAAAGAACAGAGCATATTTGGTGAGAGAATAAATGGTTTGGGCAGGAAAAAAGGAAGCAATGATTTGTTACAGCCCTGCCACCCCAGTCAGAGCTGGGCTCTCCTGGCTCCCCTTGCTGTTCTCAGCTGTGGTGAAGAGATGTGGGGTGCTCCTGCTTGTGTGTGCAAAGGCATTTGCTGAGGTTAAAGGTGGGAAACAAGTCATGGACTTCCATATGAAATTTAATAATATGGACAAAAGGAGCAGAGCTTATGAATGAAAGGGTGAGATTTACCTCACTGCAACTGAACTATCACAGAGTAAAATCACACTAGCCAGTCCTTCCCCACAGGCACACCCCACACCTGGCCTTGCTGTGGCCACTTTGTGCATTTCACATGGGTGGGCATGCTTGTGACTTGAAGAGCTCCCAAGGAGGAAATCACTTGGAGTAGACCTCTCTCTGCCTTGGGATTCCTCATACTGGGGGCTAAAGGAGTTGAAAAGGCAGCATCCCTCTTAATAATTGTGTGGGCCTTTTGTGACCAGGGCCAGCAGTTCCAGGAAGGGCAGCAAACATGTGCAGCAGCTGGAAGCTTTATGGGACTAAAAATCTATAGACTGAGGATTGCTGAGGCAGTCTGTGAGTCAGGCAGGGAAAACAAGCTGGGCAGGAGAAGCAGCATTGCCATGGGAGCTCCAGACACTGCAGGTGGTCAGAAGGGGTGTCAGCCAGCCCTGCAGACCCCACACTTGGGCTGGTGAGGCTTTCTGGGGGTTCAGTAGGGAAAATAAGACTCATTCCCAGTGGATGCCAGGGTGCCAAAGGCTTTGTTGACTGAACTTAGTGGTGTCATGATTCTGCTCTTTTGAGGGGAGTGGGCAGAGAGGCTTTGGACCTCAGCCTCTGATTAAGTGGTGCTTCCTTAACATCATTTGAGTGGGAGGAATTAGCCCCCACAGATAATATCTGAGGCTTCAAACTCCTTTCTCTTGTCAGAGTGAAAAATAATCCCTGATCCTGCAGGAAAGGTATTAGTGCTTCAGGCCTATGGGGCACAGCAGGGCAGGTACTTCTCTGAGGACTCTTGTGCTTTTAAGTGGCTCCAATTATTTTTGAACGACTAAGTAGAGTGCTCATTAAGCATTTCCCTTAAATGAAAATAATGACCTACAAGGTCATGTTAATTAAGAAGCACAGTAAGTCAGTGAGAAGAGGTTCAGTTAGTACAAACAGTGGGCCCAACGCCGCATAACACCACACTCACAGTCAGTCTGGGTTTGTGTCCATCTTTGTAATATTAAGAATTTGTAGGACAGGATCGTTGCACAAATAAAAATTGCTGCAGATCAGTTTAATCTGACAGCAGCCACTGGCTCATTATGTGGCCATGAGCAGTTTCTGCTTTTAGATCAGACTGACCAGAGCACTCTGGCTTACTGTGACCAGGAGCAGTGCCAATTTACCCTATTGAGAAGAAAACTTGACATATTCCAAGACTTTTACTCGCTTTTCAGAGTTTGTCATTTGGACTGGTATGGTGCAGGATCATACTCAGTGATGAAATTTCACAGTTGAATCATCATATTTCAGCTACAAGTCCCATTAGCTGCAGGAGGCTCAGGCTGTCAGACACCCTGTGACTCCAATTAGAACAGCACAGCCCAGCCTGGGCATGGATTTCTCCTCAGTGAGCAGCTTTAGATGTGCTGAGCCTCACATGTTCTTGCCACACATTTACCAACCTTCAGCTCCTCTCTCTGCCTGTCTCAGCTCAGCTCCACCATGTTCCAATGGGAAACCCCCTGAATGCTGGATCTGGGACACACAAGACCCCAGCACAGGGGAAGGCTGTAGAGCTGCTCTGCAGCCAGGGGTTCAGAGTCACACACAGCCCTGTGCTGCCATGAGAACTCCTGGGCAATATTTTGGTGACCAGCCACAGCTGCATCCCTTTCCCTTTGCACAGCATACCCCTCACAGGAGCAGCATTCTGTGTCCATGCACCCCCTTAGCTAACAGCAGGAGCCCAGGAAATTCACAGGATGTTGTGGCATTCACATTCTCTGAAAAATCCCTTTGCCCAGGATTTTTCTCCTGGGAAGCTGAGAAGCCGCAAAGAAAAGGAAAACAATTCTTATCTCATTTGCTTCTCCTGAGTTGTGCTCACATGTGGAATGTGTTTGGAGATTGTTTACCCACAGGTGATTGTTTCACTGGATTCTGGTGTGAGTTGTTTTGATTCTTTGGCCAATCAGGGCCAAGCTGTGTCGGGACTCTGGAAAGAGTCACAAGTTTTCATTATTAGCTTTTTAGCATTTCAGTAAGTATCCTTTCTGTATTCTTTAGTATAGTGTAGTATTCTTTAATATAATAGAGTATCATAAAATAATAAATTAGCCTTCTGAGAACATGGAGTCAGATGCATAATTCCTGCCTTTGTCGGGGCATTTCCCAGCAAATACAATAGGATGTGGCACTTAGCATCCCAAATATTTGTACTTTGGGAAGATGAAGCATGCATGCTGTTACCAGGATGGTAAAAACTTAGAATCAAGAGCAGACCCCAACGAACATTAAGGAAAATATGTATTTGGCCCTAAAATTGCAGAAAAATAGCTTTTTAATTTAGGTCTTACTTTGGAAAGGAGTTAAAAGGCTCATTTTGTAAATGCCTGCACACACCCATACACTCCACTAAAAAAGATATCAAAGCTTGGTGGAATACTCTTGCACATCCATGTGTAGTAAACACTGGTTTTCTTCTGATTATTAATAGCACTTTGTAACAGCAGAGGAGTGACATTGGGTTTAATGCATTTATATCCTAAAGTCTTTACTTTTTCCAGCCAAACAAGGAGTTATGAATTAAAATCAACATATTAAAAAAATAAAAATTAAAAAGCAGAAATTAAACATTCTGGCATTCGACTGGGCAAATTAAGTTACCTCATGAAATATTAGATGTTATGGTGGAATTTTGTCCAGTATTCTGGCTCTTACCATTGCTTGTACATCACATACATGGATGGGTGTCTGCTTTTTTGTGTGAGGTAGTCAGGGGCATATTTCTTCTCCTGTGAACTGTGATAGCTCTGTTGAAGCCAGCAGAGCTCAGGCAATGCACACCAGCAAAGATCTGCCCCTTTCTATTCACCCCCATCTGCTGTGTGACTCAGGCACACCAGAACTGCCAAGCACCTGCCTGCCTGATGTTTTTTTAATGAGTTCAACTCTTCATGTTGGGTTTGTGTCTCTGCCAGGTTCCAGTTTAATCACATTTAATTTTTAGTGGGAAGTTTCACCTTGGGCTTTGAACTTGTAGGCACAGAACAAAAAGTCCTGTTTCTAGTGGAACTTGCATAAGTAGTAATGATAATAAATGCTAGGATACAAGGCAAGTATTTTAATTCATAGGTTATGACATTCAGCTTTTATGAACAGGAAGAGGAATTATCCTCAGTAGACAGGAAATAATGAGGTTGACCCATATTCTGTAATAGTGTATGAAAATTAACTAAAGATTTGTGTAGCTAAGATAATGAGCACTTATATTTAAAGTTATAGCCTGGCCTAATTGCATAAAAGTTTGTGGGAGAAGATGTGTGTGTACACTAATAGATTAGTGGCTGTCTCTGGAGTTTCTACTCAGCTCCTGTAAAGCAGTTCAGCATGTAATAAGTCAAACTGAAATGGCTTGCTTGTAAAATGTCTGGCTAAAAGTATCCTAAGATGCATGAGCCCTGCTTTCCCAAGAATGGGATGTTCTTTTTTAATTTTCAGATTAGAGTCAATACGTGATGAGTGTTTTGCAGTTATTTAAGAAATAAAATGTACTTATTTATCAGGAAGTAAAACTTTCACTAAGTTAAAAACCCAAAACCTAGCTCTGATATCCTGGAACCATGAACATATATAAAATATGAATACTAATATATATTGGGATTTGCAAATTTCTTGATTTGTCCTTATAGGAGAAATTATTTTAGTCTTTAACATTCTGGTTTTGGAAAAACATTGTAAAGGATAAAATAAACAGGCACACACAAACTTCTTAGTGCAGGTTGTTTGTGAATTTTTTAGTTGTCATAGCTATAGAATTTGATTGGTACTTATAATATTATTTTTGTTGTTTTGTTACACCATTTATCTGGGAATCTGAGTGGTTCATGTAATTTACCAGTGATTAATAGAACATAATAGATCTTCAGTCTGGTTGAATATTGAAAGCTAAAGTACATTAGAACATCTTAGTGAGATGAAATGTTAATAAAGAAGCATTTTATAATAGGAAGTGAAAAGAATAATGCTAAACTACTGAAATGGTAGGAGGAATTTAGGGTAACAGTGAGTTTTCCCTTTGCCAAAGTAGGAATTCCTCTGAATAATGTGCATTAATGTTTTCATAAGAATACAAGTAGCCAATCTCAAGTGACTGAAATATTATATATAAATTTTGTTTGAAGAAAAAGATTCTGGAATGTAGTTTCTGCCACTTGCAAAGGACAGCCATCAGGGAGCAACTTCAGTGTGATTATTTAAAAACTGCATACACAACAAACACTCATCCATAGAACCCTTTAAACTCCATGTCCTGGTTTGTCTAATTTATTCTGAAAATTAAAGGATGATTTCCAGTGCACTGTTGCTGCTAAAGAAAATCTTTTGTGACAATCTGAGGACAGCATATCAAAGAAACTCAGGCCCACAATTCTGTCTTTCGTTTTATTTGCAGGGCTGCATCTTGTCTCCCTGTCTGCTGCCTTTCTGTTTTTCCCACTTGCTGTGACTGGTAGGGTGATACTGGTGAATATTCTTTTTGCAGCCTGGAAGGGAGAGTCCATCAGCAAAAGACTGATACAGACAATCCACAACATGCTGCCAAATCACAGAGTTAACAAAAACAAGCACAGAATTTTCTTAGTGGCTATTTCTTGCAGCAGAAATCACAGCACTTGTACAGAAATTTGTGGAGGGTTTAGGTTAGTGGTCTTGCTTTGCAGAGTGTTCTGAGCATAGGCACTCCTGTTGCTGATCAACACTAACAATGTCAGGTGCTTCAGAGATAAGCACAGGAAGCCCAGGAGTGGCAATTAAAGTTTAATTTGAATTAGAGGAAGTTTCCTCTTAACCTTCATGAGCTTGTGATAGGACCTCAATCTGAAGGATATTTTTCCTTCAGTTATTATCCCAAATATTCATTATATTTACAAATTACTAAATGTGTTTTAAATCCTGTTAAGTCTTGGTGATACTCTGTGGTGCTGAGTTAATCAAGTCTTATAGAAAAAAAATTATTTCCGTTACTTAAATGCACTGGCTTTAGGTTTTCTATTTAAATGTGCAGAAGATAACCATGTTCAATTTATTTTCTGTGTATCCATCTGTAAAAAAAAAAATCCCATTTAAAACAGTTCTGATCTTTTCAACCTGCCTTTGTGTAGAATTAATTTACCTCTACCTTTTTATTTAATAATAATCAAATTTCCTAGAATGGAAATCAATGGCCTTGTCTACATCTGGCCTGCACTACTGCCCTGGACTGCAGGCAGACTTACAAGTTATTTCTACACCCATTTGCATTGTGTAGGAAGAAATGTTTGCCCATTTAATCCCCCTCAGCACAGAGAAGCTGGAAGAAGTGGCTGTGAAAGCTCTGTCTCTCCTCTACCTGCCAGCTGGGTTTGCAGTGGTTCATTGATGGGCTTGGGTGCTCCAGGGGCAGGAGCCCAAGACTGGCTCCAGTCCAGCTTCTGAGGATATTTCTAGAAGTATTTCCAGTGCTTGTAGGAGGCAGTGGTGCTGGTGGGAGAAAGGCTGGGAGCAGGCACCTGCAGCAGTGGTGTATCCTCAGGATAAGTGCCCTTCCAGAGCTGATGAGCTGCACAGCAGCTGAGGGGCAGGCAGTGGGTCCCAGGAGAGCTTTTCCCAGATGGAATGGAGTAGTGGATGCTGTGGTGCTGGGCTCCAGCTCCATGTGTGCCCAGAAGAGAGGCAGAGTGGTGGGATAGAAGGGAGGCTTTACTGTGTCTGATCTTCCCAGGACAGACAGTGTACAGTGCAGCCGACCCAGACTGGCTTGGACTGCAGGGGGATGGCAGGAGGCTCCTGAGCAGCTGGAGAACTCCTGAACCTGCTCTTAAGTCTTGTTCCTAAGGGTCACAACATCAGTTCAAAAGCACAAGATGTATCTAAAGCTCCCACTTAGAGCAGTAACACCTGAGCTGCCTCAGAGCAGTCATTTAGAGCATTTCTGAAGGCAGGGAGATGGCTGGTTGGTGAATTCAGTCTCAGACCTTGCCTGGAGCGTGCTCTTACCCTACATTGTAAGTACAAGTGGCATGGGTTTGAGAATATTACAGTTTGCCTAAGCCAGATTTCCTAGTAGCTTTTGTTACAGGAAAGTTCTATGAAGCTTTCATTGAAATTCTGATCAACTTCCAAAACAAAGTAAATGTGCCAATGCCCACAGGTTCTCCTGCATTTTGGGTAGCTCTTTTCCATGGGCCTAGATAAGGCAGCAAGAAAAAAACTTTTGTTGTCCAAAGCATTTGGTATTTTGGTTTTCTTCATAGTGATTTTCTAACCTCTGCAAAAATATAAACTAAAACTCCTTCTACAACTTTCTAAAACCAAATTAACCACAAATATTACTGCCGCAGCTCAAGGGAAACTGTCTCATTAATGCTGTGGAAACTGTTATAACTGTATACCTTTACACCTTTCCAGCTGAGAAGTAAATGCAATATCAAGAAGACAATTTTATTAGCTAACTGTACTGTGAAATCACTATTTCAACCTATAAATTTCTTCAGTAGCAGAAGAGCAATTGGAATAGTTTTAAGAATTAAAATAATTGATGGCTGGAGCTACTTATACACTAAAGGTGCCAACTACACTAGTATTGTTGAGTGCTTGCTGCTATGTAACTGCTAAGCATATTGCTAAATGAGATTAATTAGCAGTATTCCTACTCACAAGTCAGATCACCTTTTGTGGATATCAGGCAATAGAATCAGTAAAACCTTGTTATTTAGCTGTTGGGTTTACTATCAGATGGAATCTCTAGAGTTATAATCCACAATCTGCTTTTTAATTTTATTTATCTGTTTCAACTACTCTGTAGTAGTGTGCCAATTAAAATTGGTTTAAATCTGTTTAAGCCTCAATTTTCAGTTTTAATATATACATATAAGGGATTAAACTGTCCAGTTTCCTTTTCTGTCACTGTGCATAGGAATATACAGCTGTTTTGGTTTTGTGACTCTATATTCTGGTCCCTTCAGAGACCCTTCAGGAGTCCTAGGTACCTTGAAAACTTGTGTCCTTGCTCAGACTAATGTTATTTTCATCTTGCTGTATATATATATATATATATATATATATATATATATATATATATATTAATTTGCAGCATTATCCTTATACCACCAAGTAATCAAAACCAGTAAATAAACTCACTCTGCATTCCATTTGAGCTTTGAGGAAAAGAAGGATTTTTATAAGGAGGTTGGTTTTTCTGTGATCATATCAGTGTGAAATATATATTGAAATACACCTCAGGTATGAAAAAATTGCCATGTGGTAATTGTCTTCCTGAATCTTATTATACATGTGGAGACAGAACAAAACTTTGGCCTAGATAATACATTTCAGTACATGAACACACACAAAGAAAAAGAGGCAGTTAAATAATGCTGCTAAGATGATAGAAATATAGTCCTGAAAATCCAAACACATTAAAATTCAGGTTTCTCATGTGATTTCAGTTTGGGTTTTTTGTTCATATAGACCGTGCTATTGTCTTTTTTCTTATGTGAATATGAGTATCTTTCACTTAGGCTCTTTCTTCCTTGAGTACAAAGGACAGAACTTTGTGTACTCTGGCATGGGTCAGAGCTCTGTAGAAGAGACTTGTGGATGTGGGATGTTTTTGCTTCTTTTGCAAAGTGCTCCATGCAAGGAATTGCAGGAAGAAGTGGCCAACTGGGGCAGTTTGAACCTTGGTTTAACTTGCTCTTGCTGAATCTAGCTCTGAAGACCTGCATTCTTACACTGCAATTTGGTAGTGCTCATTTTTTGAGTGGTGGGTTTAAGACTCTGGAACTCATCTTGATTATAAATGTTTAGTATTAATTTCCCTATTTTTTATTGATTTTTTTTTAAGGGGGAGATGACACTGAAATATTTCTGTTCATGTGGTTTATCTGCAATTTTGCAAAGAGCAGCTTCAATAACAGACCTTCCTTCACGTGAGAAAACAGCAGAGTGGATGGGCTGTGCCTGTAGACTGCTCTGTAAGGTCTATAGGACTTTCTGCTAGCAGGGGGCTGGACAGTCTGCAGCACAGCAGTGCTCCCAGCAGCCAAGGAATGGTGAAATTCAAGTATCTTGGATTACGTGGTCTTGGAAAGAACAAGTACTTACAAAGTCTGATATTGGCCCTCTGTTATCTCATGCAGAGATGTTTGTAGTACAGTTGTGATAAGAAGGTGCACATTTCTCTCTCATCAGCTGACACATTTATGCATGTTTAGAAAGGACAGGATCTGCAAAAATTTTACCTGACCAGGTTTTGACACATTAAGTGATTTTTTTTGAGTCTAAAAAAGGCCCTGCTTGGTGTAAAAACATCCTCTTTAAGTTCTGTTCCCAAGCAGAAACTTTCTTATAGCATTTCAAAATCAAGACCTACTGATTTTCTTTTAGCATTGTCCCAAATATATTTTTATGAGCCTTTTCTAGGAAATAGCTGAACCACTTTCATTTCAATTTTATACCAGAAGTTCAAAGCAAGTAGAAGGGAGGTTATGAGGGGAATTTTCCAGCAGCCTGGGGACAGTCATCATGGCCAGCATTGCCCACAACAAAAGGGTCCTGTTCTGAAGCCACTAGGGAGCAGCTCCATGGACAGCTCATCTTCCAGGCTGATGTCCTACCCAGGAGTGTTCTCCTGTTTACCTGCAACACAGCCAGGAGAACCACCTGGGTTCTGGGCATACATTTTAATAATTATAATTGCTACAGGATCACAGGCTAGTTGCTTTAAAATACAGTTGCCACCTCTGTGAGTGTGACTATGGCCTTGGTAACATGGGCATATTTCCTCATTTGAGAAGTTTTCTGGACAATTTCTCTTTTCCTTTGCTTGATCAGAGAGTGCTGCCACAGTACTTGGTTTGGTCTGAGACTCACCAGACCTGGCTGTAAGCAGGAGGTACCATCCCTGCTTTCATTCATGTGATCATTCATACTTATCTGACCTCCACTCCAGAATATCATGGGCTGAAGCTCCCATTTTATAACTGTGATTTTCTGCATTGCAGTTTCTTTTTTTTTTTTTTTTTCTCCAAGACCAATTATTTCTCCTTGCTCTCTAGATCCTAAATTGAAGTGAGTCACACTAAAGGCTTTAAGTGTACTTGAGGAAATCCAGCTGAATTTAGTTTAAAGAGACAAATCAGGTAGATTTCTGTCTTCTGAGAAACTGAATTATAGAGATGTTAGCATCAGATACCCTGGCAGGATTTTATTTCTTTTGTTGGCTTTTTCTATTCTCTTTTATCAAAAAGAAGTTTAAAACTATTGAGTTCAGACTCTTTAAATCAGATTGTTTTCTAGCATGGTTTCTCATAAAAAAATAAAAGACTGAAAAAAGTGAAGTGCTGTTTCTAGCTGAGGTTATTTAAGGTTTTAAAGATGGTAATGCAATGTTGCACCTTTAATATATTCTTCAGTGTGATAGTACAGACTCAGTCACTGCCTTACAAAGATTTTTTTTTTTTTTGCTTTTAGTTTGGCTTTCCATTTGTTTTAGAGCCATTCTTTGCTATCTTGTTATTTCCACAAGAGAAATAAACTATGTCAGTGTTAAAAAGATAATACTGTGAAAACATCCAGTGAATTATGAAATCATGCTTCATATGTCTAACTGCTCCAGAGTGAGCCCTCCAAAGCAGTGTGTGCCTGCAGATGTACAAAACTGGATGTGTGTATATTTGGGTGCCTGCTCTGTTCAGACCCAGTCTGGCAGCTCTTCAGTCTGCTCCTGGAGCTGTGTACCAGCATTAGTGGGACACTGAGCCCAGCTTAATTCACCATCATTTGGGTCTGAAAATCTTGGGGTTTTCTCCCATATTTTACATGCTACAGTAACAATCCAAGTGCCTGTACAGTTTCCAAAGCCCTTTGAGAGATGAATTTATTATAATACTGTTGTCATAGTTTCCTTGGTCACCTGCCATTCTCCAAAATCTCTGCTGTTTTTTGACTGGTGCTTTATTACATCATTTTGATGCTGAAAAGAAATGAAATACCATATTTGTACCATGCTTTCAAAGCATCCACCATGACTGCTGGTTTGAAATATTCTGTGAGGCTGTGTACTTATGATGCCTGTGAGCCAGGAATAGAACATTTCAACAGTTATGAGTTACAGATGAGCTAAAAAAATTTGTCATAAAGGCATTGCTGTCTCTTGCATCATTCAGTGTTTTCAGATGTTGATGTGCAAGAGGTTATTAAATATGCTGGTCAACCTTGCTCAAATTTACAATTTTCATATCCAGCACACATGCAATGTTTTTCACTTCCACAAAGCACTCTAGTACAGCATCAGTAAAGGATTTATGCTAGTCAGTATTTCACTGCAAATTATAAAAAGTGAATCACATTATATTTTACAGGGATTTTAGAAAGTAAAAATGGTCATATTAGTCTGGGGAAAGGGTGAAAAAGGAAATTTGAGCAAGTATAAATCTTGGTTGAAACATTTCCACAGTAATGATTTTGCCTACCATTTTTTTCAAATTAGGAGAATGAACTTACAGATCTGAATTTGTCTTTTTAAAGTGTCTGTTCTTAATATTGAAATTTTCAGCTATTTTAGCATCAGAATCAACACAATATATCACTTACTCTTTGAAAGGTCTATTATAAAGAATCTAATTGTGGTTCCTTCACCATTTGCTTCTAATGTTCATTTGGACAACCAGATTCTAGTGTAACAAATTCAAGCAATATACAGTAACTAGGGCTGATAAATTATTACCATGTAGTCACCAAATATCTAATGATATTAGAGAAAATAACTGAACACCTAATTTAGAAGTTGCATTTTGCTGCTTGCATAATGGCTATAAGCAGTTTATAATTTTTCATGTAAGTAGTCAGGCAAAATAATACTTTTTGAAATATTGTGATGCAGCACTTAGAAAATTTCAGACATCAAAATTTTAAAATTTTGACATAGCACAAAAATTTGCCCAATTTTCAAATTTTTACTGATATAATTTCTATTCTGTGATCAGAAAGAACAGTTTTCAGGAACAGTGCAGTGATCACTAAATTTTCTCAGTTACCTTTCTTCATATACTCTAACTCATCCTTATCATTCAGAAAGGTGTTTGTGACTGCTAGCTCCTACAGTGAGAAAAGTGACAAAAAAGATGATGAGGGCATGGAAACAGCACATATTTATGTGTCTACCTGTTCCAGTAAATCCTCAATACTGTGGTGTAAGACACTAAACATAAAATGGATGTTTTGTTAATAATTTCTATCATAACCATTAAAGCCTTGGTGTGGGCAAAGGTTTGCCAGATACAGGTTTATGCACCAGACCTCCATAGTCATTGCTTTCTTAATCTGTCCTGTGATTAATCCCTTCCATTTTGTGCACAGCCAACCAGTAAAAAATACAGGGTATGGGTAATTTTTTAACCTAGTGGAAGAAGGATGCTCCTTTATAGGGAAATATGTGAACTCCGGGTTCTAGTCCGTTAAGCAAATCATCACAAAAATTGAAAAAGCAAAAGCAAATGAAAACAGTTACTTTTAGACTGAGAACAGTGGTAAGGCTGTACTTCTGGGAAATGGTGAATTTCCTTCAAATCTTCTCTGAGCATGGAGACCATATCTTGATGGGAAGTAATTGCACACTGCTTTTAAATTAAATGAGTATTATTCTTATGAATAATAGAAAAAATATCAGCAGCCAAATCTATCCTAAATCTTATTCCCAGTTTCTGAATAGTTATAGGTCTGTAAGTAAATTTACTTATCATCCAACTACATTCAGAATAAATATTTTAAACATTAATCTTTATCATATTTTGGTCTCTGGTTATGGATTTTGTGTTCTTGTAGCATCACTCCAACTTTCAGTGACTAAATTAATTCTGTGTTAATTTCTCGATTTACAATACTATTGCCCATGTTATTAATTGTAATTAGCATTATCTGATCCATAATCCATGTTTGGTTGAAACTCAAGGCTCTCAGAAGCTAATCCCCAAACATATTGTGAAATCTAAAATCTGGGAAATAGCATGAGTGGAAAAAATTGAACTTAGAAGTACTGCATGTGAAATCCAGCTGAGAATCTTTTGCGAGATTATATTTTACAAAGCTGTCTTCTGAGACTGAAGGTGGCTCTTTAAATCATGCTGAGAGTAGTGTAGTGTAGTGGTTCACAGAGAATCAGCAGTCCTGGGCTCTGTCCCATGCACTGCCAGGGATTTAATGTGTGACTATGGGAAATTGCATCTTTTTGTGTGTGTGTTTCAGCATCCCCATCTGCAAAAATGAGCATAATATCGTTTGCTTACTTTATTTGATATTTTAAAACATTGGTATATTGTGAAGAAAAGACATTATAAAGCTAATGCTTTTCCTGTGAAATAAAATTTTCCATCTTTTCCTTTGAGTATTTCTACCCCCTTGCATGAGCAAAGCATGTTATTAAAGGGCATTATCAAAGATAATTTCCTTAGGAGCAAAGGACTTGACATTGTGCCTTTGAAAGTATCCCTGTGTCTGCAGCCCAGAAGTTCTTATGACAACCATTGCTTCTGTGGGCAAAACAGGCGTGCATCTAGGAAACTAAGTAGACAATACATACAATTTTGCTAGCTCTAAATGTCACGAGTTCATTTCTGATTGATTTCAGTGCAAGCAAATCTCCTTTCTATTGACTTTAATGTGCACTGGCCCAGGTCCAAGGGATTCAGTACAAGCTGTAGCTACCAATCTCAAAGCAACTTTAGCCATGCCGCCAGTAATAACAGCTCCACATTCAGAAGCAGGTGCCATTATTTTGTCAGATTTAATCAGCTAATCTCTTGGTTTAAATATCATGAATCAAAAGCACCATTTAAGCTCTCATATCTAAATGCTTCTTAACATAATGTTATTGTACTTTGTGGATATTTTGGAGTAGGGTGTAAGCACATATCAGTAGTCTTGTGAAAAAAGAAAGCTGAGCACAGAAACCAGATTTGGCATTTGGTAAAGATTCTGCTAAGCTGTTGGAGAATTAGTTATTCAGCTACATATTGGGAAAGCAAGTATTGCTTTGAGCAAGTAATTTAAAGAACAAACATAAAATACCTCAGCAGTGAGGATGATGCTGCTGAGAATCATGATTTACCTGAAGTCAGCACATGAACTCTTGAATATAAGGATCCTTGCAATTCAATAAATGCTGAGTTGTAACTGGAGGCAAATTCAGGCTTAATTGAATAGAAACATATCTGCATATCCTGGAAATCTCAGAAAAGCAAAAATGCTCAACAGTATGGCTCAGAAGCTGAAATGCCATCTATCCCATTTTATCAGTTTCTCCATCTGCTTCCATCTCAGCCTGCTAAGAATATAGAATTCTTTTCTAATTTGCTGTTTATCATAGATTAAAAAATTCATTATTTATCACAGATACAAACTTTTTCAACAGTCCTGTGTGTCTTTATTGTTTTTGCTTAGAAGTTTTACAGAATAAATAATTTTCAGTTACTCTGAAAAGACTGTATTTTGCCACTGTTTGACCTGTTGCTGCTATAACTTCATAGTTATTAATATATACTGTCACATAGTATAAAAGAGAGCCTTTTTTTGAGGTTACCAAACAAATGGGTATTAGCTGATGTCAGCCCAGAATAACTTATTATCTGAGAAAACTCTTGACAACTCCAGTGCAGCAAAGAAATTAAGGATCAGCTTTCCAAACACGTTGAGGGGATGCTTGACTAGCTCCTAAAGGTCTTATTCTGCATGAGATGTAGCAAGATAAATTTAGTTTTCTTGCAGCTCTGTGCTGCCAAGTCTATTGCTAGACTGTTTCTGGGACCTAAGTTGTGTAAATGTGGCTGCAGTGAGGGCTTGCACACTATAAACTGCATCATTTAGTCCCTTTTGTTCAATAGAAATCCTGCAAGTACACCTCAGTTCACAGCGAGGAAGAATCTGAAGGCTTGGTTGGACCTAAGAGAACTCAGATGAGAGAATTTAAATCAGCCATTTTGCTTTTCTGAATTTTACACCTTTACACTTAATTGGGGAGGAGTGGGGGGTTGTTTGTTCACATTCTGCTCTTTTCTTAAGCATCAGAACAGCTGTGTTTAATGAGCTTGAACTGAAATAGGTCAATGAAATGTTGCCTGTGTGATTAGAGAGAAGTTACTTGGATATGTAAATATGGTTAAAAGTCCTACAGCTTAGATTGGAATGTGATAGCGTGCACTATGAAGGATTAAGGGAATACTTTAGTGAAACAGGAAAGAAAATTTCTTTAATATTCAATTATCTTCAATGCAAAGGATTTAGATTTAAAAGATCTAGGCAGTAAAAGCAAACATCTAAGCATTTTCAGAAGGTGTGTTCCTCCTGAGTAGTCTCTGCATATGGACAAAAGCAGGAAAAAATACAAAGGCTAAATTTATTCCACCATTATATACTATTGTACATTTCACTTTTTTTGTACACTTGCATTGTCTTCCTTGTGCCTGTTTCTATGCAGTTATTTAAGCTATTTTTTAATACTTTTGGCAAATAATTATCCACTTATCTAGGCTACCTCAGATCTTGTAGATGCTGCCAGTGTCTTCTGCCCTGAGAGAGACAGTCACAGAATGCTTGATGGTGGGAGGGACCCCTGAACTCCCCTAACTCATGGTCACTGCAGCCAAGGCTGGCTTTGACCTTCCCATCCCCAACCAGTGAGTATGACATCCAGCAGATCACTTCTCCTCTTTGTCTTCACTTGGATGAGAAAGTTCCTGCTGCACTCCAGGAACCTCTGCTGTGTTTTCCCTTCAGCAGATTGAAGTACCTTCAATCTGTACCTGTCCCTTCAGGCTGGTTGAAGCATCCCATGATGACCAGGGCCTCCAAATGTGGGGCTGCTTCTCTCTTTCTGTAGAGAGTTTAATCTGGTTCTTCTGCTGAGGCTCTAATCCTCTTGTCCTTCCTGGCCAGGCAGCCTGTAGAAAACACAGACCAACCCTTACCTCTCTTGGATCCTCATCCACAAGCTGTCAGTCAGCTCCTCATCCATCCCCAGGCAGAGCTCCATGCATTCCAGCTGTTCTATCACGTGAAGGGCAACTCTACCTCCTTGTCTTCCCAGCCTGTGCTTCCTAAGGTATCTGCAAGAAGTCCTCCTTCCCCACCTAGAATATTGGTTTTTGTCAGGCCAGTGTGGTTTTCACTCTGCACTGGATCAGTTCACAGACCTTCAGATGCTCTAAGATCATTATTATGGGGGAAGAATGCCATATAAATGACTAATGTATTATTAGACTTGTGTCTGCTTCAAAAAAAGTAGTGGCAATGACACCTTGCTGGGCTGAGAAACCCACCTACACCATCATCAAGAACCAGCAGTCCTGAGAAAAGCCACTTTTTGACATATTTTGTACAAGTCACAGCACTTCTTAAGATTTCTGATTCATTTTGAAGGCTAATTTAGGGTGAATCGACACAAATTAATAGCAGCAATTTGCAGAAATAATTATTAAGAAAGGAGGGAACACATTTGTGAGAAGATATACGAAAATGGAGCTGAGGATCTGGAAGAAGTATCTGAACTGTGAGTGGTTGGAAGATGTAGAGAGAAAAGAGGGGGTGGAAGAAACAACAAAAGAAGTAGCTTGTATGCAGAGAAATTGTCATTCCTGGAGACAAGTTGTCCATATTGCATGTCACCAATTATCCTTTATATCACAGAATGGTTTGTGTTGGAAGGGACCTTCAAAGATCATCTGGTCCAACCCTCCTTCCATGCATGGGGATCTTTCACCAGACCAGGTTGCCCAAAGCCCTCCTCATTTCTCCTGAAGACTGTAATTCCATTGGAGTTTTTATTGTGATTATTAGGTCATAGGTAATTATGCCTTCTTCTGAAGATAAAAGGGAAACTTAAGAATCCAGTAATCTGTATACTTGGAAAGCAGAGTCTTGAATACAGGAATTTTCCTTCCTTTTCATATTTCCAGCTCCATGCCTGTGTGCACATGAAGTGTTCAGAACTCAGCTGAAGGTGAACCTAGGAAAAGATACCCTCAACCCAGAACGATACCCACGCATAGCAATAACCACGGACAAGCAAAGCACAGCCCACCTGAACCCTAAACTTATTTCAAGGGGAAATACATTTTGATGGGAAAAAGAGGGTTGAGATGAGACAATCTAGACTTGTATCAAAACACAAAACTAGACAAGTCACGTGTTTGAAGTTTAAAAAAAATTTGACAAAGCAGCCTATATAACACTAGGATTTGATGCTCCGAGGACCACTAATGTGTGGGCTGAGATTTTTTAATATAACAGATATAAGAAGCTTACATATTCTTAAGCTATTCAAGCTATAGAAGATTTAATTGTAAGAAAAAAAATAAATGTGAAGCTGCTGGTAAAAGATTACATTAAGATCTGTAACGATAGTTGAGAGGAAGTACTGAAAGAACCTGTAACATTAATAATGGGAAGAAAAGTAAAAAAAAGAATAGGAATGTTAAAGGAAAAAAGGGGGCTAAATTGGTTTATTTAATTTAAAACAGTTACCCATATTTTAATTCTTTATGTAGTAGATTCTTTTAGGGTACTTTTATCTTTGCTGCTTTTTTATATGACAGTGATGGGGTGTTGGTGTACTATAATTTGCTTCTATACTGGAACGTATGGCAACACTGTCTGGTTTTGATATCTTCATCTTTTTTGTCTTGCATGAACTGAATACAAAGGGAGTTACAAGGTATTTTCTTTGGCAAATGTGAAAAATAATCTGTGGATGTTGTCAGTCTACACTATAGTTTGGAATGGACATCAGAAAAGAGACTATCCTTACTGAAAATTGTACTTTGACATTTTCAAAATCTGCTTATGCACATTTGTTTTATTTCTGTTCCTTTAATTAGCCTATATCACTTGAAAAGGAACATGAAACGCTTGAAGTAGAACCATTAGCAGAAATTCCCATTTTCTGGCCTCTAGATAACACAAAGGTTATCCAAAATATCCATTAAGATGGGGGGGGAAATAAAAAGAATAGGCAAAAACTGATCTAGGGAAAGCATTAAGGACCTTTGTGTGCTATCCTGAAGAGATCAAGATATTATTCTGGAAGAGAAGTGGAGAAGTTATGCAGTTGGTTTTGCTCTCTTTTCTTTCTTTCAAACATTTTCATCTATTTAATAAGATTTGCATTAGACATGAGTTTAAATCAAAGACTGCAGACATACACTTTTAGATGGATTAAAAATTGAATTTTGTATTCATATTTGGCATCTCAAGACCATTCATATTGCATCAACTGAATTAATTTTCCCTTCCTTTAATCCAATATTTTGTTCTCACAGATCAAGTGCCAAACCAAGGTTTTGGTTTTTATTGTATATTTTCCTTTTACTGTCACAGCCTTTAATTGTCCTTAATATCAGAAATGTTTAGCAATTTATCATAATTAGAAACATAAGTGGCCTACATATGAGGCAATAACAGTAGTTTTCCTTGAGGAGTGATCTCCCTCTGACCATTAGATTAGCTAATACAACAGAAAAAAACCCCTCCATAAATAATTTCTTGTTTTTAAGATATGACATGGGCAATGGACAGTTAGCAGGGGTTAAACTCTGCTGCTTCCCATCAAGTGGTGACACTGGTGCAGGTTTTTGGGAGAGGAGCCTGCTGTGCTGCAGGGGACAGTCTGGTTCCCACCAGGGCTGGGCAGCAGGTGGGTGCAAGGACCACCCAGGGCTGGGAAGATACTGCCAGTGGGAGATGCAAATTCATGTGTCCATGCACAGAAACGTTCCTACTGCAGCAGCTTCCACATTATGTGTCTCTATTTCCTCAGTCCTTTTGCCCTGCTAAATATCCCTTCCTTCTCATTGCTATAAAATTACCCAGATTATTTCAGGTTTGTACAGTGTCATGAAAGAAAGGTTTTGGCTTATTTGTGTAACCTTGAATTGTAGAACACTTTTAAAGTATCTGTATCAAAGTTGTGTGCTCTGCATCACAATTTGAGCCCTTTATTGAGAGCTCCTCCTCTTGAGAGACAAGTGTGATTACACAAAGTAACATAGTCATCAATAGACCCACAGAAAATTTCCAGTCTTTTAAAGGTTTTTTAATGTTTATTCTTGTAATAAAAAGAAATAAACCTATTGCTATTAACACTTAGGAGAAAGATCCCAAAAGGCTTTGGGAAACTTTCATAAGAAAGAGAACAATGTAGAATCATGAGCAGGGCTGAATATAATCTCCCATCAGTCAAGGATAATTGGATCTGGGAAATGGTTTAATTGTTGTCTGGTTGCAGTGAATTATTTTTGCTACAGAAGGTGCTGCTGCCTGCCATTTTTAGGGCAAAACAGCCTCCAGACTTCCAATTTTTCTGTGTAAACACACTGAATTGAAAACTGATGATTTCTGATAGTAATAGAGTATTTTTCATTACTTTCATTGGCTATTTCAGTATGTTGCGACCAAGTGTGGAGGGGAATGCCTGTGCTTGATTGCTATGAATTGCTGCTGTCTCAGTTCACTTTATTAAATTATTTCAGAAGCTTGGAAATGTCCTGACAGCAGAAGCCTGACCTGCAAATCAACGAGTAGACAGAGTTTAGCTCAGAGACACTGACACCAGTTGCTTTTAACTGCCCTGTTGTGAAGGCACATGAGAATGACCTTGATGTTTGTAGTACTGCAGTTGCTCAGGAGACCCCCAGTTTTGCAGGTAATTAGATATCATCATACCTAACACAAGAGTGCAGGATACTGGAAATCTGAGAAAACAATGTGTATTGGGCTCTCATGGCAAGGTTTTGGTGGCAGATGGCTTCCCCATGTCCAATGGCTACAAAATGGACCCACTGCTGGCCAAGGCCAAGACAATCAGTGACAGTGGCATCACCTCTGGGATAGCATAGCTAAGAAGCAGGGTGGGAAAGGAAAAAAAGCAACAGCTATATCACCCAGAGAGGAGTGAAACAGACCTGTGAGAGAAACAGCCCCCCAGACACCCAGGTCACTGCAGAAGGAGTGGCAGGAGGTGCTCCAGGCTCCAGAGCAGATTCCCCTGCAGCCCCTGGTGAGGCAGCTGTGCCCCTGCAGCTCAGGAGGTCCATGGGGAGAAAAGATCTACCTGGAAGCCCTGGAGGACTCCATGCTGGAACAGAGGAAGACCTTTATTATGTTTTCTGTGCCCTGTCCAGCCGAGGAGGAGATTGAGAGGGTGGCTTTTGTGGGCACCTGCCATGCAGTCAGGGTCATCCCATAAGGATTAAGTGTTGTGAACATCAGACTCTTTGGGACAATGTAAAACTGACAGGCCTGGTACAGCCCATTTATCCTGTTTGCAGTTGTAGTCCTTAAAAAACTGAGTGGCATTATTTACCTTTATTATAGGAAGACAAGGAAATGCAAATATTCTCATGAGGACCTTAGACTGACATCTAAATGAGTTTTAATTTTATGAAATCCTTGGGATGTTAAACACTCACTGGTGACTTATATATTTGTATCACTGGGGCCTTTGTGTTTAAAGGAACAATCAGCATATAATTTTAAAATCCTACTATACAGCCCCCCCCCCTTTTTTTACACTTTGTACAGATATGCAGACTCAGCTTCTGCAAACTCAGAATTTGTAAACATAAACATTCTCTCTTCTTTAGGCTATGTGGTACAAACTGCATGAGCAGTTGTTCTTATTTTAACTTGCAGGAGACACCCTTGTCTTCTGTCCCATTTAGGTGACCAAAGGTTATCCTGCTTATTACTGACTCAAACGCTTTCAAAAAATATAAGGGGAAAAGAAGAAGAAAAGAAACAAAAAACCAAAATAAAACAAAATCAAAAACAAACTAAAAAAACTAAAATAAAGAAATAATGGAGGAAATAGTACTGACAAATGAGAAGAGATTGACAATTCAAGGAGAGACATAATACATGGAGGGAAATAAGCAATTCAGAGCCAGTCCAAGCAAGACTTTCCCAGCTATCATGCCATGTCTTCCTCCCCTCACAGGCACATCATTGCTTTGTCTCAATATTTCCACCAGTCTTCCTGTCCCTTAGTCCTTTCTCCTCTTCTAGTCATTTTAAAATGCTGGAAGGAAAAAAGAGATTAAAGACAAAAATGAGTTTTGAAGCAGCACCATGTTCCCTCCTTCCACTTAAACTCCTTTACTGTTAAACAGTACAGATTTTCCTGCAGCACCAGCTGCCTTGTGTAATTAGCACTGCAACTGAAAAGTGGAAAGCTAATACATTTTTATCATTTCACTGTGTACTCTAAGGCTGGCAGAGCCTGCCATTGCCACAGGTGTTAGAAGTGTTCCAACCCAAGCAGTTTACAAACATGGCACTTGCACAACTATTTTTGTCAGTGGAGCAGAGACTAATATGCACCTAAAATACATGTAGCATTCAGTTCCCTGCATTTTTAAGGCTTCTGATAAAAGATTGGAGGCTTATTTTTTTTTCTCATGGTGCAGAAATCATCTTTTCTGTGAGCACAGAGCAGTGAACCAGATGTTAACCAAGCCTGTGAAATGCAAGCACCTAAATACAGTTTGAGGAAGAAGGTAATCACTAGTTTAAATCCACAAGTCTTCACTGTAGCTCAGCCCAAAAGGCAAACTTAGGAACTGAGCACCCATATTCAGTAGGTATATAAAATTTTGCTCAAAATAATTGAAGGTTGCTAAGGAAAAGCATAACTCTTGGATATATCATAAATTATAAAGAAATATGATCTTTTCCCATTCTCCTGCATCTGAAAGCTATGGCTGATAATTTCACCATTACTTTATGTATCAGTAGAGTGCCTATCAAGAGAGGTGTAAAATCAAGTCCCTTCCAACTCTGCTTGCCTTTAAGACAATAGTCTCTACACCTGCCCAATACAGAAATCTCAATAAATTTTCTTCCTCTGAGTTCTGCCTGCAGATGGTCAGTACAGTTTATTAGGTTTCATGAAGACTGCAAATGACTGAAAAGAAACATAATCAGCCAGGAAAAGTTGATCTGTTCTGTACTTATTTGCTCTTCCCTGGTTATTATACAGCTATTCATAGTTACACACAACGACAACAAAATCAATCTTATCATTTCTTCTGCTTGCAGTTTCTGCAGTTTATTTGTCTGATGTACTCAGACTCTTTTCTAGTGCTTTAGGGACAACCTTGGTTAAACAGCAATTTTTATATTATCTTTTGGGCCCTCATCCCTGTATTTTTGTAAATAACTGAGGCTGTACACAGTAAGGTCATGCTGCTGCCTTTCTTACTGGGCTTTCTAAATGTGTTGACATTGAGGGGACCCAGCCAAATCACTCTGAATTTTTCTCCTGGGCCAGAGGAAGAAACCCTCAAAAAATTTCCATCAAGTGTCACTAGGTCAGTCTGTAAAAGATATGTCTTTGTAGGCCTTTATCTGATCACTTCTAAGCTGGTTTACAGAAGAATTAGAAAGGCAAAAAATAGTTAGGCAAAGCTAGGCTGAAGTGAAATACTGCAGTGGGAGATCTGTTTAATGTTTGTGTTTTGTGTTCCTATATTCTGTAGTAATTTTGTGGCAGACCATACAGCTTTTGGGATAGTTGTAGCAGAAGCAGTCTGCAAGTCTCTTTTATTTAAAGAACTTGTAGTGACCTTGATATTTAAGAAGCTGAAGGGACTGGAGTACAGTAAAGAGCAGAGATTAAAAGACTGGCAGAAAATGAGGAAATCAAATTGAAATTTGTTTATTCTGCCACTGATTTGGTACAGCTTCAGCTTGGAAATTTTACTTCAACCATTAAGCACAAATGCGATTAAAATTAATCAATTTAATTTAAATAACCAATTTCTGTAATACCCATGCCAGGGCATACACTGGGGAAAAGGTTACTTTCTGTTGGAATTAAGTAGCTCAGTTGCTGATTCCAAACTTGCATGTATCAGTATCGTGAAAGTCAGATGCCTCATCTCTCTGGGCTGATGTTTATGATAAAGGCAGCCATGACTGAGTAACCTGAAAATCCCCTGACATGCAAATAGTCCAGTGCTGCAATGCATGAAAAAAGTGAGCAGACACTCTCTTCACCCAATAACTGTTTTTTCCATCTCTCTGTCCCATTTCCATCTCCATCCCCCTAACAGAGTATCCTCTCAGTCCCCTCTCTAGTGTTTAGGTTACTACTCTATTCACTGTTTGGGAGGTTTTATACCAAGAAGGAAGAGAGAAAAATAAAAGGAAGGCAAAGTAATTATTTAATCTTTTTTCAAAGTAATTATTTTTTTATTTTTATGTGCTGAAATGTCAGAAAAAGTGACAACTCACCTATTTTGCATTCCCTTTGCCTTCCTTTTGTTTTTCTTTCTTCCTATATATTTTCTTCCATGTTAGGATATGCCAACATTAATGGACATTGAAACATGAAGAAAACATGGGTAGTTCTTATTGTATTATCTCCCACAGTTAAAACTGTTGAAGGAAAAGTGACTTAGAAAGCTGATTCGTTTGTCATTGACACAAATAGATGTATCAATTCAACACTGAAATTGCAAAGTGCCCTCATGAATGCAAGCAAATTGTGTCTGGTACATTAACAAAGGACCACACACCTGTTTCTCATGCAAAGTTCCTTCCTGAGGCTGCCACAGAACCATACTGAGTGAGTTTTGGCAGATGGCATTACAATTCAAATAAAGAAAAATAAGCTTGTGAATTCATATATATTTCCTTGTCACTCAAATGCCAAGGGATTTTTTAACATAATGTTTAAAGTATGGAGTGAGTATCCCCATAAATATCACTAATGCATAACAATGAATAAGTTATAACAAGAGGTTTCAGAAAGCAGTTCCATGCAACCAAAGCAGATTTTTATTGATTGTACAGCAAAGCAAAAAGGAATAAAAAATGGGCCTTTAAAGTTTTCACCCTGAACAAGGCAATGATGCCACTGAGAAGAAAAAACAGCCTCTAATCTTATTTCAGTAGTAAAAATGAAGAATTGCTGCTTCAGCAGGTACAGTGTTAACATGAATTTCCCCCAGTGCAATGTAATCTCTCTCATCAATTATATTGATTCATCTATTTCATCAAATACTACTTAAACAACTACTGTATTTGCATTATGTATATGCAGCCAAGTTCAGAACTGTAAAAACATGTTATTAAAAAGCATGGTAGTCATGGAAACAGATCATATAGAAAGTACCTCGAGGAGGATTCTTCTATCTGATTGTATAGAACTTCACTGGCCACTTTATAAAACACAGAAATGTAAGATGCCTTGTACTTGATCACAGCTCTAGTTTATTTAACCTCCTCTCAGATTTCTATCCAAGGTCATCTGGTGATTCTGAGGCAGTTGCAGCTCATCACAAATAAGTAATGTGCCTTTGAAATTTTACAGTCTTGGCAGGATAGCTTTTTATTTGTAGACCACCCACAGATAATCAGTTCATTGTAAGCATTCAAATTAAAACTTGGCTATTTTATTTTTTTTACATTATCACTACAGATGCTATATTTTTCTGTTTCCTTTTATAATACATCAATCCATTTCCATCACTGGCCTGTCAAATAAAATCAAGTAATTGTCATTTGTTGTAATAACAAGGCAGAAAAAAGCCACCAGAAAACCAGACAGCATTATTCTATGTGATTTATTTTGAAACATTGATTTGAGACTCCCAAGGCCCAGTGAGAAAAAGACAGCCATGAGACAAATGTTTTCTAATGTTGATTAAAATTTTAATTAACGTTCAGTATTGTTATTTTAAAAATCCTTCAGAAACAAGGCAAAATAACATGTTTGACCAGGAAAGAGGGTTAGAGAAGATGAGGAAAAAGTGGCTTCCTCCATGCACAGGAGCAGCATGGCTGTATGGAGCTCTCCTGAGCATCTGGCTGATGAAGAGTCTAGGTACAGTCTGAAGGAGGCAACAAAGTCAGCTTTGCAGGTGACCCCATGGGCACCCATCAGCATGGCCAAGGGCATGGCTGCACTGGGACCTAGCCAGGCTGCTGGACTGGCCCAGCAGAAACCCTGCCAATTTCAACAAGGACAGATGCAGAGTTCTACACTTGGGCAGAAACAAAATCTTGCAACAGTACAGGCTGGGAACTGATTTGTTAGATTGCATCTGTAATACTGAACCCAGTTTTTGGGCCCTGTGATACACAGGAGTTCAGCAGAGGGCAACCAAGACAGGCAAGGAAAAAGGCTGTGAGCAAAGGCTGAGGGTGTTTCTGTTTCCCCCTTAATAAAGGCACTGAAAATAGCACTGAAATATGCCATTTTGGTTTGTTACAGAATAATAGACATTTTAATCTGTAAGACTAGAGGTTAAGTGGTGACCAGATAACTAAACTGTTGAATTTGAGTGACAAAATACTTGGCAGCCTCCCATAAAATCTGGCCTGCACTATTAGTTGATACATACTTTTATATGGATCTTTTTAGATCAGTAACCAAATTTGAGGGTTAAGATTTTATAATAACAGTACATTCAGGAACTCCACAAATTTACAGGGTATGCAGTTAAACATGAAACAATAAGACAATGAATATAAAGTAAGAGACTGGAAAGCAAATAGAAGAAAAGCCTAACTTCATGACATCATGCATTTGTTAGATAGAAAACATTGGTTTGCAACAAGGCTGAATTGATACAGTCAGTAATGAGATACAAGCACTGAAAGATTTGAACATCCAAAAGATCAAACAGAGTGTTTCTTTTCAGTCTGTTTTTTTTTTTTTTTTCAAAGTCTAAAGAATATAGCATAAAACAGCTGGGTTAATAAAATCAGTTTCAAAGGCAAAATCTTCCACATTGCAGATCTATGTGACATGAAGCAAATCTGCTGAACTTCAGGAATACAAACTGATAATGCAGTGTGCAGTTGATGTACTTAGGGCTCCTCTTCTGAAGGCAAAAAGAGTGGGCCAGTGCCAGATCATCTCATTGCAACCCCCCTGCCACAGGGATGCCTTTCCCTAGACCAGGTTGCTCCAAGCCCCATTTAGCCAGGATGAACCTTGTTATAGATGGGTAATGGGATGATTGGCTTTTGCAATTGAGGGATAACTATTGTGTGAATATTAAGAGAAGCTTTAGTGATGTACAGTTATGTTGTTGTAGTTTAGATGTCCTCTGTTCTCCCCATAGTCCCCTTCCCCCCTGTATTGTTGCCATCAGACAGCCTGGGTTGTCTAGGATGGGTAAAAGAAGGCTGCACATGTGTCCCTTGCATGGGGCAGCTGGGAATGGAAAAGCTTGGTGCTTAGGGGGTGTGGCATGGCAACACCTGACCTCCAATCCAGTTACAAAGCAGTTTCCACTGATAAATGGCACAGGAGAGCTGACTGACAGACTTTGGGAAAGGCCAGGGCTGGCTGATGCAACCCCCAGAGGTATAAAAGACTGAGCATCCAGCTTGAAGATGAACCAGCCACGTGGTATCCATGAGAGCAGTTCCCAGCACTGTGAATTTTTCCTCATTTAGTCCTTTTGTTGTATTTTTGTCAAGGTTTAATGAACATTTTTAAATCTTCAAAGTGAGCAGTTGTTTCTCACAACCTTGCACCAGCTGGAAGGGCCACTTGGGCTCGTGGGCATGGAGCCCACCAGGGCACAGGTCAGGCTTCTCCAGCGAGTCAGCATCTGCAGAAATGTCCCTCATCCTGAAGGGACTTCACTCCTAGCAGTGCCCATGTCAGCTAGTTTAAAGCTCTGAGCTGTGACTCTGCTTATGTGTACCCTTTGTTATATTAAAAATGAGGTGGTGCATAATTCGACACAGAACTCAGAAATTTTACCATGCTCTTCTTGGAAGCTAAGGCACACTGCTGCTTTAGTATTCCAAGGAAGCCTGGATGCATTCCTATCCAGGCTTCTGAGCAAGAACTTGTAGCTAAAATGTGAGATATCTCTGTTTCCCCAGCAACATGCTGGTCACTTTAGTGGGAACTTTGAGATCAACAAGGAGCTGGTTTAAGCTTCTCTCTCCGCAGAAGCTCTGTAATATGAACCAGGCACAACTAATGCAGGAGTAAGGACAAGAACAAGATAAAAGGATAACAAGATTTGATGAAAAAAATTGTAACATTTTAATAATCTTTTTTTCAATGTTTCTGCTTTCCTTAAATCTATTCTTTATAACTACATGGTAAACAGGATTTTGCAATTTGTTTGAAATCTTTTAAGAAAAATTCTTGGCTTTCTCTTGAAAAAGCCCATGGAAAGAAGGTTTGACCAGCTTATTGCCCACTTACCTATTAAGCACTGAGTTCCTTATTAAGCCTTTATTAAGGAAACAACCTCAGGCACTGCCTACAGTAATCTAGCTAAGTTCACAACATGTAAGTTATTTCCCCCTTATTTATTTCTACTTGATTGGAGGTTTTAATTTTTATTTGACTGAAAAGCTAGCAAGCCTTTTATAGATTAAAAAAAGAAGAACCAAAACAAAACAAAAAACAAGCAAACAAAAAAACCCCAAAACAAAACCAAAATAAAATACGAGTAATTCATTTAACATTTTGTCACTATTAATGCAAATCTTAATTAGCATAGCATAGTTCTTCATGTCAGAGGAATCAAGTATGCCTAATGTTAAAAAATATCCCAACTGCTGCCAGTATTTCACTTGGTAACAATGCTGTGAAAAAATATTATTGAATTTATAGTAATATTAAGTAATCTATGTTCTACATAATTAAGGATGTAGCATGTCACAATAAGCTGCACAGAAGGAAGAAGATGCATTTATCAGATGTATTACTTACACATTTATTTCCATTCTGCAAGGAGAAATTTTGCATAATGACATTTTATTTGTGTGAATAAATTGCACATGAATGTTTTTTGATTGCAGACAGAACTTAAACAGTCAGGATTCTCTGAAGTTTGCTGATATGAGAATGGCCGTTGGAGAACACGAGTTTTGCTGAAATTGAACTTTCATGGCTTGACTTGGAGGTGGTACATTCACTAGGTTTTCCAGATCTTCCATGAAAGGAATAGTCAGTTTGGGTTTTTTTGGGGAGGTGGAATTGTCAGTCCTACCTTTGTTGTTATTTTCACTGAGACGGTGAACAATTCAGCTTCCATTTTTTATCTAATTTTTTTCTCTCCCCACCCACTCGGTGTTACCATCGCATGTACCTGTTGATTTGGTTCAGTTTTTGAGCTCCAGATGGAATGCAGATAGGTGACCTAGAAAAATTCACATAGGTATGGGGGTATGCAGATAGGTGACCTAGAAAAATTCACATAGGTATGGGGGTAATCAGGACTTAATAGGTTAAGTCCTGATTTTCACTGGGGAGTGTCATCCTCTCTTTCCTATGGCAGCCTGTATCAGAGGTTTCAGGAGCAGCAGCACAGCCACAATATGTTTCATATATCATCTGGACAATGTGGACTTGCACAAACAAAAGCATCCAAACAAATATCTCCAACCCTGAGCTCCTGAGGGAGCAGCACAGCCTGCCTGGAGCAGCATCCACCCCCTGGGAACCTGTGTGCTGTGCCTTAGGGTATTACAAGCAATGGGGGTTTTTTGTAAGCGATGCAGTGAGGAACACTGGTTTAGACTTAGAGATAAATATTTGCAAATACTGTATCTCTTAGAAGAACTGGAAGACTGTGACACTGCATTGGACTGTGGGGCTGCACTGCTTTTGACTTTTATTCCAGCTCTTTTGATACCCTTTCCAGTAGGTAACTGACCTGAAAAGGCAAAACTGAATTTGAAACAGGGAGAAAGAAAAGATAAGAGAGAAAGCAAGAGATGAAAAAATCACAGGCTTTTGAGTGGGAAGATACAGTATTTTTTTTCTGAAAAATCTCCTATGTAGGTTAGAAAATGGTTCCTGGCCTGTGCCTCAGTTTTATCAAGGCAGGTGAACACAACTTGTGTTGACCTCCACAGCTTCCACATGCTCATTGACAGTATTTTCAATAACAGCAGGCATTATATTACTTTTTTCTCTCTCATGCTATATTCCTTTGAACTAAACAAATATTTTGATTTGCAGCTGAATCAGGAAATATGCTCTCATCTTTCTTTCCAGTCTGTCAGTGGGGCAGTGACACAATGCTGTGTGTTGTTCTGAAACCTTGAGAAGTTTTTATGACTCTCTTTAACTCAGTGAATGATAAACTTCAGAAAAATTAATCTCCAGGCTTGGTAGTATGCTTTTTCATCTTGGCACACTGAGATCCAAAATGTATCCTTTCCTTCATCCCTAGAGAATGTTAAGTGGCACCATTAAAAATCATTCTGAAATGCAACAGCTTTCAGAAGGCAGAATAAGAGCATCTGCACCATTAGCATAAGCAGTCTGTGATGAGAAGGCACTACTATTGATTATTAAAGCAACCTGCTCAAATTCATATTAGTCTTTCCTCTTTTCCCCTTTCTTTCTTTTTTTCTTTCCTTTTTTCTTGCTTTTTTGCTTTCTTTTCTTCTGACTTTCATTACCACTGGGCTTTTAACTTTTAGGAAGGCAATTCTGAATTAAAAGTTCTCCCAGATGGTTACTGAGCAAAGGTTGTTTTGGATGACTGGTGTTGGCTAGATGCTGCTTCTCTTGTAAGGAATAAAGCATGCATTGCAAAATCTGGAGGATATAAATATACCATAGAGACTATCCAACACCCTTACATCCACTCATGGTGTCAGCATTGCCAACCACTGCACAAACTATTACTGATTTTTAAAAAATGATTTTATAAATATTCCTGAATGGACCCCACAGTGGATCATAGGAGGCTGTTAGATATTTAGGATTTAAAAATAAAAAGGATTTTTAAATTTTTTTTCCTTCTATAGAGAGAAAGCCTTCAGCAGTCTACAGACTTGGAGGACAAGAGTGGTAGAAGTCTTGAATTCCTAAAGATGAAGATGTCTGTCATAATATAGCACAGTACCCATGAACAAGTGCTGGTAAAAATTGCACACAAATGAGCATGCTGATGCTACCAAATGAATATCAGCTGAAAGATATAGCTCCTTTCCCTATTCACATCCATTAGCAATCTCCTTCACTAGTCTTGTACAACAATTCTCTTTTACAAATATTTAATGTTCACTTTCATCCCTAATGATCATCCCTGGGTACAGTGAAATCAAAAGGAGAAACTCTTATGCCCTCACCCCTAATCTGGCAAATGCTAAGCTTCCTGTTTTATAAAGCAGTAAAGTATTTCTGTCCTTTAATCTTTCATTTCAAGAGTGAAAAATGGAATAGATGCCACAATTTAATCTAATGAAAAATAATCACAGTGCTCCTGAAAGCTAATGTAGCAGAAGATTCTTCTTAGAGAAACTCTGTAGTAAACTACACTCCACTAATCTTATTTGCCATTCTCAACAGGCAGGGGCCTGGGGTTTGTGCTCTAGCAAGTCTGTTTTACTGGTCAACACAGAATTTTAATTAAACATAGCTTACAGGCTGAATCTTGAATGGAATAATAAAATCAGAGCATAACCTTACATGGGGTGTATTATGGTACACAAAGGTAATCTTGTTTTTCTTTCTTCTGAACCCATGGCTATCTTATGATGTTAAATAATCAGTCATTCAATCCATGCATTTAAAAGTGGGTTCTCCTTAGTGTGTCAAATACATTGAATTTTTACAGACTTTTACACTAGTAAATGGAATTTTTGCTTTTTCTTCTCCGTAGTTGTGTCAGTTCATAAGTACAATTAAATATTACTTTAGGAAAAAATAAGCCAATAGGTTAATAGTGACTCCTCAATTATTTCAGATTTTTATGAACATGTAAAATTAAATATGTTATCTGCATCTATATACTTATACTGTATATACTTACATAAAAATACCCACTTTCAAAATTAGACAAAATATCTCCTTATTTATTTGTTTATTTATTTATTTCATACTTTGAAAAAATGCATCTACTAATGGACTTTGGGAGAGGAGCCTGTGCACATCTGTGTGTGCATGTATATGGGGTGGGGGTGTGTGTGTTTGTGTTTACTTTTATGTGTACAGGTCTTACTGGTACCTGTCTGAGTTTTCTTTAAAGAAATATAATTTTAGATGGACAGATATGAAAGCAGCAGGAAGTTTCTTAGCAGAAGAAAACTGTGCAAGGTTACATGAAAATAAAATGTACTAATAGTATTTAAGCTAATATTTTATATTCATCCTGTATCATAGTGTTTGGTAAGAACATCATT
This sequence comes from Haemorhous mexicanus, assembly GCF_027477595.1. Classification (NCBI taxonomy): domain Eukaryota; kingdom Metazoa; phylum Chordata; class Aves; order Passeriformes; family Fringillidae; genus Haemorhous; species Haemorhous mexicanus. Next base: position 64,420,431 of record NC_082345.1, on the reverse strand, counting down.
TTTGATAGCAGAATTTTGCCTTGCTTATCATGCATGAGTTGGCAATGAAACTTTCTGTAGGGGCAGTACAGGATTTGTGCATCAGCTGATTTCTTTTTGAATATTTATGGATTACACTACACAATCTTGTCCCAAGATACACAGGATTTTGTGAGAGCTGTTGTAGGGTGATTCACCTCGTTTTACTCAAGTTCTGAGAAGGTCTGCAAAGAGCATCAACAGGGCTTTCTAATGCTTAGAGCCTTGACATGCCAGTGATGTGTCCCTGCAACAATGTAGGTCAGCAGCCTCCTGGGCTGCACTTGGCAGAGCATCACCAGCAGACCAAGGAAATGATCCTGCCCCTCTGCTCAGCACAGGTGAGGCACAGCTGGAGCTGCATCCAGGGCTCCCAGTACAGCACAGACATGGACATAAAGAAGAGAGTCCAGTGAATGGCCACTATGATTATTAAGGAATGGAGCATCCCTCCTAGGAGGAAAGGATGAGAGACCTGGGACCTGAACCTGGGATTGTTTAGCCTGAAGAAATGAAGGTTCAAGGGAGATGTTGTCAATCTAAATAAATACATGAGGGGAGGTGCAAGGACAGAACCAGGCTCTTGGCAGTGGTGTCTGGTGACAGGACAGGAGGCAGAAGGGCATAGGCTGAGTTACACAGAAAGGCTGTGGAGTCTCCATCCTTGGATATATTCAAGTGCTGACTGAAGATGGTCCTGAACAATCTGATCTGGCTGACCCTGCCTTGAGCAGAGGGTTTGGGCTAGACAACCTCCAAAGTTCCCTTCCAACATCAACTATTCTGTAATTCCGAGACCAGCTTGAATACCTTATGCTGCCTTTATTCCTATGAAAATACAATAACAAAATAACCCTGACAAAAGGGGTTCAGAATGTGGACTTAGGAAGATTTCGAAACTAACAATATTCTAAGAATAATAGGAAAAATTGAGTATCAACATTAAGCCTTCTGTTTAAAAAAAAAAGGTAATGTAGATTTTCCTCATCTGCCTGTCTCCTGCAGAGGGTTGTATCCTTCACTGCAGGACTGGAAGAGGCTGAGCAGGAACATCCCCTGGGGGCAATGTGACATGAAGTTCACAGCAATCTAAACAGCTTCATTCAAGAAAGGATCAGCTACTACAGATGCATTTAAAGGAGAAGTAACAAGAAGAGGTTAACATGGCCTTTTAGCCTCCCTTTTGCCACTCAGGCTTTACTTTCCTATTTGCCCCTCTGAGCAAGTTAATAATTGTTTATTCATATTGTAAGTGAAAAAATAAGAAAAAGCTGAAGTCCTCCAGGAGTACTTCTTTATGACCAGTGTAATGACTGTTCAATGGGATCTACATCAGTTCTAATCTGTCTAGTTCAGTACTCATTGTCTCCAAAAAGTCAATTTAAAATAGTGCAACAGAATTTTAAAAGAAAAAAAAAAAAAAAATCTGAGATAAGGAGTTCCAGAGCCAAATTTCCTTTAAGAATCTCAGCACCACTCCCATACATTGTGTCATAGTCTTTAAATGCACAGAAATCAATACCTGTGCACAATGGGAATGCCCATCCCTTTGTGAGTTTCCTCCATCCATGTCACCACTTAATACTGAGGTTTTTACTCTGTTCATGTCAACTGAAATGCTTGTTGCCTCTGTCTGGTGCCTTTTAAACACAAGAGGGAATTCTGTTGGCAGTATAATATTTTTTTAAGCATTCAGTGTTAGTGATAATAAAATAAGTATCGATGTACATGAATATATGGCAGTTTGGTTATAAATGAATGCAGGTTGATTTTCAAGATTGTTGAATTAATGGTTATAAATGAATGCAGGTTGATTTTCAAGATTGTTGAATTAATATTTGCAACAGTTTCATTTTTAAGACCAGAATGTTTTAAGGATCTCTGTTTCTGAAAAATGTAGTTAGCTTTATGTCCAGAGGATGCTGCAATATCTTATTTTGGTTTCTACTTTCATGTACTGTTCTGTGCTCCTGTGTTCCTTATATATAACTTACCTTTGGAACAGGATGCCTTTGGAGATTGTGGAATTGCTATCCCAGTAAGAAGAATAATGCAAACATTTCAGTATACTAACTGTACTTATATGGCAGGAGACAAACTCTTTTCAGTCCTTCTACACCAACTTTTTCCAGGATTCCTAAGAAAAAAAGCTCAAAAAGCAAATTCATTTTTTGTGTGTTTTATTAATGAAATTAGAATGCCATCACTTCCTCTGTCAGTGATGTCACACAAGATGTGCTGAAGTTGTTGGTTGGTACAGCTGTTGGAACAATAAAGAAGTTCAAGCAAAATGTGTTGCTCTAGAAACTAAGAGTTGGTTTTACATGCAAATTTCCAAGTTACTACTACTTGTGGTTGCCATGGGGTGTGTTCATGGTTTGGTTTTGCTTTAGTCACTGTATCTAATTTCACTATTATTTCCCTCAACACCCAGAAAAGATCCACAATTTTGTTAGTAGAAATCTTTGCATTCTGTACTGTATATACTGAGAGGGATTAACTCTTTGTTTTTCAGAGCTTCCATATGGCTGGGAGAAAATTGATGATCCCATTTATGGCACTTATTATGTTGAGTAAGTTCCTAAGTTCAATATTAAGTTGCTGTTCATATGTCATGACCTCAATACTGGTATCCTCTGCAATGCTCAGCCTGGCAAGGAATGGGTACAATTACTTGTTAAACTAAGGATATACCAGGAATTCTCAGTCATAAAGGCAGTTAATGGATCCAGATATATTCAAGGTGTCCCAAATCAGTGACTCAGGCATTCAGTCACTCTCTTTATCCAGGGTCTGGTTTCATGGTACCATTCCAGCTGACACTTGTGCAAAGAACATATCCATTAAAGAGACATTGCATTTTCTATCTAAGCTTTGGATATCCAGCAAGGTATAAATCTTGTTAATCAATGAACAGAGCAAAGCATAATCATTTTAGTTCAGTTAAAATCTTTTTCTGGGTAGTCCTCACTTGCTACCAATCAGGTGTTTATACTGGTTGTACCAGAAGTCAAGTTTTTTACACACTGCATATAAAATTTTATGTTTTATTTTGTATTTAAAGTGCAGCTGAAAACAATATAAATTCCATTTTCATAGCACAATCCTTGGTTTCATTTTCTTCAGGTTCTGTTTTAGTTATGAAACAAGAAAAAAGCTTCTTCCTCCGTGCAAAGGCCAAAAAAATGCTTTTGTTTGAAGTAATGGTAGAATCTGGCCAGTTTGTACATAAAATAAGTAAATCTGAGAGATTATTTCCTCTGCTTCTTAACTTAACATAGTGAATGAGACTTATGAGAAATTAATCTAGATTCAGATTGTGATGCCTGTTTGGGAGGGGTCTACTTTCACTCTGCCCTCTACAGATGCTGTACAAGAGAGGAGACAGAAAACCACTCCTGTCACTGTGCAGATAGCTCTTGAAAGGTTGAGAAACAACTATCCATTAGTGCCTTTTTTTAAACAAGAGAGATCTTTAGAGAATATTGCCCCTGATGTAAAATTTCAATTTCAGATCTTGACACTCAAGCAGTATATTTATCTAGTTGTTTCGTAGAAAATAGAAAATTTCCTTTATGTCTCACATTTTTCCCTTGGTCTCTTGAATCCAGACCAGCACACTGACTGCAGAATTGCCCTGGACAGGTATTGGAGATGCAGTCCAGGCTTCAGGGTATGCTGCTGTTATGCAAGGGTCCAGGTGTGCAGGGAGATAAAAAAAATCTGGTGGTCTCGAAGATGTAAGATGTCCCTTTCTTACCTGCTGTCACAGCAGCAGCTTTTGAATGCCCATGCATGTTCTCCAGCCTTCTACAAAGCAAACAATCAACAGAAAATGGTGTTTGTTCACTGCTCTGCTGACTCCTTCTGTCCTATTCTCCAAATGCCAGAGCACCTGCTCTCCTTCTTTGTCCCCATCTTGCTTCCTGCCCCCAGGTGAAAGAGGCAGCAGCTCCATCTACTTTGCTGCTCACCTCAAGTCACTTCAGTCAGTCCAGACTGAAGCAAAATGATAAATTTTGAAGTCCCTACATAATACCATTAAATTACTCCCCTTGGTGATGCCTGAGTTCTTTTATGATGTCCCCAGGTAGGTAGGGGATGCAGTTCTCATCTCATTTTGTACTTAACCCCTGCCAAAGATTTCTGCACGTGCACTTATGCAGTTGCTGGGTGTAAGTAAAGTTTCTGCCCCAGTGGTTTTTAGTGTATTTTGGGGTGTAACAGGTGGTGTGCAGTTTCTGTGCAGTAATCTCTTAGTGAGACTCCCTTTGTTAGTGCAGCCTGAGGCATTCTGGCACCAACAAGGCTCACACTCCACTGCAGTCAGAAAAGGAACAAGTATTAATCTGCGTTTCATGTCCAACCACAGGTAAACAGATGCAAGGCACCAGGCCCAGATGTTATTGTGCAATTACATATTTTAAGGCTGTTAGAGCCAAATTTATTAATCCTACCACAGATAAGATTTGTGGACAGATACATCAAACCTACTGCAGTCTCTGAGGTTTTTAGAAGTGGAATGGATGCTCATAGAGTAGCATTAAAACTGCAGCCCTGCTAAATTCACATGGAGTTTTATAGTCAGTAAAATGTAGCTGTAGTTTAATTTGCTGTCTGAGCTCAATAAGTTTGAAACAAAGATTGCTTTCCATTTTTCCTGCTACAGTATATAACAGTCACAGCTTTTTTATTACCAGTACTCAACAGATGAGTTCATTTTTAACTAGATAAAATCAGATGAAAACAAACTCTCTTAATTTTGTCATAAAAGTAGGTAAATTATGAGAAGCAAGATTACAAACTTCTACATATTTAGGTCCAGTCCAAGTTTACATGCAGTCCTACAAAATCCTCATAAAAGAAGGGTTTGTACTCTGCTCACTGAGATGCTTGTATCCCATGGGAAATTTGTACAGTTGAGCAATGAGGCAGACAGACTCCCTTTCACCTTACAAGGAGCGGCCATGTTCAGATTAAATATTCTGAGACCAGAGAAAAAGCTAAAAAATAAAACAAACTAAAACAAAGACACTTAAACCTCTTGCTAGTCGAGTTACTAAAAATGAATCACAACCTATTTGCAAATTCTGTTAAAAAAAAGTCTCCAATATAACTACCTCTCTTAATCATGCATTAATATAGATGTGAGATAATATTATAATTTTTATTTGCCTTTTTATGCAGGCCCAGGGTTCATTTGTAATGTGTAGACATTTGACATAAATGAGAAGTGTTTGCTATATGTTTGTTAACTTTCATACTATCTGGTCTTAATTTGTAAACTAAGAACTAACAGCACTGAGCTGTGCAGAACTATGGAGAGAAAGTAGTCATTAGAGTGCACTGGGTCTTTCAGGATTCTAATTGCCAAAACATTGTTTTCCTCTTTAAGGATGACTAACTACAACACAGAGCTCAATTTTCAGACATGGGCTCTTTAATAAAACAGCTAAATTAGCCATGCAGGTATTTATCCTAGAAAAACATACCTCCTTGATTTACAACTTCTGACAATTCTCTGCTCAAATAGAAAGTTATCTCAGGTCTTTTTGTCATTATAACATGTTATCAACTGAAAAATGTGAATATAAAGAGTAGATAGGCACTAACAAGTTATACATTAGAATATCCATTTTGTAGACATCCTGATCCCAAGAATTACTTTGTTGGGTAATAGGCATGTGGGTACCCATTGGGTAATGGGTAATTTCAAATGCAATAGGCAAAAACTGCAAAAAACCCCATCTCCTATATGAAAGTAGCTAAGAAAAGGAGATAGGTTAAACTGATGCTTATGCTCTGACCTGGCTACCATTTTGTCAGAGCTCAGTGCCTTGACCATCAACTAAACTCTGCAAATTAGGCACTACAGCCCACAAATCTCCTAATGATGTGTTTCAGCTGTCTTAAGTGCATCTAACCTGAAACTCCTGACAAAAACAACTTAGCCTGGCCCCACTGACTGCTGAGATGGCAGAACTGTGGCTGTGTTTTTATAGACTGGCTGGTGGTGGTGGTACCTCCCCATCACACAGAGACAGTATTTTGACATCACAGGAAAATATAGCTCAAAAAAAGAAATCCTGCCTCTGAGGGTGTGTCGCCAGTTGAGATACAGTGAGATAGTAGGGGCCAGCACCACCAGCCACTCCTTCTTCTCTGCACAGTCACAGTGGCACTAGAATAAATTAGTTGGATTAGGTTTTGGATTAGGATTTTTGATTTAATATATATTGTATAAAATAAAGGAAGAAAATTTAAGTTAGAACTGTTTATTGAATTAGATCCTATGAGCAATAAGCAATATATTTTGGCTACCATCCAAAATCTGTTTTAACCACAAAAGCACTTACTTGTGTATCTCTAAAACACATTTGTCTTGTTTTATGAAGGCCTAGGCTAGTAATAAATATTGTGTATGCTGTTGAAGTAGCTAGATGAAAAGCTAGAATGTCCTTTCACGAGAATTACTTAGTTTAATAACTTCTTTCTCAAATAAACTCATCAGGAGCACTTTTTCTGATTTAGCCAAGAAGCTGTATAGCACTTAAAATTGCATAAAAGAAATATGTTTCATGTAACATCAGTACAATATTACTAACTGGTAAAAATTACTGATTATAAATATAACTTTCTTTTCTTTGTGTCCTCTTGGACACAATATTTAATGCAGTTTTTGGGTTTTTTTAATTAGTTGGAAATCTCACATTGTGCTTCAGAGATTGCGCACTACCAAAAGCAGTCAAAATATGAGAATAAATTGGAGCTTAGAATTATTAAAGTTGCACCAACAACATGAGGTGCTTCAAGAACCTGTTAGCCTTCCTATCTGATAGGATGAAATGTCATTTTCAGCTGTTAATAAAGATATTTCTGTTTAAATTGACCAAACCACAACTTAAACTCTACCTGGAAACTGTAGGTAGGCAGTAGAATTAATCTTTCTTGAGCCATGAGCACAGATTAGCTAAAATCCCAACTTCTCTTACATCACAGAGCCACATATAAGTTGAATCTTAGGTCTGCAGGGGCCCTCCTGCAGCTCTGACGTGTGCCCTGCAACTGTAACGTGACACTAAGCATAATGCAAGTTCCTGAATGAAGACTGGAGTGTAATCCTGGATATCCATTACATCTGCATGATATGGCACAAAAGCCATGGGAAACCTCTGCTCTTGGGGAGGGCAGCTGGAGAACAGGGCAGGATAATTTAGAGCCCCTAAAGTAAGAGATGATCCCTATGTTAAACAACAAACCCACGCATATAGCAACACTGGTTTAAACCTTATCAAATGCTAACATAAAACAAGCTAGGTATTCCTACTGGAAGCTGCTTTATAACTTCACACTTCTCTTTGGAGAAGCCTACAGACTTCAAGTCTGAAATCCTGGCATCTTTAATACACTCTAGTATTTACTTCCAAATGTATTCATAGAATGCAATTATATATCAGAATTAATTCTGCTTGAATAAAGAGCTAAAACTCCTTTGATCTTCTATAATAGAATGCTCCATTTCACTGGTCTTCTTGTAAAACCTTTCATAGAGATTAATTTCATTTGATCATGGGTGCTCAGAACTTTATGTAGTATTTGATTTTCATCACCGTCTTGTGTAAAGGCAAAAGCAGTATTTCCTTTACAACATGGAAATACATCATATGATAAACACATCACATATTTACTTTTTTCATGCTTGTGTTAGTAGTTCACAATTACCTTTTTTTAATGCACATAACTCTTGCTTTCTCCATTTTTAACTAGTGAAGTTTTTCTCCCTTTATCATAAGCATCCACGTTTGCAATAGAATTAGGTGCTGAAGACCCTGACAATTACTGAAATAACAGAAAGCAAAATTCAAGGAAAGGAGTAACTACAATCTTAAACAGCCTATCTGCAGAATGGAAGGAAATGAAAGGGACTTTCTCTTTCTGCAGCATAGACCACTGAAAGCTATTAATGAAAATGTTAGAATATGAGAGTAAGCTAGCAGCCCCTTGAATGAGTTATAGCCACAAGAACAAAGTAGCAACTTAAGGATTTATCACATTTACTTCATCTCATTAAATCAAATATTCTTTCACATGACTGAAAGTCTTTTCATTTCATTAGCACTGGCCACTAAATCCTATTTTGCAAGTGTATTGCACTCCCATGGGACTTGCTGCCTTTCCTCTACCTCACTTCCAAATTGCAGTTCCACTTATCTTCTTTGAAGCTGTGGTAAAATCAAAATCTCAAAGGACCTGAAAAGTGCTTGATGCAGCACAAAAGGTCATTGCAATGTAATAAAAGACCCTTTTAGGATCTTAGAGTTGTGAAAGTTACCAGGTAACCTGTACAAGTGCTTAAACCCATGATTGGGATTGGATTTTCAGAAGACCTCAGTAGATGGTTACCCAGTGAGAACAAATAAGGAGTGACAAAAGCCTGCCCTTCTGTACATACGTACATGTGCTTCCAGAGCAGTGTTGGAAGCACAAGCCCCTTCTCTTTGTTGTGATTTTATTGTGATTTTATCTTACAGCTATGTTCCATGCAGCCTACTACATTGTTTTGCCTCCTTCGGAAAACAGGCAAAACATATCCCAGGACAGGATTGAAGGATAGCTCAGCGATTGACAAAATGTGTCCTTTAAAGAATTAAAATCAAGGATATGATGACAGTAGTAGTAAAAATCATAGTCCTAAACACAATGCAAAAAAATAATGGTGTAATGCCAGAGATGGACTTAATGACCTGTAGTAGGAAATGTAAAACATCAAGAATAAAATGTATGTACTAACTTTTCTTATATTTCATATATGATCTGTGTAGTTCTAAACTGCCATCTAATTCAGTTTCCGCATCTGATTTTTTTCTGTGCAGCTGAGCAGATACACACCATAGTACTAAAAAGGAATAATCTTCAATTTATTACCCGTTAGATTTATTTGCAAATTACCATCATAAAAGCACTCTGTTGTGGAGGCTTTTTTTCTGTAAGTGAGTAAATTCACTTACAACTAATTGATAATAATGCATAAAACTAGTTGAGATCCTTTGAAGCATACACAGAACAGTGGTCATGCTGAAGACATGAAAAACTGTTGCTGTAGCATGTTTCAGCAGTGCTGCTGTTTAACATGTGGTCCCATAGATCAAAACCATTTTTATGTAGCAGATTTAGCATATTGAAATGATAGGATGCTGCTCAGTGCCGTTCATTACACAGGGCACTGGTTGTATATGCTCATCCCCAACATAATTGTGTGGAATGCAAGGGACACGCTCAGGCCCACTGGGGCCTACAGCACCCTACTGTGAAAACTATCATTTCACCCAACTGAGCCCATTTTTTAATCAAAACCAATTTTTTTCCAGCCACATAAATAGAAGAACTCAATTTGAAAACCCTGTCCTAGAAGCAAAAAGGAAGCTACAGCAGCATAACATGCCCAACGCAGAACTTGGAACAAAGCCTATGCAGGCCCAAGGTTTCCGAGGTACAGTACCATGTCATCTGTCTTGGTTAAGATGAAAGATCCTGCTCTCCTGTTTATGTGACAATGATTTTGTCATAGTCTGATTAAAGGAGTAGTGTTGCCAATGCTCAAAATATTATCACCTATATCTTAGCAATTTTCTCCCTTAAATGTCCGGGTTCCAATAGTTGCAGGACTTACCAGCTAACTAAAACTTTCAGAGGTGCAGAGAAAAAACAGAAAAGTTGAATCTAGTGTTTCCTAAAGGCTGAGAAATTGAAAGCACAATAAGACTCCCAAAGTAATTTTCTAAAAAAAATCATAAATTCTGTTCCTGGGAATGTACAACTCTCTCTTGAGCACCCAAGGCTGGCAACATTGAAATACTTAATTGTCCTTTCTCTAAATTACTCTTAATTGATGTTTGGTATGTTTCTAAGCTAGCTCATCTAGCAAGCATCAATTAAGTTTAAACCCTCAAGCACAGTGTTATAGAAGTTTACAGGAGTGCAGCCACTTGGTAACACCGAAATTAATGCCCTCAAAAGGAGCTGTATAAGCATCCAGCAGTACTGGTATCGACAAATGAACTTCAACGTGAGTTTATAGTCAGAGAGTGAGGCTTGTTCTCCTTTGTAACAGTAGAAAGCTCCTCATCAACCTTACCCAGACCCAAATTTGCCCGCCTGCGCCCCGCTCCCAGGAGGTCCCGCAGCGTGAGCGACCTGTCGCAGTGCCGGCGCGAGCCCGCCGGGGCCGGCGCGCTGTACGGTACGTCCAGCTGCACGCCAGCCCTGGGGCCAGCTGGGCTCACCAAGTCTGCACCTTCCCCAACCCTCCCTCACCCACTGCAGCATGGGAGAGCAGCACGGGGACCCCGGCACCCACAGCGCACCCCGAGGCACGCGGAGAGGGGACACGGAGTTTGCACAGCAGTCATGTGTGTCACTTGTTGGATGCCTAAACCCCGTGTGTTTGGAGAGAAAAGCTCATCTAGAATTTACCTCTTCTGGGTAAAAAATGGAATGAGACATTCACAGGGGATGTTTTCCTCACTGTGGCTGGGAGGGAAATTATGAGAAATGTATTACTTTGTAGAAAAAGCTGAATTTATAGGTTAGGAAAGAGGTTTTTAAATTACCTCACAGATCATTTTTATTGTTGAGATTATTTTAGCTATGCAATAGCCACTTCTAAATGGATTTCTAATATCAAAGGATATTTGTATCTTTTCATTTATGGCTGATCTGCCATAGATAAGAAATATGTTTTAAGCTTTGTATTAGTACAAGAACCCACAAATATTTTTCCTGGAATGCCTGCACTCTTTTATTTCCTTGCCTTTGATACACTGCCACTTGGTGTCAGCCGATATTGTTATGTGCTGTCCCTGCTGTGTTGTGAATAGATCAGAACTTTTGTCTTTCTTGTTTGTGTTGACTGATGTAGAAAAACCACTCTTCACCCGTGATGCATCACAGCTGAAGGGGACTTTCCTCAGCACAACTCTTAAGAAAAGCAACATGGGTTTTGGATTTACCATCATTGGTGGGGACGAGCCGGATGAGTTTCTCCAGGTGAAGAGTGTAATTCCTGATGGGCCTGCAGCACAAGATGGGAAAATGGAAACAGGTAATTATGAAGGTTCATCTGTTCTTTTATGTGAGAAATAGATTTCTGAGTCTCACTCTCTCCATGAATGCATACATTTTCCATATGACTTTCTGTGTTAATATGTAGAAAAGGTAAGTTTCTTAGTAAAAATTTCTTCCTAATAAGTGCCAAGTAGATATTTTTCCTATTTCGCAATATTTTAAGGGAGAAAAGATCTCTGCATTTCCCTACATAAAAATAGGTTATGGTTTATAGACTGTTTTCTTAAGGGAAGTCTACATGGAAAGAAAAGAGATAGGGAGCACAGACTACTAAGTGCAAATTTATTTCTTTAGAAAGGATGGTTTTGCAAAATAATCAGTTGAGTCTCATCCAATACTGTTCTCATTAGAACATCAAACCAAGAGTTTTCAGTGTGGCATATGGACACACTGACATTTGTGTCCTATTTAAAAAAGAATCTGTGAAAACTCATGAAATAAAAGAAACTTCTGAAGAGATTGAAAGCTGCTCTGAAGATCTGGACCACCACTGCAAGCATTTTCATGTTCACAGATTGATAAAGATTGCAAACCACTGTCTGAAAGATCACATCAGGTCTATGTATGGATGAAACTTTTGGAGGAAGATGAATTCCATTTCCAAGCAGTTGTCATCTTCATTAGGAAAAGACAGTCAGAGAATAATAGAATTATTTCAGTATGCAGGGACCTTCAGTCACTAGCCCCCTGCTTAAAACAAGGCTAACTTTGTGCTTGAATCAGGTTTCTCAGAGTCTTGAGAACATTTTGTTAAGACACATGTTCCACAGCCTCTGTGGATTCCTGTCCCAGTGTTTCTCAACTCTCATGGTGAAGACTTTTGCCCAGAATTTGTGGATGCCTCATCCCTGAAAGTATTGAAGGCCAGGTTGGACAGGACCCTGAGCAACCTGGTCTGGCGGGTGGCAAGGGAGGTAGATGATCTTGAAAGTCCCTTTCAACACAAACGATTCTATTGTTCTATGATTTTTGTTCTTTAGGTCCAATGGGCTTTCCACAAGTACAGCTGGTTACCAGGGACTGTGTTACTGTGTTTGTGCAGCCCTGTCACTCTGTACCATCTCTCCCCAGCATAATTTATTCATGTGCATAATTTATCCTTCCATTTCTCACCAAGACATTGAAATAAAGAAATGCTTGTTTGGGATTGTTGTTGCCACTGTAGAAAACCCATTTCATCTTGGCCAGAGTCACTATGAAGATAATTTTCTAAATTTTGATAACAGACCCATGTGGACGGGTCACAGCAGCAGAGAAAGATCCTTTTAGTGTGTTACGGTGCAGGGAGCAGACACAGAAACACATGCAGGCACAAATGATACAAGTGGAATAGTCTGAACAAAGGATACAATAGACTTCCTGAAGTTCAAAAGATTTCAGTGACATAAACTTTATTTTTCCTTTATATTTTCCTTTATATTTATATCTAATACATGACATGGAAGCTTTTCCTTGTTTGTCATGGTTTAGCATTGTCAGATGCAAAACTCAAATATAGTTACTTGCTAATCTCTCTGAAGTGTGGGGTGGTTATTAGTGAAATTGGTCATATGGAGTAATTTTCTCTGGAAAACAGGGTATCCTTTCAACTTACTTGAACTTTTATGCTGAAATTGAATATGGGTTTCACAACATTGTTGACGGTCATTATTGTAGTCATGGATTGTGCTGAGAACACATAAGAAAAATGTTTTTTAAAGTGCATAGAAACAGCATTGCTTTTTTCCTCAGGTAATTTAATAAACTATATTAGGAATACAAACCAGAAATTTACATTCAAATAGATAATCAAACTATAATTATGTGACCCCAAAACGTATAAAATTAGATCTCAGAACAAATTTTGGCCTCAAATATCTTTGTTTTTAAGAAGAGTGACAGATTCTGATATAAAGTAACTGGAGTATCTGAGATTAATGATTGTGACATCTAACATTGGTTCTATGAATAAAGTAATTTTAAAATATGTTAATGGAAAACTGGAAAAATATATTTAAGTTCAGAATGTTTATAAAAGCATTGTTCAGCAAAGTGCTTGCATTTCCTGATATCAAATCCTTTTCACATTTCCTGAATTAGAGCTTCTCTCCCTCTTGAGCTATTGTACAATATAATCAACTAAAGATATGCAACCCTCCCAGGTTCCATCGATAGCTTTTTGTTCATAAAGCTGTTAGAATCTTACTTTGGAAAACTACTTGAAATTACATCTGTTTCTTTTGGTTTGTTAGTTAGGCATCACTGGATATCACCGGATAATGAATAGAGCTTTTAAAATATTTTATTTTTTCTTTTGATACTATGTGTCATTGTTCAATTTATGTGCACTCCATATATGATCGGAGTCATGGGAAGCTTTGGTTATAGATCAAAACATCATATTGTGACAGTAGGGCATTATAGTAGAAAGTCTGAGGGCAGTGACAATGATCTGTGAAGCAACCTGTGTGTAAGGAATAACCACAGCACTGGTGCACCCAGCTGTAATATGATTCTGGACCCTGTCCCTTGCACAGCTGATACCATTTTTTGGCTAAGTGATTATCAAAATCTTCATACTTCAGACCTGCATCAGATTTGGGGGAGATACAAAGGAAAAGCACCATCTCATTTATCTTACCTAAACTTTGGCCACAAGCTGAAGACACTGAGGCTGTACTTCAAGCTAATTGTTAAAGAAACAAGTTCATGGAAAACTACTTTGGTTCATTTCTCCCAAAATCTAATGTAGGGGTCAGAGACAAAGGCTGTTCAAAGAGTGAGTCTATGTAAGACATTGTCACCCTTAAATGTGATCATAACAATACAGTTTGATCTGAAGGTTTCAAAATTGAGTAATTTTGGTTTTCATCCTTTGGAACTTTGGAAAGTGACTTCAAGATCATCCAGTCCCACCTCCCATACCAGAAACAGGTGAACCTTCCACTAAACCAGGTGGAACTCCAGTGTGACCACACAGCTTCATATCATCTGCAAGCTTGTTGAGGCTACACTCAATCCCTGTGTCCAAATCACCAACAAAGATGTTAAATGGTGCATGTCCCACTAGTGACCCCTGAGGAGCACTGCTGAAAGCCTGGAAGCCACTGGGAATGCAGAAGCAGCTGCCTGACAATGACTTGGGATTGCTGTGAAACAAAGCAATGAGGCAAACCGAGTGCACTGAGATGCAAAAAGAGATGTCTGAGATCCTGACAAGCTATCAGAACCCCTTGGTGCCCAGTGCTGGGCACTAAGAGGTATTTATATTTGTCCTAGACTCACAATAAACCTCACAAGCAGACTCAGAGGAACCACATCTTAGTGGATGAGTCAAAAACAACCGAAATTGCATTCCTGATCCCATTTGCCAGATGTTTCAGAATTTGTAGGGGCTATTATGCCTGCATGTAAATCTAGCATCTGTGTGCTAATGGTTGTTAATAATCCTGAAAATGCCTTTCTAGGACATGTTTTAGCATTTGGAGCTCAATCAAGCTGCTGGATATGAACATTACATTCCACAGCATCCCTGTCTATATCAGGACAACCTAGGAGCTGATACCACATTCTTTTCTGGGAGGTTACATTGCTTTGTCTTGTCTGAAGCCTCATGCAGCTAACAGAAAACTGTCTGTATTTAAGGTGCTCCTGCATTTGATTAAACTGCTGATAAAAGACTGCATCTGCATGAGAAGGTTTTTATACAGTGAGTGATTTTGACTGACTGCTGTTCCAAGGCAAAGATTTAGGCCTGTAGCTGAGTCAGATAAAAGCTCAAGCTGCAGAGGCAAAGACTCTCCTACAAGTCTCAAGGTTATTCAATGGACTGGATAAACTGCAACCCTCCCACATAATCAAGCTTGGGGAAAGATTCTCACTCTCTGCATTTCAGCAAGCTCCATTTCCTTTGGTGAAAGTTTCCAGGAAACAGTTCAAAGATGTGGTGCAAAAGTGGTTCTTGGACTCTGGGGATGACCCTTCTGACTGATGAATATCTTTGGTCACTGCAGGTTGAACTTTCCAGAGACATAAATCTGTTGGGAAATGTCATAGCTCAACAGCGTGAATCGAGAATGGGAAAATACGTTCTTTCATTTCATCTGCCAAGTATGCACTTGGCCAGCTTTAAGATGCTAAATCATCTGTAAACAATGCAAACTTGGACTCTTTTAGATGTTGTTCTCTCAGGAATGGTAGATTTTCTATATTAGTTGATCTATTCTAGAGATAGAAATTCATAAATTAAAGATAAGGTTCAGCTAACAGATATACTTGCCTACAATTCAAATGTCTACACCTACCAAATAAGCAGACATCTATTACTTTTTTATGACTGTAATAGGATGAAGCCTAGAGAAAAAAGCTAGAGATTGGTCCCACATCTACCACTCAGAATTTCTTCTGCACCTTAGAGATCTCCAAAGGGAATGAGTTGCTAGAAATGCTGGAAGGAGTGACCCATTGCCTTGCTTCTGTCCATGGACATATGTCAAGACCCATAACAATATTCTGCATATGATGAATTTTTCAAGAAGCTGAAGTTACTTTAAATGTAAGAAAATTGGAGAAACCACACTTGTTGTTCTACAAAACCATGAATGTTATTATTTAAGTGAATAAGAGCAAACCCAAAGCCATTATCAGATGGTTGAGCCTACAATGTTACTAGGCTTAGGAAATATTTATCTTGTTTCATTAATGCATATTTTTTCACAGTAGTGCTAATATCTTACAACCTTTAGAAAAAGTGGAGTACTCAAGACAGAAGGAATTGGGGACATCTACAAAAGGAGGCATTTTTACAAGTTCAAACAGATGCTTAATTCTGTTCCCTGTTTATCCATTGTCAGATTATGTGAACAAACCATCATCTCACCTAATGAGAGCTCAGCTGAGATGCAAGCTCTCTAGTTTGAGCAACAGAAAAGATTAACTATGTATGCACAAAGAATGCCTTCAATCCAAAGAATCAAATATGTTAACATTAAAATCTATGTTTGGGCAGTCATCTGGAAATGTTAGTAATTTCAGACCATCACTCAGTGTATCATGACCACACACCACATTACCTACAGTCATTTCCAGACTGGTCATGTCTTTCTGAAGTGCTATCAGTCAAAGCTCAACCAAACATCTTCTCTTTTACAACATTCCCTTCCCTCAGTAGCCAACTGTTTACCACCATCTCAAGAGGTGCACTGGCCAGGAGCTGGGCACATAGATGTGAGGCTTAATTTCCACAGTGCCTAAAGATGGCTGAAATTTAGTTATCTCACCTGCCTGACACCTTCTCATCCAGTGGCTCCAGGAAAACTGGCTCCCAAAGTTAAGGCATGGTGTTAGGAAAATGAGAAGCTGTGCTACTAGTGGGACCTCTGAGGAAGGACTATCTTTTCATTGGTCTTATGCATCTCCAAGCTAAAAAACTCTTTCAATATGCACCAAGGCCTCATGAAGTGTCAGTCTTGCAGCTCCAAGTTGATGCCAGCTGAGGCAGGACTGTGAGAGCAGAGCAGCACATATAAAACCAGCTTGTATTATCTCCTTCCCTTACTTCCCCTGCTTTATTTGGAAGCTGGGATATTTCACCTGATGTTTTAGTCTAGCTGAGACTGCACATCTCTCTCTTTCTCCAGATGTGGCTTATCATCCCATGGAATTCAGAGAAAGAATATTACCTGTTTGGGAAGTAACTAACAGCAATAACAGAAATTACTTCAGGCATTGTGGAGAATGATTTCTCCCACCCACGTGAGGCCAGTTGGTGTGAATTTGTGTTATATTCACTGCTTGTATTCCAGCATCCTCCAGGCTGGTGATTAAATGGTGCAAAGCACTGCTGAAGCACTATATTTGCATCAGGTACAACCAAAACTGATGGTCCCTTCCACTAGCAGTGCTGGTTACATTTTCTTGTTTGTGAGATATATGAAGAGTATCTGTTTGTTAAAACCTCAGCCTGGTTTTGCAGTATCAGCCTTCTTTCATTTCACAAGTTAATCTGGCTTTTTAATCAAGGCAATTATGAGTGTCTGGAGAGTGGAACCACAAAGTGAGTGCTGTGGTCTTTGCACCAGACATGAGGACAGAGTTAACAGATGCCCTGCTAACTCATAGCTGAGACGAACTGATATCACCTTTTGTTTTTTGGGTTTTTTTTTTGTTTTGCAGTACACAGCATCCCATTTAATTTAATCCATTTTATATCTCTCACCATAAAAACTTGCACATCACATAACTAGTGTGAAAACGAACTAGTGCAAGAGGTGTAGAGTTAAAGTTAACCCTGTTTTAACAATCTTTCAGTTTGCTAGTCATCAAAATTTTATTCTGAGTCTCTAAGTAACCAGAATTCTTTAACGCAAAACTCTTAATTATTTTTTTGTTGTTTAAAGGGGACTAAATCTGAATCTTTTCTTAAATTTTACGGGGGAGATCTTCTGTTCCCCTGTCACAGAGGAAAGTGCTGCAGTATGACAGCATTATATTTAAGGGGTTTCAAGCACAAAGCAAAGGAAAAAAATGCCAGTTTAACTATTTGTTTTATATCATATATTAAGACTCAATTTAGCTGGGGAAAGGGATATGACACGTGGTTTGAAATGTGTGATGGTGACAGTAAAACTAATACTTGCATCTTATGAATATTAATAGCAATTAAGAGACTCATTTTCTATTCTTTCAAATTTGAAGGCAGGCAATTCACTGAGCACTGTATGCAAATAGACAAGAAGGTAATACTTAGGTTGCTAGAAATCTTTCATACTTGTGCTACTTTCTTCTAAGAATAATTTTTCATTGTATTTTTTATGTTTCTATGGCTTTCAGATAACTTGAGACAGTAGTCACATTAATATCTGTAAATTTTTCCTTATGTTGACTAAAGGACTAGGAAAGGTATCTACTTTTGTCTCAAAGTTACTGAATTTTAATCTCCATGAGATTCTCATTTTAGTGTCTTCTTCATATTTTTCTTCTTTTGATATTCACTATATTATGAGGTACTCACTGAATGATAACCAGGATAGGGACAAGCCTAGACTAAAAAAAGTATCCACATTTTGTATACCACACACTATTGCTGTCTACATCTGAGGTCTTTGTGTGCACCTTGTCAGATTTTTCAGTTGTCTGGTGTGATATTCAATATCCTTGTGCTCTCTCTGAGTTGCAAAAAATCCATTTGGCACTATCTGTTCTGCCTGATAGGGATTTAGAGCTTGAGTCTGTGCTGCCCCTCTGAGCTGCTGACTATTTGTTAAGTAGTGCCTACAAACAGGCACTACTTAACAAATAGTCAGCAGCACAGAGGGGCAGCACATTCCTCCAGCTAAGAGAGCTTTTGATGCGTTTTAGCCCTGTCATTTGTCTATTCCCTTGAAGTCTTCAATTAAAATCCTGATGCAAACTGAAAGAGTAATTGTAGCAGAGCATCTAAGTTGGATTTCAAAATGCTTCTGAAAATGGACAGTGTGTTGTTTAAGTCACAGGAGCAATTAAAAAAAAACTTAGGAGCTCCTTGTGTCCACATCACATGCTGTTCTCACTTCATGAGATGACTCTGTGCTCCTATTATTAGTACAAATGGAACTCAGTGGTCTCTGACTCTGTCTTGGGGTTTAGCCCCAAAGTCTGCCATAACACAGACATTTTGGGAATCTTCTATCTCACTTTTTACATTTGGTACCTGAACTCAAGGTGGTTCAAAGCAGGGCACTAAGGAAGATAGATTCCCAAGAAAGGTGGCAGTAGGGAGGAGAAGGGAGGTAACTGGCACTACCAATATGTGGGTGCAATTCAGCTGCATAGACATAGGTGTTCAGTGCCATTAAAAGTTCCAGGGATCCCACCTGGCCTCCACCTGCCTTCCCAGGCAGCATTCTCTTGTAAGTCTTGTGTGGTACCTGCAAGTCACATACAAATGTCTCAAGTGGCAAAGGCTGTGACAAATTACATTAGACACCTGCTTAAACAACCTCATTCCTCCTTCAGCAAGGAGTCTTTTTATAGACTCCTTTGGTTTTCCTTATCATCTATTAGAGCAAGCAGTGATTGATTGATTAATTACAGTAATAATAATCCTTTTCTACAATTTAAGGATATTTGTTTTCCCTAGCCTAATTCATAACTCACATGTGTGGTTTTATGAATACTTTAAAAAAGCAACAAAAACCCTTTTTAAATTAATAGGCTTAATTCTCTCTAACTGTTGAAACAACAACATCATAAGAAGTTTGATGATTGAGTTCAACCATATACAGGGGATTATCAATTCATTTCCATCTCCAGCACTTAAAATATTTTACTGCATATGGGTACCCATAAAGAATATGCCAATATCAGAATTGAATATCGTATATGTAATTGTTTTCTTTCCTATGGAGACTTTTCTTCAAAATTCATTTTGGAGTCACTTTTTTTTTTGAAATCCACACATTACACAGAAATTAAGGAAGAATCTAAAAAGAACACCAATTTTCATTTTGCTTTGATAACATCCATATTTATACACAGGAAACAGCTCACAATACTCGTGGTTTATGGCACTTACTTAATTTTGAAAGAAAGTCACATTTGGTTACGCTATATTTTGATCTATGATTATCAGTCCCAAGAATGACAATGTGTCCTTGTTACTTGTAAGAGCAAAATACTGGACAGATAAATAGGTGAAATTCTGGGTTACGTAAGTGTGCCACATGATCTTCTGCAGGAGAGAGTATATGAGCAGGTCTGCTTATATGTGGTAAGTGTTTTCTAATATTTAAGCCATTAGAGCAACTTTTCCAAAACCAACTATGGAAAGCTGAAGATATTTGATTAGAGGTGGCTGAGGTCTGAACATGCCCAGCCATGCCAGATTCCACATGTACAGCACTTACTGTCTTTTATCCAGCTGTTTTACCTTTGACCAGATTCTGCCTTCAGTTATGTTTTTGTTTAACCCAGAATCCAATGATGAAGTAATTTGATGGGAAGAGAGGGTTTAAGGGAAATATGATCTATGATAATATAAAAATCCTGTCTCTTATGGAAAAATGCAACACAAACTGTAAACACAAGGCACACACACCCTGTCTAACCTAAGACACTGGCCTCAGTCTCTTCTAGAAAGAGTAAATGGTGACATTCTGGTGCTCAAAGGTGCTATATCTTTAGCAGAAAATGAAATCATACAGAAATCAAGAAATATGGTAAAGTAAAATGTGAAAGAGTAAAGGTGAAAAAGCAAAGAGATCATTTGGACACAAATTATTCGAGTATGTGCAGTCTCATATTCCTACTAATTCAAGGTCTGACTCCATGGAAAAATGGCCACAAAGGCCAAAAGCATAGACAAGGATACTAAAACTATGACATAATTATTTCAGTATGCAAAATATAAAGGCAGAAAAAAATGTTAAATTATTTATTCTCTCCACTATCACATTCTGATACACCTTTATCCAATTTGAGTGTTCATATTGAAGTAAACACTTGTTTTGTGTATGAAAGTTCTAGGAAGCCCATAAATTCATTCTTCAGTCTGCACATCATCATGTAAAATCTGCAGATTCTGCTACTAGGACATTTAACATAGACCAGGAGATGATAAATATATTGTCATAATCCTCACATTTATTAGGACAGTTTTTGTAAGTTTTGCGAGTTGCCACTTGAGTAAGCAGCATGCACTGAACTGAGTAGCTGCCAGAAATGCTGCAGTTGCAGAAATTACTTTTCTTCTATCAAATGTAATTGACATCTATCTCACATGATTTGGCTATTTGTATGAACAGACAAAAATATACATTGAAAATAATATTCATCATCTCCTCATGTACTGTTTCATTCAATAAATAATGATGCTTTGTTTCTTTTGAAGAGTGATCTATGAGGTCAGAAAGAGATTCTCGTGATAGGAAAAGATGACAGGGAAAGTGAGAATTTCATAATGCATGATGAAAATAATCTAGAATTGTACTTTTCAATATTGTCAGCCATGCCACATTTGAATTTCGTTTGTTTTGGCATATAAGGCTTTATTTGACCATTCCATTATCAAAACAAAAAGTAAGTATTTAGGTGAGATTCAGATTTTTATTTTAATTTAGTATTAAAAAATTAGTAGATTGATGTATATTCAGCTCTGCCTCCACACTTGTGCAACCAAATACAATTTGTACCTACATTAAAATCTGAGAATTCAAAAATTCCACTCATTTTTTGCCTTTAACCACTTTTGAGAACAAATTTTAAATTCTTTAAGAAATTAAGAATAAATTAAGGAATTAATTTTAAGATACAATTTCTGCTGTACATTTAGAATGGCAAATATCTGTTTTGACAGTTAGTAAATATTTTGCTTTAACATATTAGTTTACATCCGTGTACCTGAATTTCCCATCCAAAAGGAGAAATAGTCTTTTTAGAACTTAGTAATGTCCAATAATTACTGAAGTTAGCAACTCCCATCATAACTGCTAAAAGTATAAATGAAGAGAAACCTAATGGAGTTCAGCTTAAGGCCAAATACTGTCAAAGTCCAATTGTGCAGCATATATTAAAAGAGAAATCTGTGTTCAATCGCACATGGGTCAATATTTTTGTCAGTGCTCTGACTTGTATCATTTGATGCATGGCGTGGAGTGAAACTATCCAGAGTTGCATCAGAGATAACAAAACATTTCCAGGCATATAAATCATATTTGAGGAGCTTTGCAAACCTTTAAGTAATGGGGAGTTACAGAGACATTTGAGGCCATTTTATTAGAAGTTCACTTCTACAAGCATCTTTCACTGTCTGTTGCCAGAATCAGGATATTAGCACAGATGCACCTCTCACCTGACCCTGTTTAGCTGCTCACATGGCCTTTATAAGAAGAGCAAGGTTTATTCCAGCACTCATGCGACTGCCTCTTTGTAATTGATGACTCTGACATTTAAAAAATGGCTTGTTTGTTTAAAGACCTGTAATGAAAATTTCTCAATGACATAAGGAGCACTTTTCCAACCAGGAGGTGGGCAGGAAGTGAATCCTGATGGTAAGTGAGAAACCCTTGGAAAAAATTCTTCCAGCCTTTTCTCTCTCTGCCCCACAAGTCTTCTCCCCTCCAGCAATCACATAAGTGTAGCACTATCACTGAGTTGGTAGATGGAGGTGGAGCTCGAGGTGCCCTGCTGCTCCCAAAATTTCTGTGTGTGCAGCAGTGGGAGCTGCCTGGGCACTGCTGGCTCCTCCTCAGCTCCTCCTTCAGCAGGTACCAGAGGGAAGCAGTGCCACGGGGGAGAGCCAGGGTGCCCTAAACACTGCTCTGATGCCATGCCCAGATAAGTGAGGGCTGTGTGCAGAGCTTAGAAAAATTCTTGGTGTCTGGGTCTTGGCTGTCAGCCTCAGGAGGTCACTGGCTGGTGGAGAGGGGAGAAGAGGGTCCAATCTCCAGAGACTGGGTGAAGAACAGAGAGAAAACTGACTGCAATAGGATATGCTGGAGCTGAGGATGACATAATTTGTTTTTGTTCTGCAGGGAGGCAGGGAGAAAAGGCAGTAATTTCATGCTAGAAATGGCTGAAGAGTGGGTGTTTCTATGCATGTGTGAGTGTGTAGGAGGCAGGAGGGGGAGGGCAAGGTTCTAAGGAAAAGAAGAAAGGAGCTCTGCAAGAAAGGTCTGAGAGCACTGATGTGAGTACAGATCTTTTAAACACTGGCAGTTTCACTCCTTTTGATGTTTTTCTTTCTTCTTTAGCTCCAAATGGAAGTAAATTAAAATTCTTTGTATTAAACTAATCTCTTCTGCATTACAATCAGCATCATTGTATGCAGTATTTACTGAGACTTTCTTTGCCAAACTGAGCATCACCTCTAGTACTGCTGGGAAAAGTCAGATAATACTGGACACCCTGTCTTGATAGGTGTTCCTTGAGAATTTTTTCATAGGCTAAAAGTCAGTCATGAAGCATGTTAAACTGTGCTGCTGCTCTGTTATTTGTGATCTCCTCTATTCCACCTTTACATAAACGAAATAGCAAGTCTCAATAAGCAATGGCTATCAGCAGTTCATGATTATTGGCCTGAAATCTGCCTTTGAATCCTGAAACCCATCAGTTCTGAAGACACTGTCAGAGCTAAGCCTGTAACATAGTAAAGGGCTGAAAGAGCACTGAAAAAATTGGTTGTTTTGCAATGAGGTGGTTGAAAAAATGCATCAGAAAGAGGTGGGAAATGGGAAAATGTGGAAATTGAGCTAATGATGAGAACTTGACAGAGTAAGGAGAAAGTGGAGAAGCATCATTATGTGGGACTGACAGACACAGTAGATATGTGGGGCAGCATTGATCATACCCCCCTCACTAGCAGGTTACCAGGATTATTCTCCTGATGTTGGTGCACCAATGCTCTTGGTGCTTGTCTTGTTTGTTGCAGTCTGGTTGACTTCTTGCACTGAAACTTCCACAAAGGTTTGTGTGCCACACAGCAGCCTGGTGTGCTCGGGCAGGTTTTCCTCAGGCAGCTTAAGAGGAACACATCCATCCAGAGCAAGGACACTGCCTCCTGTCAGACCTTGTCACTGGCACTGGAAACCACACATGTATCCAACCTTGTTTATTTGACAAGGGGGATTGAGGGTGGATTCGTCTGTCAAATTCCACAGGAAAGTCATGCAACATGGCAGTGCTACACGTGGTGGGAAAATATTGATCACATTTATGTGTTTGTACTTTTAGCATCACTTTAGAAGTTTGTTTTATTTTAATGGGAGGGAGTTGTTCTAATACAGATGGGAGAAGTTGAAAACACTCGTGTCATCTCTGGTCATTTTCTAGACAGGTCACAATGGCAGCATCCTTACTCAGAGTTCAAAAAAAAACTTCATATTTTTGGCAGATTTTTTTTTTTAGTCTGTCTTGTTCCAATTATTTTCTGCATATCAGACAAGAGTGTATTTTTTTAGGCCAAATTTGATTGCATCAAAAGAAAATGCTATGCTGTTGACTATTATATAAGAGTTTCAACTGTTTCTAGCACAGTTGAAAAAGTAGCTCTGAATTGTTTGGGGAAATAGGGATAATAAGAAGAATTATACTTGAGCAATTGTTTATGCCAAAAATTACTCTCCAGCCAAGATGCTGAGCGGATGGATTTTTATTTTAAACAGTGCAGTGTTGTAAATACTAACTTTCAAAAGTCCGTTCAGTTCTGAAAGCAGGATTGTGATACCTTAATCATTTCTTTTGCTACAAGAGTAATGAATTCATCTTTGCTAGGGCATAATACTTGTAATCTCCAGTCAACTGGAAGTAATATTTTTCAAAAAATGTTGGGGCATAGTAAAAAAAATTCAAATTGAAAATATTACGAGCTTGAGAACATTTAGTGAAAAAACAAAATCGCAATATTTCCTAATTTTAGAGGGTTTTTAAATTTACCTATTGCAGAAAAATTGCCACAGACTGGGAAAATCTTCTACCTAACCCCAAGCTAGGTGGGTATCAGCCTGGTCCCAGGTATATAGGATTTCATCTTATCCACATAAAAATATAACCACACTTAGATGTTAGTTTCATTTTGCCTGTATGTGTCAGAATCAGGTGCTATTTTTTTTCTCTAGTATAATTTCTGTGTTAAGCATGCTTTACCACAGGCTGGCAGAAAAAGCCAGGCTTTCCCTGATTTGGGTCTCCAGTTAAGTTGTGCAGTACTGGCAGTGGCCATAGCAAGCTAAATCAGGCTGTCTGTCTCTCCCTCTCTCTCACATAACAGGAAAACTGCTGTGGGAAACAGCCTGGCCAAGTATGGGGAAAAGGAGAGACTAGAACAAAGCCCCTATAGCAAAGAATAAAATACAAAGTGTGATCTCAGTAAAGATTGTATTGAAATCTGTTTGCCCAGTGCAAACACAATTAAGACAATGTAGACAACCTTTAATCTATCATTTTCCAAAAGATCACCCCAAATTTGGAGTATATAATAGAAATCATAAAAGACAGTTGAAACAACCTCTCTCAGAGTCAAGACTGGAGGGAGAAAGTCAGTGTGGTTAATCAGTTTCTGACAGCAGTCCCATGACAATGCAAGCAGCCCTGTCCAGCTGACAAGCAGAGTGATGCATGATACCTGTACAGTACAATTGCATCCACTTCAACAGACTGCAGCAAGATTTTTACTCTTTCTTGCAGTGACAGCAAGTTCTTCTCCCAAATACTAGAAATTACATGAGATACAACATTTTTGTGACCTCAGTTTGCATCCTGCAATAGCAGGGTTTAGGGACAGGCTAAATATCAAACCTGTTCCTCAGAGTAATTTAAATTTCTCATGCACCATAGCCTTACTATTTTATTGCTATTAGTGCTGGAGTTAGATATTCTTTTATATCCCATTTTATGTGTAACAGAGAAAAATCACATTAAGCTCATATAATTTCCATTCATTTTTCTTTCATTTCTTTGCATTTCAGTCAATTTGGTGCAACAGTATTATCCTTCCATTAGTTAAAGGCACACCTCGTATTTTTGTGTCTGAATTAAGCAATGCATCTGTCTTTTAATTTGGGAGAGTGAGAGGTTTGAGGAAATTGCAGAATGCTCATGTAACTAATTTCTCTTTTAATGGAAACAGTTTTTAATCTCTTTCACATGTCGTGTTGGTATCTTAGCACATCTGGGTCTTACTTAGGTATTCAAAGTCCTTGTTATGCCTCGAGAGCATCCTTCCCAAAAGGATTCTATTTGAGCAAGTGAAAAAGAGGAATATATTATCATTCATCTTAAACAGTCTTGTTTTTGCAGATTCCCTTTAACTACACAAAAATCACTATACAGATAAGTACTCATTCTACTTTTTAAGGCTGGGGGGAGGGCAAGCAAGAATCCTTCAGGAGAAGAAATGTGGGGTGAAGAAGAGTGGGTAAGAGAGAGCTGAGAAAATATTTAGCTCTGATCCAAAGTAGAACCTGCATAGACTCCAGTGGAACAGAAGCACATCTGTTATGTGCAAACAGTTCTTCCCTGTGCTGCAGAAGGCTTGCCGTTGGACCTGAACCTCATGTGTGCTATTACTCATTTTAATGATGATATTTTTCTGAATGATAGGACAAAGCCATTAATAGGTTTGGGGAGAGTGCTCTTTGTAAGATTATCTGTGGACTGGCAAGGGCTGTGCAAATACAGAAATACCTTCCAGCTGCCTTGGCCAGCGTGGGGGTCAGTAGGCACTGTCAGAGGGATTTGTCTCACAATTTTTTCACATCATTATATTCCTCCTTCCATTGCTGCTAGTATTTGTTTTTTCTCTATTTCCATCACTTAATTGACACTATCAGTTCCAATACTCCCTCGTGCTAGGCTGGCTTTGAGGAGTCTCTGGTGCTATGGGGCTCTTTCTGATACCAGACATGTGGGCAGGTGCTCTCTGCTCTGAGGGTGAAGGTTGTCCTGTGCCTTCAAGCCCAGTGAACACAGTTGGAAGAAAATGTGCCACCTCTGCTTATCAGAAGCTCTGCACCAGAGAAACAGCTCTGCTTGCTGTTCTATAAATTCCAGACTGCCTTAGAATCCAGAACATGCTCTCCATGTTTTAGAGTAGATGGACCACTTATTCTCCTGCTAAATCAGTACTGTTTTTGAAGCTAGCTGAAGATATATGAATAAGTGTGAAAATACACATACTTCTGTTTTCAAAAAGTACCTTTTAGATGAGTTCTACTGGGTGGAACTGTGGCATTCAGCATTTAGTTTGCAGCTCATTGCAATAAATCTGGGAGGACAGTGAAGTCAGAGAACGAAAATGTGGTCACTGCTAATATCAGAGTTACTGTCCTCTCTTTTTTTGGTGTCTGTCACGTAACAAATAAGCATGCTGAGAAGCATTCACACTAGTTATCCCAAGCACATTGAACAATTCATAGAAGTAGTGTTAGGAATCGTGCTATAGGGACATTACCAACATGGTATCAAATTTTTTTTTCATAAACCTCTTCCACAGTCCCAGTTAATCAGATTACTCCTTGCCATGGGAGTGCTGTTACAATAATTTTGTCATAACAGATAAAAATAGATGTGGTTTTGGAGGGATAGTGAAAAGACTGGATAGTTTCAATCTAAATAAAAATAAAATTATGGAACTCTTCATAATTTGTTTCTTCACAGTGTTTAATTGTAATTTTACGTACTATTTAATGCTGAAAGACTTGAAAATGTTTCAAAAGCAGTTTACAGTATTACAGGGTCACTAGATGTTTAATAGATTGATTGATTGGGTCATCTTTATGTATGTAAAATTTCTCAAGGCTAAACAATTTGACGCTTCCTTGCTGAGAACAGCTAAAGGACTGTCAGTTTCAAAATTATGCAAAAAACATAATGTATTAACTAATAATGGAAGAAAATTGGGGACAAATTTTATTTTGTAATTAGAACAGTACATTTTTATCAATTATTGTAAAAGCTTGTTCTATTTTGTGAATTGGTTTATTCTTCTTTATTTTTTATTGTATTGAACTGGTATAAACTGGTATACTCTTTGGTATATCATCATAAAATCCATGAAATCAAAATGCACTAGGTCAAACAAACACTGAATTCATTCACCCAGCAATGCTTAACTTTGCTGTTAGGACAGTATTATTTATGGTGATGTCTCTTTTCTTAGTGTCAGCAGCCCCATCTTTGGTTTGAGTGGTTCATAAAGACAACCTTGAGGTTTTTTCTGAGCTCATAGTTTATAGTAAAAGCAGAGAGAACTAAAATAGACAAGAAGCCATACTTTCATTTTATACCCAAGGTTGTTTGCATTTTTTTTAGTTTGATCTTAGGTACCTGAGTTTCTCTGCTTATAATCCCCATTGGAAGTAATGACTGTGTAATTTAACTGTATTTCTAAGATTTGTAGTTGATATATAAGCAGTTGACACCTGACTATGTCTTTTGTCTGGAAACCATTTTCAGGTTGTGCCTGTAGGTGAGCACTGCTTATATACAAGTATGAAAAATTAATAATTTCATACTTAAAATGCCATAAGAAGCAGAAGTAACTAAAGTTTTAATATAAATTGCCCTCCATTTTAAAAACATCAACTTTTAGAGCAGGATTCAGTAGTATACTCCTGTCTGTTTGTGCCTTCCTGAAGCAGGACTGGGCTCGTAGACAGGCAGGAGTTAGGGTTTTTTTAAAGACAGGGAGGAAAAAAGCCCTCAGTGCACAGCAATTTCTGCTTTCTCTCTCACTCTGCCGCTGGAATTCATGTCCCACATTCCTCCTGCTCCTTCCATTCCTGAGCCCCACATCACACACACTCATCCATCCATTGCTCACCCTTAGTTATCCCCTGTCTCCAGTGTGCTGTATCCATTAACACATGGCACTCTTGTCCTTCTCCGTGCACTTCTCATGCAACATTTCTTAGAAGGAAGTTTATGGAGTGGCAGTCCCACTTCACACCATTTTTACAGGCTTTTCCTGTAAAGAG
This sequence comes from Haemorhous mexicanus, assembly GCF_027477595.1. NCBI lineage: Eukaryota > Metazoa > Chordata > Aves > Passeriformes > Fringillidae > Haemorhous > Haemorhous mexicanus. The sequence goes on along the minus strand of NC_082345.1, from coordinate 64,391,860 downwards.
GAGGAATATAATATGCTTGAGAGAACTTTTCCAAGAATCACCTTCAAAGACTATGGCTACCATTTCCAATGGGATGGGAGACTGCAACTGGATCTCACTTTCTGATGGACACAGAAGCAATACACTCTCAGGACTGATGGTGCCACCTACTTTGTCAGGAGCAGGGTAGAAATATTGTGTGGAAGCAAATGACATGAAGTGGTAGCCTTCTGAGGAAAAATCAGATACAATGATAATTTTGGGAAAGGGTTTTTAATTACCCTGGGATGATTCACGGGAACATTGGGAGATGGCAGACATAGTGTGAGACTGCTTTTTCATGGTCTGAACAAATAGTCTGATGTGGCATCACAGTCATTCATAATAACACATTTTAATTTACTTTTATTCATTAGCTAATTTAAAAATTAATATAGATAGATATCCAGAAAATTAAGTCTTTGCTAAAGGGGAAGATATGGCTGTTCACATCAAACAGGGTTAATGCCCCTTTATATATAAAATCTGAGATTTGACTACTGAACAGCAATTGATGCATCCATATTGCAGCAGTCTGGGGCAAGTTCTGGAATCCAAACATTCAGCTAAACCCCTACATTGCAATGAAAAATGACTGAGTACTTGCCCTGCAATGGTGTTGTAATTGGTTAAATATTTACGATATTGGAAATTAAGTTCCAACAATATAGTGACTTTTCAGTGTTATAAACCATACTAGAGCACAAAAAATTCTCTTCTCTCTCAGAAACCAAAACACAAAGTAGAGAAGGTGGATGAGACATAAAAGGAGGAAGAGTAAACTGGTGGGAGATTGGATAATCCTCATAAAAGGGGAATGTGATTCTTAGCCAAAAAGCTATAAGGCTAGAAAGTGTCCTTTTCCTAACTATAATAAGGCTGGAGTTTTCTGTCTGTTATAAAGCAATTTTAAAGAAAGACCTTGGTGGGACTCATGTTAATGATTTTGCCTCCTTACAAAAAAAAAAAGATATTATGCAAGCTGAATTTTGTAGTTTATACTCAGTGTAGTATTCAGAAATGAGCCAAAAGCAAAAGTATAATTACTCAGTGGTGAAGGTGTTAAATTGTTTTGCAAAGAGTAAAAATATTTTGTCCTTGAAAATGAGTGCTTGGCAGTGCAAGAGGCTCTAGAGATATTAAGGCAACCAACATTTGCTTGGAAGGAAGGTCAGTTTGATAATACATTACCCTCTATTAACCTGAAAAATACTGTAAAACCTTAGAGAACCTAAAGGAACTCCACTATTTATCTTTACCATGCAATTTTAAAGCAAGTAATATATTCATACATGTCTTAAAAACTGTTGAGTAGATCTTTTGTTATAGAAATTATGTGAGAAGCTCTCTGAAGTTAAGGTAATTATTTTTGTAGATAATTTTACTATCAAAAAAGAAAGAAAATATAGAAGTAATACATAAGGTAAGCCCATATAAACTAAAATTTAAATGACCTTTATAAAACTTAGGAGTAGAAAATTCGTTATATATTAGCCATACATTTGTATAAGCATATGTTAATGAATCAGTAATCAAATATAGCTCCATTTCAAATGCACTAAGTTATTTATATGTAGTAAAATATCAAAAAAAAATCCCTTTATTTAGCTGGAAATTATTTCACTGTTTTGATACATTCAATTTCTTCTTGGTAAAATGCTTCTTGTCTTTAATTTTGATTAAAAGCATTAATCTGTAGTTATCCAGACCTCTTTTGAAATATCTGTTTCTGAAAGGTGCTGACCTTGTAAACCCAGTTGACTACTTTCAAGACAGAGCAAGATTTGAGGATTTATATATATCTACATAGATATATTCTGAATTTCTGGTTTGGCATGACAGGAGAAGCTCCAATAACTAGGGTGAAGCAGTGAATGAGCACACATATCATTACAACTAATGGCATGATTAGGATGTTAATCACTCAGATTCTTCAGCATAAAGTTTGGTAGTGAATTTTTAGCATAAAAAGTAGCATCAGGGACAACAGCAAGGATTTCTTTTGGGAAGAATGTGGATATTATTATTATTATTATTATTATTGTATATTATTATTATTGTAGATTTAAATTGCTAATCAATACATCAGAGCAGCACCTTCAGATTTGGTGCCTGGCATTTGACTCCACATCCACGGTTTGGATCTGAAATAAGGACACTGACTGCTGGCAGCTCATGTTGATCTCAATCAGCATAATGTGGACTTGAGCAATGAACACACAAAACATCCACAAATCAAGGCTGTAAGTCCTAGCCTTAAATTAAATTAATAACCTGACTGATAATCAAATCAGATTTGTACTGGTCTCAGAGATTCAGCAGGGGAATTAGGCACCTGGATGCGCACGGTGTGAGTGTAGCAGGAAAAACAAAGTATTGATCAAACAATGATGAAAATCGTAGTTTTACCAAATAGATAACAGTTATAAAAGTGACCCACTTCTGGCAGTAATGCCCACTGCAGTTACAAGGAATCTCCTTGGAAACCATAATATCTCTAAAATAGAAATGAATTTTCAAGTTGTACCTCTATAGATTTTAAATAGAGATGAATCCTACTCATCTATCTTTGCACATATTTTTTAAGTGTCCAACAAAGTGCTGTTGCTTTCACAAATTACTAATTTAGTGTGTGGCTAGTTATTCTTGTCCTCATGGTGCTAGCATTACTCAAAGAAATAAAATAGCTCTATTAACCATTTCAGTTCACATGACTGCCTATTACTAAAAATTCCCAGTAACATTTATATTTATATTTCAACATATGAAGGCATTTGTCACTGTGCTGCAGCATCTTTATAAATGTTCCATCTAATTCCTCACCTCATCCATCTCCCTTTTTACTTCCTGGCAGTTTATGTCAGGAATCAGCAGTGGCAATGGTGTGCAGTTGACAGTGCTGCTGAAAATGTCTTCCACCAGGGACAGGTGGCACATGGCCAGGATTCCCAGTGGGGCACAGGGGCTGCTTGGTATTTACATCATGCTTTTCCATACCCTTCTGCCTTTAGGCTGCTGGGAGGCTGGCTGGGCTACTTTCCTCCTCCTGGGAGCCATTACCTAGATAAATGTGATGCGCTGCCTACAGAAATCAAATGTGCCTACAAAAGCAAATGTGTTGTAAATTCTGACCTCCTTTTTCTAAAGAAAAAGAAGGGTTTCATTTCTTCATGAGCCTCTGCACACAGTGACACCCTCCGAAGTGATCCCAAATAGCTATGCAAACGTGGCATACATTTTTTATCTCGCTCTTCAGATCCACTGACGCTCTGTCACGCAGTTCATTCACACCAGGCATTTCAAGATGCACAAGTAGTTCCTGCAAGCAAAGCTTAGACAGAACAAGCTTATATAATTTGTAAATATGAGGCTACCTTGAAAATTGGACCTTTTTCTCTTTATGTGGTCTTGCCTCCAATATACTTGCCATCTTTTAAGTAATTAGTTTTTTTGTAAAGTAGCAGTTTCAACATCCATGCTATGCTTTCAGATGCTTGAAGAAGTGAAAACTGTTTCTAGGAAGAAAATTTGCCTACTCTTTACTGCTTTATGACCAGCATTCATTTAAGTATGCTTTTGCTGTTGCATTACTTACATTTTTTAATCTACAATGTTGCATGTTTACTAGATCAGCAGATAATCGAGGTCTTTAGATTTTTCTGGAATGTATTTTATTTCTCTCCCAAATAAATGCCTCTATATAAATAGCTTTTACCACTATATGCAAAATACAAATAAAATGGAAATAGTTTCTTCTACCAATCCACATCTGCCTGAGTGTAATTACAGGATACATGCTGGTTAAGCACAAAAATTTTAAATAGACAGCTTTTTAATTAAGCATATGCATTGGGTCATAGTAGAATTAAAATGGGTTCTAAAAAATTGCTCATACAAAAATGGCACCTGCTTACTCAACAGATCTGAGTCTTGGTAAAGTTGCAGACAAGTGTCTGTGTCACATATTTGTGTTGGCCCCTGAGGCAAAGTTCAGAGCCAGTGCTCAGTCCTTCGTGATGGGAATGGTGAAGTCCAGTGATGGGAACAGATTTTAGCCCAAGTTATCACCCCTACAATGTTGTTTGTACAAGTACTGGCTCAAATCTGACAAATAGATGATTTATATCTGTTGTTCAGGTTTCAGAAAGAGGAAAATCTAAGCCTATTTTATGCCAGCTTGACTGCCTGAATGCCTAGGAATACATGTTGGCTTGACTTTTGTCTGATTTAAAGAAATAATAAATTTTAATAATAATAATTAATGATTGATTGAATAAATAATAGTTTTATTATTATCATATATTATTATCATTTTCCCCCTTGAACCAGAGTTCAGTGAGTGAAAGAAGGATCTGTGGAGAGTGGTTACCTGTCACACACAAGTAAAACTTTCTATATGTGATGAAGCCTGGGAAATGGGTCTTCCATGCCAGTATGAGCAGTGATATTTTAATGGACTATTTAGTGTTCTCACATACCAGCAAGTGGTCCTGAAACTATTTCTGAATGCAGAGGCAGCTCTCCATTATGTCTCCCAGCAGCTCTTTTCATTTCACTGAGGCTGCTGCAGTACTGTCTATCAGAGAAAGTTGTTATAAAGCTGATAATAACGTGGTCAGTTTTAAATTTAGCTCTTTTCATCAGTAGCTGTAGTTATTGAGTTATTGGATGCATGTACTTCTCCCCAGGTTGCCTTTTTGATATGTTTTAGCAGTTAATCTAATGTTCCTCTTTAGAAGTACTAAGTAAGTATTTTCTTGGCAGGTGTTTTAAGTATTTCAGTGCTAATATGCAATAGTCATCTTACACTGCAATCTCCTTTAAGAAGCTGTTGTAATTCCAAATTTCTTATTTAAAAATAAGGGTAATTTTATACTGAGTATTAACAAAATTAGGGCCTTCTTCTTTTTCTTTTTTTAAATTTTAAGACTAATCAGGCTACCATGAACTATGGGACACTAGGCTTTATCTTTTGCCCATAAAAGTCAGGCCATCAGACCTCAGCAGCTAGAACTTAGCTTAGGTTTAAATTTAAATAGGTTTTACAGGGTTCTGTGGCAAGTCAGAGTACAAGAAATCAGAGAATTTCTGTTTATGCAGAATTTTCTGAAATCTTTTACAGCCAAAAAAAACACTTCTAGCCATTTGTAATGGAAATTATTTATTCACACACTGGATTAACATCTATGGCAAGTGGAGGGAAGTTGAGTCTCAAAGTTTCAGAATGTAGTTTGCTACTGTTTAACTAAAGGATCCCTCACACACTAGTTCTCTGTGCTGCTGCCTGTAAGTGTATGTGTGAATGTGAAAATGGCTCATTTCTTACAAATCTTTGCTTCTTTCATGACCATCAATCACATGCTGTTGTTATTAAAATTACCCCCATGTTTCATATTTTGCTACTGGAAACGTGCTCAGAATTTATTATAAACAAGCTCCAGTGCCAGCAATCTTGCAGCACTCTGCAGAAAGAGAAGACAAGGTCACTGCTGAGAAGTGACAGAAATATCTGGTAATGACAGTAGAGAGTGTGGGTGGGCAGGTGAAGGGAAAGCTTCAACGATGAAGTAATCATGTATTGCTAGCTCTGAAACTGATGCAAAGTATGCATATGCAGCATTTAGATTATATGGGTGAGAAATGCAAGTGGGAATAAGTAATGCTGGAGAAGTTAGCAGAGCTTATGTGGGCTATAAATGCAGCAAAAAATTATGCTGCCCAAGTCCTGCAGAGCTGGTGTATCCTGTGCTGACTTGCCAAACCATGAGCTGGTTTTAGCACTGTTGCTATTGGCTTCTCCTGGCTGCAGGGGGGTAGCAGAGCTGTCTCCACCCCAAATCACAGCATTCTGTCATATTTTAAGCACATAAACCTAGCACTAAGAGCATGATCAAAAACCTGTCAGAAAGAATGGAGACATTTCTACTAAATTTCAATTGAAGATCTAATCTGCACTTTTTTCTCTGCATTCATACTTCAAAATTTAGTGAATTCTAATTAATAATGAGAATGACAGTCTAGTAGGCAATTAAATTCACTGAAGTACAGCCAGAAACCTAAGTGTACAAGAAACATAACTAGAAGAAATAGGCAAAATGTTTGTATACAAATGATGGGAACATAGGTAAGAAAATGGACAAACTTTACCTACAAGATGTTTACACAGAGAATCTAGGGGTAAAAAAAACATATCAGAAACAATAACTGGAGTCAAGTGAATAGTAAAGGTTCTTCAGAAAGGAGGCAAATAGAGCTGGTAGCATTGCCTGAAAATACCAGATAATTTGTGATGAAACAAGTTATGTCAATAAAACAAATTCTGTTTGGATCACGCACTTCAAGCATGAAAAAGGTTAGGGTTTTTTTCAGAATTAAAGCTTGTGGAAAATCCCCAGGGTGTCAGATGTAATTCTGAAACATTATTGTAGAGACAAATGTAAAACAGAATCTGTCATTAAAAGATGTTGAAGCTCAGAAATTTCTTCACCAGTTACTAATCCAACTAAAGATAATGACAGTACAGATCTGATTTTTGCTTTGAAATACATAGGTAGCAAAATGGAACCTCTAATCAAACATTCAGGCACTGAGTCAATTAACATTATATGACAATAAGTAATGATCAGCCGACTTTAATAAGCAAAACCAGCTCGTTAAATATATGAAATATTATGGGAGTTCATGATTTTTTCTGTGAAGAAGACATCAAATTTCATCAAGTTTAACATCCTGTGTTGTATCTGACAACAGAGGACTAGTTTCAGACATCCGGGAAGTCCCCTCCAGACCCATTTTCTTAAATTTTTCAGTTAAATGCAAGAGCCTTAACTAAATCCGAGGTAACTTTAGGACAGTTTGACAAATTTGCTTGCTGTCAGTATTCTTTAAGATTCTTCAACTCAGTGCTGAATTTAGACATTGAAGGTTCTGTTTTTGTGGCAGTGTAGATTTTTGAGAGGTAGGCCACCGTATCTGTTGTCTACTGGGTGTCTATCAAACCTGCCAGTTCATCTAGAGAGTCTGATTCAGATGCCTTCTCCACAGATCAGATCTGGGCCCCCTCATCCCTGAGCAGTCTCAGGTAAGATGAGGTTGGGGTGGCATGTGTACAGTTTGTACAGGCTAGTGAGGAAGATGAAACTGCAGAGCACCTGACAGAGAGGATGTCCACCCTGGAGAAGAGAAGGCTCAGGGAGATTTTGTCAATCTACATAAATACCTGTTCAAAGAAGCTAGAGCCAAGTTCTATCCAGTGGCAAGAAAAGAGGCAATGGGCAAACACTCAAACACCAAAGTTTTGTTCCCTTTGAACATCAGAGAACACTTTCCTGCTGGGAGGATGACTGAGCACTGACACAGGTTGCCCAGGGAAGAAGAGAAGTCTACCCCCTTGGAGGTTTTCAAAAGCCAGCTGGACATGATCCTGGGCAACTGGTTCTAAGGGATTCTGATTGAGCAGGGCTTGGACACTATGACCTCTAGAGATCCCTGCCTAGCTCAATCAGCAAGCTGTAAGCAAGCTCCAGTCATTTTAGCAAATTTAATTCTAAAAGTCAGGCAAAGTTTGATGCTTAATATAAATGTTCTGCATAACTTCAAAGATACCCACTCACTGTGAAACTGTGATTTCTGGAGGCAGACTATGGCTTGCTCAGAAAATCAGACAGGAGATAAAAAGTGGATCACTATTATGCTTGTCCATATGCACCCATTATTATTAGAAGCAGCAGAAGAGAGCAGGCAGAAAGGATGCTACAGGAACCTTTAAGGGAGGTTTCCTAAAGAAGACAGGTTTTGAACTTTGCATTAGCATGGCACTGGCTCTGTAATGCTCTTAACTTATCTCTCTCTTCCTACCAAATGCTGAGTACTTCTCTCTGTGTCAGCAATGAGGAACTCTCAGCCTGGAAAAATGAGTTAGGTTTGGAGAAAGTACAGCTGAGAGATTAATTTGAAGGATTTCTGAAATTAACCCCTTTTTTACTCCTTCCTGTCTCTGATCTGAAACTGTTTCTCCCCACTGTAGCCCCACTTTCTTGGGGAAGAATTTAGTAACTCATGCCCTTGTGTTTATCACACTTAACCTGTGGCTGTCCATTCTCCATGTGACAGTACAGCAGGTGGGTCCCAAACAGCCCCACTGTGACTGAGTTACAGCTTCAGCATCTGCCCTGCCATGCTATTCATGCTTACCTCAGAAACAACAAAGAGCTTTAAAGATATTGATTCAGGAAATGCTGAAGGATTTTCTGCTGCCTGTGAGGGATAATGGAAGGTTGTTATATGAAGAAGTTCTCACCCAAGATCTTCTAGTGCTCAGTTTTGCCTGTTTAGTGACTGGGGAAAGGGATTACTTGGCATGTATGTTTCCTGACAGCACTCCTTCTGCAAAAGCTAATTTCTTTTCACTACAGCTCTATATAATGTCAACTAGTTTATGTAATTTTCTGATATATCAAAACCATATAATTTAAGTTTTATATCATACCTAAACCTGTCCAAATACTTAAAGTGAGGGGCTGAAAACAGGCACGATTTACTCGCCCAACACAAAAATTGCATTTTTCATTTTGCACTCTGCTAATGTATTGTAAGAGAGGATGAACAAACAGATTGGTCTCCTCCCACCACATAGCTGCATTGCCAGCACTCAGGGAAATAAAGACTGCATGGATTAAAAAGTCGCAAGGTTACTATTAAGGCATAGTTACTGAAAGAGCAGCATGCACTGAAGAGCTCTCAGCTCAACAGAAGCAGTCCTGTTGTGAGCAATGTCAGCCTCACTGCTAACGTGGGAGCCAGGGATGAGAATGCAGGTAAGATCTTTCTATACCAGGCATGAGCAAATCATGATAAAATTCAGCCATTGCCACAGTAATTTGTACGGTGCATATTTTCTTTTAAATTCTGACTTTTGAAAACGGCTTTATTTTCAGCTGCTTGAGACAAAAGCATTGGAGTTTTTTCAGCAGTGCCTATGAAGTGACATTACTGTTTGTGCTTGTTTTGGAATCTATTTATGGTGCATATTTAAGAAAGCATTTGCAGCTCCTAAGGTTTATGTGTGTAATACTCACAGTCATTTAAACAAACTTCCTTAGCATTTTTTCCCTAGGCAGCCTCTGAAGAAATCTTCCTCTGAATCACAGTTTGTGCATATGCAATTAATTACTGTCAGGCTGTTACACAGACTGATCATGTGGGAATTGACCATTTCATTTTCACATAGAAACAGCCTTTGCCTTTTGCTCTCACTTAGAAACAGCCCTTTTATTGGCATCTTGATGATGCTCTTATCCCCTGTTTGCTGGATTAGGGATTTTGATTGAAGTACTTGAAAGACATCATTTCATAAATACACTTGAAGCAATTCCACCCAAACCACCTCATTCTCCCTAAGTCATTCTCATTTTCTTCCTGAGTTTTCAAATACCTTTAAAAAGCTTTGTGTTGTGATGTGTAAAATTTTGAATTGTGTGCCTTGTAGACATCTCATAGTATCCTGGTGATTAATAATAGGATAATAAGACAGTCTTCATTTAGGAAAAGACTTTAACTTCTAGAGTTCTCTAATGAAATATCCTTTTCTTTTGCTATAAAGATGTAAACTTTTTTAAGAAAGTGAAAACTGACTGTGGGTCATCAAACTATTCTGAATTATGTTTGCACTGATAACTCATTTTTATTTAATATGCACCTTAACAGTACGTCGAAAAATATTTATGGCTATAAATATATAGATCTATTCTAACACCAAGAAGAATCTTGAACTTATTTCTGAGCATTTCAGTAACAGTAGGTGGTTGGTGCATGGGCAATATGGAGACCCATAAATAGCCTGTTGACTTAAAGAATTCTGCTGCCATATGCTCAGACTGGTAGGTCTGATATACATAAGACAAGATTTGAAGGCAAAGGTAGTATCTTTGGGTTTATTTGACCAGCTGCTTAGAAAATATTAAACTGATTTTCATATATTTGCCTAGATTTTTCTAATGTGAAGCTATTGAACCTGCCAAAAAATTTGTTGTGTCATTGTCCTTGAGCCCTTTGGCTACAACAAAATGCCGTGAAACATCTCTGTATTATGTAAGATATATATTTCATGCCTAGAGTAGGAAAGGACAGTAGCAGTTCTGAATGGCTGATGGCAAGTAATCACATTTAACAGAAAAGTGTTGACATCATAATCAATGCAAAAACTGTTTCCTTATGCACATGCATACAGAGTCTTGAATTGCTATTCATTGATTCTGAAGTCCAGGAATACTTACTTTTTTTTTTTCTTTTATTCTTCACCAAACATTGGTATTTCTTGACAACACAGTCTCCAAATAATCGTTCATTTTACCTTATTAAAAAAGCAATCTTTAGAGACTGCACTGAAAGGAGTTGGAAAAATAGGGAGGAAATGTCAAGAAAAAGTGAATGTCTGGATCCATCTAAATTTTCCATCTGTGAGCATACAGAGAAAATAACTGGTATTGTCATTGTGTCTTTGTTTACATTTACTGCCAGACAAACTTTACTTTTTTGTCTCTCCTATATGAGTCAGTATGTTGATTAAATTTATCTTTTTTTTTTTTTTTAGTAGACTTCTATCTCATTTAAAAAAAAATGCACTGCATATACAGCAATTGAAGTTGTCTCATGTTGTCACTGTTTGTTCTTCTCGTTCTAGGTGATGTGATTGTCTATATTAATGAAGTTTGTGTCCTTGGACATACTCACGCAGATGTAGTCAAACTCTTCCAGTCTGTTCCTATTGGTCAGAGTGTCAACTTGGTGCTATGTCGTGGATACCCTTTGCCCTTTGATCCTGAAGATCCTGCCAACAGCATGGTGCCACCCCTTGCAGTAATGGAGAGGCCTCCGGTAGTGGTAAATGGAAGACATAACTATGAAACTTATTTGGAATACATTTCTAGGACTTCTCAGTCTGTTCCAGACGTAACAGATCGACCACCACACTCCTTGCACTCCATTCCAGCAGATAGTCAGCTTGATAGCACATTCCCACCACCTGCCCATGATGATAATGTATCAATGGCTTCTTCTGGGGCCACCCAAGCTGAACTCATGACCTTAACCATTGTGAAAGGGGCCCAGGGCTTTGGCTTCACTATAGCAGACAGTCCTACAGGACAGAGGGTGAAGCAAATTCTAGACATTCAGGGATGTCCTGGTTTGTGTGAAGGTGACCTCATTGTTGAGATCAACCAGCAGAATGTACAGAACCTGAGCCATGCAGAAGTAGTGGATATACTTAAAGAATGTCCTGTTGGAAGTGAAACTTCTTTGATTATCCATAGAGGAGGTAAGTTTGGAAAGTCTGTACAATTACAAAAATGTGTGTAAAAGGTTCTAAACCATAAAGACATACATATACTCACTACATCCTTGTTTGCTAAATTGGAAATTAATTTCCATGTTGTGGGAAGTAACACCATTGGTTCTGGAAAAGTGTGTCTGTAATTAAGTATCCTAGGCAAAATCTTACAGTTTGTTGTACATTCCTTTATGTGTTTTGAGTGTCAATGGTCCCATCTCTGTATAAGGGTAAAAGCTAGGCCAGTTCCAGACCTTTCACCCCATAACAGTTTGTGTGGTGTCTGCAGCAAACTCATGTAGTCCCAAAGCAGTGCTGCAAGCTTTAGATATAGTTGTATGTATTGACTCATTAATGTAGATCAAAATCAGAGCAATTTATTTGCCCTTTACAAGGTTACTGGTTTTCCTAAGCCATTTTGCCTCCTTTTCATTCATTGTAAAAATTTTGTACAACAGTTGTTTGGGGTATTTTCTTTCCTGATAAGAGAGATCCATGGTATATATTTCTCTGATTTTAAAAAAAATAGATTTTAGCAACTTGTTTTTTCTTACCAGCCTGACACAGTAAGTTTGAATGTTCACCATTGGAAGGGGAGAGTCAAGACATCCATAAAGAAGCAATAACAGAAAAAGAGTAAAAAACTTTACAGGGATTTCATAGCTTTTATTATTTTAGCCAAACAAAATTTCTTTGGCGGTTTGAGGTGAGCATCCATCCTAACTTATTATTACCTGAAGTAAATAATGATTAGATTTTTTTATATTAAAAATCTTTTTTTTTCTCTAAAGGCATTCATATGTCACTTAATGTACATTAATTTGTGCTTCAAGAGAAAAGAAAAGGATTCTATACACAAAGATGCAAAAATACTACCTACTTTCCTTCTGAAGAATTGAAATTGGGAAGTGAAGCTTTAGTGTTTGCATATGCCAAGTGTTTATCATTCCAATGCCTAAAAATCCTTAGAATAAGGAATATAGTAACATTATATCAAATTGCAGAAGTAACAAACATAAGGTGATTGTAGGAGATATATAGTCACAAAGTCAATAAAGTGTTTTTCAGGTATATATACATACATACATATACACACACACACACACACACACACACACACACACATATATATATATAGTATATGGATTTGAAGAAAGTTAATTGTTGTATTCATTGGTATTAAATCTGATTAAATCTGATTCTCCTTAATAGCCATTAAGAATCTTGAATGATGGAGTAAGCAATATTTTTTTATTAAGTTGACAAATTAGGGAGCATTTCATAGCCAAAAAAGAGCGTCAAGAGATTAGAATTGTTAGTGTAACCCCAAAAAGGTGGAATTTTATTTTGAAAAAGGCAGGATAATCACCCTCAAGAGGAAAACAATTTAGCACACCAGTCTTCAGAGAGAAGTGGAGTGTGAAATCCAGCATGCTGAACAAGCCTGAGTAATAATAGACAAAAAAATAGATATTTCAGCAATCAGTGCAGGACAGCAGCAAAAAAACCTGAAGCAGCAACATACTCAAGCCCTAGAGGATAATTGCTCTCTCTGAAGAGAATTTCTTTGTAGATCATTGATTCATGATCAAGACATGATAGTTTAATATTGATCAACATGATAGTTTAACAAGTTCTGGTACATTAAGTGGGCTGTGGTTATTTTCTGCACATGGCTGTGGCAGGTAGGAGATGCTGCGCTGAGCTCAATGCTCGATGAAGGCACTGTGAGTTTACAGCATCTGCTCTGTCTCAGGCCAAACACTGAGGTACAGCTCGTTCCCCTGCCTCAGTGACACAGCAGCCTAGGTCCAAATGCAGAAACATTTAACCCTCTGCTGCTGGGGCAGGAAGTGGTTGGTTGCTTTAGAGAAAGCAAGGAAGAGAAAGAGAACGTGTTTTGTTCATGGTAGAACAATTACCAAGACTAAAGCAAATGTTTGGAAATCCTACAGTGTCATTAAACTTGATGGGATGGTACAGAACAAATGTGAGTTTATTATCATAAATTTTTGTACATCAGAAATAATAAGTATAACGAAAGATTGTGAGACTAAAAAATTAACATTTTAAAAAAGTTCACTTTTTTGCATGATTCAAAAGAACTGAAAAAAACAGTGTATGACTCAAACCTACTCTAAGAGATGTCTAAATCATATCTTAGCACAAGTATGAGTACTGTTTTAAGATGAAAACCAGGGTTTTGTTTCTTTTTTTACCTATTCATAGGAAAAGGGAGTCTATGTGACTAACTATACACCCAGAATGCAGTTATTATGTCTATGTTAGTCATCATGTCTCCTTTTATAGCCCCTGGGCAGAAATGGACTTTTCTATGGTGTAATTCATGTAATTCCACTGTAGATGTTTCAAATAAGTCAGGTATATCTAAGTACACCTTAAAACTACATTTGCTGCTTGACTGATTATAAAGGGAGCAGAGGATGACTGATTCAGGTGTATGTGTCTATCCAATATGTTATGAATAATAAACAGGTGGTAAGATTTGGTCGTGTGAGATAATCTAAATACAAAACCAAATACTTAGAGAAACTTTCTTTTACTCGTATATTTAGTCAGTGAAATAAGTAAAGCAAGGCATGCTTTCTCATTACTCATGGATCCAAGTTTTAGTTCATTATCTTTGATGTGTAATGACACTTGGATTATGCCATCCTTTTCCATCATTACCCTATGCATCCTGTCTTTAATGTCTCATTTTTAAGATTAAGACCAAAGGGCTTTTCCTGCCTGTGGAGGAAGGCTGTGTTTGCATAGGTTTGTGTGTTGCCTTGTAATGTTTCTGTCTCTGATATGAATATGGCCTGACTGCACACTAATTGTGGCATTAGGTATGCCACAAATTCATTCTGTAAGTGACCTTATTTCTCTCTCATCCAGCAACCTTATCTACATTGCAGACAAGAAACTAGTTGAAATTGGCTGAGATTTATCCTCACTATAGGTCATACTGGAAAAAAATACTCCCTTGGATGCACACAGTATGCATGCTACAGCATTTTAAAAACCATTGTCCCACAAGCTTAACAGGTCAACAGCCAGAGTATGCAGGAGAAGAAAGGTCTGCATGCTGACTGCGCTCAGTACTCAGATTTGAAGAGGCCACTAAAATCTCTCTCACCATCACCAAACAGACTTGTCATGGGGTACAATCCAGCTGGAGCAAGTCCCACAGCTCAGTCAACACATTTTAAGATTTCTAAAGCAGAAGTAGCAATGTATCTGCTTGTTAAAAAACAAAATGGTAATGGAAATAATACACTTGTCTATCAAAGGAAAGAATCTCTCTAGCACTGGCCTGACCTGTTACTGTCTTTTTCTTGTTTATTGGAAAAGTTCTTTGCTCAGTAGATGCACCACAATAGTTCAGTATCTTTACATCTGTTTTTGCTGAACAGCCTTATTGTTTCCATTGATTACTATGAGCTGACAGATGTGTTTGCACTGAAAAACAACAACTAAAATTAACAGAAAAGTTAGTGGAAAAGTGTTGCCAAAAAAAAAAAAAGAAAAAATTAATATAAAAGAAATAACACCCAAAGAGATTTACTCCTTTCCAGATTTGCTTCAGGCTTTACACTTTATCTGCAGCTTCTGCAGTAGATTTCACTGAGTATAGGCTGCTGAAATAGTGTGGAAGAGCTCTCAAAAATCAGTCTTTCTGAATGTAGATAGAGCATAAATTCTGAATTAGTCCAGTACTACTGAAAAACAGCACTTAGTGGTTAAAGTGGTATGTAGCAAATTTATGTAGAATAAATATTCAGTAATGAGGACTTCAAAAACTAGGCTTGGCATGTTCTACTAATTGAACCATCCAAGTATTTGACATATGCCATCTCATTTGGAAAGTACCTTTGAAATATATGGACCTACAGACAGCAGCCCAGCTCCAGAAGTGTTCCTGTCTAAAAAGGAACTGATAGATTCAAATCTAGATGCATCAATACTATGTCTGAAATACTGTTGTTAAGGAAACCTGCAGACAAGCCAGGACTGATTCATGAAGTTATAGCAACTCATAACAGGTGCTGAGAGTGAAACATTAAATGCAAAAAGTGGGAGGCTGACAAAATTCCTACATCAGATGGCTATTTTATAATCATGGAATCAGAAAATGGTATAATCCAAACTGGCTCTGAAAAAGTGAGAATGTTGGTATGAAACTGAGCCAGAGAACTGACACACTGTCGACGCTGTTTAATTGTTAGCCCAGTCCTGGTGTGGAACTGGACTGTCAGCAGCCAGGGTCACCATGGCATGGGAAATAGAGAGGGCCACATGGAATACACAGCCAAGGTGAGGAGGGAGAATTTAACTACATGCTTGTCAATTGTGTGAATAAAAGGAAGGCAAATTAGCTTTCTCAAATACTGTATACATCTTACTTGAAGTGTGCAGCTCCTTAAAACCACCAACAGATACCAGTACATCACATGCAGCATCAGCAATTTCAAAAACAGGCAGAAATTTCACAAAAGAAATCTTTGAATATTCTAGTGAAAAACACTAACCCCTCAAAATAAGCAGACTTCAGTGGAAGGAACCCTCCATCCTCAGTACCCTTTCCATGGACTTGTTTCAAATTTTCCAGTTCTGCCTTTCTCCCATAGAGGTGAGGGGGTATTTTTGCTAGATTGTTTTGTTTTGTTTTGTTTTGTTTTGGGTGTTTTTGGCCAGGATTGCTGTGTGTTTCAATTCCTCTGATCAGGAAAGCTCATGCTTCTTTATCTCCAGGTTGTTGCCTTTTGGGAAAGCTGCACAAGCTGAGGCAGCACTAGTCAGGCCCAGGAAATTCTGATCTCTTTGTTCCATGACCTCAGCTCACTGCTGAGGTCTCCATGTCTTTTGTTCTCATTCTGAAGTTCTTCATACACAATACTAAGAGTACCTGTTGGAGACCCTGTATCTCATGGCATGCTCATCCCCAGTTCAGGACTTTCTAGTCAACAGTCCAGAGGATTTAAAGAAATTCAATTCTTGGAAGTATGATGTAGGTTTTTGATTTGGGACTTACAGAGTTTTTCCATCATCCTACTGTCCTACTGTTTTACATCCCTGAGTCATTGGCAAATTTTTCCTTTCCAGTCACTTCCTAAAGGAACCCAGTCTTGGCTTATTTGCATCCTATGGGTACTCTAAATTAACAGTAGTCTATTCATACTTGTCTTGTTCATGAAGTTCAGCTTCTTTTATTGTTTCTGAGAAGAGATTTTGGGACAGACAAGGTTTCACATCTCTTCCTGTTTCCTGATACACTTTCTCCTCTCCAGATGCTTACTTCATCAACTGTATATTTGCTCCTGATCCATTTCTTCCTGTTTCCTGATACACTTTCTCCTCTCCAGATGCTTACTTCATCAACTGTATATTTGCTCCTGATCCATTTCTTCCTGTTTCCTGATACACTTTCTCCTCTCCAGATGCTTACTTCATCAACTGTATATTTGCTCCTGATCCATTTCCTCCTATTTCCTGAAAGCAGTCTAATGTTGAGAGGAATATTTGGCAATATCTGCATTTTTAGCCCTCCTGTGTTCTTAAATGTCACATGTATTTCTTGTTTGTGAGCTTAAGGGACATTTTATCACACATTTTATCAAAGGGAATGTGCACATGAACCTAGCAGTGAAGCACTGACCCATTTGAAGTGAACCACGTGATCCATTGATACCTAGAAATTGGAGACATAAATGCCTTCTGTCAAACATGCTGCTGACAGCATCCTCTTACAGTTTTCTCTTTCCAATTTGCCACACCATTTTGCCTTGTCATCCCTCTAAGTGCTCTGTTGTTCCTGGATCCATCTGCTTTAAAAACTATGGAAAACAAAGGTTCATAGCTGACCTTTTGCCTTTCCATCTCAAAATTATGAGTTTTTATGATATCGAAAATTCAACAGTTTCCTCAGCATGATTTCTCTGTAGACATATTCTTCTCATGCTGGCTTTTGAGTTGTTTCCCTTTTTTGTGCTCATTTTGTTGCTATTTTTAGCTAGTGAAGCCAAAAACATTTAATGATCAAAAATCTTATGAGTCATGCTATATTGTTCACTTCACTGACTTTTCTGTTAGATGTCATGTTGCCCTTTTCCCAGCCATAGACACTTATCCCTTCCTACCTTCCCTACATAGAAATCAGTATTTTGTGCAAAATATTTTCCTAACAGCCTTGTGAGAAGGACAGTTGCATTTTCTTTGTTAATCCAAAACCAAAATTTCTGAAAGATTTTTAGAAAACACCCTTAACATGCAAAAACAAAAACAAAAACAAAAACAAAACAAAAAAAGCTGCTGTTAAACTAACAAAATTATTGAAGCACTGCTTTCCTGACTCATTTTTTACAAGATATGTCTCACCTTGCAGAGTATCATATTTTTACCTGTGAGATATGTACTCTTCTAGTAACCTTTCAATTATTTGCATCCTTTTTGCCCAACGCATTGAGAATGTTTTATAATTTTTAAACACCTTGTTGCAATTATCTGGGATAAAATCTATTTCTGTAAATATTACATGTTATAGCAGATAAACAAAAATAAGTTACACATAGAGCCTTTTTTATGAAGGGATTCAGTCTAAATCTTTTTACTGAGAGAAGTTTTAACTTTTCATTAACACAGGGAATGACAAATTTGAACAGAAGGAGTTAGGGCAGGAGACCAGTTATCCTAAAATTTGCACTAATGAAACTTTCATATCTTTTCTCATGTAGCTCTGATTAGCTGTGAAACAGTGTGCAGTGCTTCCATATTTCTGAATAAAAGATAAAGAAACCATAAACATCCTTAATGAATATGGATTCCTAGAAAAATAGACATTAATAATAGTTAGTAGCTGTTACACTATATTACTATAAGTGGTACTAATTGCATTGCATTTCAAAGTGGTAGTGCTATGGTTTTATTGCTTCTTTCTTATTAATGTTTGTGCACTGTGTGGTACATTTGTGGATAATTTTGCAAAGCATTAGGTAAATCCTTTTTACATATATTACACAGAAGGTTTTTAATGACTATTAGAAAGCATTTTGTTTCAAAAGTGCTTTTATCACTGGTGAAACTGTTTTCTAATGTAGGCTTGTATGGTCTGTGTGAAATTTGAACAGTGCTTCTATTAAAACTCAGGGACATTTCTCCTAGGGATATGTGTGCCTAACTCTTGCTGACATTGTGAGGAATTACTTTGCACACTGGAGAAATAAGCCCCTGTAGAAAACCTTTTAGCAAAAAGAAACACAAGTGTATAAGCATATATTGTCATCATTGCATGCCACAAAGAGGTAACTGCCATTGCTCCCGTGGCTATTCTGCCATTCAGTTCTTCTACCAAGAGGCTACAAACAGTGAGCAGTCAGACATCAGAGTTATTAGGTCTACAGAGACTTACTGTGCACACAGGATTTGTGCAGAGCTGCAGGAACTCTGCCTTCAGGACAGGCAATTGCTCTTGAGGAGTACAGGGCATGTTATTTGCTAGCTGCAGCCCTCTAGAACCCAAGAGCTCCACTGGCAGGACTGCAGACTGGTTTCAGCCTTACTGGTATTATTTAATGAATTCACACAAATTGAAGAACAGTTTGTTTGAGAAAACAGACTTTTTGGCTTGTCTACCTTGGAATCTGGCCAGGCCAGAGAAGTTTCTCCTCTGCACTTGCAAGCAGTATTATGAGAAAACTTACTGGTATTATTTGGACTGTGCATCTCAGTGAAAGATGTCATCTTTTGAAGCCAAATACCTCCCAAACATGGTACGTGGGAGAGCCTACTGCAATACTGAGGGATGAAGAAACATGGGGTTTTTCCCCAGTCACCCCTAGTCTAGTTTCTAAGAGAATCTCACCTTCTTCAGAGGAGATTTGGGAGATCTCAGCCTAAGGATGGAGAACTACAGAGCTGGACTCTAAAAAGTACCATACAACCTGTGCTTGTGTACTGAGGCATGTCTAAAGTTTAGTCTAAATGTGTTGAACAATGTTTTTGTTGGTTCAGTATAATGTAATGTCCTATTAAACAGCATTTGTTGGGCTTCCAAATCTGTTGTCAAAGTACATTGTGTAGATGTTGTGATGTGGTGATTTGTAAAATAGTGCAATATTTTATAGTAATAAAGTAAGATAATACATTATGAAACAAGTGACTACATTATCTATTGTGCTACAGACTTGAGACACAGCACTGGGGAGATGGGAAGGTGTGCTTTTCAGGCATTTCCTAAGCCACGAAACCTCTTGGCCCCTATGGTTTGCATATCCAGTAAAAATGCAGAAACTAAATTAGTCTTCTAAATGAGGTATTAATCCCTGTAAAATTCTTTGAGTAGTTTTCATTTACATTCTTAAAAAGGGAAGGAAGGCTTTAGCAATGGCTATGCTTGCCCTCTGTGATTCATGCTCAACATTTTTTTTTTAATTTTTTTTATAAACCAGGATTATAACATTTAATAAATACAACACTGAATTCTCAGGAAGGCTTTGGCTGACTCATAATTCAAACTCAATCAAAACCAGCACCAGGATACATACCCCTTTGTTGTGTCACCTTCAGTTTTAAAAAAGGACATGGAAGCCAAAGCTGCCAGGCACAAATTCTGAAAGTTGACTCCCAAGTATGTCCAAACAGATTTCTAAAGGAAATAAATTGCTTTCCAAAGCCAAATTTTTCATAAGTTGGAACAGTATTTCAGGACAGAATAAACATACTGTGCAGTGTTCCTGTTTGGTAAATGAGAGAAATATTGACTTTTATTTCTTTGTTACCTTTTAATACCATAAGCTAAAAGAAGGCAAGCTTTCTTTACCCACATTCCCAGGGTCACCTTATTTTTAATGTGTATTTCACATTGATGCAAATTATACTCAATGGACTTATTAGAATATTTTTTCTAGAATTTAAGCATTTTTAATTGTATTTCATGTGTTCTAGATTGAACTCTTCTAAAAATTCTCAGATAATTAGAAAAATACACTCTATGCATGAATACAAGCACAGATACAAAATCTGTGAATGAGAAAATAATTTCATTATCTTTACATCCATTCTATCAATTAATTTCCATTTCTATAATTATGTTTATTTCATAGCAGAAAATTTGATAATATTTTAATTTGATAAATTATGATGAAAATAGTATTAGAAATAAAATAGTAATAAAAATAATAATAATGCCATTTTAATTTAAGAATTTTTTTTAATTATTAAGTAATACTTCAGGGATCATTTGACATCATAGAAAAGGTTTGCTGATTATGGGAATACTGCAGTATAATCTATATTTTAATAATTTCCCTAAATTCACTCATCAATATAAAGCCAATATCTTTTTCTTACAACCCCTGTATAACTTCCGGATTTTAACTTGTTGTCCATAAATATGATTATTTTAGGCATCTAAGGCCAAGCAGTGCCTCTCTAGTGCAAGATAAACACTATCATATCTCTGAAGTACAGCAAAAGACACCTTAAGCTGTTCCTTAAGGGGGAAAAAAAAAGACCAGTTGAGGAACTGTAAGCATGATCCTAGTGGGGTAGTGTACCAGAAGACCCAGGTTCTCTTTTGCATCGCTCTTAAGCCTCACACAATTTAACATCTTGTGTTCTAATTTAACATCTCATGTTCTCTGGAGTAAGTATGAGGAAGTACTTAGTGAAAATGAAAAGATTCTGGCAGATGATTCAGTTTTTTAGCCAAAATGTAGGATGATTACATTGATGGAAGGCCCTAGAGCAGCCCAGAGAGAGCTGTGGGAAGAGTCCACAAGGCTTTGATCTTTGGCCAGTGAGAGCCAAAAAATGTGGCAGAGTCAAAGACAGTCATCTCCATCCAGTTTCTTCACTAGCTGTTCCCGTGTTTTACCCAGTCCTTCCTCTGTCTGCATGTTTATTACTTGTCCTTCTGGATCCATTTTCCCTTGTTTGCCAATTCAGAGAAGTTGCCATTCTTGAATGTCAGCCCAGCCTTTGAACTTAGCCTTGCTTTGAGCAAGAGATTGGCCTAGCTAAACTCCAACTGTCCTTTCCAATATAAACATTCAGAATATTCCATGGTTCTCCATACTTCTCACATTTAGGCCAAGGGTGCTAAAAGAGAAGGTCTCTGATTGAACAAATCATCATCTGGATAATTTTAAACTTCTTCCACAGTACTTCTCAGAGAGAAAGAGAAGCTTTTTTATCTTGTTTCCTTATTACACCATACTGAACATACATTTCTTTATATATGAAAGTTATTTAAAAGTCAATGCAAGCAGGAAGAATGGTGACATGCCTTTTGATTTCAGCTTGCCAGATGTGTTCCTTGAGATTAAATAAACAACAAATTATTCTCTGTAATTGAAAAATAATGCAGTGTTCATTTAATTTTTTTGTAGCATCTCTGAGAGATCTCAGTGGCTTGTGGGGTTGGCTCTAAAATAGAAACATTTGGAGAGTCTGACGTAGCTAATATTTACTGCATGACCACCAACTGGAATGATTATTTTTACTACAGTTAATCTTGAATAAGCAAGAGGTTTCTCTTGTAATTTGTTCATTGCATATCAGACTTTTAACTTTATCAAGTTCTTTATCCCAATAGCATCACATTAGGATGTGTTGTACTAAAAGAACCATCTAAATACAGCTTCAGTCAATAGGGTCTTTTTTAAGCGTTCATCTCACAGTGATTGATTCTATATTTTTTCACATGTCCCTAAGGGCAGATAAGCTGAAAATCTTTCACATGCAACATCCTTCAGCCTGTCTTCCCACTCTTGCTTGCAACACATATTGCCACGTTCTCCTCAGCACTTGTTATCAGGGATCCTGTGTAGGCAGCTACAGTGAATCCTTCCTCATCTGCTCAGGGCAGCAAGCAGGGATTCTTTGTGGTGAGGGAAACAAGCATCTCTATGGTGCCATGAAGCTTCTGTAAACATCTAAAGTAGCAGAAATCAATAGTATTCCATAAGAACCTATTCTTCCCTGCTGATTATTAAAGTTTTTAAAACTCACCTACCAACATTTCAAATTTAAATTTCTACTAACTTTTGGTCATATGAATCCCATCTTAACTGTAAAACAGTTAGATTTCTAGTCTACATGAAACAAAATATTTACCCCTACAGCCAGTGGTGGAAAATAGCCAGTGGTGGAAGATGACTTTAATCATTTCATTCAGTCACTGTCTAGGCAGCTTGTTCTCTGGCTTTGCCCATTATGCTCTACAGATTGGAGAGAAGTCTGGATGAGAACCTTAGGTTAACTGACAAATTCATCTGACAAGTCAGATGAACAAGGGTGCATGGGATGAGTCTGCCCACACACCAGAGGCAAGCATAGGTAATAATCAAAGTTATTAAAAACCCCTGCATTATCACAAAAGCTGAAAGCTATCTCCTGCATGAAGGCTAAATCTGGAATCCCATTCATGCTTCTATAGAAAACAGTCTGGATTTCTCTATAAAAGGGAAGTTAGAAATGTAGAGTACATAAAATATTTTGTATTAAATATATATTAATATCTTGATTAATACTTAATTTTTTATTATAAAATTTAATTGGTTTTACATAATGGACTTTTTTAAGTCTTTACATGCAACAACTCCACTCCTTACCTAAAAATGGAAACAAGTAAAATTACATAGGATTGGAAGATTGCTTCACTTATCAGTCTTTCAACATAATTATAAGTAGGAAATCAGTGAGGGAATTTATTTTTAATGAACTATCTCTAGGAAAAATTCTTGGCTTCTGACTGAATGCACTTTCTTTGAAAGTCCTGTAGAAAACATAAAATCAATACTGGTAAACTTTGCAGCTGGCAGGGAGATTGGTCCATGTCATTGAATAGATAAGACATTACTGATAAAGAGCAATGTGGAATGCTTAATAAAAAGCATCAGCAAGTAGGAAGTGTTTTTATCCAGTCATTGCAAATTAATTCCTGAAAGAGAGTAAGGAATGCAACCCAAACTTGTAAATGTGCTTTTGAATCATTATATAATCACCTGTGCATAACATCACAATGAAAAAGTGCAGATTCAGCAAAACTTCTTAAAACTAAAGGGTTTGTTTATATTTTTCTCAGTAAGATGCCATTGGAAATCTATTTTATTGCACTTATTTTTAATGTTAAGAAAACCAATGAGATCTTGTTCCAGATTCTTTCCCTGCTTCTTCATCCTTGTCCTTTCATCTTCTTTTTCAATTTTTTCCTATTTACTTCAAACTTACTATGTGACACTTCCAAATACTATGCAAAGATCAAGAATCTTGATGTCTTATCTTTAACTAAAGTTTCTTTTTTTTTTTTTTTTAGACCTGAAATATGGGATTTCTATAGGATTTTCCATGCAGTTTTCATTAGCAAAAGTAATGGCTGTGTTTGTAAGCTGTCCATGTGCAAGGCAGATGGAAAGATATTTCCTTACTAGCTAACTCCTATAATAGATCTTATTTCCTGTGGAGACAACCAGGCATGTAATTTCAGGATTTATTTCCTGTGAGGAATCTTGCAAGGAGCTGTTCATTAAAAGCTTGTAAAAATTAAAGTACTTTGCTTGGGAAATGTAGTCTAAAACAGAGCTGGAAGGATAGAAACCAGCTAGTGAAGAGTTAGACACATACTCTTTAAGTGATCCAAAACATCAGAAAAGATGTTTTGGGTCGCATAAAGAGTACTGGTAGGAGCTGTGTTGTCAGGGGATCCTTTTTCCAGGAGCTAGGAGGCACAGTTGACCTACAGCTGTCTGGGTATCAGACTCTATTAGCTATAAAACTGCTTCAGAGACATTGCTGGTTACCACCCGTAAATATTTACCCAAAAGAGCTGCAGCCATCATCTGTGCCAAATAGACAACAGCAGTCTGATGGAGAGATCTCTTTGGCTTCTTCCAAGTGTGTAGGCTGTTCTTGTTCCTCTGAGAAGTGCCTGAGTTAGGCAGGTCCTTCTGCAGTGAGGACAGGCCCCTCCTTCCTGAGCTCCTGGTGGAGAGACATTTCCAGTGGCTGCGGGTTCTGAGCAAGTGGAAGAAGGCTCAGGGCAGAAAGCTGGAGAGCTACAGCCCAGTCCAGCAAGCTGCTGAGAGAGCAAAGCACAGATGGAATGGGATCAAAATCTGGGGACTAGCAGGGACTATACAGAGCTTTTTATAACTCAGAGTCATTGATTTCCCTGGAAACAAGGACCTTTAATGTAGGGACATGGTGAGCAGGGCAAGCTGTTCCTTTGATTTCTGTGTTCTCCAGTCAATGATTTTACATCTTCCCTATTTGAAAACAGATGTGTTTTGGTTCTATTATGATAAAGCTCAGTGGTTTGGGTTTTTGTTTGTTATATGTATAATGAAGCCTTTGGAGCTGTTATAAGAAGGAGTCTAGGCAGGTCTAGATAAAATCTTTGGCTGGCCTGGGTTCAAGCTTATGTGGGAAGAAAACACCAAATCAAAACCTGCTATACTGCCACAAAATAGAAAGTAATTTCTTCACCAGTTTGGTATATCCTTTACCTTGCAGAGTAAAGGCTTGATTTCTGGAACTAAGAACTGAAGCTGCTTTTTCTTCTGAACTGTTAATCATTTCTGTGGCTATTTAATTGTGAGTTAATAATGAAGAAACAAAAATCACACAGAAATTCTAGGGATTTCAGAGAGTTTTACAGAGAAGGAAAGTTCTACTGCATCAGTTCTACAATTTGGGGTGACAAAGACAGAAATAATATGCATTATTATAATTATGAAGTCAGAATAAAAGAGACTCAAACTGAAATATATTTCTATCACTTTCTCTTGTGTAACTTAAAGCTATGAAATTTATATTTGTCAAAAAACACAGACATCAAAGAAATAAAAAAGAAATAATTGTGGTTTTGAATGCAATATAATAAATAAAAAAAATAAACATTTTATGTATTGAAAATAATGTTGAAAATTTAAAAAAAAATTTAGGAAAGAAAAATTAATGCCTCTGCAGTTTTTCAGGTGGAGTATGAGGCCTAGTCTCTAGACAGTGAGTGTTAATTCTGAAGTACTCAAAAGCTTTTTATTTTTTGCTCCTATCTCTTGTCTGAAAGACAAAGAATTGCAGTGTAACAACATAAATACTTTTGTCACTAAATTTGAATGTATTTATTGCAGATTACTGGTGTAGAATTGCAACAGAGTTACATTCCTAACTTGCTTCTACTAGGAAAGGGCAGAATAAAATTCATTACTTGTGTTTCGACAGAGCTACCCATTTATTATTCATTAATATGTGATAGCTACTTGCACACTGGTTTGGTATTTTTCTTTTTGCCTCAGCAGTAAATAAACTTTATTAGATTAAGGAGAATTATGGGTATTTGCCATGTGTCCCATTTGAGGTCTCTTTGTATAGCAGAACATACAGCTTTCAGAACATTCTTCAGAGAAAAAATTGTTTTGTGGAGAGTCTAAAGACAACTTTTTGTTTGTTTTCTCTTGCATAATGATTTTATTTTCAAACTGCAGCAAATTAGAATGGATTTTTAATTTGTTTCCTCTATCCTATGAGTCCTAAAGCTTTTAAAAAACTCACCAAAGAGAACATCACTGAGAAGGAGAGCAAGTTAATCTAGAACTGTCAGTTGCCTGATAGATCAAAAACTTTTTGATGGTATGAAAAGCAAAAGCCTGCTTATAACAGGGTGGATTACTTCAGGCTCTATGTTAGGAGGGACATCTAATATTTAGTGCTTACTAAATATTAGATGATCCTGCCAAATGTTAGATGGTCACTAGGTATTTTGTCTAGAACCTGAATAGAAATTTCATCTGAGATCTGATTTATTCTGTTATTTTACCCATCAATACATTCTGGAAATGCAGCTGCTTTTCACAGAAATTATATTAGAGAATTACCATTAACTAATGAAAACTCCCTTTGATAAAAGCATCTAATTTGAATTAACATTCTCCTTCCCTTTTCTCTGAAGGGGACCCTTTGTTGTTCATCCCTGTGACATGAATTATACTCTTTAAGTTATCTTGTTAGAGTTAAAAAATATTTTTTTAAAAAAAAAAGAACACCAGGGGGAAATTTCCTCTACAAACTATTTCCTATCCTATCAGATTGGGATTATACACCAGAAAACCTGTAGGGTGGCTGGGTAAAGAGCACACAGATCTACCCTTAGTGTCATTTTATTTATCTGTTCTTTGGGGAAACCCAAGGAGAAAGTATCACAACCATCACAAATTAATTGTGCTGTTCATCCAGATTCCTTCAGCCAGCTATGTTCTTCAGGCAAGAATTCAATTTTTGTCTTGTGATCAAGTGGGGACACTGAGGTATGAGGGTAAACTGAGGAACGAGGTGGTTTATGGATCCAAAGACCTCATGCAAGTTTGTTTTCCTTTTCAGTAAGTTCTGATTTTAAATAAGGAGGGACATACACGCAATGTACCCTAGCATGTCTTTCTAAAAATGCTAATTTTTAAGGTCCACAAAGTGCTTCACGCTTGTCAGCACCATAATCTCCTCTGTTTAACTTGTCATGTTTATGTACTGTTCCAATTTTCTCAGCACTGAGGGGTTTATTTTCCATTATGTTGGACATGTCATCTAACTCAAGTCTGAAACCAATTTGTGTTCCTCTGAGAGACACAGCAATGTCACAGGCAAAAAAAAAAGAAATCAACCTATTCACAGTTTTTCTTCCTTTACCTTGTAATACATTCATTTAATACTTATCACTTCCCAACTATCTTGTCAGGATCCTTTTTAAGCATCATTTTTTAGTGTTCTGTTCATTAACTTTTTAAAGTCCTACGCAGGACTACGTGTGACTAGCACATAATCTAAACATCATAAAATTCACATCAATACTGTCCCTCTTTCATTAGACTTCAGGACACAGCTGTTCTTCATGTTAATTGCTCAACTCCAAACTTTCAGGAATTCATAAAAAATTGACATCTCTTAACGGGGTTTTTTGCAAGCCAGGTCATCTTGACCAATTTATCATGCTTTATACTCTTCAGTGTTCTGACTGCAATAATATCATGCCCATCAATCATTATTACTCTCTCATTTTTTTTTCTTTCAGGCTCCTGTGGTCTTATGCTAAACCACCTGAACTTCATGTCATTTTAACCAGTATAATTTAAATCACTGAAATGATCAGAAAAGCTTTTACTAATTCAGTTTTGTTCTTCTTGATAAGTAAGTTGTATACTGAGAATTACCTCCTGAGTGGGAATGTGAAAACAAAGACATTTGTCTCTGCTAGGTACATGTCAGAGGGGACAATATCAAATCTTCAGTAGCTCAAAGCAAAGTATCTTACCTGGAGGTTCAGCCAGGGAACTGCAAATTTAGAACTCTGTTCTTTTCAGAGTTTTGTTACCCTTTGTACATGGGCCTTTCATTAACATCCCTTGACAAATATTCTGCATTTCAACACTAAATGTTGTATTTTCACATCTAAAAGTTAACCATGTAAACCTTGGTCTTGTGACAGATTTTTCTTCTCCACTTGGTCTTCTCTCTCACAGTCTCCAGCTGTTGTCAATCTTTCTGTTCTACCTGAATCCCTGTAGCCAGGAGTAAGCTCATCTGTCAAGCTGCTGTGAAGGAGCAGGAAATTGGAAATTAATTATTCCTTTGAATAACATCTGGATCCAAAGCATCAAATAATCATGCTATTGCTTATCCCCAGCTTTCACCACTGTGGCCAAGTGGCATGATTACCTTTTTATTATGTTGCCATTGAGTGTTTGTCATTCCACCATGTGGTATGAAAATGAGTCGATTATGGTTAACACACCTGAGCTCCTGACACTACCCATTTCCACAGAACAGATTAAAAAAGAAAATTAATAACATTTAGAACCATGCAGACAGGTTGATGCCTTTTAAACACTAAATACTGAAGTTACTACTGTGTAATTTAGTAATGACAAGCAGTCAGAGGAAACGAGGATGTTCTCTAAGTCTCTGTAATTACACTTATTTGTTGCTTTATGGTGAACTTTTGTCCAGTGCTCCCAAATCTCAGGGAAATCAGAAGGAGGGAGACTGAGCTCATTAACAACATCCAGGGCCATCTGAAATGCACTGGCATACCAAGAAATCTTTACTGGAATGGCAGAGTAAGGATGACAACTGAAGCTCTGAAATGTTCCATATATTCTGTGTCATATCTGCCAATCTAGGACAGATTTCTGAATAACATTAGGTATGGCAGCCTGGATACTAGACCTGTGTTTCTGCATCTGTGTTAGGTTCCTAATTCACAGAATATGACATGAAATTTTACTTCTCTGAATATCAATATCTAAGTCTGGCATATGTGTTTTTGTGTCTATTATAACTGATGGGGACTTAAATTAACAGCTGACATGTAGGCATCCTATTTTGTTGAGATGCCCATGGATATTCCATCTCACTTCCCACCAAAGGTCCTTTTGTCACAGATGACAACACTAGGAGGATACACATGCAAGCAAAAGAATGGATTTATTGTTGAATGTTTTTTCCCCCACACTTGCTGAAGTAATTTTGTGAATGTATCTTCATGAAGAGGACTTTAGGACACAGTATTAAAACAACTTATGCACCATCAACATTTTAACAGAAAATATTTGGAACATGCCTTGATATTCATCAACGTGACATATTCACAGTGAGATTTCTTTATTAGGCTTAGAAAGTGTTAAAGCTTAAATGGGAGTAGAATCTAAACACATGAAAGAGCAGAGAGAGTGATATAGTTAGGCATAGTTTCTGACTGTCAGAGAGCTGCAAAAATATGATGCAGTATTCCTGAAGTTTTTGAGGCTTAAATTAGCTTTCTCTAAAGCCACGCTGAGTTGTCAGACATGTTCTTAGCAAGCATACAAAGTCTTTATGGGTATGGCAGCACTTGCAGACCCTTCTAGAATCAACAGCCACAAGCTGTCAGGGTTCTGAAGTCTCAATTTATACTCCAAATGATGTTGCTGGTTCTGTGTGTATGACACACACCAGGCTTTTCACCTTGCTGGGTTTGCTCTGCTCGGGGCAAGTTGCATTCAACAATATATTTTTTGCTTGAGACAAGGCACTGCTTTCATTACCAGTTCTCACAGCATTAGAGCAGTACAGTCAAGAGTGTAATTTCTAGTCTGGAAAGAGAACCAGTGACACTCTTTTTAGCAGCAGTCGTTGGACAACAGACACAAGCAAACCTGGAGATTCTTCAGGGAAAATTTCCCTTCAGGCAAACAAAAGGTTCTTTTCCATGTCTGTGAAAAAATATACCCTTGACCTTTTCAAAATGTAGATAGAACCTGTGAGCAAACATCTGAGATGTCTTGTTCATCATGTATGAGTACCTCTGCATGCAGACTTTTCCTAATTGAGTTAGTATTTAAATAAAAATACATATTCTTAGACTTCAGAGAGGAAAGTAACTACTACAGAGAGTTCATCCACTACTACCTGCACCTCCAAAACAAAAACTAGGATATGAACCCTAAGGATTTGAACTTTTAGTAGAAACTTCTGTCATAAAAAGAGACAAGGCTCTTCCTCAATTCTATAAGATAACTTTTTCTACTCCAGGTCAAGTTGTCCCAGTAAAATCTGTTCTGCAGCAGCATTTTCTCAATTCCAAGACATGACTGTCCTTCAGATAATATAGTTTGCTATCAGCAAGGAGATAAATCTGTAGCAGAGTAACACTGTTCTTGTAATCGGTGTCTGAAAAGAGAAGACAGTTTGTGTAAAAAATGAGACATTCTGTAGGTGTTTAGTGTCTAACTTTGTCCTTGGAAAATAATTCCTTCTTGTTGACCACATAAAAAGCTTGTTCCAAAATTGTATTTTTCATTTCCACAAATTGAGATTTTTATTATTTTTTCAAACTCTGGTATATTTACACATCAGAAGCTGTCACTAACTGTTGCATTTGCCTCTGCACTATTTTATATATAATGCAAAAATTCTCTGCCTCACATCCAGATTAATTAGAAGTACTTGTTGGTTTTTTTTCCTGGTTTCATAAATTATTTTAAATCTTTGACTGATAAGCAATTCACAGAGCTGTAGCAGCTAAGGAAAATAAATACCTGTGTGTCCATTAGAATGTAAATTAACTCATTACTGTGCCTGCTCCTGACCTTTTCTGATGGCTGTATTCTTGCTAACAAAGACTCTTTGCTATTCATGAAAGTGAAATTTAATGGTAGCTTGAGATTCTCTGGTGTATTTTAGATTACATTCTGATAGACTCAGGTGACCGGTGAGGGTCCCAGCTTGAACAGCAAATACTTCTAGCATTCATGACTTTGAATAGCTATCCTTTTTCTAATTATTTGTGAAGATTTGAATATTGTTGAAAATTTGTTGCTTAAGCAGGCTAGGTCAGTGAAACCTCATGAACTGCACAAAAAGGACTCCTGTGTTTAAAAAGTTGAATATTGATAGTACCTGATCTCACAGTCATTTAAGATTTTGTATCAGCTCTATAAACATGGAGACTTAGAATCACAGAATCATAAAAAGGTTTGGATTGAAAATACCTTAAGATCATTGAGCCCAACCATTAACCCAGCTCTGCAAAGTCCATCACTAAACCATGTCCTGAAGTACCCCATTTACACATCTTCTGAATACCTCCAGGGATAGTGACTCAACCCTGGGCAGCATGTTCCACTGCTTGGCAATCCTTTAGGTGGAGAAATGTTTCCAAATATACAATCTACAATCCCCTGTGCAACTTTAGGCCCTTTTCTCTCGTCATATCTCTTGTTACTTGGGAAAAGAGATCAACCCCCACCTCACCACAGCCCTCAACCTGAAATGTGTAGAGCAAAAAGGTCCCTCCTGAGCCTCTCTGTCTCCAGCTCCCTCAGCTGCTCCTCATCAGACTTGTGCTTCAGAACCTTCACTGGCCATGTGCAAGCCCTTCTCTGGACCCATTCCAGCATCTCAATGTCTTTCTTGACCTGAGAGGCCCAAAATTGATTCAAGGTGTGGCCTCACCAATGCTGAGTACAGGGGAATGGTCACTGCCCTGGGCCTGATGGCAGCACTATTGCTGATACAGGTCAGGATGCTAGTGATTGTAAGACTTCTCCCAGCTGCTTATAGAATATTTCATGAGCCTCTTCATCCTGGATGGGTGGTCTACAAAAGACCACTGTGTTATCTGTCTAGCTGGCCTCTCTTAACTCTTAAACATTCAACTGTGTCATCACATCACTAAGCTCCAG
This sequence comes from Haemorhous mexicanus, assembly GCF_027477595.1. Taxonomy (NCBI): domain Eukaryota; kingdom Metazoa; phylum Chordata; class Aves; order Passeriformes; family Fringillidae; genus Haemorhous; species Haemorhous mexicanus. The sequence goes on along the minus strand of NC_082345.1, from coordinate 64,360,297 downwards.
ACAGTCAAGACAGCCCCTAACATGCAGACCTGCCCCTTCCTTGCCTGTCTCTTCTGAAGAGTTTATTGTCTTCCATTGCAGCAGTCCAGTCACGTGAGTCATCCCACCATGCTTCTGTGATGGCAACCAAATCATAGCTTTCCTTCAGTACCAAGAACTGTGCTTACAGCTCCTCCTGTTTGTTGCCTGTGCTGTGTGCAGTGGTGTAGTCATTCTCCAGCTGGGCTATTGATCCTGCCACCTTTTTGGGGGAGAAGCCCTAATTCACGTGTGACCACTGTCAGCTGCTTCCATGGTTCCTAGCTCATTAATAACCCTCATGTCTGCTGCTGCATGGATCCATCCCTACCTCCACTGAGACAGCAGACCAGTGGGCATTGCTAGCACACTGTCCCTCAGTGACATGCAGCCCCCAGGGTTACCTCTAGCAAGCCTGGTTTTATCCTTACTCTTTTCAAATCCAGTTTAAATCTCTTTCAATGACCCCTGCTAACTCCTGTGCATAGATTCCCCACTATAAGACAACTGTACCCTATCTGTTCTGAAATCCTGGTGTTCTCTAAACTAACCCATGATCAAAAAAATAAAATCCACACTTTGCTGGTGCCACCAGGCTCAGAACCAAGGACTGATCTGCTGGTTCTTGCTGTTTCTTCTGTAATAATCTTCTGCAACTGTAAAAATAGAGGAGAACACTACCCGAGCTCCTGATCCCTTAACCACTCATCCCAAGGCCCTGAAGTCTGTCTCCATTTCCCTCTAACCTCTTGTTGCAACTTCATCACTGCCTACCTGAGGAATGAATAATAGGGCTGTGTTTTAACCAAGGCTGCAGGGAGGCAACAGGCTTCCATAACAAGAGGGTCTGGGCTGCATACTGGGCCTTCTGTTCCCTTCAGAAAGGAGTTTCCTGTGACAATGACCCATCTTTGTTTTGGAGGGCAGCTTTGGCACAGGGAGCAGACCAACTTGATGACAGCATCACACCCATGCTGGATGAAGCACCAGCCTTGTCATGTTTGGCTCCACTTGCAGAGCCTCCTACCTGCTGTGCCCGGATACCTGGAGAGGTGAGGTGGTGCCAGAGGCGATGCACTGGGCAGGCACTTGTCACCACTGCCACCAATCCATTAAGTCTCTGTGTTCAGCTGGGGGAGAGGATAACAAATTCTCTCTATCATGAGTCTTGTCTATCTGGGGAGCCTCTCCCTGGGAATACAGGGAGTGAAGGTTAGAGCACAGTGCTGATAACACCAAGGTCATGGGCTCAATCCCTGGATGGGCCATTCACTGAGAGTTGGGCTTGATGATCCCTGTGTGTCTGTTCCAGCTCAGAAAATTCTGAGATTCCAGCAGTCTGATACTCTTACACTCCCCCTGATTCCTCAGCCTACTCACTTCCTCCCAGGGGTGTCACTGAGCACAGGAGCTCCTCACTCACTGTGCCAGCAGTCCTGGCACAAGGGCAGTGCAAATCCTGGCACTGGGGTGGCACTATGTTCCCACTGGAGTTCCACCTGGGCAGCTGTGTTCCTCATGCTGGGTGCAGAGTTAGGGAGGCCATGCCTTTCTTCCTGTAGCTGGCAGGGTTTCAGCACCATTCCTGTGTGCCCTTCTGTGCCAGCTGCCACCAGACTGTCACATCATGCCCTTGGTGCCACACCATGCCCTGTGTGCCCACCCTGCTGATGGTGCTCCTGTTTCTTTTATCCTTTGGAGGAAGACTTGACCTGGTGCTTCTGGTCCTGTTACTGTGGCATGCGCTGCAGGCTGCTACTGGCCCTCCTCTGAGCTTCCCAAATTCAGACAGCTCCCCCATGCACCTCACTGGAGCACTCCACAGGCAATCATGTCAGCACCAGAGCCACTCTCCTCAGCAACTTCAGTAGGATGAGATCAGGTACATTTTCCTAAAGTACTCTTCTACCTCTAGATCATTTCTGATAAAATTCTGTCTTGCACTTTATGCTACGTGTCAAGAAGTCTGAAACTCTGAAAGAAGAGCTGAAACAAAGACTTGGAGAGCCAGACAGGGTGGTACCCCAATGGGGTAAAGTTCTAGCTGACCTTCCTTTGAACAGTCCCTGCTTTTTACCCATACTTTCATAAATTGTCTGCAGACAGAAATATGTTTAATCCTTGGGATCACTTTTCATAGGTGTAGTGGGCCAAAGAGTGAAAAACAGTGATGATTTAAACTGGAGCACTACTTCTGTTGCTGTTTCACTTGGGTTGAGAACAGGAGCAATGGAGTAATGGAGCATAAAGCAAAGTGCCAGCACAAGCAACCACTGAGAATCAGTTTGTACCATTGTGAGTGTTTTTTCAGGAAAAGCTGGGTTAATAACATCTGAGCATATGTATATAGCCATAAAGAAGAAAGAGGTATTTCCCAGTTTTATTAATGGGAACTTGCATTTGATGCAAATGATGACTGTAACCAGCCTTCATGTCACTGCAACACAGTGCTCTTTCTGTTACTTGCCAAGCTGCCTGTATCTCCCCTACTGCAAGGGAAAAGGCACTGGCTCTAAACACGTGGAATGATGTGCCCTGATCAAAGGCAGTGGGTCATTCATCTCCCTCTGATGTGGGGTGTGTTGATTTTTGGCCCATTGCATCAGGTGCCATCCCAGCTAAAGACCAAATGGATCCTCCACAGCATGGCACCATCTCTCTGCAGGACAGCTGACAACAGGAGTAGCTAACTATGCTTGAAGAGCTAGAGCTCCCAGTCTCCTTACACCTACTCTTTATTTCAAGGTAAATCAACTTTTTGTTGTTGCTAGAGTAAGAGTCAATATTTAGAGCTGTTTGAAAAAGATGGGCCTTTGAAAAAAATATTATGTAATGATGATTGATTTTATTGGACACGGAACTACTAATTGCCATTCCCAATACATCATCTGATACTTTAAACATGACATGATCAGCTGAAACTTTTTATCACCTGCTTGTTTTCATAAGTATTATTTCCATTTATTTTCATTATTGTCTCCTTTTAGATTTTGTTTACTACAGTGTATAAATTAATTAAATTTACTACTTCTCATTGATCATACTTCTTTTCCTTAAAAGGAGAAAATATTTGAAGAGTAATTGAATTAATGGTATATATTGGTTCTGTATACACACAAAAATTTACCACTCCCACAAATATTTTCAGAATTTTAACTCTAGGATATTTTAAATCTTAATGAGTCAATTCAATGGTACAATTAGCTCTGTGCACCCAATCTGACCACAACTAACATAGCTCCACAAAAGGTAAACATACTTAGGGAGAAACCAGGTGTAGTGTGAATGGTGAGAAACAGTTCCCTGAACCTGCCAAAGGTGAACACCTGAGTCTGAACTCTCAGTGTTCTCACCTGTCACATCCATTTGAAGTCAATGAGTATTTGGTACCTTTGTAAATCAGGCCCATATAGACCACTGATAGACATCTCAGGGATTCCAGTAAGAGAAAGAAAAAAAGCACAGAAAAGAAATCCAGTGTTACAGTACATTTATCCAGTAACTTTTCTAGAAGGAAAAACTTTTGCTTGAAGTGTTGTCACATGGATGTTGACAAGATGCCCATGGAGTCAGTTAATGCTCTGGGAGTGCTCATCAGCCATCTGTTCAGTGACTTCCAAGCATCTTGGAAGGAGAAAGGTCTGTTCAGTGCTTAAGACAGCTTTGCTCAGGAAGCCATATGCAACAAGGATATTAAAGCACAAAAAACTCCCAAGAAGCCCAGAGAAAGCTAGTGGGCTTTAAAAGGGAAAGTGTGACAAGTGATGTGGAGGGATGTTGACTTACCCTGAATGTTGCTTTAGATTAAAAACCTCTGTGTTGGAGGCTGTTGGGCTCCTCCCTGCAGCACAGACTGTCACTGCAGAAATGAAACTGCTCCCAGGCTTCAGTTTAATTATCCATGCACATCTGCCACAGAGGTGAACATCCTTAAAAGTCCTGTGACTTAGCAATAGCTGTGTGAGTTACTTATGATTCTATGAGGTGTGAAGAACTTCTCCAGGAAACAATGCAAAATAGTGAGGATAATGAAGATGGAAATGGAGCAAAAATCATCCCCATGGGAGCTGACTAATAACCAAGGGCTGATTTTGTACTACTGACATTACAGAATTTGCAAAAAACCTAAAAAGGAAACTAATCTGTTTTGCAAATACTCTAAGTCCTGCCTGATAAGCTGCTTTTAGAAAACTAAACTTTTCAACAGTAAATCCTTGCTGAAGTGTAAGGCACATGATACCTATAAGAATATTTTACAACAAAGGCATACTTAAACTTGGCTATATGAGGAAGTAGATACAATGAGTGTGATGTGATTTGTCTTTTGTTACAGGATATCTTCATCAAAAAGGAGAAGTACAGTAAACTGAAGCTGGAATTTGCCTTGATCTGAAAAAAAAAAAAAAAAAGAAAAAAATTTTTTCTTCCTGCTACATTTGAACCCAAAATCAGTTTTCAGTTCACAGTGTTTTTTTAGTTAAGTTACAACTTAGAAACCATCACAGCTCTGATTTCCAGGAAAGCTCATGTTGGAAGGTGGTAAATACAACTTAAAAAGCAATCTCAAAAATAATTTTTGTAACACTGCTTTATGAAAAAATGTAAATCTGATTTTTAGAAGACATGTGGTTGTTACTGTACCTCAGCTTATTTTTTGAAATTAAACAATTAAAATGTTCATATGTGTTGGCCACCAGCTGCTGTACCTTATTACAGTTTAAATAGCCAACCTGGAATAAGGAATCATTCTATTCTCAAAATCAATTTTGCAGAAGCATATGAGGTTATGTGTTTTTCTTGTTGCATGCTTACATGTTGCCACAGTATATTCCTGCTAGCACCTGGCTGAATGGTGGGGGCTTTTTTAACAAAAGCCAGGAACCCAACTGTCCTTTCCCAAACTGATGCAGACCTGTACTGGCTGTCTTTACAAGGAGTGCTAATAGAAAAGACACAGGAATCTTCAAGAAATGGGCTACAGCTGGTGTGGTCAGGTTACCATGAGGAGGGGTGGCTGTCAGGCACATGGGTGAGCCAAAAGCCACTCATGGTAAGAACAGGCTGCATGGAGTATTTTTAGGTGGATCTAAGTTGACTTTTGTTATTTCAAATTTTAAACCTGTGTGTGGGTATGGAGGTGAGGGGTGTTCATATGTAAATGTATAAAATATTTTCAGCTACTCCAGTTTTTATGAAGACTATCCCAAGTCGGACAGCAAGGGGCTGGGAATTTGGGAAGGGAAAAGAAGAAACCTGGAAGTGGAATGAGGTTGTCAGAGCTTATCCAGTATATGTTGCTAGTTGGATGTGAGTTGATCAGAAGGTTGGGCAATTTTAGTATTGTATTAGTACTCAAAAGAAGTTGAAAGCTGCATTTTTTGGAGAAGAAATTTCAACCCTGTTGATAAATCAGTATCTGCATATAAACTGATGCCAGTCTGCTGGCAGCTGTCATTCAGCTGGGATCCTGATCTCCCTGTATGCTCACATGGCATGTGAGGAGCACCAGAAAGTCAAGGGAAAATGTAGTGTGAAGTGAGGTCAAACTAAAAGAAAGTCCACTTCTCATTGCCTGCTGTAGATGTGGCTGCAGACAGACAGCACTGCTGAGTGGACACAGAATAGACATTGTTAAGGTATATTCTTCTGGTGAGATTTTAAGCCTCAGTTTTCTACATGTAGAGGATTTGTTTCTTTTACTCTTGTGGTGTTCTACATATCCAATATCCTCTTGAATTCTTGAATTTGCAGCATTTGTTGCATGTGTTTAAATACTGGTGATAATTATGGATGTTTGGTACACAACAATTATCCATGATCAGTCTTACATTGAATAACTGATAATGTCATATATTCTATAAAAGTCAGTTTTCTTTAGGTTGGAAAAAGGATTTTTAGTTCAGCTGTGAGTGTAGATCTTATGTGAGACAATATTAAAATAGTCAAGAAATAGGAAAAGATGTAATATAAAGTTCCTTTATGGAACTAGGCCTTCACCCCTTTGGCCTAGCTCCTAATCTTTGACAGAGGTGAGAGATTATCTCATTTGACATGAGGTCAAGGTGTAACAGATGGAATTAAATCAGAAGAATGGATTTTACTATTAGTCCCAAGGTTTGTTACCTTTAGAGATTGTTGCTTCTATAGCACCCTTTTGTACACATATGGATCTCCAGTTTATTTTTTTTTTTAATTTTCCTTTGGATCTTTTGCTTCTCTGGCATCCTATATCTGTTAGTTTTCTAACATAATTTCATGCTGTGTGAATAAATATTGCTGCTTTTTTTTTTTTTGAGTGTAGATGTTGTCATTTGTATGTTGCAGTCTGCACCCAAAACCTCCAAGCTAAATATAAGTTTATATTCTCTTTTTTTAAATGAATATTTGGATTTTTTAATTGAGTGGCTTTAAAAAAAAACCCTTAACTTGATGTATATGTCATTGTTTATTTTATTTTTAGACACCTATTATATTTTTTATTGTTAGTAAAATTTTTATGATATCTCCAGCATAACTTATTTTTAGGTGGAGACAGTAGAAAAATAGGGGAAAAAAGGCCTTTCAGTTTAATCAGGAGTGATTTTTGATGACAGCAAGTTGTGGGAGGTGCACCAGTATCAATGGGTAGGGGGTGTTACCTCTGCCAATATTTTCTGAACAACAAATCAGGGTAGTAAGTTGTTTTTAGCAAGTTTCTAGTCTCATCTTTTGCTCGGAGCAGAAAAGTACTTCTTAGTTTTCACTCTTATTAACAGTACAGAAGCATAGTGGGCAATAAAAAGGTAGCCATCTGCCATCCAGTTAGTTATTTAATAAGTTTCTGCTACAGAATCTTTAATACTGAAAGTGATGTACAAGCCAGATCTATCAAGGATGCCTGTTATCTCAGCTTGAGTTTACAGATGGAAAGAAATCTGTCCACTTGTTAATAAAGCAGTTTTTATTCAGGCACTGTAGAGTCAGTAAACATAAACCTTTCCAGGATTACTTTTCTCTTTTTTTTACCTTATTTTTTAAAAAAGCACATCAGCATTACTAAATACCCAGTGTTTCACTACAAATGGCTCAAGTGCTTTTGCACTGCAAGATACTTCAGTCAAAATTAAGTATCAGGGCAGAAAAGATTACCTCATTATCACAGAATTCTACAAATCTTAAATATATGTGCAAATATAATTCCTGTTGTGATTTTTCTTTAGAAAGATACTATGCTAATGCTCTCTTAATTTTAATTTTCTTTTTAGACTCACTTTAGAAAAAGAAATAATGAAGTCAGTACTACTCTTTCAGCTGAAATCATTTTTTGAAAGAAAGAGAGGCCCTCCTATTAGATATCTCACTTTAGGTGCCATTTCTGTTTCCGACAAAACAAATGAACACTTTGTTATTAGCTTTTAATTTTACCTAGGAAGGTCCACAGACTTTTTTTTTTACCTGCTATTAAACTGAGAATGAGTTTTTTAATGAAAGCTATGTTGAAAGCTGGTATTTTTTTTAAAAAGTGACCTAATACCTTTTGTAAGGCTTTTTTTTTTATTTAATACTTTTTAAAGGTTTTTAACATTGTACTGCATAAGATAGGAAGAGTGTTTTCAATGAGTGTTTCAAATCATTTCCTTTTATGAAGAAGACATATCTGGAGTTTTAAACATTTGTAAGCTACAAGAGTTGAAATTTAGCACAGTCACTGAAGCAAGTTATCAATCAGTCAGTAACTAAGGAAAAGGAGATAACCACTTGTGTAAAAGAGGTAGTCATGCATGACTTCTTGCTAACTAAGACCAAAACCAGGAGAGTATAAAAATAAGCAATCCTTTCAAGACTTGGCCACCTTATCTAGACTAATGAAACCATGATTTTTCTTTAAGCTTTTCTTCTAAAAACATCTCTTGTATTATTAGGTTTTGTTGATGGGATGTTCTGAATGCTTCTTCCTAAAGGTGCGACTGCATTTGACACATCAATACCAGGTCATTTGGTGTCTTATCCAATGTCCACCAAGACATTTGGAAGTCCTTTTGATTAGTTCTTTTAATTTCAACCTAATCCCATGCTGTTTGTAAAGTATGGCAATGATCTCAATAGCTCCACTTGCATATATATATATATATATATATGTATATATGTCTATGTGTGTATATATATATATATATTTCTATCTATTTTTTTCTTAGAAATTATCCCTCGTGTTTTGTGTTTTCACCCCTTGTGTGTAGAGAATTTTCATATCTATCAATATTATCTGCAGACCTGAATGAGAATGGGAGCATAGACACCACTTAGCCTCCATTCTTTATGCATCAGAAAAAGCTGCTAACATTATTTTTTGTTTATTTCAGGTTTCTTTTCTCCATGGAAAACTCCAAAGCCTGTAAGTTCCCTTTCAAAATTGTACACATTGAGTTCATAAGATGGCTATCATGCAAAGCAAATCTCTGTAGACTTTCATCTACCCAGCCTGTTCCCAGCTCATGGGACACCTCTCAGCAGTGACACAGCACCAGGGGTGGCCTCCCTGAAAAGCTCTGAAGGTCTGTTGGCTTGGAGTCTGCCAGAAGTGGAAGAAGGAAAACCCTCATGTTAAGATGGGTGGCAAGAACCAGAAATGTGGTGGCTTAAAAATAAGAGGTCTGGAGGAGAAGGCAGCAGAAATGAGTCCAGTCTAGTCTTCTAGTTGGCAAATTCTTTGAAATTAACCACATGCACTTTTTCTGGTTTACTAATGGCTTGAGTTTAACATCCTCAGAGATTGTTACTCTTTCTTGCATTAGGAGATCTAGAGCTGCAGTAGTCATTTCAAATAAGAGCTTGGGCTAGATAACTGACTGAGGTGCCTTTTAATCAACTTTTCTGTGTTTCTATGGTTTTGGCAGTAAAACCCAAGGTGTAAAGACTTCCCACTGTAAGACTGTAAGCAATGACTGTTTATTCTGCTGACACTGCATTATATAATTTTTTGAATTTGTGACAGCATTCACAGTATAAAAAGAATTTGTAGGCTACTATTTTTGGTTGTCTTTTTTTATTTTTGTAGGGGGTTGTTTGGTTTTTGTTTTGTTTTTTTTTTTTTAATTTGGCTTTTTAACTGAGATTTTACAGACCTTAGAGTAATTCCTAATTCTCCACAAGGGTGTGTAGAGGAACTAGATCCTAAAGACTCCTAAGAGCAATGGGAATAACAATAGCAATAACTTTTAAAGCACTTAGAGCCTTCTTACTGGGGAGCAAACATTAAGTTTGAACTTTACATACTCTCATATTGGAACATGGCATGCTTAAATTTTGCCAAAATAATTTTTGTACCCTGTCAAATACAAATAGCAATTAATCAGCTGATGCAACTTTGTCAGGCTGCTTCAGCTTATGGTGGTTTTGCTGTAAAAGGATTGAGTCTGTATTCAATATATAGGAATAAGTATTGCATAAATTATTGCTGTGTTCATCTATGTAGCAGGACATTTTTGAAAATAAATCTGATTATTGAAGGCTGGCTTGCTCTCACCAGTTTAAGACTCCTGAATGGCTGGGATGTTCAACTTTTAATCTCAGATAAAAAGTGAGGAAAGAGATAGCTTGGTGCTCACTTGTTAAGATCCACATTTGAAGACCTCCTCCTGTCCATACTTGGCCTTTTTATGTAAACATCAAATATATAAATATCAGTGTATTTATTGTTGATGATTTTCTACAACATTTCATTATATAAAGAGTATGGTAGTTCATGCTCAAGTAGCACTTGCCAATAATCAGGATCTAGAAAAACAACCTGGGTTCATGTATTTTTTCATGCAATGGTGTGAGGAAAACCAGGGCTCACAGAATAATATAACACCATTGTGTGCTGTACCTGCAAGAAGACTGACTACTCACAGCTACTCTGTTTTGGGGTAATCTCAGCAAGAGATTTCACTAATGAGTAACCGAGTTAAGGGAGTGTGAATTCCTCTGTCTGGCACCACTTTTAACTAGAGAAATAGTCAGACATCAATTTCTCAAGTCCAAGGCCTGAAGATTGAAACCAAGTGCCTGCAGCACTGTGTGCAGGCAGCCTGAAGCAGTAGGGCAGGCACAGGAGGTTTAGAAAGCCTCCCCAACACCTCAGCACAGCCTGTATCTGTGTAACAGCAAAGGAAAACAAAGTAACCTGGGGTAACAGATATTTCCACGGGTTCCTGTGTATATCGTATATATCTTATGTATTTATATCATGAATAACATTAGTGCAAAATAGCCATGAGCAATGTCACCAAACCATTGCTCCAATTTGGATTTAATGCCCTGCACTCACTATGTCCTTACTCACTTTCAAGAATGGCTTATTTTCTGAAGTAGCATTATGATAACTTCCATCACTGAATGCTAGGTTTAATTAGTTGATATGGGTTGGGGAGATATAATTCCCCTTCTGTTTATCTGCTTATTTAGCTGGTTGAACTTCACACTTGAAGATTTAGAGCTAACCAGCCAGCAAGAGTTAGACATGTGGGAGCCAGTAGGGTTTTGCCAATTGATCTCCAGTTTCCTGTCCTTTCTCCAGGGTAAAGTTTGCTCATCAAAGATAATTATATTTTCTTTCTTTTTTTTAAATCTTTCTTTAAGTATTTTAATTTTGTCCAGTTTTGCATTTTGAAAGAGGTAAGTGATCTGTTTCCCCAGTACTTTCCAAGAAATTAGGAATCTTTCACTTCTAGACAGATATTGACCTGTATGTCTTTCATCTTCATAATGATAGTTTGGTTTCACTGGCTTGTGCTCTTCTTTTAGATTCCTAAGGGAAGGTAAAGCCTATACATATTTTCCTGGTAATTTCCTCTGTCATAAGGAGCTTGAATTGAGCTTAGTTCTTCTTTCCTATTTAGACATGGGGGTCATATTCAGGTGTGTTTCTAGAGACCTTTGAATTTACAATTCCATAAAGCAATTATATACTGTATATGTGTTTATAGCTACTGGAGGTAGTTTCTTTAGGGCTGTCAGAAGTAGTACTGTGCTATTCATGTGACTTACAGGCTAATTTACCCAAAGGGCAATTATTTGCAGAGGATACATTTATCTTGGTGTAAGAAGTACCTGAAGGTACCCAAGGTAAATTCTTAAGCTATTTCAATGGCAACTCAGGTATTTCCATATGCCACTGTATTGCATAGAATGTACACACTTATAGTTTTGAATGAACCAGCCCTACTTACTGCTGAAATTCTGACAGAAACACATCTTGAGTTTGTAAAATAATTAGGTCCTCAACAACTAAAAGCGACCAATATCTATAATCCATTTGTTCTTAATTATGAGCCTAAGAAGGTCAGATCACCTGGGATATGCAGCATGATAGTTATTCAGCATATTCACCAGGAGCACACTGAAACATCTATAGTTCACACATACTTGGTGTGACAAAAGCCTGATGCAGTTAATCATCAGAACAGAGAGTAAAGCCTACCTGCTGACCCAAACACCTTCTGAAACCAAGGAACTAAAGACAAATGATAGTCACAGGATTTGCAGGGCAAGCCCACTGTAAACCTGCCATCATCTTTGATAAAGCTCTGCTGATACAAAAATAGAAGTCAGCGGTATTTAATTACAGATGAGTTTGTTTCCAAGAGGCATTTTTTGTGTAATAACCATTGTTGGGTTATATGTGAGAACACACTGTTCTGGAGGCTTTACCGCCCTTGTCCTCAGGAGGGGTTATAGGAATAGCTAAGTACTCATTTCCTGGGATAAACATTTGTGTTTTGTTTAATTTAGCCTCTTCAAAGAAATTTGCTAATGCAATTTGATTAGTAGCCAACTTCTTCAAGAAATAAAAAAGCTGATCCTCAAGCCCTCTTTAGCACAGCCTATCATATCTTCAAGTTTGATGTACGTGTAAGACTGCTAAAGACAGTCTTGAAAAAAGTGTGAACTGAGGTGTCTTTCATGCATAGACAATAGGCTGTTGTAGGCTTTCCTGTAAATGGCCTGGAAGAGTTGAAAGCCTTATCCTGTGCTTGGTTCTATAATGCCACTTTAGTGGGTTTTTTGAACACTAGATGCCTGAATACGTGCTGTAGTAATTTTCTCTTTGGTTTTGATTTGTTTTGATTTTCCTTTGGTTTTGATTTTGGTTTTTTAAATCTTCCATTGGAGCTGTAAATTCTGCTCCTAGTTACAGTTATTTCCTTCTCCCTGGGCAGACAGTTATTTTCATGTATTCTCAGAAGATACATCATTAAGATCATTCACTACATCACTGATCATACACAGTCTGTCCCTTCTTTGCTAAGCACTACCTTCATGTATTTTATGTATTTTGATGAATCTGATAATTGTGTCTTTACAAACTCACAGATTCCACCTTTAGCAAATAATTTCCAGTAGCTCAGCACATTCTGTGAGAGGCACTCCACGTGCTTCAGAGGTAATGCTGGGCCTAATCTTACCTGAGAAAGGTCACATCTTGCCATGAGCAACAAACTAAGTAAATTTAACCAAGTCATTTTATAAACAGCACAACACACACCTTTCATTTCAAAAGGCAGCAAACAGATTTACTAATTTTACACAACACATCCTCAACAGAAATCACTGGCTTTGGTCTCATTGTGGAAGTGACAGTTTTTGCAAAACTTCATTTTTATTCTCTGTATATTTTTATTCCAGATGATGGAACGATGGGAGAATCAAGGCAGCCCTCAGACAAGTGTGTCTGCTCCAGCTATGCCACAGAATATTCCCTATCCACCCACTCTTCACAGGAGTTCATTTCCTGATTCAACAGAGGCCTTTGATCCACGAAAACCTGACCCGTATGAGCTGTATGAGAAATCAAGAGCTATTTATGAAAGTAGGCGTAAGTGAAAGCTCTCTTGACCCTGCTGGCCATTAAGTATTTAAAATTTTGCCTTTGAATGTGTCACTGTTGACGTGATTTTCTGGAATTATCTTTTGTAATTTAAAGAAATTAGATTTCTTTCCAGTAAATAGAGGCCATTGTAAATGTTTCAAAAATTGTACACTTACATATTTTCTTAGGTCTTACCTAAATTCTCATATTTGACTTTCATAGGTGTTTTTTTCTTATATTTTTGATCTTCCCATTTTGACTGTTAAGTCCTTGGTGAAGCACAGGATACATCCCACCACATTTTACTGTGGGTTTTTTTATTTCATAGTCAATCAATAGGAAGATGTGAATTTATCAGTGAAAAAAAGAGTTTCACCTACTTCCACTTCAAAGTGACATTTTTTAAAGAATTTCCAATTCATTTGAAAAAAAAATTTTTTTTACTTTTTTTTTATAAAAATGTCTTTGACAAGTTTTCATATTTTCCTTGGTAGTTAGAAAGTAATCCATAGCATAAAGTACTATTTGAAGACCTATCCAAAACAGTACTGAGCCATTGAGATGCTCATTTTGATTTAATTTCTCATGTTTTTGGAAATATAGCCCATGTTTTTGACAGCAAGAATAAAAGGGCTTAGACTTATTTACTCTTTTTGTAAAGAACATTTTAGCTAAAAATATTGTTCTAAATTGTCTGCAGCCTTTGCACTTACTAAGATAAATTCTTAAAAATAGCTTTTTTTACTGCCATTACTTGCATATGCCGCTTTTTAATTCGTTTTGTAAGATATTTGAGCCTATAGACCAAAATATGCTATAAATTGCACATAAAATATTGGAGCTGATTCAGACCAGCCCATTAATATTAGTTGGGCCCAGAGACCTGGAATGTTCAGCATGCAAAGGGATAGTCTGAAGGAAATGCATTATTGTCCCCAACACTGGGTTCGTACCATTCTTACTTGCCTTGCCTAATACTTTAGTTACAGCATCAGCATCACCTCTTTGGCTTTGGCATTCCCAGTCCCCACAAGAATGGATATGCTGGAGAAACACCACAGTTCATTTCACATCAACTCCAAGTAAACCCTGATCTAGTCTCAAAGCTGCATGTCATATTCCTCAGTTCTTTGCCACTGTGGCCAGTGCCACCATCTTCTGCCACATTGATCCTATTAGTGGGACACTTTTCAGTATAGATTGTCACCCTAAAACTCACTTTCCATAATACAGAATATTTTTTTTTTTCTTTGAGGGAGACAGTTGTTGATGTTTATTTGACTCTATGTACTTAAATAAATTGCTGGCTTTTCTGAAGAATACCAGGTATTTTACTCACCCTAAATATGGATTCCAGATCTCACTTAGGCCCCTGTAAAAAAAGTATTTAATCTTCAGTTATAAACTGTTAGGCATCAAAACTAAACTTTCCAGTACATTTACAAACACATGTTGGCTGATATTCACAAGACAATGTACAAAAAAAGATACTATAATTTTTGAAACTTTACAACTCATTGAAGTATGGATCAGGATACTGTGTGGAGTAGGCCAAATAGGTTTGAAAGAAGGAGGACTTGTTTTGAGCAAAGATTGGAAATAAGTTTCAGATATCTCCCCTCTTTCACTTTCTCTTGTGCATTAAGGGCTAGACTAAGATATAAGTAAAAACATTTGCTTGAACTAAAATGTTATTCCCCAAAGTGATAGAATTGAGTATATGACAAATTAAAAGGAAATTAATCCATTCCATAGTTAGGAATTGTTTTATGTAGCTCAGCATCTCTACTGAAAAAACTCTCGGCTTTGTATAGAGCTCTGACAAACAGAAAACCCTTTGCAAATAGTCATATCCCATATCATAGCTTTTAGAAATGATGAAGTTTAACAAAAATCTTTCCATTCAATAGGCAGAACCATCTTCTGTGGTTAAAGTCATCAGGCCAAGAATGCCAAATTCCTACACTGAAACAAATATCTCTGTGAGACAATTAAGGAAATATTATAAATGCCATATGGATATATGACAAATGTATTTATATGGCATTTTCTTTCATCCTGATCCCCAATCTATGTTTGATCCATGTGTGCCCTTCATAAAACTGTGGGAATACAGATCTGATGTCAACTACAAAGATTCACTTACCCCCCAGAAGATTATATACTACATTACAAGATATATTACACCATGCAATATTCATGGGTGCTTTCTTAAGTTTTCTGAGCACTTCTTGGACCAACATGAACTCTTATTTTTACTTCTATGATCTACTGTGTTAAGGAGTATATGCTTTGCAATAGGAAGAGCATCTAACATGTGGGTTGGAGTTATGCTGAAGCTTGTGTTTTAATGGTATAATTGCATTTGGGTTCTGTCCAAAAGGCAACTGGAAACTGTATGTGAGATGTTTTCATCACCAGCTGCCTAGAAAATCAAATAATTAAAAATAGTGAAGCTGCTAGGCCCAAACAAGAAAGTGAGAGATGAAAAGCAAGACTGCAGTAACTTTATCCTAGATTTCGATCGGTGTCCCATCTTCCAGCTAATCTTGGAAACTTAAATTTCTTATCTTCTTTCTCCACTATCCCCTCAACATTTTCTCAAGACTTGATTCCACCAGTTTCCAACCAGATCTTGTCTGCATTCATTCATATCCTTCATTTATAAATAGCTACCTCCAAAGATCTCTATTCTCCCTGACGTTTTTGTTTCATGAATGCCATAAGCACACATTTTAGCAAATTTAATTTGTCAAGCCTTAGCACCACGTAGTTGTCCTGTTTCCTGAAGATGGAAACAACAGGAAGGAAATCCATTTTTGAGTCAAGTAATTGTCATCTAATTTGGGTATATAGGAGGGAGAGTTTCAACATAACACTGTTTCCTACCATATGGCAGTGTCAGGTTGGTTATCTTTGAGAACATACCCTAAAAGTGCACAGGAAAAGTTCAACTTCTTGTTTTTTTTAAGTACTTTTATCTCAAAGCAAGTTTGCCTTATCTTCTGCCATGAGCTTCTTTTCATCTTCTAAAAATAGGGCAGAGAAGTGAACAATCATAACCTGGAAAATTCAAAAAGAAAGAGATAGTGCAAAATTTTTGTTTGTCTCATTGGGAGACTCTTTACTAAACAGTTCATTGTTGTACTTCTATGGCTCTGAATTTCTACAGGGCCTTTTATCATAGGGTTTCCCCACAGTCAGCACTCACCAGGGCCTCATAAAAGCCTCCAGCTTCCCAATCAGAGAGGGAGTGAAGTAAATTATGAAAAACAGGGTAGTTCTGTGAGGAGCACAAGGAACATGACTAGAGGCAGAGCAAGAGCTAGACCAGTGCAACACATTGCTGTTGCACTGGTCTAGCTCATCCCTACCTAATGATAGCAAGAACAGGGTTGCAAGCAGGAAGTCTCAATGGAAAAGTATGATTTTCATTCTATGGAAATGTTTTTCCACCAAAGGAACATGAAGAACCTGCAAGACCTTGTGTGATGGGGAGATTTCAGTTTGTAATGGTCACATGCGAATTGCAAAGCACTACCACTTCTGCATGGGAAATAGTTTCACAGAGGCAATCAAATGATGCATTAGTACAAAAACAGAGTGCAACTCTATTTTGGAAGTCATAGTACCTTTGAAAATTGTCTGCCATGAGTTAGCTATTACCTGTCAGGTCTTCCCTCTTAGCTGTCACCAGCCTCTGCTGTCACATACCACCTATGCTCAAAGCTCCAAGTAGATAAAAAAGGAGCGTAAGGGGTTTCCAAACACTAAGGAGGAGTACCACATCATCTCAAACAGCTACTTATAAGCAAAAGATGGAAAATTGGTTTATGCTTTCTTTCTTTACTTTGTCTCTCTGTTTTAGGGGGTTTTTATTGCTTTTTTGTTTTGGGTTTTGCTTTATTTTTTTACTCTCTTCCCCCATCTCTTCTTATTTCTTCTGCATGCTGAAGAATACCTACCTAACCTTCTGCTGTGATGTAATTTTCTCAACTGGATGCTTTTTCATATTTTCTGTTCTTCTATTAATTCAAAGCAAAACCTTTATCTCCTTTCTCCTTACAAAAACTGTTAGATTGTAAGTGACAGAGTGACTCTCCTGATAACCAGTTTAGGTACAGAAGGTAGAAAATGGAACATCAGATCAGGAATTTTCTATTAATGAAAAAATTATTACTTCATATGTGCCAGATTATAACAGCTGTAACTGGATCCCTTGAGTTATCATTAGGAGACCTCACTCATCTGAGTTGTAACTTTTGATTTTATAAACTCTCCTTATCATGCCTTATATTTTGTATTGAGCTCTGTTTATTGTAGATGCACAGTTTGTAAAAAACTTCTTTCAGACATTAGTCAAACAGGAGTCACAAAGGTGTTAGGAATCATAATGCCATAATATTTCTCTAGTTACAATAGAAATTTGAGGTTATATTCCTCTAAAGAAAGAGGAAAAAATAAAACATTTTTAACACTGATTGGGTTACATTTGTCCTTCAGTTAGTGTGGTAGCCAAGGCTGATGATATGACACAGAAATGCCAGTAGGAAGAAAGAGATAAGCCAGTGATAAGCTCTCATTAAAAGTGAAATCTGAACAATTACAGTTCCACCTTTAGCTGGAAGGACAAAGGTTACTTTCTTCAAAATCTCCCATTTATTTTCTCCTCTAACCACAGTATTTTGAATTTCTTAAGTCCTTTTCAAATCTATCAGCTATTTTATGCAATGCATTATTTTTTTACTGCCAGAGATTTAAAAAAATTGGAAAATAACCAAAAAGTAAAGTTCACCAACACCTGTGAAATATGTAAATAGCAAATGTATTTGCATAATTAGCCTCCACATAATAAGGTATATTCTTTGGCAGACTTATAAATACCTTTCTGTAAGGGTCACAGAACTCATATTCACAGGCTACATTTCCTCCAGAGCATCACTCCAGGTTTTCAGCACAGATATGCATTAAGTTAGGAAAGATTTGTCAGACAGCATTATACTGATCCATAATGTGTAACTACAAAAACACCAGTCTTGGAGAAAAATACTAATGCAATCCTAAATTTGATACTCATGGAATATGAAAAAAAAATTAGGTCTAGCACTGAGTGCATGACCACCTGAGGGGTTTCATGGCATAGTCTATAGCTAAGCAGAATTTTCCTGCCAGTGCTTGTTGGCTGAAGAGCTACAGTTAAAATTAAACATTGAAAATATTGAAAATTGAAGGAAATTTTTCACATAAATGGTACTACCACTTTTTTCAGATAATATTTTCCTGACAAAAGAAAATATGCCTCTAACATTTTTTCCCTTTTTGCTCATTTTCAGTCTAAAAAGAAGTCACATTTTGGTTATGGTGCTTTAGCATATATGTATACACATCTGTGCACTGGTGCATACAAATGCAGAACTATGATGGGACTAAATACACAGGATTATGAAGCATTGTATAAAGGGGGTTTTGAGTGGGTGAAGGATTTGGGACTGTAAGCTAGAAAATCAGGTTCTAGTTTCAAACCTTCCTTGCACTCAGTTTACCATATCCTTCAATATTTCTATTCACCATTTAGTGTCAGTAAGTCATACCTGCCTTCATTTAGTAAATAAAAGTATTGGGAAATTGCTAAGGTCTATTATCATCAAACTACTCCTTGACCTAGAGTATGAACAGCTGAGGTACAGGAAGGGAACTTCTCAAAGCAATGTCCAAACAGTCCATGTTGGTGTTTTCCTTGCATCTATTGCTGTCCTAAGTAACAGCATGGAGATGGTCTAAGAATTTATATTATTAAATTAATATAACCCTGTTTAATAAGAGATGAAATACAGTAAAAGGAGAGGAAATTTAGCAGATTAATGTCAAATGGTTTTGTATTGTTCATCACTGCAGAAAGAATTATTCACCATGACAAAATGGATTTGTTGCTTATAAGAACTGACAGTGAAACCAAAAGCACTTTCAAATGGAATTATGAGTGTATAATCATCTCAGTAGCATGGATGTAAAATGATTTTGATTGCTGGATTGCAAAGTAGGTCTCTAATGACCTCTGCTAATATGAAGTGTCAGTTTTACAGCTGATGGCAGTGTTAAAGATGCAGTATTTCTTTCTCTTTAGCAATTTACATGTTACTAAAAAGTATACAAGTAGATTTTGATCTGCAAAGTGGCAGCATGTACTTAAGAGTCAAAATAAAAATTTAAGAGAACTGACTTGTAGGCTTAGGGGAGTTGGCCGCAGGTGCATGAGACGAGTGGGTGCTGCATTGCCTATGAGCTGTGGCAAACTGCTGCTTTCACAGCTTTGGAAGGGACATTGCAGCATAATCACACTCATTCTTCTCACTTGTGAAACTCCTGTTTACCTGAAGCATGGCTAGTACTGAGATGCTAAAATACAGATGTTCCCTTGTGCTAGTTTTGTT
Organism: Haemorhous mexicanus; assembly: GCF_027477595.1. Lineage (NCBI taxonomy): Eukaryota > Metazoa > Chordata > Aves > Passeriformes > Fringillidae > Haemorhous > Haemorhous mexicanus. Next base: position 64,341,019 of record NC_082345.1, on the reverse strand, counting down.
CCATGTGTTTAGCAATCAACCAAGACTGATCCAGAAAGCAGCAGAATATGGAAAACAAATACTATCAAATATTGTCCCTACCTTTCATCAGCATAACTCTTCCTCCAGAGAATACCAGTGGCTCCACTGGTGTAAATAAAAATACCCTTGTGCCATGCTGTGGGTGAATTGTGCTCCTGTGGCTGTATCTTGGCAGCAAAGAATCCTGCTATTTTCACCATTGATTTCATATAAATCAGGATTATGTCCCAGGTCTTGTTTATTGCTTGGCTGTTTTCACAAATATTTTACAGCTTTCAGTTTAAAATGAATGAGTGAAAATGAAATAAATCTATTAGAGTATTTTATTTTAGACTAAACCAGAAGGCGGCTATGCAAGATTTTTGCTGTTCTCCCTTCTAATAGCAAAATTAATCTTGGCTTTGCATTAATCTGATATGCAAAGAATTATAGAATGATTGCCATAGAATGGTTTGGGTTGGAAGGGATCTACTTTCAACCCCCAAATCTTGATGTACGGCAAGACTTCTCAAAATGCACAGCTGCATCCCCATACCCCAGAGCACAGGGAGTCATCACCATGGTGGAGATTTATTTTAATATAGTTATATACAAACAACAGTTCAGAAGATTTCTTAGTTTTACTTTCCGGATTCTTTTTTCTAGGACAGGTTAGCTGAACTTAAAAAATTAAATCAGTGAATTTAACAAGTATTTTATTATACTTTCAAGCTCCATATTGTAAGTAATTCATTCCTATTTCACAAGACTACAACTACCCCTGGCAATGCAGCTGCAGATGTTTAACCAAAAAGGCATCACAGGGAGAATACAGAAATTTTATGTCATCATTTTTAAAACTTTCAGCACTTTGAATGCCTCTTCATGGTGGCAGTATTGGGTAGATTTGTCTCTATGTCCTGACCTCTCCAAAATTTCATTCTTCTACCTCGTTTCCTATGAGGTAGAGGCAGGATATCTAACATACTAAAAAGAATCTATTAAAAGTTTAGAAAAATGTCAGGATTCATTTAATAATAAATAAATGGAAAGTTTCAAATTGCCTCATGTTAAGTTAGTTTCCTATAAACCTAATTGAGAGATTTCTATAAAACAAAGCTCACTAGATTCTCTCAGTATTCTGGTAAAATTACCAGCTCAATTTATCCTTAGCAGATAGAAGGCACCAGGATGTGCACAAATGGCATGTATTCTGTTCTGCTGAGGACCAGGCCCAGCAGTCCTTTCTCTTCTGTTTGAAGCTGCTTTTCTGTAGGGTCTCTGAGAACAGAATTAGGTGAGTTTTGAAAAAAACTACTTATCTCTGCATTTGACAGATGGAGACAGTGCTAATTCAGTCCCTTCCTCTATGGTAAAGGTTCTTTGAAGTTTTCTACTATTTGCTAACAGTTTGCTTGTAACATGAGCACAGCTATTTAGAGGATATATTTTGTTTTCCAAAGTGTCAGTGACATTATCACGATTATGTGTTCTGCACAGAGACCCATACTGCTGACAGCAGATTCTTCCTAATATGAACATTGCTTTGCTATGGTTACCAAAACCACAAATCTGCACCTGGGTTTATCTTTCTGGTGATCAGACATTTAAAAGCTTTAGGGCTTGGTTCAGCATCTTCAGCATAGCATAGTTCCAATTTTCATGTATGTGAATTCCTAAACTACAGTGAAAACACACACGAGGTGCTGAATGGTTGGTTACAAGAGGATAACTAGCACTGTGAGAATCTACATGAAGTTCTGCAAGGCAAAGGAACAAAAACAATGTCAGACTTCATGAGATTAGCTTTGAAGGAAACCATTGACAGGCACTTTTGCTTGACCACAAATAACAGTTCCCAAAAAAGGACACCGCTAACTTACTTAAAATATATAGCTGTCTCTCTTAACAGAGCAAGTTGTTCCCTAATTGGTCACAGTTTGAGAATGATGGTGATTCTTTCACCTTGCTGCTTGAGACCAGTTCTGGGTGATATTAGAGTGACTGCAAGCAGAAATGGAAACAGAATGAACCAATCTTAGAGCAGCTCCGAAGAGCAATTCTAGCTGAGTGACCAAAAGAGCTTGTGTACCTTCAAACCTAAAAGCTTAGTGAGACTATCAAGATGAAATTGCTTTCTCTACATTAAAATCATTTTGTCTCTTTTAAGAGTTCCATTAAAATCTTGAAAGGCTGTGAGTAAAAAAAAACCATTTCTCCAGGTTTACAGTAGAGCAGCATCAGTTTCAAAGGTTTTGGTTTTCAGGAGCTGTGCTGGTGCAATATTTTACATTTTGATAGCACATCTCACTGGAAGGATCCCAAATCACTGTACAAAATCTGAAGTGCTTGAAGGAATTGTCTCCTTTAACCACCAAAGCAAAGACATGCAGCCACCTATCAAATCAGATGGCATAGCCCACATGACACAGCTCAACAGAGACAGTAAACACAAACGCAACAGGAACACCAAATCCAAACTAATGTTCCCATTCAGTGGACTTGGATTTGGACAGGTCAAGGCTGTTATCTAAACATCCTTACCAAAGATATTTAAGACATGTCTATTCCTGCGAGCTGTCTTTTGGAAAACATCTTTGCCCTGCAACAACCAGTTCAGTATGATCTCAAGAGAGCTCTGAATCACTCAGCTGCTGCCACTGCAGCCCATGCTGCCTTTAGGAGGCAGTCCACCAGAAGGCAGGTGGCTTTAGTCTAAACTCTTTCAGAGTGGTACACAGCTTCCCACAGGGGAAATGCTGTATTGTGTCTCTCACCACACCCTTCTGTCTTAGGAAGAGGGTACATACTCATAGGTTGCTTCACTCTCCTACAAATGCTGTTGTGAAAGACCATGAAACATGGTGGAGCATGAAACATGCATGGTATGATATTCTGGCTTAGAGTCACCTAAATGGGATACCTGGTTTGCCCTTTTGTTGTGTGTAGGCCAATAGAAATCACCTCTGGCTTGGAATGTTTTGCAAATCATTCAGGGTGCTGCCAAAATAATAAAACAAAATTCTTGTTCAGAACATTTCCAAATTAGCAAAGGAAGCATGACTGAATTCAACTATGAACTCATCCAGCTTCCTCTAATGCAAGCAAAATAGTTTTATATGAAAACAAGACAGTTAGTTAGTTGCTGCACTTCATATAGTGAAATACAAATACCTTGAAACTACCTGCATAAAAGGTACGTTAAAGGGATTTACCTGCATTTCCCTTCATCTACAATCTGTTGTTCTTATTGGCAATATACATCCCTCTGGAAAAATCTTCCTTGTCTTGATGATAAAAGACATTTTGCAATGGAGTTGTATAAAAGCAGGATTAAAGACATCTGAGGTCAAGTTATCCAAACACACCCATTAAATTTCCCCTTTTCTTGCTGTACTTGAATACTCATAAATAGTGTCACTATTTTTTAACAGTTTTCACCAAACTAAAAATTTCATCTTCATCAGAACCTACATTGTGTTAAAGAAACATTAATTACCACCTCACCATCTTTTTGACTTTGCACAGAAATGGCCAGGGAGGTCTTAATCTAGCAGGAATATGTACATGTACCACATGGAAAGTAAAGAAGGAGGGGAGGAGAATATAAAAACTCAAGAAAAAAATCTAAAATGCATTTTAGTAATTCAAAACACAGCAGAGAAATTGATGCTGCATCTTTAAATAACTTGAGAAATGTATTTCACCTTTAATTCCCCATTTTCCTATTCAGAACAAGTGCTGCCCAGGACTGGTTTTCGAGCGGATTCCTCTGGCAAGTATTCTTCAGCCTTTGTTTTCTGTAAACTAGTTGTCCTTCATTTTATGTTTTAGCTATTCTTCTTTTTTTAATCATTTCTCAAGACTATGGACAGTCTTGACTGCCCAGTCACCATTTTATTGTGTATGATCTTTGTGGGGTTGTAGAATGCTTTTGCCAAATCTTTTTATAATAGATTTGAATTTTGAGCAAGGAAAGGTATTTCTTTTTCCTCAGCCAGTTTTTGTTTATGTTTTATGGTGTTTCATGTGTAGTTTCATATATTAGTGTTCACTCTTCAGCATAAAAGTGTATCTCTATAGCTCATGCCCAAATCTAAGCCAAATAATTTTTTTATATCTGAATTTAATTCTGTCTTAATTCTATCACCAATTCCTTGTTTTCCTACTTATATCTTGTTCTGTAAAAATATAAAAGAAAAAGCTTTCAAAATCAAGAGATTTTGGGGGTGTTTGAGTCAACAGTGATCTTGTAAAATAGCAATGGACTTTTTTTAAAAACAGCAATATTTCATTTCCCAGTGTTATCATGCTAACTGAACAGTTAAAACATGCATCCCATTCAAAAAAAAAAAAGGCTGTTTTGACAATCCCATCAAAGTTTTTCTAGTCCTATACAAGCTGGACAGATATCCTAAATTAAATATAACATTGGACTGGTTTTGCATAAAACAGTAGGGTTCATACATTGAATTACTCTGTCAGCACACCAGTTCTTTTTTCTTTTCTTTGATGATTTTCATACTGAATTTTTTATTTGCCAGCTTTCCTCTCTATAAATATCAAGAGGGAATATGTATGCTTTTTTAAAAAGCTACTTACATTGCAGAGGAGCAGATCCATGACTGTTTTCAAGCTTTTCACATCTTTCAAGAGCATCTGAAACTCAGATGAAGTTATTGTAGTTCTGTGTCAATCCCAATTCACAATTTATAGTTATTTGTGTGAAACAAAAATCTTCACCATCTTCAGCAAAGGAGTCCAAATTAGTTTTTCTTTGCAGTAGGTAGCTGAATACACCCAGAAAGACTGTAAAATTATTACAGCAAAGCACTTCATCTTTCCTTTAATTGCAATATAGAAGAGATTTTAAAAAAAAAATTTATATCAACATTTACAGGATCATCCTGAATACCAGGTTCATCACTGTAAAATCGCATAGCACTTGTTCACCTTGTCTCACACAAAAAATCAATTAAGCATTTTCAGCTGTATATTTTCTCAACATTTAAGAAACAACTGCATGCATGCATCTCGTTGTGTTGTCCACCCAGAGATTCAGATGAATGCAGTGCAGAAAGGTAGCTGGGAGCTGCTAATAACATCTTCACCTGTGAGATCTCACTATTGTTCAGTAACAATCTGTTCTGGTACCATTACATTTAAAGCAAATCCCCCATCATTCAGGAACCAGAAAGAATTTCCCAACACTCTTTACTGTCCTCACTGTGCAGTGATGACCAGATCACAGCTTGTCCAATACCATTCTCAAATTCATGGGGGAGCCAGCTGGTTTTATAGCCTAGCAAAGTGAATTGGTGTGATTTTTTTTCTTCCAGGCCAAATGAACTGTTTAGAAAGTTTTCCTTCACACAAAAAGAAGAAACAAAGTGGTATATCAATAAAAAAAAAGAGATTTAAGTTACTAGCAGACAAAGTTAAAGTTGTTTTTCTAATATAGATGTGTAGAGAGGCAAGGAAGGAGAGGGAGCATTGTCATTCTGGCACAGGGCACCCATATTACATGAGCAAAAATACTGACTTTAAGGTGAAACTCTCCTTTCAGTAAAACTGGTAAGAGACAGGTCATTGAGGTGCATTAAGCTGACTGGAAGGATAAGCAAACTGGAAAAGACAGTGTTAATTCAGTACTGGCTTGTCTGCAAGCATATTTGTTACTTCTTACTTGGCATGAACCACAAGGTGCTAATCTAGGTTAGCAAGAGAAAACAAAAAGACACATTTTCCATAATGAAGTTATATTAACCAACAGTTTGTAGTATATTGCAAGGCACAGGAGTGTCATTTTCTGTAGGTACAGGTAATTTTCTCTGTATGATCAACTGAAAATCTGCTCCAGTAAGAAAACACAAAATTTAGTCTATCTAAAAATCCTTTGTGAGGAACAAAAAGTACCAGAATCCTGGAGAAGCAAACACTAGAGGAATATCAGGTGAAATGTAATCATTTAAATGGGTAAGAATACTTATCAATGTATATTCAGGAATATTGAAACTGCTGCCACATAATCATAGGGGCTTTTAGTAAATCTATCAAACATGAGCTCCTGTGAAAAAGTACAAAGTAGTGAACAATTTACCTGTCTTTCAAAAACAAGAAAAAAGGATCTTAGTAGCAGCAAGGGCTAGAATGTGTTTTTGATGGAAGACTAACTGCTGATGTGGAGATAAACTGAGAGCTGTGCAAAGGGAGTTTAGCAAAAGTTGGTTGGTTGAACTAACCTGGTAACTGATTTTTTTTATACCAAACAAGTTATATGTGCTTAATTAATCTATACTTGCCATTTTACAAAATGCCAGTTATAATTGTAACACTTCCATGTTAGCCTGGAAAAGACAGTGCTCAGCATGAAATGTAAAGATAAATGGCTAGAAAAAAGCTAAGCAATTCTACTAGAAGAATCTGGACTGAAAGATTAATGTTATTGGAGAACCTTTCAATAAGTCTTCTGTCTTATTCCATGAATCACTCAAGCACATAAACCAAGGGTAAAAGTCAGGTCCACTTTCAGAGATGTAAGTTCAGGAATCTATGGTGTAGCTGTCTCCAGAGCAGTGGAAAGGTGATCAGTGCAGTGATATCATACCCAACATGAAAGCTGAAACAGCACACAGGGTTGTGTACCAGTCACTGGAGATACTGTGATATTATGATATTACTGCAAGGTGGGTGACCTAGTGACAAAGGCCACAAACAAGCTCAGTTGGCAGTGTCTTCTTTGCCTATGTCTTTACTGGTAAGGTCTGTGTGCTGTTTGCTTGCAGAGGTTTGCAATAACAGGAAGCTAGACTTGATGACCCAGCCATCCTTTCCAGTGTTTTGCTTCCTTAGTGGGACTGAAAAGAACTTTATTTTATAAAAGCAGCTTTCAGTGACCTGTTGGCAGACAATGGACTCCACAGAATCCCAAGTCTTTGGGAAGGAGCATTGTAGCCTAGTCAGTTGATCCAAAGGCTTCCAAACTGTGTTGGAGCTCATAGAAAAGTATGGCCCCATACAATATTTTTTAACCTAAATTTTTTCATAGTCAAGCTGGCTTATCTATTTCACTCTAAATAGGGTTGAAAAACAGCATGTTTTAAGAAATAAATAATGTCCCTTATTTTGGAGTCTGTTGCCAGCTCTGGTTTGGCTCAGCTTTGTCAATGTACCTGAGGGACGTTCCATCTCAATTTGCCAGAGCAAGTATTCTTCACAACTTGACATTCTTATATTTTCTTATTGTATCCCCAACTGTGCATATTCATTCTCTTGTACTCAGTAAAGGCAGTGCTCAGGTTGTGACAAACTGCTGGAAACAGTGCCTTTGAGTGTTAAACCTGGGTTTCAAATGCTGATCACACTGTGTCTATCTACAAAAACATCTCCCTAGTGCTAAGCCCCATCCTTTTAGGCACAGCAAACCAGATAAAGTACTGCTTTCTTCTGAAATTCCTTTGCCTCTCACAACTTTTAAATGATTTGCACTAAGTTAACATACTGTACACATCCAGAATTCATTTGCTCCTTAGTGTTGAGACACATCAAATAAATGGCTAAAGTCAGCATGATAAGCTGCTTGGTTCTGTTTGGCTTTGTCTTCTCAATATATGAGAAGGAAGTTAGTAGGGAAAGGTAATACTTTTATTTTACCAACTGAAATATTTGTGATTCAGTCTCACTTTCACCAATACAGATTGTTTAAATAATGCACTATGCTGCTGTTTACAGGGGATTTTTCAGTGCACAGTCCTAGTATAGAGCCAGTGCATGTCTTTCTGTATCTGTCTTTGCAATAATACCTGACTGAAACTAATCAGACTTTAATCCCAGACTGCACCTGGCATGTGCCAAATTCCACAGTTTATGAGGTGCCCACTGATGGCTCAGAGGGGAGATCTATAAGTGAGAGCTGCTGAAATACCATATTTCAGCCATCTCTAATCCCTCCCATCCTGAGGGAACAAAGCACAACTGGAGACACTTATGAGCCATTTGCTGAAATAAAGTTTGTCATCCCTTTTTTCTGACACTGACCAAAAGCTTTTGTGTCACAATCTATAGACCGGAGTGCAATCCATAGGAAAGACCATTCCTGTCAATCACTGCTTTCGGTGATGAGCCTAAAGCAGCTCTGAGCATGCAGACAGCAATAGTCACAACAGACAACAGGCAGCTTCTTAGTCCTCTAAATGCTTACATTTTCACTTATTCTCACTTGTTTTCCTTATTCACTTATTCACTGAAATTATTATTATTATTATTATTATTATTATTATTGTTATTGTTATCCCAGAACACTGTGCTCTTTCAAGTGAAGCTAAAGACACTTTTATAAGAAACTGACTTTTAAAAGACTCTATATTCCTCAACTGATATATTACAGGACATAGGTCTAAAGACAAGTTAGGCAGGCATATGGAAATGCAACCTTATTGATTCACAAAGCTGTTGAGACTTTAATTGAGTAGCATTAAAGAGTTCAAGTTAATGATGTTAGCTTTCAATTTAAACTCTGAGAGGTTTATAATGATAATTTTCATCAAAACTCCTTATTGAGGGTACTACCTGGAAGTGGAATACTTAAAAGCTTCATTACATAAAAAGACATATATATATCTGTGTTTGGAACTTAAATGGCCTATAATGATTTTCATGTTTTGTGAGTTGGACTGATGTATCTCTGTCTCCCATTTCAGTTTATTCTTTGTAGGATTTAATGAACTGCAAGGAAAAGACAAATTAAAGACCAGAGGTGAATGAGCAGCAGTCCGTAATACAGTCAGTTTTAGGAAGAAGACACATTTTTAACCTCTGTTTTGGACAGACTTTTCCATACTGATCTTCTGTGAATGTATTCTAGTTTGGTTTAGTGTATTCTACTGAACATAACCACCCTCCAAGAGACACCCACATTTCCAATTCTCCTCCTTGTCTGTGGCCCATTTGTTTCCACCAGCTCCAACCAGGATGCCATTAGTCATGTGCAATAAACACAAGGTGGGAGGGGTTGGTGTAAATTCTCAAGATAAGACCAAAATGGGATTTCTCAATGGGATTTCTCTTTAAACCAGGTCCTGATTACAAGGAGCTGGATGTTCACCTTCGGAGAATGGAGTCTGGGTTTGGCTTCAGGATCCTGGGAGGAGATGAGCCTGGGCAGCCTGTGAGTTATTTCTTCCTGATTTTCCTTTTCCTTACACATTCTATAATCTGTGTAAAGATCAGAAAAATGTTACTACATAACTGAACCCAAATGAACACCCTGTTAAGGCTGCAAGTTTATTTATCCACATAAAAACCCAGAACTCTCCAGTTTTTCATATCTGAGAATTAAGTTAGAGTAAGAAGGCATTAAGGTGGAAACAAGCATCACTCATCCCATTACTGCAGAGTGTGACCTGGCATCTCTTAATCTGGGCTTTTCAAAATCAAGTTTAAGCAGAAGATTCCAAAAATCCAATTATGTAAGACTATCCATAACCATGTTCAGAGTTGACAACTTGTATGCAAAATGTATGTGTGTGGTTAAAAGACAAGGTCAACAATGCAGTTTATTTCCAGAAACAGAAGACCTTACCACAGAGTGATAGTCAGTGTTCCAGGTTAAATGACAACATCATGAGAGGCAACAGGCATAAAAATGACAGCTTTATACCATTAGGAGGGAGGCACCCCAGTAACTAAATAACAGGAAACAAAATTAACATAGAGGGTTTGCTAATACAATATAATAAAAAATAAATCTCATGCACAATATTTAAAAGAAACAGTGTAGAAGCCCAGAAAATAAGGGTCAAATGTGCATGACATACCACAAATGTATAAATATTTTTATAAGTTTCTGATCTATCTAAATACTATAATTTTGAGAGCAGGCAGAATTAGTAGTCTTTCAAAAAAACTATAATCTGACAGCTAGGACTAATCTCAAGTCAATAATGATAGTGTTTTACTATCACAATTTTAAGCATGGTCTTAATGCTGTATTACCACATTTCTGAGATAATGTATAATTAATTATTACATTTGTATATTCCCTAGTAAATAATTTATATATTCCATATTCAAATTAATTCAGAATAGTATCTTTTTTCATTCAAGTCTTAAGATTAACCAGCACATGGCTTTGAAAAACAAAGAAGCTCTTATATTTTAAAATTGTCAACATCTGTCAAAATGCTGATAAATCTTAACAGGAGATATCTTTACTGATATCTCCCGTAAAAAGAAAAGAATGCAATGTACTCCAAAAAAGATGCTTCAAGTGCTGTTTGAAATTCAGTCTAGTTAAGAATAAGTGTTTTCAATGGTTTTTCAAATGTAAAGTGTAGCTGCTCAGAAGGACTCCAAGACAACTCTGCTTCATTCTCTCCACTTGCAGTGTGTCTGAGCCCCTCTGATATGTAACTTCCTTCTGCAGAGCATGTCCCAGTGCACATAAAATGAGGCTACTGGGCCATCATCTGCACATTCCCCAGCTGAGCATTTTTCCTGTCCCTTCTGGACAGGCCAGCCAGGATAAGTCCTCAAAGCACACGTAATGGGTGAAGCCAAAAAGGAAATCTCTGAGGTGTTAGTGGAAATGTTCCATTTTATCTTTTCAGACTATTTGGAAATGGCACTAGAAAAGCACTACCTTTAAAACCAGGCTGGTTGGAGCTTTGAGCAACATGGTGTAGTGGAAGGTGTCCCTCCCCATGGCATGGCAGGGAGATTGGAGTTAGAGGATTTTTAATGTCCTTTCCAACCCAAACTATTCTATGTTCCAGGAAGATTTGGAAATGTCCTTCTACCTGCTCGGGACAGTAATGTCTAATGGCATTTCCCATCCCCCAGGAAAGTGTCCCTGGCTACAGGGCTGCTCAGTATTTTGTGAGAGGCTCCCTTGGTGTCTCCTTTAGTGCTTTTTTCATTACAAATGGATAATTAGCAGTCATGGAATAAACCTCCTGTTGGAGCTTTATAGCAATCTCATGGGGAAAAGTGCAGCTCAAATGTCTTCTCTAAAAGATGATTATTTATATAAAACTGAATTATTTCAACCCAAAGTACTATGAGAAAACTTGTGTAGAATATCTGATATTCTGGTAGCTCATATCCATAATACATGCCAGAGTTGTGAGAGACTTGAGTCTCTCAGTCTGCTCAGCAGTCCAGTAGAAAAGAAATTTTGAAGCAAGCCTTTTGCCCTGCAGCTACATGCATTATGCACCGAAGTATTACAGAGGATCAGCTGTTTCTAGTGTCTCTTCAGCAAAGGACTGACCTGACTTTACTGTCTGAAGTCAAAGAGCCATAGCTGGATATCAAGGGCAGAGATAAGCACCTTGCTATTTTTGGAGAGCAGGACCAAAACCACTGCCCTCTGTGAACCACCCTCTAACACATTTCACTGTCCTGTTGAACAATTGCTCTTAGCCTGCCCTTAGCCTCAAGGCTGCTATCTCTGTTCCATGGTTTGCACATACAAAAGCATTTTTCCCCAAGACTTATCAATCCAATGGGCTTTACATGTCTTTGCAAACATTTCTCAAAGTCCCCAGGAGTTAAGAAGAGCCTAACTTGAAGCTGAGGATTCTACAAGGCAAAAAGAACCTTCTTAGAATTAAATGTTGCAGTGCTGAGGTTTTCAATTCTCAGTCCCTTGTGGTTGCCCATCTTGTTGTCACTGCTCAAATTTAACACCAATAAACACAACAGATGTACTCTTTTTAGTGTCCCTCTATTTCGTATTCAAAGTACAAGACTTCTTAACTCTGTTCTCTCTCCTCCACTGCTTCCCTGCCCCCCATGGACAGCCCTCCTGCAGCCTCCCATTCCTTTCACCTGCAGAAAAGCAGAAGCAGTTTTTGCCTGTTCTCCAAACCCCTGCCTTTCCTATGAAACAAGAACTGAGACGCTTTGAAATTTTTATTTCAGCTCTCCTGCTGTGCCATCAGGTAACACAGAACAAAAGGAAGATTTTGTCTTTGTGGTTTGATATCTAAAAAGGAATATGGATTCTTCAGCATAAGGCAATAACTTTTTCAAAGAAGCGGAATCCAAATAACATTATTTTAGAAGGGTAATACAGACACTATAGAGGGACTGTAGCTTAGTTTCCTCCTAGTTATATCAGCTATCTGGCACCTTAGAAGGAGAAAAAGCTGCTGTACTACTCCACTTTTCATATTTGTAAGCATAAAAATGCTTTTGAAAGGAAATACTTAAATTTATTGATAAATTTCAAATATCAGGGCGGTGAATTCTGCCATTTCAAATCACCTCTCAAATCTTATAATATTGCACTACAACAGCTATTTATCACATCTCCCAGTAATTTGAGGATTTAGAGATTATCTCTGTTATGGTGAATTATAATATTACTGAAAGGTTGCAAAATTGGAACTTTACTGAAGTTGCAAATTGCTGTCCCAAAAGAGAGATATATTTTGCATACATTTGTGCAGCTCAAACTCAGAATCACAAGAACACATACTTAATTTCTCTAGCAGTTTTATCTTTTCAACACGGACAGACTGGGATTTTTTCTCAAAAATGTCCTCAAGATATATGTTTGTATTCTTTTTATTATCAGTGCCAAGATATATTCTATGTTTCTACATTTCTAAGACATAGATGTCCATAGAGAAAAATGTTAGGATAAGGCCATGCCTTGGGAAGTCCTATTTTAACGGGGATTAGACAGAGCTCAGGTGATTATCTTGGATTTAAACATCACTGACACTTAAAATTAGGTGAGTCACTCTTTATGTGTATATACAAACTTTGCTATATGTCTGTGAAGCTACTGTGTTATGTTCAGAAAAACTAAAACACAAATTCAGATAATTATCAAGAATCACAAAGAAAGTCAGTATCAAAGCAGATTAACCTGTATAAATTAATAGGCACAGGCTTTAATTTCAGATTAGGCTCTGCCACAATCATCCTAATCCCAGAATTTGTCCTGTTTAACCTCAAACAATCAAAGAAACTTCTTTTTCTCTACAACACACTCTTTATTGCTTACATGCTATCATGCTTCTACTCATGCACTCAAAGCAATCTCATGCCAGTATGGAACTGCCTTTCAGAGGTAATATAATCCTGATATATATTTTCCAATTTGTGCTTTACATGTAGAATTGATAATTATTATGGCAACTTGTCAGCCATGAAACAAGAGCAGATAATGCATAAGAGACAAATTCAGACTCAGAAAATGAAAAATTTAGGAAAATTAAGTTATTCTTGCTATTTAATATCCCAAATATTAGATATGGTAGCCATCATCTAGACAAACACACCTAGCTGAAGTGTTTAAAGTGTGACTCTGTGCTTATGTTAGGAATCCAACACTGAGATGAGTAATATAATCACATTACATGGTGAACATGTGAAATATCAGCAAAAATTGCTTAGTCAGATCTAGAAAGAGTTTTTCTAGTTTGCTGTGTATACTGATGACTTACCATGCTATGATCTGCATAACCCTTTGTTTTTACAAGGGTTAAAGATGCTCAAATTGTTTAATATTATGTTAGAAAATTATGAAAAAATTGCAAAAGTTCAACAAAACCAAAGGAGGAAGCCAACCCCTACAATCTCCCAAGCTGCAGAGGGTTATCACCCATCTCTTCTCAAATTCGCTAGGAAGAAATTCTTACTCGTGTTTTGAGATTACTTTGTGGATATCTAGCTAAAGGTAGCCTTGGAGAGCTTTTCTTCTGTCTGGTAAAGGAGCTTAAACTCATATTTCATGGTTGAATTTTGCACAAAATATTTTCCAAAGCTTTGAGGTATACTTTTTCACAATTTGAAGAACAGGATGGAGAACCTGAAACAACCTCTCTAGCCACTCAGCCTGGCACTGCTTAACAGGAGCCCAGGAACACCAGAAAGCAGGAAAAAGCTGCATCATGTTCTCTCTTTGCTAAGCTTTGAAAGCAAAAGTAAGCCAAAGGGAGGTGAAAAACTGGGGAAAATTCTCCAGGCTCCACAGGGGATTTCATTTAAACACCATGCTGAGACACTTGCAACTCTGCAGCTAAGACCACAAAAAACACAGGCCCACCTGTGTGATTACCACATCTAGCCTTTGCAATTCATCATGAAAAGCAATGCTTCATAGCTTTTATCTTTTATTATTGAAAGCAGATTGTCACATGGCATGTCATATCCATAATTTTGTGCTCACTCTCAGACTGAAAAAGAGAACAGAAAATTTGAAACACGCTCTGTGAATGCTTTAATATTCTTTCAAAGAAAGCAGGTTTTGTTGGAATCAATCTCAACTGTCCTACCAGTTATTCCATGGGGAAAATATATACATCCTCTGCTAAGAAATTATGTGGAATTATCTGCATAGAAGGTGGAGAAAGTCTTTACAGGGTTCTAGACAGATTTTTTTACTGGTTTATATGTCCCATACAAACAACATTTAAATACGAATTTGGGAAAACAACATCTGCCCAGAACAAGCTGACATTTTTTCTTCTTTTTTCCATTTTAACCAAGCACTGTCTGAGCAATCATTCATTAAGAGTAATAACATTTAATATAGTACTTTTTTCCCCCTTAAGAGTGCCAAAGCCAGCTCTGTGTAGTGGGGTCACTACCTGCTGATCTCAGGTATATGACTCCATATGCTTATATGCTTAAATCACACAGCAGTGAAGAACCTTTGATAAGAATATTTGATAAGAAATACACAGACTTGATAATTTTAAATAAAAAAGATCCTTTCATGAAATTAATCTTTTTAAGTCTTTTGTATAACGTAGTCTATAGAAACCCAACACTCCCTAGAGGCTGATTATCTTGATTTGAACATATCAAGTAGAACCCAGGTTAGGATTCTCTGGTGTATCTCTCTTGTGCAGGTAGGAAACTGTGGCATTTTTGGGGTCCCCTGAATGGAGGAGGAATTGATGAATTTGACTCATTTCTTAGAAGGCTAATTTATTATTTTGTGATATGATATGATATGATGATATGATATGAAGAATGCTATACTAAAACTATACTAAAGAATAGAGAAAAGAAGCAGACAGAAGGCTAGAAGATAATAATTAAAAACCCATGACTCTCTCTTCAGAGTTTGACACAGCCTGACTGTGATTGGTCATTAACTCATAACAATTCACAAGTTGGATAAACAATCTCCAACCGCATTCCAAAGCAGCAAACACAGGAGAAGCTAATCAGATAATATTGTTTTCCTTTTTCTCTGAGGCTTCTCATCTTCCCAGGAGAGAAATCCTGGGCAAAGAGGATTTTTCAGAAAATATCATGGTGACAGGAAACACCTTACTTTCTTACCAAAGACGGAGAAGCATCTTCAGTCGTACCCATGATAGGACAAGCACAGCTTTCAGACACACACAGAGCTCTTCACCTGTGCTAAATCACTAGCTTAATTTCACGAGAAAGAGAAAATCACTGCAATGTTCATGTCACTAAATTGGCGGCTCAGTGCAGTATATGACAGGATTTTGTTTCTTTGCTGCCTAGATTCTCATCGGAGCAGTGATTGCCATGGGCTCAGCAGACCGAGATGGCCGTCTCCACCCTGGTGATGAGCTGGTGTATGTGGATGGGATTCCAGTGGCCGGCAAAACCCACCGATACGTGATTGATCTGATGCATAACGCCGCCCGAAACGGGCAGGTGAATCTTACTGTGAGGAGAAAGGTGCTACCCACGGGTGAGTGAAGGCTGGGAAAGGTGAAAGGAAAAACAGATCCCAACGCTGGCAGCACAAACTGGTGCTGTTTTAAAATAACAGAGGAAATCAGAGCAAATGTTCGTGTCATTTTAAGGAAAGAATTATTGTAAATATGTGTCCCTTGTTCCTCTGACAAAAATACGACAACTGAGTATTGTTTTCTTCAGAAATGGAAACATACTGGCAACCCTGGTGTGGTGATCATAAGTGCTCTGGGTTTGTTCCATGCTGTCTTGTTCTGTGCTGTCTCCTTTGGTCCACTTTTGGGACTAAACATTCACCTAAGTTAAAAGCCATTTGAGCTGACTGTGTCAATAAGAGAAAGGCTCAAAGACTGTTAACTGTTTTAGGGCAGGAACTCATTCCACTCTTCTATGTGTTAAAAGCCCATTTCTGGTCTCATTGATGTCATCTGGAATTTCCTACTGAACTTCAATGAAAGCTGGCTGAAAATCTTCTGTAGGGCACAAGGACCAGATTCTTCTGTCAAGCAGACATTCAGAAAACGAACATGAACCACTATGAAGTATTTGTAGTAAATTAGATGTTTAGACTTACTTAGTCTCAATTGTTGAAAAACATCAGAACCTTGAAAAATGCATGTGGCAGCATCTATTAAAGCTTTAATGGGAGAATTTGATGACCTTCCATTAGAACCATTGCTTACTTGAGGAAAGAAGTTTATTTAAGAACTTTTAAAACATTTTTGGTGAGTACACTTGTCTGAGGTACCAGAAATGAGCAAAACCACATTCCCAGCCCGTCCTGTCTTCCACCTGCCCGTGCCCCAGATCCACTGTCACTGCCTGCGCCGCTCCCCTCCGCTCCTGTGCCAAAAAAGCCGCCCTCCCACTCACGTTCGTCTTCAGTCCCCCTCCCACTGCGGCACCGCAGCTCCCTGCCAGCCGTGCTCCTGCAGGACTGACTTTCTTCTGTTACTGACTCCAGAGTCCTCCAGCCAGAAGGGTGCCCCAGCTCCTGGCGCGACGCCCCCTCGCAGCTCCCCCAGCGCGAGGAAAATGGCCAATAACCAAGGTAATGATGCCGAGCCCTCGCCGTCAGCGCCGCACGCACCGCAGGCAAGGCTGGCACACAGCAATGCTGCCTTCGCTGCTGCTCCTTAAACATTAAAGCTCTGCCAGCCACTCTGGGCTCCTGGTGCAGACAGTGAGCAAGCTGGTAAAACACCTGAAGTTATTCTGGGGCCTTGAGAGTGCCACACCAGGGAATGTGACGAGTAGCTCATTAATGTTTAGCATTTCAGGAGCTGAACAGGGTTTTAATGTGGTGTGTTACAACATGAGCTTTGTGGAAGAATTTAAAATAACTGGTGTTGGGCGTGACTGGAAAATGCTATGCTAATGCATCAGGGCAATTGATTTCATGGGAATTTCTCACTAGCATGAATGTATACAACAGAGGGATCTGGGGTTTTCCTTACCTGTCCGTAGCTGATATATGTATCTTAGCCCTCACCTGGAATTACCATTTTGTACACTTACCCAGATCTGGAACAGAAAATCACAATTCACAAGATCTGGAAAACAATTTGATTAGGAAAATGTGATTTTTGGATTGAAATGCCATTTCTTTCACAGGCAGGAGCAAAATGTAATTTTTCTGATGAGTATCTATTGCACAGTTGACATTAAATAGCTATTTAAGCTTTTCCTCCTTTATCATTCTTTTCCTATATTTAATGGCATTCAATTGCATTCTTTCATGGCCAAGCCAGCTCTTGGTCATTCTACAGGGTAAGAGAATTTCCTTTCTGTTCCAGCCATACTGACATAAACAATATTCAGCTTTCTGAAACACGACAGCCAGAAAATGAGAACTCTCTTGTCACTGACTATGGCATTTAGTTGCAGATTTGGTTCAATAACTCTTAGAGATTTTCAGGAGGATAATAATTGTTTGTTTTTCTTCCTCTTTATACTCTCTAATTACTTTATTTCATAGTTGCAGAAGACCTGCTAAAGGACACATCTGACTGAGAAAACAACAGCTTGTCCTTGGATGCTGTTTATTTTATTAACATATACACAAACTGAAGATTTAATTTGCAAACTCTCTACCTAGGATGTATGTGTATATGTGGGAGTGCCTCACGTGTTCAGTAAAATTACTCTGCCACTCTTGTTGTTCCAAACAGAAAACATAATACTTACATTTATCTGAAATTTCTGTATTAAAACTGTCAATAAATGCTGATTTGTGTAAACAACTTAGATCTGCAAAGAATATAAATCTTTTTTGTTCCCATCTGGAAGTGTAAATTTACTGTTTTCAATTCCAATGCTCATACTAAAAAATGTGTAATCCCACAAGCTTTAACTTGTTTCCACTTCTTGTTGCTGTAAAGCAATACTAAAGTGTTGGGCTACATTTTTGCTTCTGCCCTTTTGAACTTGCTAACAACAGCATCTCCAAACCTTTAAATGACCACTGCTTCTGCCATGACACCCACAGAAAAACTACTTGTGATGATTTTGCCTTGTATAACAGCTCTGCTCTTTGAACATTTTTTGAACAAGCTAATCAACTTGTAAGAAGAACATTATGCAGCTAATCCTAATTACTCCCTGCTTAAATTCTTGTAATCCAAACACAAATAATTTTTTATTGGATTAGATGGTCACATTTTCCCCTTGATGACAGATCTACCAGCAGACAAGGGAATAGCACCTGGTAATGATTTTGCAATCCAGATAGACACTGTTTCTTACTTTCCTCTCTTGTAGCTAGTGTAGCAGTCAGTGTTCATGCTCGCTTTTTCTGATTGCCCTTGAATGCTCTGCATAATTGTGTAGATTCCTGTCTGTCTGCATCTATAACAGCTCCTAGTTTAACACTTGGAGTAGCCTGCTCTGTAGACAGCCAGCTGTATTCACATTGCATCAGCAAATGTACTGTAAGTCCCAGAGCCACCGAGCGAGTCAGGCGGTGACACTGGTGTGATTTATGTTGCAGGAGAACCCTGCCCAGAGAATGGCAGAAGCCCAGGCTCGGTGTCTACGCACCACAGCTCTCCAAGAAGTGACTACACGACTTACGCCAACAGCAATCACGCCGTCTCCAGCAGCACCGCCACGCCGCCCGAGGGCAGCGCCTCGCACAGCCTGCAGAGCAGCGACGTGGTCATCCACCGCAAGGAGAACGAGGGCTTCGGCTTCGTCATCATCAGCTCCCTCAACAGGCCCGAGTCTGGCTCCACAATAAGTGAGTAAAGCAGTTCTTCAGTTCATATTCCTCCAAGTTTGCCCCAAATAAAAAAAAAAAACAACCCACTGTTGCTATAGGACACAAAACAACATGAGCGCACACATTGCTGCTTTCAAGGTGGAGAAAAGGGAAATTTATTTTCTGACTCTAACATTTATAGTTTTCAGTGGATTGGAGGGTGGAAGTGTCACCTCTCCAATGACACTGGACAAACTAACAGTCTATCAAATTTCTCTTCCTCTATGAAAGAATGCAAAACAATAAGTTATTTACAGAAGGTGTGTGAGAAAGTTCGTTACAAGAATGTAAGCATCATAAGGCTTAGAAAATCTTAAAAAATCAGGGCAACACCCCTCACCAATAGTTAATTTAAACCTATATGCTAATAATTTATCACAGCAGAGATTTAAACTGAAGATACTCTCAATGTTTATTCAGAGGAACTGCTTGTTTTGTCTTCAGCAAAACCAAAGGTGATTCTAACCTCCCAAGCCCTGAGCTTCCCACATTTCTTTGACTATCAGAGTGATAGAGGATTCACTCCCAAAGTAGATTTTGTCTGTTACTATGCCTCAAAGGGACTTGTAAGTAACAAGTAGGGTTATGTGAATAAATTAGTCTCCTACATGCAACTGAATTAGACATTTTTTAAAAAATCAAGATGAAATTCAGCAAGTTGAAAAAAAGGCTAGATCCCAGCAAACCCTATGACAACAGCTGTCCAATTATGAGACTGCAGAAGCAACTGGAAGTTGGGAGAACTTGTTAGATGAAGCTGTTGAGAGGCTGATTTAACTGGGTGGAGTATAGGCAGCATAAAAATTACAGCTGAGTACGGGGGATAGGTGTATCTCTGAGTACTCAGTAGTACTCCAAAGACAAGATCTGCATTTAATAATTATAGATCCCTTTCTGTTCAGAAGACTAATTTTACCTGTGGGTCAATTTTATTGCTTTAAATAGACATCTGGTGCCACTTGAGCTGTCCTGGGTACATCTGGGGAGAGGGCAGACAGGTGTGACATAGGACCTACAGAAGACTCCAACTCAGGTAGCGGCAGCTGGAGGTGCAGGGACACCTTTGGATCTTTCCAATGGCTTTTAACCATATGAGAGCTGAGCCCTCTGGAAGAAGAAGCAAAAAAGACTTTCTATTGAGAGACATCCACATCACCCACCAAATAATGGCAACCACAGCTGAAAAACCAAAAGTGAGAAGATTTATCATTTTGCAAGTTGGAGCCTAATACAATGCTTTTACTGCACTAAAATATGTTTTGAAGGAACTATTCTTTTGCCTGAAACTGGTTCCTGACAAAATAAAATCACAATTTCAACTTCAGGGCCAAGCACCACTCTTCTAAATTCATTCCTGAAAAGCAGCTAAGAGAGTACTGGGAAAACCTTATCTCACAATAACCAGTTCCCTCAGAAAATTTTTTTGCAGTATTTCATGATCATGCAGTTATTAAAAGAGTTGTTTTTCATGCTACCTCAGCTGAATTTAAAAACTCCATTATAGCTGGAATTAATATTGTAACAAAACCATAGCTAATTAGCCTCTTGGGACTCTTGAGTTTTCACATTACTGAATATAATAGCCAAAGAACTGGAAGTCCTTTGCAGAAGATCAGAAAAGAAAAAAATAATCAAATGTGGTACATACATGTTAATCAGTTAAGTCAGTCATGATTTTTTTCAAGAAAATTATTTTACAGGGAGAATTTGTGGTTGGGGCAGATGGAGAGGGAAACGGGAGAGGAAGAGATAGAGAAAATGCTCAAGCAAACAAAAATTCTGTGACTAGAATAGTTTTTTGAAGACTACAGACCCAGGTTCAAGATCCTGCTTTGCCCCTACTCTCCAACATGTTCTTTCAGTACTTTTCTTTCTCCACAAGCAACTGTGTAAGTAGTCATTTTTGACGCTCAGCTGAACACCCCAATAGTAAAGGGAAATGACAGCCTGCTGTGGAAGTGACAGGAGAATTTAATCAAATAATAACTGCATTGAATTTCAGTGATCCCCAAAAGTACCAAATCCTAAGTTTACGAGAACAGTGAACAAAAAATTACATTTGCTGTAGACAGTGACAGAAAAGAGAAGAAAATACCCTTCCTCTATAAATTCTGTTACAAAACTGCAGTAGGAAAAATATCCTGAAGTTTCCATCACCTGTCATCAGTAATGAAAACAATCTAAAAATTATTGACTCTTTCCAGAATAAGAGAGGTTATTTTCTTTACTTAATATTTACTTGGGTGAAGTCATTTAAACTTTATTAACAGGAGCATAGCCAGTAGATTGAGGGAAATTATTGTCCCCTTTTACTCAGCACTTACTGGCATCCAGTCAGAATACAGCATCTAAGTTTTGAGCCCTTTGGTAGAACAGGGAAACTTTCCTGTGGTACCTTCTATCTTAAAATAACACAAAATCCTTTTTTGAAATGCATAATCAGGGGTGGAAAGCATACCAACAGTAGGAAAACATCAAACGGATATATGAAGTGCAGTGTCCAAAATATATGTGACATCACTATCAAAATGTGGACCTGCATGGCACCATGCTAGGTACTCCCTCTGATAGCAGCAATATGTTAATTGGGTGAGATATTGACACTGGTTCCAGTGTCCCTTGTTTCACAGGCAGTGTACTCACTGCCAGCTCCTGTATCCCCACGTGGAGCAGAATGATGTTATGCAGACATGCATGCACAGAGTAATGTTAATATTGTAATTGCAAAGCAATTCTGAAAAATTCGAAATGGGCAAAATAGGTCCAAAAAGGGAGCATCATGTAGAGCCAGACACTGCTAGGAGGAGCAGCACCCAGGAAGTTGTCTCACTGGGAGCATCCTGAGGGCAAAATTAGGAAGGGTTTCTTTGAATTAAGAATGTTTAATTCAACAACTCTATTCCCTCTTCTACTTTCTTGCGAAAGCAGAAGACTTGAGGTCTTGGAAGAATCATCACCACTATTACTCAGGAAAGCAATTAATTATGCACTCTCAGTATTTTCCTTGTTGTTGAAATCACACTTACAAACTGTATTTTACAGTCCAACAGATTACAGCAGCTCTTGTGGAGTACAGGAGCAAGCACTTTGTGTCACCAGCTGCGCGTGCTTCAAGCACGGCTAAAATTGAAGCAGTCATTCCAGCAAGGCAGCTCCTGGCTACAGAGCTGCAGGTTCATTAGTTTGCTGCTTTGCAGCTGGGCTGAAGCTGAAGGGGTTGCACAAAGCTGTTTGCCAGGAGAGTTTGCTCTGTCTCTCCTGCAGCTGCAGGACCATCCCATGACTTTGCAATAGCAGTGCTCCAGCTGAGTCTCCAATTCCTTTTCCACCCTCTGGTGGGGTGTGGGCTGCACTGCTCCCTCACAGCCTCTTAGGAGTGCTTCTTCTGACCTGAGAATGAGCCATGAAAGGCTCAGGAGCCCCCAGAACTAGAGATGAAACTCTTTTTCCAAGAGGTTTAGGGTCTTGGTCAGCTCTTCTCTCGAAATGGCTTGCAAGGGGTTTGTTGTTACACTTGGTTTATGGGTCTGCCTTTGCCATGCAGAAATTTTCAAAATTCTAAATGCTGGTTTTTTACTATTGGTGGACATAGAGTGAGGGCAGACTACAGCCATAATTAGGAAACACACTATTTTTTCACATTTTGTGATGGGCAGCACTGTAATAGCTGTCAGTTTGATAATTAACATTAAGTGCTTTGGAGCCAGCCTTTAGATATGAATGTCATTTTTCCTTACTGGTACTTGCTGAAACATCCAATTCTTGTGGCACACTTCTTTTCCTGTGTCTATAATGGTAGAAATTTTGTTTTCCCTTTGTCAAAGCATTGCTTGGGATGTTCTCTAATCCAGCACAGGGGATTATCTTGCCCTGAGCTACAGTTCTGATGTGGGGAGATCAGGAGTGGGAAACGAATGACAAGGATTGAATGAAGAGATTTTACAGGGCAAAGCAGGGGCATAGAAAAGGTCAGCCATGCTTCAAAACTGTATCAGTAAAAAGAGATAAAGTGGATAAATAAAGAGCTGTGCTTGAGTGGTATACCTAGGAGTAAGTCATTTTGCCTAGTGCAGCACACAGAGGATCTTGGAGTGCTATGAGATTAAGAAAAGAAAATACACCTGTCCAGGCTCCTGACCTATTTCTAACGAAAGGATTAACTTCCACTGCCTCTAAAATATACTATTGTGCCTTCCCCCAGATCCTGTTCCAACATTAAAGGGGAATGTGGTTCTCATCCCTTCTCCACCCACAGGAAATATTAAAAGACTAAAATACTTAAATTTAAGCAATTAATCTACACTTTGCATTACAATTAGGGAAGTATTTCAGGGTATCAAGATAATTTCACTATCTGCAGCTTATGGAAAAGCATTCACAGACTTCTGGAGGTGACCAGAATGAGATTTCTGTCCCAGAGTTTTATAGAGTAAACTTGGTCCTGCCTTGTTTGTATCTTCCTGATACTTTTACTTTTTGTGTTTGGGATATAGCTTCATAGTATAAGTACTTGTGATCCCCTGTAAATCTCTTTACATATTAATTTTTTTAGGGAGAAAGCATGTGCTGTAAACAGACCTTGTTAACTTGCAATTTCCAATGCAGTTGGAAAAGTGGCAATATTTCCAGGACTTTTACTGTGGCAGGTACTGTCAATTAGCACACTTATAAAATGTAAACAAACTGAAAATACAGGCCTAATCAATAAAAATTTTTCAAAAAATAAAGATTGTCCATACTTGTTATGATCTTCCTCCTGCTTTACAAAAGAGGAGTTGTAGATTTAATTTGCCCCTACACTGCATGTGCCAGTGCCTGCTGGATTTTGAAAACAGGATAAAACAGAGTCTAATGAAAGATGTCTCTTTCATTTCTCAAAACATACAGTCTTAACTAAAAAACATAAATCCAAGATAAGCCTCTGCTGACTGCAGAAAGCAGCATTCTGAGTATTCCCATTCAGCCCAGAGGTTTTTTAAACTCCTTACAGTTTAGAGATAAAAACCAGTTTATTGATCAGTGATAGCTGTGTGATCTGTGTTTGTGCAGCAATTTCACCTATGCTCTTCCTGGGTAAGATGGTGGTTAGGGACATCATTTTATGAGACCAATCTTCAAATTCTAAAGGATACAGAGCTTTGGAAATTAGGATGTCTGTCTACCCCACCTAGGACATTTTTGGAGCACAGCAGTGAAAACCCACCCACAGTGTGCATCCCCCGTGGAAGATATTTGCAGTTTGTGGGCAAGGGATCTGGATTCTCATTTCTATGCAGCTGTGATACTCAGGTTTGAGCTGTTCTGCCTCTTCAGCTACAAAAGCACACTTTCTAAGTGTGTTTAAGCGATAGTAAAACTTGCAGCTGAAAGAAATTTCTATGTGATTTAGTTTCTCAAATCAACATAAGCAATTATCATAGTGAAATAACCTTAAGGGGTCAAAGAGGTTTTTAATATCATCAAAATACATTGTTGCAGTTTGCAGGCATGAAATATTCAATTGTCTATTTGATATTTTTTGGAGATAAATAATGGAGGATGTTAAGTGCATTACTTCCCTCTCTAGATGATTGCTGTCCTCCAGTGTATTTCTGAATGCATCCTTTGGACCTACAGGTGTTGTTCATGTGTTTTCAAAGAACAAACACTGTGACTTTTCTTAGCAAAACCCGTCAAGAGAACCAAGGTTTTTCTAATTCCACAGGACCCACTTTACTTTCATTAGAAGCATGAATTAAAGTCTATAAGTTCCATTATTTTTTCTTAGATCTTCAGCTATCCAAGGTATGTGCACTCCTTCCCACTTAGCTTCTTATGCCTGTGCTATGCAAGCAACTATGCTCCATGTCAGCACAAAATGGGATGTTTGCATTCATAGATTCATTAATCTTATAAAGAAAAGGGATTATTTTCACATGCAAGTATGCAGCATGCATACTATTTCTAT
The DNA here is from genome assembly GCF_027477595.1 of Haemorhous mexicanus. NCBI lineage: Eukaryota > Metazoa > Chordata > Aves > Passeriformes > Fringillidae > Haemorhous > Haemorhous mexicanus. The sequence continues at coordinate 64,316,117 of NC_082345.1, read as the reverse complement.
TTTCCAAGTAAGTGTCACATAAAATATCCTATCATTATCGGGAAAATATTTTTTAGCCCTGATGGAAACTCTACCATACTCAAGTTTTCAGAAATCTAGATTTTTCTATAGCAATGAAATTACAGGTGTTTATATTTAATATATTCTTCCAATTAAAATCTGATATGCTGGAGCCTGCCTCTTGAATGAAAACCTTTGCATGTTTAGAGAATTGAGAATATAATAAATATTCATTTGATCCCTGTGTAACATTGAAAAGGACAGCTGGCTCAGGAAGGCTCATTTGCTTGGCTTACTGTCTATATCTGTTAACAATAGAAGAAATTGCAAGAATTTATCTGCCAGAGGATTTTAATAGATAAAGCAGAGGTTTGATTCTTTCCCCTTAACTGATACTTTTTGAAATTTAGCTACTATGTAGAAGGGGAAAACTGGAAAGTTGCTGTCTAAAAAACATAGTCTCAACAGTTGTGTCTAGAAGGACTGAATAGATGTAAAAAAATTACTGATGTAAATGAGAAAAGACTTAGATATGGTAATGTTTTCTTTAAATCCAGTCTTTTTTGCTTGTGGGTCTTTCAAATGAGGAGAAATTATTTTCATATTCAAAAAGCAAGAGGCTGATAGACATATCAGTCTTGTTGAACTTATTCATCAGTGGTTTGGGTGAAAGGACAGAGTGTACCCTCAGCAAGTTAGCTGATGTTTCAAAACTGGGAGGAGAGGCTGATACACCTGAAAGCTCTGCTGGCCAGACCTGGGCAGTCTGGAGAGTTGTGGGGACAGGAACTTAATGAAGTTCAAACAGGCAAATGCAAGGTCCTGCATTAAGGGAGGAATAAACCCAGGCACCAGCACAGGCTGGGGCTGACTTGTGGAAAGCAGCTCTGTGGAGATGGACCTGGGGGTCCTGCTGGACAGCAAGCTGCCCATGAGCTGCCACTGTGTCCTTGTGGCCAAGAAGCATAGGGATGTCCTGGGGAGCATTAGGAAGAGTGTTGCCAGCAGGTAGAGTGAGGTGGTCCTGTCCCTCCACTCAACCCTGGTGAGGCCACAACTGGGGTGCTGGGTCCAGTTCTGGGCTCCTCAGTCCTGAAAGTCATGAAACACCTGGGGAGGGCCCTGTGAAGTGCTAAGGTGCAGGGTAATAATTAGCATTGACTCCTTGACTGCAGAAAGCTGATCAATTGCTTATTCTCTGTCCTACATTATACTGTAATATACTATAATCCTATATTATACTATACTTATTAAGAATCTCGTAACCCTCACAGACAGTCCCATACAGCTTTGACCTCATTGGTCAATCAATCCAAACACCATCCAGTGTCCAATTAAGAAATCACCCTTTGGTAAACAAATCTCCATAACACTTTCCACATGTGCACAGCAGCAGGTGCAGCAAGTGGAGATAAGGATTGTTCCTCATTCTTTTCTCACAGCTTCCCAGGAATATCCTGGGACAGCTGTGTCTCTCTCTGTTCAGAGGATATGTGAATACCACACCAAGGTGGTGTGATTAGGGAACAGGAACATCTGTCCTAGAAGAAAGGCTGAGAGAGCTGGGCCTGTGCCACCTTGAGAAGAGGTGGCTGACAGGGTCTCTTAACCATTGCATACAAATGTCTTAAGGGTGGGTGTCAACAGAGTAGAGCCAAACAATGGGCATTTGGACAAAACTGAAACACAGAAAGTTCATTCTGAAAATCTCCTTTCCTCTGAGGGTGGCTGTGCAGTGGACCAGGACCCTGAAAGGTGAAGGAATCTCCTTTTCTGGAGATATTCAAAACCCATGTGACTCAACCCTGTGCAATTTGCTCTGACTGAACCTGCTTTAGCAGGAGGTTAAACTATGTGATCTCCAAAGGTCCCTCCAAACACCCTTCTGTGTTTCTGTGATATATAGTGTTAGAAGCAGTATCTGTATTCAGCAACTGCTCTGGGTTTGTGTACAGCTGACCCAAGCATATGGACACTCAGGTATAATGACACAACATTTGTTCTCTGTTCTGTGACATACAGGTGTGGTAAGGATATTAATTTAAATCATGGAGAGAAAAAATGAATGATTTTTTTCAAATAAAAATAGAGAGAAAAATGTAAGTTTCTGGAAGCAGACCTTATCCACATTCTAAATGCAAAGATTTCCTTTAAATCATTTTGTCTTTAATTTTTTAAATTTAATTTCTCTTCAATGAGCTAAGTGCTGATCATTGCACAATTAAATACATTCAGGGAAAGCCTCAGCTGCTACATGCCAACTCTGGGTCAGTTTGTGTTGTAATGCTGTAAATATCTGAGCAAGATTTAGGAGGTAAGATTAATGACTTCAAATATCAGAGAAGCTTTGGTGCTCTCAGGATTCAAATCTTCCCCCAAGTCATGAAATTTTGAAAAATACACTGCAGAAAAGTTACATTCCATTGTAAGATCTTTTGTTAGATAAGGTTTCTGCAGCATTTCTACTCTCTGCTAGATTATTTTGGGTCTGGGATTATGCCCCTGTCTTGGAAGGATCTATTTTATCTTAAGGTGGATATCCAACTATATCACTCCTGAGTATCACATTTTGCATTACATGATAGTACTAGAGAAAAAGACCCTCTATATCTATTTTGAAGGGCTGTGTGGTTTGTATACATATAAATTCATTCTTACCAATTTCCCATATTTTCAACAGTTAAAAAATACATATTAATCCATGTTTACAGTAATTTTTCCCTTGCAGTCTCATTCATTGTGTAGTCTGAGAAAACCAAGAAATTAATTGTTCTACAAAGGGGCAGCTTGTTTTCTACATTTACTTTTAGCAAAATCAATGGGTGTCTTGTAAAAAAAAGTCACAAATCCAATTCTCTCTGTATAGACTGCTAATATTAAATGCTGTTCAGGTAACTCAGTGTTTTGAAATAAGCGGATCAGATTCTCTGCAAAGTCTCATCCAGGCACGGGCTGCCACTCTTTAATATATACATGTGTTTGGAGAACAGCTTGTGGTGAATTGTTAAAAGAGGCATGAATAGTTCAGTAAAAATTTTTAAGGGTGATAGAAAACATTTACCACTACTCAGGCAATTTGGAACTTCATTTAAAAGGTTACACCATTAAATGCTCTGCTCAGATAAAAATAAGACCCCGAAGATGCAATTTAAGAAAAAAAAAATTATTGTATGTCAACAAAACCCTAATTAAATGCCAGACATGGGAGGTTTCTTTCCAAGAAGAGACCTGCCATGCTGGGAGAGACCAAGCAGCCACACAGCTCCTTGCTGTCCCTTTGCTGTGACCAGCAGTAGAGAGAACAGCACATACAGCAGACAAGACCTTTCCCAGGCATTGTGTCAGCTTTTACAGCCAAGATTTTCTGCTTTAATCAGCAATGTGTCCACCCCCATAAATTGATCTAATCCCTTTTTGAATTCTTTTATTCTTCTGCCCCTCCAGAAGGTTGCCCCAAATTCTCTTTTGCAAGGTGAAGGCAGGGAGTTCATGGGAAATTCCTTTGAGCAGAGGCTGTTTTCTTCTTTGAAAGAGGCTGTTTCTCCTTTGAGCAGAAGCTGTTTGCTTCTGACTTCCATGCTTCCCTTCTCTGAATCTTTGTGAGTTCATTGCTATGGTTTTTGAGATGAGGATACTGAAAGAATCAGCAATACTCGGACTTTAGGTGCACAGCATTAACTAGCAATAGTTTGTTTCACTTGTTACTCTTTTACAGCTCTTAGTGTCATATTGACTGTTTTAATGAGTTTATGCTTTTAGAGAAGTAGGCACACATTTCAAGGTCTCTTGAGTGATAATCATTAATTTAGGACTCATAGCTGCTTTATCTTAGGCAGGGTTATTTTTTCCTTACTTGCATCATCTTGAATTTCTTTTCATGAGATCCCGTCTGCCACTTCAGTCAACCCACTCCCTGCTGACAGTTTACAGCTCTTCCCCACTTGTTTTAGATGTGACCATTCTGAACAATAAAAATTCTCCATTATGGAAATTCACAGTTCATTTCTACCTTTGCTCCTTAGCTTTTACCTAATTAATCCCCTATGAGACTAGCTCCTTCTTAACCCTTTGAAGTAAGTATTTCACCACCAAAGGCTCTCTAAAAATTGAAAGTTTTCTAATATATTTTAACATGGGTTTTTTTTGTGGACAACATACGCATCAGATAATCTGTGTCCCTTAGAAGAATTCATGCTTGTAACAAAAAGCCCTAAATGAATCCTCCCTTCCCAAGGAAGCATTTGGGACCATGGCAGCCAGGATATTGTGGCTTAGGAGGGCTGTCAGGCAGAGTTCCACTGGGAAGAGAAGCAAAGAACAGAAACTTCTCAGGATAACATTACTGGGAGGGAAGGAGCCAGGAGATAAATGTCTTCTCATATTATCTAGAAATGTGCATGAACCAGTTTCTGCTGTGTGCCCATGAGCTCCTCCAGTAAGTCCCTAGATTTGCCCATAAAACCCTATAGAGCATAGCAGTGTAACCTTGAATCCAACAGAGATTCAGATTCCTTCTGCACAATTTTCTACTTTGCAGCAAGATCAAATGGCAACATATGGCCCCAATACAGCCTGAGAAGAGGAGCATTAATTCCTCAAATAGCAAAGTGGAGTAGAAAAGGTACCTTGACAGACACAAGCTTTTATCTGATGTCACCTACTGTTGACCCTTTCATAGCACAACAGAATGCAGGGAGTTCAGGGGTACCAAAACATTTAGAGTAGGTACCTTTATCAGGAAGGTGAGGACTTTTAGGCTTAAAGGGAAGAAGAAAAAAACACCAAGTTCCTCCTCTTTCTCTCTCCCTTCCTTTGTCTCAGGATTTGGATCTGAGCTAGAGTCTCGTGGCTCTCCCACCTCCAGCTTCAGTTTCAGCAGACAGCTCCAACATGCAGACATCTGCTCTATTCACTTGTCAGGTACAAGAAGTCCAACAAAAAATTTTTCTGCCAAATTAATGGGACATCCCACCCCCCACCCTCCCACACCGCTTACTAATGAAATTATGTATCTACTTAAATATTTAGGCTAGCAAAAACATCTTTAGGTTTAGAAATGGCAAGCATGGAAATTTTAGTTGTGGCATCTCTACCATACTTCCCCTTCTTTCTTACTATCAAAATTCTTACTTTTTTACATAAGACAGTCTCATTTTCAGATCTCCACTAATATATAGTAAAGACATGACAATTTCAGACATATCTTTTATTACATATGCCAGAAACAGGCAGATTTTAATATTAGTTTAAGTGATTCTTGCTGATGCTTTAAGAATAGATTTGATGAAAAAAGCTCTTTGTAAACATAAACTGTTTAAGAGTCAAGTTACTCTTTTATTTCTTTGCTCACTGATATGTATGTATTGGCAGTTATATCTCTTCATTAAGGGCAAAATAAACACAATTTTTTGTAGAAATTGTGTCTATACGTATTTAGTATATTTTAAAACATAGATATGTTTAGACATTGTGACATAAATTCAGTGTTTATTTTCTAAGCAACAATGCATTTCTGAAGTACATTTGTTTTGTCTGTGTTAGTAAAGTTGTGTTTTAATTTACATTCATGCCTGAACCATAGTGGTAAAGAAGCATGCAGCTTGATTGTGGCTTGCACTTCAGAGAACTCACTTATATTTTCAGTGTTCCAAAAATTAATTTTTAACACTGTAAACAACACTTACATCCATACTAGAGACAAAAGTCATTTTGAGGTATGTCTATTGTGACTTTATATCCGATGTGCAGTCTGTGTTAGTCACCAAAACCTCAGTAAATGTCTATCAGGGTGCTGAAAAATTTCTTCTGCAGCAGTGTATTCTGAACACAGCTCCTGTTAGAGCTCTGGTTTATGTGAGCATTGATAGCCTAGATATTTCCCAAAAAGTGTTTGAACCTTTTCTTTCATTTTTCCAAGTTCTCTGTAGATAATTAAATGTTAAAGTTATATTATTTTTGAAAAAAGAAACACACTGGTTTTAAACACCAGTTTAAAGGTGGATAGTGAGGCTGAGCTGCTTTGTGCTGTTTTCCAGGACTGAAGTATGGGACTGCAGAGGAATACTCAAACACCATTAGGATATAATTAGACTATATAGTCATTTAATTATGATAAGCATATTTATGAGTACTTGGGAGAAAGAAAAATAGATTGCTCTATTATCTTCTGGGTTTTAGTTAAAAAACAGACGATAATAGAGTACAAACACTGGTCAAAAAATCAAGAACAATATTTATCAAATTCAATGGAAAATGAGAGAAGAGGCAGAACAAGAGCATGGATGGAGTAAACAGAAAGGTGAAGAACCACAGAGGAGAGCAAAAGGAGAAGCTTTGTTCTGTAATGTTTTAAGAGGGCTGAGATCTTTTCATGTAGTACATGTCTATGTACTCATAGCTAACTGTCAATTCAATTCTATTCATTTATTATTGATACCTAATTAGAGAGCTGCACATCTCAATACATCTTCAATATTATTTTTCTTTATCAATAAACATGTTTGAATGGAGGAGAACAATTTCATGTACCCTGGGCATTTTCAGTAACAATGTTTTATATATAAAATAAATAATATTTCTTGTGCCTCTATTGCAACATGCGAATAGAGAAATTCTGTAAAACAGGAGGTGGGAGACAATTTATGACTGCTACTTATTGTATAAATTTATACCCTTTCCCTGTTTTAATGCCTTATTGTTTTCCTGATCTGCTTATTAGGTTGTTTCATGCTAGGCTTGCTAAATAGCTGAATTATAAACTTTGGACTTCATATGTACATGCCATGTGATTATATTCATCTGCATTCTGAATTTTTAGTGAAAAAACACAGTACCATGTTACTGCAAATGACATTGCATAAGATTTTATTTTCTTATATTCTTTTACACAAGCTGCTTTTTAATTCATATAGAACTTCCTTCTAAAATGAATTCATTTTCTTTTATTTGTGAACATCACCACTTGTTTCAGCCCATGCTAACTGTGTCTATTGTCTCTTGTCTAGCTGTACCCCATAAAATAGGGCGGATAATTGATGGAAGCCCTGCGGATCGCTGTGCAAAACTTAAAGTTGGAGACCGGATCTTAGCTGTGAATGGCCAGTCTATTATTAACATGCCTCATGCAGATATTGTGAAGCTAATTAAAGATGCAGGTCTCAGTGTAACTCTTCGCATCATTCCTCAGGAGGGTAAGTCAATGGCCCTTAAAGACAGGAAGAAAATTTTAAGTAGCCTCCAATTAGCTTAAATTATGTCACCACTTGAAAGAGCATCTTTTGTTCTCCTTCCTCTGCTGTAACGTGCAGCACACCAGAATTATGAGCTTAGAACTAGCTCAGATAGGATCTGAATTCTTGAAAAGGTTTCAGGTTATGAAAGGGGTATTTAAAGCAAACCTGGAGAAACCTAACAGAGAGAGAGAAAGAGGATGTTAAGGTCTTTTGCAAGAATTGTCTTCTACATGGAAAAGCACTCTACAAGAGAGCCAAGTTTTGAGATCATTCCCTTAAATCTTGCTAGAAGCCAAGCCAAAGTTTGACAAAGTGATTCACAAGAGACTGCAATGGCTGTCACCAGGCATGTTCAGCTACCAGCTACGTGTGACAAAAAGTGATGTGAAGGAAGAGTCCAGATTTGGCAGTTTCCTCCCTCACTATCACATAGTGATACATCACTGTAAATGCACAAGGCAGGAAATAACTGAACCCTAAATTATCTCATTTCTAGGGTGAGGATAAGGGGATAGACTCATTATTCTGGTCATTGCTCCACATCTAATCAGTGAAGATCTTTTGATGCTGGTTCCTGGAGGTTTGGGGTTGATTTCAGGGCTTTTTTTAGTTTAACAATGTGCTGGACTGCTGCATGAATTGTACCACATTAATGAGACCATGTCTTTATATCTCAGCAACAAATACCAGTAGAGCTGGGAATGACACACAGAAAGTAATGGAATTACTTAATGATCCATGGCCCAGTTAGGTGACCTTCACCTTATGCTGCTGCATCCAGCAAGGGGACAGGGAAATTGTCTGACACTGGTCACAGACTGCAACTGAGGGGACTCATCATTTGTTAAATGAATTCAGGGAAGGGAAAAACACAAACGTACACAAATTTAGAATTCACATCAATTAGCACCCTTGTAATTACTGGAGGTCAACTTTGCAGGCATCTAAAGCAAGTGTGATACTTCATACAGTCCATGAAGTTTGTTTAAGCCTCTCTGGTACCCAGGTTCAATAACATCATTAAGAGTTTAGTGTTGGAGATGGATACATTAAATTGGAAAGAAAGCAGAAGAGCAGCTGAGTTGCAGTACTGCAAGATGTTCTCAGGTGCTAGTGGTGAGAAATTATCTGTGCCAAGGCACAGTTTCCCTGTGTGACTGTGTGACACTGGACACCTCATTTGCCTTCTGATATTAGCTTCTCAGCTTAGAAAAATTGGTAAAAAATCTAAAACCTCTGTAATATATTTTCAGGTAAAAAACACCATATAAATGCAAAGCAGTTTTGGAAGCAGCTCATGATTTGACCAGTTCATCCATAGTTATGAAAGTAATGTAGAAATGAGGGTCAGCATTTCCAATCTTCCTCTCTAAAACTTGCAATACAAAAGAGACTCACAGATGCAAAATGGGCAATTACAGCCTTAAGCATAGTAATTACACAGACAAGTATTGCTTTTGCCTGCATGAGGAGTGTTTTAAGTGCAAATATGCAAGCTTTTTTTTGACAATTAAAACTATATTGAAAATATTTTCAATAAAGTAGCCAAAATTTTTATAATAATTGTGAGCATAAATTAGATAAGTAGAGAATATGCACCCATAGGGAAAAACTCACATGTTAAAAGTTTAAAAATAAACCACATAAAAATTAAAACTAGATTCAAATGTAAAACTAGGCAAGATCTGTATTGTGTGTAGCTACTGCTGTTAGGGATGTTCAGCCATATGTGTGTGTCCATTTTGTTTGTTTTGCACCATGCCACACTGGCCTCACTCCTTCATGTTGCAAGGAGGAATAGAAAAAACATATTTGCCTTTGCTGTTGATAATGCAGGAACTTCTGCAGCGCTCTGCCCTCCTGTGGGTGGAGTCTTTCTCATTTCTGCATCCTAATAGGTAAATGGTGAACAGGACTGTGCTAGTGTATTGGAAGAAATACATTTGATATGAGCTCAGTACCAGATGAGTCTCCCCCCAAGTCCAGCAGGAAGCCTGAATGAAGATTGGCATCTTTTATTTATAGCAAAGCAACAAAACCATATTTCCTATGCCAATCTCTCTGGCTTTTTGAATTTTGTGTTGTTTGGAAAAAATGGTTCTGTTTTTCTGCACTGTTCCTATGTGAAACCTTAGTCATTTGACATAACACAGTGAAATAAAATATCAGTTTAAATGGTTAGTCAGAATTTATTGAGATTGGGTTTACCGTTTTACTGTTCACAGTCCCCAAAAATTTAAAGACAGGAAACTCTTGATGAGCTCAAAGACAGCAGGACCTAATGTGTTCCTAACACTAAACACCAGTGTTTTAGCTTTTGTGACAGGTCTGTCACCCCAGTGGAGAAAGCAGTAAAATGTTCATTCTCTCAAAATGAATTTTTTTTCTAAATGGAAAGCATTTCAAATATCTTGTAGCTGTGCTAAGGCACATGAAGGACAGGGAGGTCATTCAGGGCAGCCAGCACAGCTTTACCAAGAGTAAGTCCTGCCTGACCAACCTAGTGGCCTTCCACAATGGAGTAACTACATCAGTGGACAACCATGGACAAAGGAGGAGCTATAGATCTCACCTATCTGGACCTCTGCAAGGCCTTTGACATGGTACCCCACAACACCCTTCTCTCTAAACTGGAGAGAGATGAATTTGATGAGGGGATTGTTTAATGGATGAGCAGGTTGAGGGAGGTGATTCTGCCCCTCTACTCTGCTCTCATGAGACCTGACCTGGAGTTCTGAATCCAGCTGTGGGGTGCTCTGGACCTGTTGGAAGCAGTCCAGAGGAAGTCATGAAGATGATCAGAGGGCTGGAGCATCTCTCCTATGAGGAGAGTCTGAGTGAATTGGTGTTGTTCAGCCTGGAGAAGGGAAGGCTCCAAGGAGACCTTATTCTGACCTTGCAGTACTTAAAGGGAGCTTATAAGAAATATGGGCATAGACTTTTTAGCAGGGCCTGTTGTGATAGGACAAGTGATCTTACAGCTTTGAACTAAAAAGGGGAAGATTCAGACAAATATAAAAAAGAGGTGGTTTTTTTTTTTTTTATGATGAGGGTAACCAAACACTGGAACAAGCTGCCCCAAGAGGTGGTAGGTGCCCCATCCTGGCATTCCTGTCAAAATTCAAGGCCACGTTGGACAGGGCTCTGAGCAGCTTGGTCTTATTAAAGATATCCCTGTTCATTGCAGGGGGGGTTGGACTAAACAATCTTTAAGTGTCATTCCAACCCAAGCTCTTCTGTGACTCTATGATTCTATCTTTCCATCATTCTGTGATCAATAATTCTATGCTTTAAAAGAATATGTGAAACATGGAAGCAATTTCCGTTGTTCAATTGTGTTTTAAATAATGACAGTGTCAACCAGAATTATAGAAGTCACCAAGATTTCAGATCCCACAGACTATCAAAAGGAGCCCATAAGGTTCAAATGTCTTAAAATCTAATTATAACCTGAGAGAGTAAAAGCGACAAAGCATAAATTTGCCGATGTAGCGTGCGACCAAAAATTATTATTGTGTACCTTTGCCCTTTATTAAATGCTGCACTGTGACAGGTCTTTAATCTCCATCTCCCCATGATGCAGAGCTGAACAGCCCAGCCTCGGCGCCCAGCTCGGAGAAGCAGAGCCCCATGGCCCAGCAGCACAGCCCCATGGCCCAGCAGAGTCCCCTGGCGCAGCAGAGCCCCGTCGCCCAGCACAGCCCCGTGGCACAGCCTCCGCCTCCGCAGCCCCTCCAGCCACAGGGACACGAGAACAGGTCTTGCATTTTCTCCCCCTTGCATGTTAGTCTGGAGTCAGGAAGACATTTTTTATGGGGGGTTTAATCTCTGGTGTATCATTTACCAGCCGGTTTCTCATGTGTAATTTATGCATATACATTAGCAAATTTAAATGTAATAGAAATCAAATGGTAGGGGGACAGAAATTTTGTGACCAGCTGTATTAAATGCTGTTCATATAAAAAGCCCACACAGGCTGTGGGGTGGGATGATACAAGTTTCTGTGACCTCCAATCAACACTATTTAGTCTTTGTATTATTTTTTAGCATGTTAAACAAGGCTGATTACACTGACTGTCTTTATGCTAATCTTCAGTAACCAACATATATCATCAAGATCCTCTTCCCCAAATGATGCTAGCTACAGGACTGCAACTTTTCTCTTCTGAAAATATTTGAATTCACTTGTGATTCAGATGCTACCCCCTCTAATTCTCCTTGCCTAACAGATGTAGTACTTTCACTCACCCAGAATTATTTTCTTTCACTTAGTCATACAAGGAAAATTACTTTGCCTTAAATTTTATTGAGTACTTTCTCCAAAAGTACTCAATAAAATACTAGAAGACATATGTTTCTGACAAAATTCAATACCAAGTTTTCACAAAAGTCATTTTGTGCTATTGGAAGTCACTATTAAATATCTGTTAAATTGGGAATTTTCAGATGGGAGCAGCAAATGATATTAATTAAAGTTCCAGAAAGAAATTCTGTAATAATTTTACTGAAAAGTGTAAGCTCTAATTGCTCATGTCATCATTTACACATTCAGCAAAAATTACAGTGCCTCCATCTGTGAATAAAAACATCATCTTCTGATATGCAGCTGTGGCCATATATTGGGAACCTGCCTAGAGATGACTCTTTTTTCAGAAAAAGGTCAACTCTTGCTAGTCCACACAGCATTATTTTTCACTAGATTTCATAAATGAGATTACAGTTTGTTTGTATAGCCACATACATTGTTTCTTTACCAAAATAAGATTTTAAAACTCCTAGGAATATTAACTAGGTTTTTTACTTCCGATATTAAGGCTCAGTATCACAGTGAGCCTCACAGTAAGTTTGTCCTCTATCTTCTTTTTACAGGATCATGATACTGAGTAAAGGAAGTAAGAGGCTTGCATGTATGCATGCAGGTCTTACTAATCATGGCATCAGTCTATTTTAACCTTCTCAGAAATGTCAAAGGGAAATAGTTTTGATGTTTCAGTGTCTGGTTAGACATTCAGATTATTAAAACTATTATGTAGGAAGATTAGCCATAATTTCACTGTACATTAATAAATTAATGAAATTTTGAAGCATATCAGAAAATTTGAAACATTTAGATTCAGATTACCTTTTTATATATAAATCAACATAATCAAAACAATGCTGTCATTTTTTCAGAATGTAATTTTTGTAATCAATAAGTGCATTTCAAAATCTCTTTCAAAGTCTATATGTGTCTCTGTATCTGTATGTGTCCATGAACAGACATGGTCACTTGATTGACTGAAAACTTCCAGTCCATTATTCAAGCAGAATTTGAAATATCCATTTCCTATACAGGAAATAAATATTTCCTTTGGCACCTAGGGAAGAGTGTAAGAACATCCACTCTGTGAACATTTTTGTTAAAATATAACCTAAACCAGTATTACAGAATTACCTTGCTAAAAGTGTTCAGGACTTTCTTTGTGCCTCTTTAGCACACCACATGGCTGAGGTAGGGAAGTTTGCCATAAGAAATGTTCTTTACTTCACCCTGAAGTGCCATTATGTGCTGATTTCCATGTGCTAAGGGAAACTCCCATCTGAATAAGGTAAATAACTAGACACTGTATCTCAAAAAGTCACATTTTCTTTCAAATTTTAGGACCCATCTCCTTGTAACCATTTACCAGCTAAAGCAATATTTTACTTGTTATTAATTCCTCATAACCAAATTTATTTTCTTTTAACCTTGTGTTATTTCTGTGCATAACTACTGACATGAATTTACTGACAGAGCTTTTAGCCAGATAGCATCGTAGGGAGTGTATAATAAAAAAAATACTCACAGTAATAACAGATGTTATATCTAAGAATACCTTTCATTAAAAAGGTAACAGCTAAGACAAAGAATTTGTCCTTTTTTAACCTTAAGAAGCTCATAATAATACTTCATGTCGATGAAAGAGGATATACATTGGACTGATATTCCACTTATTCTATAGAAATATTAATTTTGGAAAAAAACACTTTATAAACTCAGTGAATTATTTTGTAGTGAGTATAATGCGTGCTTTCATATGCAGTTTCATCTTCAAAATAGGCAAAGTGGGAATCAAGATGCTTTTTCTGTTCCTGTCCCTTTGAGTCCTATCCTCATCTCACTGATACAAGCTGGAGAATTGCACAGTATGACCTGAGGGAAAATTGCTTATGCCCATGTTTCAAAAGCACTCACTGTTTTCAGCTGCCTCGACTATTTACCCCTGAGAGTTTTGCTTCCCTGTGAAAATCTGTTCCGTGCGATTTCGCAGCCGGGCAGCCGGCTCTCACTCCTCACCATTGCATGCAATGCATATTCCTAATGGTCTGCTGCTCTCTGAAACTGAGCCTTTGTGCCTTCCTCAGCTACAGGTCAGAAGTAAAAGCCAGGCAGGATGTGAAGCCCGACATCAGGCAGCCCCCGTTCACGGACTACAGGCAATCCTCCACGGACTACCGGCAGCCCCCGCTGGACTACCGGCACCCGCCGGTGATGGATTACCAGCAGCCGCCGCCGCTCGACTACAGGCAGCCCCCGCTGATGGACTACAGGCAGCACTCCCCCGACACCAGGCAGTACCCCCTGGCCGAGTACAGGCAGCCCCAGGTACAGGCAGGTGTTGGGAAGGATGAAAGTTTGACAAGTCTCACAGATATGTCTGCTTAGCAGAAAGATTTTTGAATGTAGAATCTGAAGAAGGAATAGAAATGGAAGCAAGTTTTGATGTAGAAGAAAAGAATTGCTGAGCCAGCCTTGGGGGATAACCAAGAAGGCAAAGGGTGTGTTAGTTAGAAGGGGTTTTTATGACTTAGAGCAAAGGATAAACCCACCTCAAACAAGAAGATGTTTTTACCAAGCAGAAAGATAGCACAGGCAAACAAGCCTTCCAATGTGGCAAGTAGAAAAAAGGTCTCAGCATTTTCCACTGCAAGAAAACTGAAAAACAACTTTAGCTTAAACTGTAATGTACTAACTTTTAGTGATTGGAGAATAGTAACATGGATATGGTAATTACAGTAGTTATGATTGGCTATGGATGATAGTTAAGGGATAGATTGGTTCTACTGTATTAAGATGCTCAGCAAAGAAAAGTACATAATGCATTGTAACCCAAACTAAGGGTCTCCAAGCCTGCCTATAGCTGGAGCTGACACTGTAGGCACAGGCTCTGTCACCCACAACTGCTGTAACGTCTTGGATGTAAGAAACTGCATTGTGAAGAGCTGCCTGGATCCCTCATTCAGGCTCTTCCAGGCAGGCACGCCCAGAGCACCCCCACCCACACAGAAGGCAGCAGGGTCTGTAGGGACAGGTCGTGGATGCTGGTAAGGAAGATACCACTATGGAAGGAAAAGACACATTAAAGGGTTTTACTCTGAGTTACTACTTCTCTGTAGAGGAAATTACTTCCAAACCGTTAATATTAATGTATTAATGTGTGTGATCTTTAAATTAACATTAGCTTTATAATTGCGTGACTGTAATGTTAAATAAATGCCATTTTTGAGGTACCGGAGTGTTGAAATAAAAATTCTAACATAAAAAGCCTTTTCATCAGCAGAGGAACTTTTTCATTCTTGTCATGTATTCATTCATCAGACAGTGGGTGTACTTAGGTCAGACTGCATTTCTACCACATTCCTGAAAACTAAGATTTTATCTAATCGTAATAAATAAATAAAGGAATTGAAATCCTGACTGATAAAATTAAATTTCTGTTGGTAATAGTCTGGATGAGTAGAAACTAGCCCATGCAAGTAGTTTCTTTGACATCAAGCATGATCTGACAAATTCAAAGAGATGATGAGTTAGATGAAGAGTTATGGTACCTTGGACAAGACTCCTCTGATGACAGATATTTACTGACAGTTTTGAAGGTTGAGGATTTAGCTGAAAGTTCAGACTTTGAAAAAGACCTTCCTTTCTCCTTACATAAAGTCAGGAAAAACAGAGGTCAAAAAGTACTAAACAGGAGACTGCAAACTTCTGGACACTATATGCTGGAACCATGTATAGGTGGTTTGTATGTCCATATTTTCAAAACCAGACATGTAAACCATATCAAGAAAAATACTGAAATTCCTGAATGGAATCTAGAGAAACCTATGAAAACATTGTGCAGTTCAGTATCTAAATAGCAAATCTCTGTCCCCATGTGCATACCTTATAAGATGATTCTTAGCATCTACAGAGATGCTTGGTTTGGCTCTTTCCCAGCATCTCCGGTTTCATTCTCTAATCAGTAGACTGCCCAACCCAAGCTTTCTCTTTATTTTCTCCTGCTCCCATGGATCTTGCACTCTTGGGTGACAATGCATCAGAAGCCACATCACAATTTCCCTCCCAGACCTCTCTATGGACCTTTGCTTATATCAAGTGGATCAATACATTTTTGAAGACATCAGTTTTAAAGTTTCCTTAAATGCATACCACAATGCCCATATAGTTAACTGTCTTTCATTTTGTGTTTGTCTGTACAGGACTTTGATTATTTCACCGTTGATTTGGAAAAAGGAGCCAAAGGATTTGGGTTTAGTATTCGAGGAGGAAGGGAGTACAAAATGGATTTGTATGTGTTGAGGTTAGCAGAAGATGGACCAGCAGTAAGAAATGGAAGAATGAGGGTGAGTAAAATACATTGTGACATTTTTTTTTGACATTTACAAATATGTTTAGTGATGGGGTCAAAGGGAAAGCACTTTTTTCATCTCTGATCAGCTTTTAAAAAATAATGCCAAATACCTCTTATAAAATAAGCTCATTCTGTAGGGGTTCAAGAAATTAGTTGATACATATAGTAGATCCCTGTTGTTTCTTTGCAAATAAATTTATTACTTTTGACTGATAATACCTTTTACCATGTTGTAAATTTTTGTCATTATTATTTTCACTCTTATCTAAGCAACTTAAAAATCTCAGACAAAGTTTGGTGTTTCTTAGATAATAATAATATAATTAACATTTGAGTCTCTAATCACAAAAGCAAAGTGACCACTATATGATATGTATTAGATAACTATAAAACCTAAGACCTCATCTTTGCTGTTTTACTAATAAAGCAAGTCACCCTTGTGTTGTTTGCTAAATTCATTTATTGATCTTAATCTTGTTTGTAGGGATCATGATCTTAAAGAAAAGCAAACACACAGTCTATATAGGAAAAAAAAAAACCTAATCAAAAATGGAGACATTTAATCTGTCCAGTTGTAATAAAGACAAGGTATAAACTCATCCAGCCTTGCTGATACTTTTAAAAAGGAGAAGGAAATAACATAGGCAAGACTACCAAGAGTCAACATAAAAAGTTGTTTATGTATCTAATTAGTGCAGTCATGTTCAACCAATGTTTAATTTCAAAGATGGGAAATTAAAGTGTTCTGTGCAGTGGTAAGAACAGATTTTACAAATGTCACGGCTGTTACACTTACTCTGTTTCACAGTCTAAACAATCTGATCAAATTTGATGTCTTACTGAAAGAGCACTGTCTTTCTGTGTATAGCTCAGGAGTTTTGCTGTGCTTCAAATGACTTGGTAGAATTGCAAAGCTCAGCTAGTCCTCAGCTGTACCATGGAGTGCAAGCCCCTGGCACTGGCAGCAGCAGCAAAAGCAGCCCCTGTGTCAGGAAAGCCCGTGGGGCAGTCAGGCAGGCAACTGGTAATGGAGATATACTCCCACTGCATTTTTTGTGTGAAATACAGGTGATTTCGTTCTGCAGCTGGAACTCTAGCTTTAAAATATCTTCTCTGGTGTTCATTCTTTCCTTTATTTTAGTATTATCATTGTCTGTTGCTCTTAATGAGAAGTCATATGCAAGATGTACGTTAGTAGCTATAAAGTGAATAAAGACAGAGAAAAAGCTGTGCTTTTAATAAGCTCTGGAATCACATGTTTGGGAACATATGGCTAAGAATACAGAAAAAAATAAAATAACACCTTTGAAGAAGGTTCATTTCAAATAATAATCTGTATTAGGTAGAACATGAGCATTAAAATCTGTGCATGATTTAAACAAACTAGTACTGAGGAATAAAGTTAGATTATTCACTTTGTGAATAGCCAAGATATAGAAAGTATTTAACATTAATATGGGTTGGTTTTTTTCAACTGCATTAGGAAAAGTTCTGTATGCTTTAATGAATACTGCTAATATAGTTTCTAAAACATCTTTGTTTAAAACTTTTTCATTGTAGTGGCCATTTTTTCATTGTACGGCCACAACATATAGCCTAACATAATAAGTGTTATTCTGACCAGACAGCTGTAATTAGGGGTTTTTCTCCCCTTTAAAAGCATCATTCTTTGGAACCAGTTCTACCATGCATCCTTGTCCCTGAGTGTTCTCTTTTATTCTCCTGCCTCACAGACATTTTAACCTGACAAATGGGTTTGGAATGTGAAAGGTTCTTATATTCAGTGACCTGTGACTGATGGACAGCAGAAGTTCAAGAAACAGCTTCAAAACAAAAATAGAAAAATAGAAGCAAAAAAAAAAAATGTTGGAAGAATTATGTTGCATAGGAAGGTGGGCAAAGGAAGCAGAGTTCTGTACCCACATCTCCATTCCTTAGTTTACATCAGCTGTTAACAATGCAGGTTCATTCACACTTCTTGGCTGGTTGTTGCATCTCTGTATCTCTCTGTTTGACAGGTGCATCTCCACAGCAAAGCATGCAAAAATCAGGGCAGTGCTTCTTGCTTTAGATACCATTGTCCTTAAGACATGATTCTCTGATTCTAGGCTTTCAACACAGAGGATATCAAACCATGCTTTTGTGAAGGATCTTACCAGAACACTTTCCAGCTAAGAGTCATTCTGATAAGCTACTTGTCTCCATTATTGTTTTGCTTGCTGTTTCCTCCTCCTCGAAGAGCCTTCTTTAATTTAACTAAAGCTTTATAGAGAAACATTGAAGCAGAAAGCACAAGGTGCTGGTTATGCTTATAAAAAAATAAGAACATGGCACACACTCTGTCAGTGACAGTCATATTGAGTTGAATCTGTCACCAGAGACAAGGGACATCACACAGACAATGTGGAGCAGTCCCCACAGCCTTTGATGACTCAGACCCTTTTGGAAACAATTTTACAGGTCTATTTAGATAAGGCTCATGCTAACTTATGTTTTATTCTTGCCTCTTGCTGAGGACAATGATTGGCAGAGCTCTGCTTGCAGATCTCTATCCCTTCCTGTCTTAGAAGGAAGGGATAAGTTCCATCTGCTCTCAGGGGGATTGTTAAGCATGGTTGTAGTGTTTGCTAGACATGAGATAGGATCAACAGATCTCTTATTGCCTTGAATGGTATCTCCAGCAGCCAGCATGTTTATTGAAACCAGTGTCAAACAAAGAGACTGTGGCTGAGACCTGCAAAGATACAGAATAACATTAAATTCTTGAAGAATGAGGGTGAAATGTGCTTTTTTATAGACAGTGTATATCTGTGTCATTTTGTCACTTTGTGAGCTACATGCCTTTTTTACATCTTCCACAAAAGCCATACATCTCATCTCTGACATCTCTAGTTTCATTGTCTTGTCAACTCATTTTTCTCAGTCCTCATGCACCATTTAGCCCTATCTCCAGCTTCTTCGTATCTCCTTATGCTACATTATTTTTCTCACTTTATTGCATATTTTTCTTATATTTTGGCAGGACAGACATCTGAAATCCAGGCACAGCAGAATTCAGTATCTTTCATGCTCTGCAGTTCTGCTTTGACTCTTCAGTCTTTTTTCCCATTTGTTGCATTTCTGTGGTTTGCATTCCTTTTTTTTTTTGTTTCAGTTGCACACAGCTGGAGATAAAACCAGGCAAAATGGACAGGAGGCTCCTATAGTGTCAATTATGAGCTTCTGTGTTGTTGCATAAGAGTCTGTGTGGCCTTGTTTGGTTGTTCCAGCTTTCTGAGTGATCATTGCAGTGATGCTCACACCAGTAATTAATCTGTGCTCTGGTCAGGTTCATGGCATTCTGCTAACCAGCACAGTTTGTGTATTTAATAATTTGCCATAATAATAAAGTTCACACCAACCTTATTTTGGTTATTCTGAACCTTCATCCACCCACACCAAGAATTATTCCTAGCAGAAGGGGAGAGTTGAGTATCCAAGAGCCAGGGGTCAAAAAAGGCAGGCAGAAAGAGGGAGTCTGTCTCTTATTTGGAAGGAAACGGAACTAAAGTTTCAAATCACGGAGGACATAAATATTAAATTTAAAACTGCTGTCAAAACCCATGTATGAGCATTTGGTATTTTGACATTTTCCTCTTTGGTTGCAAAAGAGTTGCAGAGCTCCTATCAAACTCATAATCTGCTATTAAAGCCCTCTCTTGAGCCATAAGAGAAGCCCCCTCTTTAAGTCCCCTTTGACAAGTCTGGAGTCCCGGCTTCTGAGCAGTAGGGCGGCATAGAAGAGTTGGCTATAGCTAACTTTGTCTCACAGAACAAATTTCTTACCATTAAGGCTCTTCAGGCTTCTCAAAGGAGCAGGTGGTACGTAGGCATCTGGTCTCTGTAAATGCTGTGCAACTGTGGAGTTTAACAAGGTAACATAAACCTGTCTCCCTGCAATATGACATTTCCAAACATCTCAAGTCAGGGCACCCTGAAATCACTTAAATTGTTCAGGGTTCAGTGCATAGATAGTCAGAGATGAGTTAATTAGGATCCTACAGTGCTCGGAAAGTCTTTTATACCATGCAAATCAGAAGTCTCTCTGTTTCATCATTTCTTTATTCCTAGAAGTTGCACACATTTAGCTTGGTGTTCTTCTAGCCACCTAATCACTGTATCCCATTTTTGCAGCCCTTGATTTTTAGGTTCTTAGTAGATCAGTCGTGTGTTTCCACCAAATAAGGAATCATTCCCTTTCTGAGGCTTGGATGTAATATAACTTCTGTAGATACTTTTTATAAGTCCATATTAACATGTGCAAAATATTCTCATTCTTTTTTAAAATTATTTTTCAGTTGCTGTTGTCTTGCATCTTGGAGATGACAAAATCCTACAGAAATGCCTGGACTACCACATACCATTTTGTTAAATTCCTACTGCACAACCAAATTTTGTACCAGAAACCACATGCAGTCCCTATAGTTTCATACACAGGAACCTTCTAACATTTGTGATTCTGGTCTCCATACATTAATATTGTATTTCTTCAGTCCATCCAGAACAAAGTCTTTACAGGGTAATCTCAGGTGTTTGTAGTCCTGTTGCTAAAGGAATATGGAAAATGGGAAAATATGAAAGGCACTGATCATCAACAGGACTGATTGTTTTTTGTCAGTGACAATCAAATCTAATCAAAGCTTAAAAGGAAGAATGAACAATTTTTTACTCTACATTAAGTGGAAATCCTTGAAATCACTTTGCCATGCAGACACCACAATCTGCACTGACTCCTCACTTGTGTAGAGCCTCTCTGAGATTTCTTGTTAATGAAGAGCAGAGCATCTATTTGGGATGCTCCATCAGTGATTGGCCCCACATTAAAGGATGATTTCCTACAGTCTGCAGTGGAAAACAACTAAGGTTGCAATCAGTAAGTACAGTTAGCAATAAGTAGCTCAGCTCAGCTTGAGAGTGATTACAGCAAAAAGCATTAAAAATAGAGAGAAACAGTTATCACACAGTAAAGAGAGTAGGTGACAGATACAGACATTTCTTTATCCAATCAAGAAAGCTGCAGCAAGGAAACAGGAAGAATGAAGGTATAGCTTGATCAGTCATGAGTTTTTACAAACGTTTAAGATAATCCCAGCATCCAAAAATGAATGAAGGATTTACTAATTTAATCTTTAATTTCTGATATAGCATAGTTTGGAATCCTATTTTATATTGAAAAGAAAGAACAAGACTGACATACTGCTGAGTGACTCATGAAGATCCTCAGGTTCTCCAGGTGCTAAAAGGCAGTGAAGTCTTATGTTCAGAATATTGGAGGAAAGTGGATATTGCTGCTGGGAAGCCTTTTTGCAAGTTTACTCCAATCACGGCAAGCACAAAGACAGGAGGAGAAGTGCTAGGTCCTAAGAGCCAGAAAGGTCTTCTCCACATGGTGTGCTGGCACAGTAGGGACTCAGCTGCTGAACCCTTGACATGAGTGAGGGCTTGAGAAGGCTGTCAGAAACCCCACTGAAAATTTGGCATATGTATAATACTAATATTTAGAATAATCCCACATATCAGAAGTACGCCCCAGGAAAATACAGTGCTCCACCAGCAGCAGCTTGACTAAGGTTTTGTGCACACATCTGGAAGACAAATGCCCACAGAGTGATTCATGCCAGTTAAGTAGCCCATCTTTTCTACATAAGTAGCACTCTTAAAACCTGCAGCATACCTGGCTTACTTTATGCAGTAATATAAATCTTACCTTCATAATAAGCATTCAGTGAATGCCAACACTGTCATTTCAATGGAACAAAAAGACAAAGGTATTCTTAGGCCCATCCATTCATCCTGTGATTTGTGATCCATCTGAAGAGTACAGGAAGATGTTAGCTATGCTTTCCCACCAAACTGCATGTCCCTTTGGGGTAATCTAACTCACACTCCAATTCCCTACTACATACATCACTGTCCAACCTCACTTGTGGAGAGACACGGTGTGATTGATCTGAACTCAGAGAATTCAACTGGGATACTCAAGCACATGAGCTGGATGCCAGCCTGTGGCAAGAGGAGCTCAGTGCTGGGTTAGTGTAATTGGCAGAACTCAAGGAAGAATATATTGACATGCAGACATAAAGCTGATCAAAATGCTACTGTCTGCACAACAAAGAAATGCAAACTGAGGCCCTCGGGGATCCTGAATATATTTTGACAGTATAAAAGTTTAATAAATCGAGAGTGAATTAACTGTAGGTGAACTATTATTCAGCATTTCTCCAAAAATCTGTGTGTGTTTTTAAGAATTTGTTTGCAGAAAGGTAAAGACAAGAATTATTCCTCTCACACACTTAATTAAAATCCTTCTTACAAAAATGTATCCAGTTTGGCATATTCAAAACATCTTTCTAACTCTATGCCTGGTAGAAAAATCATTCAAGCCAGCTGTGAAAAAAAAGCCAAGTTAATAATCGTGATAAAAATAGTTAAGTATTAAATTTTAAGACTAAAATACTTAGTTGGCAGGCAGGCATCTTATTTAAATCTGGGGTTTATGGAATATTTATGAAGGTTTTCAGGTCTAAAAAATTAATTAACCCTAACTTAAAAATTAAGAATCAAGTGTTAGAAAACAAATGAGCACATCACATGATGCTGCTATAATGTGTCAATGGATTCCAAGTTTTAGTGCCTACGTCATTTGGAAAAAAAATAATTTTTTTGTTTGTAGTTACAATATAATAACCTTACTTCATCATTCTGCATATCATTCTTTATTCTATTGATCTATATCATGTACTGAACCTGACCAGTCTATTTCACCTTGCATCAAAAGGGAGCTGTTCTTTACCCCTGAGCAGCCCCACTGGCCTCCTCCAAGGCATTTCTTAATGTATCACATTCATTTGGAGGGGAAAGCACCAGAACAATTTGCAGTTTTCAGGATATTGGTGCTCCTACATGACACAGTGATGGCTTCTCCTTTATTCTCCACTTTCCCTCTAGCAGCTGGTATTCTGTTTGGGTTTTTGGCTGTGCTGACATTTTCAGCTGAGTGAGCTAAGCACAAGGACAGCAGGATCTGTGTTTTCAGGGGTGATGGCTGATTCACAGTGGTGGAGTATGTCATTTTCCACATGCACTATACTTGGTGCCTAGCACGCAGCACCACTGGATTTCACGTGCTGCTTTAGCACACAGGATTGTGCCATCTTTTTTTAGAGCTTTTAAGTTTAGATATAAGAATACTGCATGGTAATGTGCTGTCTGCAAATCCTATCACCTCTTCCCCACACCATTTGCAAGTATGCTTAGCAGAATAATCACTGTGGTAAAGTCTTTTGATTGTGAAAATTGACCACTTATTTAAAGCATTTTTTTCCTAGAATTTAATCTCCTGCTTAGAAGAACCTATTCTTTTTCATCCCACAGCAGAGCCTCTATTGAAGACTTTACTATTAAAAGCTTTCTGAAAATGTCAGTATACTAACCAGATCACATTAATCTATATAGTCATTGAGAGCTCCAGTGACCTGCAATAGATCTGTGAGGAATGGCTTCCCCCTACAATAGCCACACTGACCCTTTCCCACTATATCATCATTATCCACGTGCCAGCTAAGCCTCACCATCCTTATTGCTTCCTTCCATCTGCTCAATTGAACATGAGACTCGCTTGGTTACTTTCCAAGACCATTCTTAAAGACTGGTGTCACACTTGCCACTTCCCATTCCTTTGAAGTTCAGCAATTTACTGATTTAGGCAGTAGATTATATCCTATAGCTACTAGTAGAACAGCTTCATATCCAAATTCCTTTAGAACTGAGGATAAAAGTCATCTGCTTCTGGTGGTGTCTCACTATCCGTTTCATCAGTCTGTTATAAAATCCTTGCCACGGACCCTGCTGTTGGAGTCAGTTCCTCACTCAACCCTGCAGTCAGCAGACCCTCTGCAGGAGTTTTGCTGCCCTCCTCTTCAGTGAAAATTGATGAAAAGAATTAATCTGTTTTCTACAGTCTTTTCTACCTTGTGCCCAAACTATCTTTTGAGATCTGACAGACTCCGTGCCTATGGTATGCTTGAAAATATCTTCTTAGATCTTACATTTCAGCATTTTTCCTCCTCAAAATCTTTTTGTGGCTTCATCTTTATCTTGTTGGAGTTTCCATTCTTTTCGCTTTTGCTGTGTGGATGCAACTTTGGATGAGGAATCTCCATTCTCAGGTTTCTCTGTAGGATCTATAAAATCAGCTTGTCAGACCTTGAAGTTGCTTTGCTTTTGCCTGATAAGAACTGCCTGAGACCATCAAGAAGATACCAGAAAATTTTGTTCTTCCTTTTCATAGTCTCTGTTGGTTCCCATCCCTGATTGTAATGGTGAAGTAGATGTTGTTAATATTACATTATGCTACAATGAGTTATCATACCTCTGTTTTTAAAAAGTAATAGTGTATCATATACAGTACAGCAATGCATTTTCCTTCTGTCTTTGACAACTTTATTTCACATATACATGGATTATTTTGCAGCAATGTTGTGAAAGGCATCAAGTGTACTGTAGTACCAGAAATCCACTTTGATGTCTTTTCAGCCCTCATGACTGAATACTCCATTTTTCCCTCTTGCACTCCCCACTCTTTGAAAACAATCAGGCATGCATGTTGTCCTCTTTCCAAGCTCTCTTTCCCAAATAGCACTATTGTTTCTCTCTCTCAGGAAAAGGTGAAGAAGTAAAAAAAAAAGCTAGAGCTGCTGCTGAGGAGTGGTGGGAAGGCTTTTTCTTGTTCTCCACCATCTCCTATGGCCCCTCTTTCCCCCTTCTTTCAGGCAGGAGTCAAGACCATCTCTCTGTGGGAACAAAGGGCCCAGCATTTCCAGGGTGCCAGGCCCTTTGTTTAAGCCCCAGCTGCTTAAATATCTGGTTGGCCACAGAAAAAAAAGACTTTTTCACTTCAGACTTTTACGTGGTTGGTTCAGAAGTAGCATCAGACATGTCATTGTAATTCCCCCAAAGAGAATACCATGTCTTTTGCTGAGACACCCAGCTCACATACCTAAAATGCACTGGAGGGAGTCCAAGGTTACCAAAACCCCACAGCTTTGCTCAGGCTGAGTATTGTACCTGGGATTTCCATTCTCTGCTCTGAGGAGATTTGCTCAGCACATATCCAGCCTCTGCCTAACTCCAGGCAATGATACTTGAGCTTGACAGTACTTGGAAATTCCCCAAAATAGATACTCTGAAATTGCCTTTTGGTCCCCAAGTACAGACAATTTTTCAGCCTTTTGGACCAATTGACAATAACAACCTCAACAAATAACATGTAAAAGTGTTTCAGTTATAAAAATAGAATGCCCATATCAAAACAATTAAATGTGATTTGTCTCTTTCCCGATGTTTAATTATAAAATGCATTAATAAAATTACAGATAGCAATGCCCTCCACACAAATCATTTGAGGCTGCTTTTATCATTAGATTTAGCATGGACTGAAAATGTGCATACACAATTAATTTAATGTCATGCAGCTGGGAACCATACACCTGCTTAGAGACTGTTCCTTACGCACCAACAGAGTCAAACGTACACAAGGCTCTCATCTGTAATTTAAAAGAACACTCAAGCAAGGGAAAACCTCTTTGCTACATTAAAGCTATATGTGTTTCCCTTCTGGTTCACCCTGTTGCTGAAACTCTGTTTGTGTGTATGCTTGGCTTTTTTTAACAAGACCAGTAATAATTGCTTTAAAATATGGACAGAGCCAAACAAAGGCTCTGCAGATAAACCCACATGTACTCAAGGCACTTTATTCTAATGATTTGGAGAAGCTTTACAATTTTCTTTCTAATTAACCTATCAATAGTGATGTTACTTAAACATTCCTTAGGAATATAATCTTCTCATTATTGCCAGAAAACATGTTGCCCAATTTTATAGCTCAGTTGTTCTTACACATGGATGGAGCATCTGAATTAAGTTGAACTGAAACAGATTTTGTAAAGAAACACTTTCCATACACACAAACTACTTTCATAATTGCATTTAAATAATTAATATTCAAATTTCAAAGCATTTAGGGGGTGAAGCATTCAGTGTTTACTTTATGCTTGCACGTTGTAAGAATATAATAGAGGAGCATTCTGCTTAGCATTGGGTTAGGAGGAGAACCAGTGGGTTTGGGTAGGTGTTTATCCCAAACAGCATGGAAACTCAGCAAGGGTCATACTCTTCAGGAAGAAAGAAACACAACACAAAACCAATGTGAATAAAATTTCCAGATTCATTGCTGCAAAGAGCATGTTTCTTCAGAATAAATACAGCTCGGGCAGCAGCCAGGCAAGCTTCCCAGGCTGTCTTGCCAGCACACTTCACCCTTCAGCTGCTGAGAACATCTGGAGGACACAGAGGTAGATCACTCCTGCTTTGTAGTTTTTGCTGAAGATCACCAGGAAGGTTAAAAAGCAGAGCTGATGCCACTCTGGGGAGTGTCCCACATGCAGGGCTTGCCTGGGAAAGGGTACATGTGTCTGTTTCACATGTTTAAAGAAGCATCAGGAACTGGAAAAAAAGAGGTCTACTGCCCCATGAGAATGTGGAGATGGCTGAAACATTCAGTGTTTTCTTTGTATCAGTCTCCATTGAGATGTTCACAAAAACATCAAGAAATTAGTATAAATCAGAATAAGGAGAAAACTGCTTAAAGCATACTTAGATTCAAATATGCAGAACTTGCTGATGTTCATGTATGCTCAATTGCTAAGGTAAGTAAATTTATAGACTTTAGTAATTATGTCTAAGAATTCATGGAGGACCAGAAAGTTAGACTAGAGAAAGCAAAACATATACCCTATTTTTAAACCCAAATTAAAAAAAAATCCTTTAATTTTTGTGTTCAGAAATAATCTGTGACAAGTTACCAAAAAGTTGTGAAAGTTCACTCATATGTGAATTATGGAAAGAAAATCTTGTCCCACCAGTCTAATTTTCCTTTCTTATGTCTGATTTTCATTCTTATTCCTATGTGGAAAAAAGGGGAGGAGAATGTACAATCTTCCTTTCACCTTTCAACACCACCTTCTATAAAATTCACATAAAAATGTTGAGGCCCTAGGTGGAATCTCTTTTAACGTGGTTACTGACAGTAATTCCTCTCAAAGGTTGCTCTGAATTATTTCCTCCTTAATAATAATTACAAATATAGTTCTGAGGTGTCTGGGATGAAACCAACTCAGTTCAATATTCCATTAAGAATTGGAGACCTACTGATAAATAATAAAATAAAATTTGCTGATGCCAGTATGTCACTATTCATAGGGAGTTTAAAAAGACTTTGATAAACAGACTGTTTCAAAATAAAAATTTTGTACTAAAGCAGTCAATCTGATAAAAGTCACAGAGGTGCACAGTGCTCAGTTTAGGGCAGAGAAATCAGATGCACAGTGATAAAGATAATCTCAATGATTCTGAGATAACTGCTCAGAATCCAAACTGACCAGGGGTTGCAAATCTGATGTGTTACAAAAAGGCAAAGAATTTGTTCTGTGAAGATTATTAGTAAATGTGGAAAGAATGTTATCATTTTGATCTGTTCTACCTACCCTCCCACGTTCATAATATCTGCAGTTTGGACACTGTGAACAGACATGGAAGGATCCAGAAGAGAAGAGTAGAGAAATGCTGTGTGCTTTAAACTGCAGGAATCATCTTTTGATCCTAAAGAGAGAAATGAAGGTCCCATGTAACAGACACTGATTTTATGTTTCCAATTACCTCTGGCCTCACCTTGGTGTATCTTCAATATGTGGGTGTATCTAAGATCCTCTTTAAAAATCACTGGATTTAGAATAGCCAGAAATAGCTCGACAAATCTAAGAATTTCTTCCAGAATAGAAAGTTGAGGGAGAAAGCATATTTGAATGCCTTGACAAAGAGAGTCCATACAGCAGGGTTTTGTCCCATATCAGCCATAAGAAAATCTGCATCATGGAGGGAAAGGAAGGTTATCAAGCTTTAAGTGCAGGAAAAAACCAAGAATTGTTTCCTACTGACACAGGGGGAACCACTCTTCAGCCAAGGTTTTCTCTTTTGTATGAATTTCCAGATATTAGTGCAAAGTCTAATTGAAGCTTTTCTTGAGGTAAGAGTGTTGACAACTTTTCTCCCCCTTGTTGTTTTCTCATCTAATCAGAGCTGGGCTTGTGCTGCAAAGGCAGTATAATTCAGCTGTACATCAGTCAGCCACAGGACACAAAAGCAAGGAACACAATTAACAATTAACCCACTGCTCCTGCAACTCTTCATTATAGCTCTGGTCTCACCCTTTCTGATGTAGATTTCAGAGCACCTAATTTTTGCCATCTTGTTTCTCTGCCCTCCTTCAGTCACATAACCAAGGTGCTAGCCTTTTTTTAAGCTTTCTCAAGTTATTTGCACATAATATCTTAAAAGGAAATATCAAATCAACTACAATATTTTATTATGAAAGAAAATAGCAAATGAGCCACGTGCTGCCTACAGAGAGAAAAATTGTGAATTCACAGAAATACAGAAAAGGTTACATTAATACAAGATAGTTCCTGCATAGTGACCAGTGAAAACAGAAGGAAGGTAAACAGCGAGGGAAAAATGTGACATTAACTTAACCTTTTTACATATTAAACTGTATTAAAGTCTTTCTGTCTGTCTGCTCTGGAGTGCAGAGGATTTTATTTGAAGGACTGTACATTCTCAAGCAGCTTTCAGTACTAATTTTAAAAGCTATTCATCAAGGAGTGTTAAAAACACCTCTTTCATTTGATCTAATCTGGCACTTCTCTCAAGACATGCTAACAAGAACATTTTAAATACCTTCTGCAAAATATGGTCTACCCAGGCAATGTTCCACCAAAAAAAAAAAGCATTCTGAAAATCTGACTTTACTTTTACAGGATTTCTATGGGGTTTAATTGTTTCATGAGATTTAGAAACAGGTTTTCCCAAAATCCTTGAATTTTGTTTATATTTGGCCTGACTCTTATCCTTGTGGGGATTCTACAAATCCATCTTCGGTCTGTGTTACAGGAGTGGTAACACAGATTTTTTTCTTTTTGCTCCAAGTGTGTGAATCAACAGCATTCTCCAAGAGTCTGGGGGATGCAGAGAGCCCTGTATGGCCAGACTGGGGGAGATCTCACCATGATCCAGAGAGCTCCTGTGTTGTGTGTCAGCGTGGCCTGAAGGCTGCCAGAAATATTTGAAATTTTGCACTGCATGGTACAATCAAATTTTTTTTTTTTTTTTTTTTTTTTAAGAGAGAAAATCAGCTGAGGAAGAAATTTGCACTGAAAAAATAATCCTGCACAAAATAATTCTGATTCCCCCCCCCCCCCCGTTAATACTGCAGCATTTACAAAGTGTAATAGCAAAGCTAAAAGGTTTTATTTGGATCAATGGCTTTTCAGTTACACAAAGCATCAGCACAGATTGCATACAGGATCCTGGGATGATGCAGCTCCTATTGACAAAGTATTAATTCTATGAGTTCCTATTGAGAAACACTGTTGTAGTACTTCTGTTAGCATTCTTTCTGTCTCTGAGCAAAAGTAAGGACTAGGTAACTTCTTGACACCCTTTCCAGTTTTTTTTGATGCTAGGAGTTGTATTGACATTTCATATTGTGCACATTTATTTGGTAAATATTACATTTCAAACTCAGGAAAGAAGGAGAACCTCTGAAGGATTACACTTTGAGCTGACAGAAGTACAATTGCAGGAAAGAAAACATACAAAATAGAAGATATTTCAATGTCCAAGGCCAGCTAAGAGCTGGTTTTGTTAAGACAGTCTTGTAAGAGGGTGACTTCTTGAAGTCTGTATCACCTCTTGTCTAGGATGTGTAGGCATTGTTGTTTTAGTGTGGTGAAAACACTGTGAGGAAGCTGGAGGTGCACAGTGAGGCAGGCAAGATCCTGCTGAGCAAATGAGTTCCTCTGGCACTGACAAATGAGTGTGCTGACCCACTCACCTGGGACCCTCATGCCCTTCTCTTGGCTGCCATCACCTGGACCTGCACCTCTACCAGCCCCAGGAGATCATCCCTCCTCCTGGCTTTCACTAAGGCTGCCCTTCCAAGGGGGCTGGGAGGCTTCTGCAAGACACAGATTGCAAAGGCTGTGGTGCTGCTAGCAGGAGGCTCACGTCACCTCTGTGTGTTGCTGGTTCCAGGCTCTCACAAAGGGGTATCACAGCACAGCAGGCTGTGCAGTGCTGCTCCCTACACTGCTCTCAGCTGCGCTGACCAGGCACAGCAGAAAGCAACTGCTCCCCTCCTGAAGGAGAAGGCTTCCAGCATGGAAAGCCAGCCAAAACCAAAACATGCAGGCTGGAGGCAAAGCCAAGCAAGTTGGGGTAGATGGGATGTGCAGACATCAGTGCCACATTTAACTGCTGTAGAAATAGAGCAGAAAATAATGAAGCCAGCTCTAAGTGGAAATCTGGCCAGGAGATGAGTGGCAGAAATCCATAATCAGAACCCTGGAGTCAGCTGCTCTAACTAGGCAGTTCAGCCGCAGGCTGTGCTTACTCCCAGCAATAAGCTCCTGTGGTAAATAGTTCAAAGCATGCTCTTTGAACTCCAGCAAACCTGCTCGTCCTGTGCCATAGCACTAACCTTTCTTTGTTTAATAGCGTGCTGCATAACGACTCTTAATTTGGTGTGAAACTTTACTACCGAGGTTTGGAAATTCGAATGATAGAAGTTTCTATTTGTGCTTTGAAACTCTCTTTTCCCTGAGAAAACAGCGAGTGCAACAAAGTTCCTCTCAGGCTCACCCAACACTGTGTGTTACAGAGTAGCAGGGATAATGTTCCAGCGATTCCACCACGTCAAGCAATTCAACACAGCCTCTCAAGTGCAGAGGATGTGAGCAAGTTACAAAGGCATTACACTGATTTCAGCAGAAGACAAGCAGCATTTGATATACCATATTCAGAATCCACTTTGGAGGTTATTTGATCTGCCAGTAATATTCCTCAGATAGACAGGAACAAATTTACCTTGATGTGTCTGTCTGTCATTCAAGTAACCTGTGATCCATTGAATATGTCTCTTCCTGAAACACTCATTTTACTGCAATTCTGTCTGACTCAATGTTCTTCTTACCTGACAGGTAGGAGATCAAATAATTGAAATCAATGGAGAAAGCACAAGGGACATGACACATGCCAGAGCAATAGAGCTAATCAAGTCTGGTGGCAGGAGAGTGCGACTGTTGTTGAAACGTGGAACAGGCCAGGTCCCAGAATATGGTGGGTTTTCATCTTTACATTTTTTTATATGTGCATGACTCTATATAAATTAACTATAATGCTTTTGAATTAAGTAGCAGTTGCAGATATTTTATATTGTAATTTCCTGGAGCACATTAAGTATTGCCTTAAGTGCTTACCTGTGTAGGGGTGCACTTACTCACATGTGTGTACATCTCTGTCATCTGCTGCCCTCCCAACACAGGCAGTGGCTCCTAAGATGTGCATTGGAGGCAGCACTACAAACCTCCTAGGGGACATCTCTGAGCGTGCTGGGAGTTGCTGATTTGCCCATAAACTCTCCTTTTCTTCCTTTATTGGAATTCCTTCCTTATTGGTACTTCTCTGCACATTTTGAGTCCCAGCAGATGATCTTGTTGCCATGCTGTTGAGAGGCTCAGGTTGGAACTCTAAGCATTGTCAAGAATGTACTCCTTTCTTTCACCCATTGTATTCTCTCTGCCAAAATACATGGATGATCAATGAGAAGTCAGTTATGAATTTAAAACATGAGATTTTGCTCATTGTGGTGAGAAAGCAGGATCCATTCTTCTTACATTTTGTTTCAGAGGGATTTCTGGTACTTTTTAAATATTTCAAAAAGTATGAGTCATTTAGACAATATAGAAACCTTATTTCATAACTGAAATGACAAAAATAAAAAGAATTTATCCAAAGGTAATTTCACATATAAAGAGTTTTTTTAAAAAAACTGAATTCAGGGCTTACTGTATAGTATGATGTAACAATTTCATATATTCACATAAGTTCTATGATGTGCACCCCTGGGCCTTAAATCTCTTAGGAAAAGCACTACTTTTTAATGAAAATCCTTAACTTCTTTATGCAATGAGGTCCAAAACTCTATTAAACTTTTTAACTTTTACTTTTGAAGTTCCAGAATGCTTTCCCATTAGAATCAGAAATTACAGTCACATTAAAATTCAATTACTTAGGCTTAGCTATAGGTTCAGGTGAGCCTTTGTTGCCAACATAAATTCAATACCTCTGTTAAAGTCAGCTGCACTGAAAGTCAATTCTTTCCCAGCTGTCAATACACCTGGTAATTGCACTATTTTCTTCTCTAAACAAGAGCTAATTCTATGGCTAAACCAATACTCAGGACAGTGTATGCTGCATTTTTTACAACTTTCAAGAGCTTCTGAAGAAAGGCAGAAAAGATGGGCCATAGCCCACCCATCTGGTAATAAAGTTAGTGATTTATACTTTTGGTGAGTAGAAAAAGCCAAAATGGCTTTCAGGGGCTCTGATAAAATCACACTAAGACATTTAATATCAATTTTAACTAGTGTGCAATCCTTTCAGAGAGACCTCAAACAGAAATTCAGGTCACCTCCTGAACTGTTTTATGGGAGAGGTGCTTCATTTTTAATGAAAGAACAAAAAAATGGCCAGGACTGATGCAGTGGCAGTTATCCTTCTCAGCAGAAGCACATATCAGCAGTCCTCTGCTTCCTCAGAAAACAATTCCATCCAAGGTAGGCCCAGGAGGCTACAATGAGCAAATAATCAGTTGCAGTTCAGACCCATTCCAAACCTGAATTTCTTAAGGTCCCAGTTCCAAATGGCACTTAAATCCAAAATAAATTTCTGTTATTTATATAATCTTATAAAATCGTACATTATTCCAGTAAAAAAAAATTTTAAAAACAAAACAAACAAAAAAAAACCACCAAAAACACAAACACGAAAAAAACTTCATTATAAATATCATTGATTGAGGAAAACAAATCTTCCAAAATGTGCACAGGTCTTCCACAGAAGAGAATGAGTAGAAAATGCATATAAACAACTAGAAACTGAGACACAGCTTTTAGTGCTAAGAGAAAGCAACAAGGTTCACCGTGTTGTTTAAAGCCAAGCTTGCCATTTGGGAAGGCATTTGGAATACTTAGCATTAGTTGTTTAAAAATGCAGATTGCTGAGAAATAAAAGTTGCTACAAAGAAAATTCACCAAAGAAGTGCTTTTTGGTCAGACCAGTTTTCAAACTGCATCTCCAGTTTTGCACAGGAGGAGAACTAAGTAGCTGAGCTTGAAAGGCCCTTTCTCCTACTGCACTGAAAAAGGAGTGAAAGTGTTCAGGAGTTACTTCTAGTGTACAAACAGCCTGCAGAAAGCATCACAGCAAAGGATAACATCTGCACATCTGCAGCTCTTAATCTGTGCTTAATGCAGACAGAGAAGTGTTGGAATTGTATCCAGCCTGGAGGGGGAATGGAGGCAAAATAAGAAGATGTCTGTTGAAATTAACTGAGATAAATAAAGTCCTCCCTAGGTCTTTCCCCAAAGGTGTGAGAAGTAGTCTAAGAACGAGCAGAAGGTGAACCTAAATTCCAACAGCAACCTGCCTAGGAAGTTAAAAACACTAACTGACAAACAGAACCAATTAAAATGGGAGACCACGTCTCAAGCAGGCCAGATCTCAAGGTTGAGTCATCATGATGCAAAGAACATCTGTCAGAAACCCC
Organism: Haemorhous mexicanus; assembly: GCF_027477595.1. Lineage (NCBI taxonomy): Eukaryota > Metazoa > Chordata > Aves > Passeriformes > Fringillidae > Haemorhous > Haemorhous mexicanus. The sequence goes on along the minus strand of NC_082345.1, from coordinate 64,282,473 downwards.
CAGAAACATCTTTTCCAAATGTAAAACTGAATGCAGAGAAGATTATGACAGAAGCCTTGAGGACAAAGTGGTCCTGAGGACAGCAGATAGTCAATATTTAGTAACTCCCTCTTCCTTTAACCAGAATTTCACAGCTGAGATGTAACAAGACTAATTGGAGCTCTTTTTACTGAAATAATCAGGGGTTTTTTAAGCAATTACATGTCAGAAATATTTCTTATACTTATCAGGGTCCAGTTGTGGAGAGCATCAGTGGGAAATCAGACTCAGTTGAGTATAAAAATGCAAGGCTGGAGGACAGAGCTGGACTGCAATGGTGGTGTGCAGCAGAAGCCTAGGGATAAATATAACAATAGCACAAGTGTACCAGGGTCCCCTCCTGGGTATTCTCTCTCAGTCCCTGACAGGAAAAACAGTCAGGGACTTCCTAAGCCAGGTTTAGTAATGCTGTGCTAAAGACCTTTCCAACAGCAGCAACACTCTGATTCACAGCACTAAAAAGGAGAAAACTTATCTAGAGCTACCTGAACCAGCCAGCCAAGACTGTCACATTATTGTCTTCAGCCTTCAATTTCTTGATTTTCCTTGTGTTTTAAACTCCAGTGCAATGTTTCAGTTAGTACAAAATATGGTGGTATGTACTTAAGTGCAAGAAATGTCAGTGTTTGAATGATTATGTGATTGACATCTGTAAAAGCAGTGTTAAGAAAAATTCATTAATAATAAGAAAGTGATTCGTGAAAGAAAAGAACGTGTACTGAGAAAAAGAAAGCACTTAATGAAGAAACAAAGAGTGAGCTGCTGAGAGGGTGTAAATCTCCTGAATGAGTTATGTCAGTTTATACTGCCTGGAAATCTGTCCATTTCCAATCTTGGAAAATTCTGGCTGAGCTGAAGCACTCTTCAAACCTAGGGTGAGAAATAAAGTGTGCTGTGAATGCATCATTTACCTCCATTCCAGCTGCTGATTTTGCTTGAAAACGAATGCCAGAGATCCCAGCCCATTTCAGAGGCAGAAATCCCCTTGTAGCAGGCACAGAATGTAAGTGAAGGAGCTCAGATATGATTAATGCTCCAAAACTACAGCTGATTTCACAGCAGGGTGCAACAAATGAAGTGTTGAAAACAGGTGTTTTGTCACCCAGCATCTCAGAACATGTTTGCTGAGGATAAGGATGGTCAGAGGAACCGTGCTTCCATGGGAGGTGAATTATCACAGCTCATCTAAACCCGAAGAGCATCAGCATCGTGTTTCATAGGAAATAGTCTGCCTGCTGAGTGCTCCAGAGAACCAAGTCATAGCAAGAAATCATATTAATGTGCAAGAAAGACTACAAGTACTGCTGGGAATCCTGACCCCAAAGAGCAATTAATGCCTGGGAAGTCTGGCTGCAGAGAGTGTGAGGTTTCATTCATATCACAGGACACGAAACCCAGAGTCATCACTGCAGAACTGAGCACTTCTCCCACCAGCATTAAAAACAATCTGAATGAAGTGATGGATCAAGACATTTCTTGAAGTGGCTGCCTAATTTCCCATGTGTGCACCTACCTAAGGGGTCACTAACTTCAGCAGGAGTTACAGGGTGTGCAGCAGCTCTAAAAATCTGCCTGGTCACGCTGTGAGAGCCTCATTACAGATGCTTATGTACTTCAGGCCTTAGCCATAGCTATAGAAACCTCCTGAGAAGGACATGTATTTTGTATAGCCAAACACTGGGACAAAGTATCATCCTCCAAGGCAAAATGCAAGGAAACTGTTCACAAAATCCCAAAATGGTAACATGCAAGAGGAAGTGAAGCTGATAAATCTGTGCCTCTATCCAGCTGCGAGTTCTGCAAGAAGAAAGTTATATCTAATGATTGATCAGCCCCAGAAAATTCAGTTTTTGTGGGAGCACCCAGTCCTTCCTGTAGATGTCTTTGGGGGAAGCCTGTGGTGTTTCACTCCCAGGCCCAGCAGTCCTGGCAGCTTGTCTTTTCTGGCTCCTGCCCTTTCCTGACTGGAGATTTTATTACTCACAGTACATTAAAGTATGTAAGTTCCTAGAAGTTCCTGAAAGCAATGAGTCTTATAATCAAATATAAAGGTGGAGAAGGCTGAGGCAGGTTAGCACCTGGAGGTGGGTTCCATCCCTCCAGCAAGGCATAAGCCCCTGCCTCTGCATTACCAGACACTACTCTGTCTGGTAGTGCAGAGGAAACAAAAACACTGAATTTGACCTGTAAGAACATCTAAACTAATAATAAATAAACCAATTTGTTTCCATTCCTACTTCTATAGGACTACAAAATCAGGTTTGATATAAGGTTTCTATTAAGTTTCACTTTGTTTTAAGTTGCTTAAGAGCTCCTGCAGGAAGTTATAAATTTTAGAGACTCCAGCCCATTTACACTGAGATTTTGGAAAAGTTTTCCATTGCCCTATCTTGGAAATCTGGATCTGGCCCTGGTCACACTGTGATGTGACACTAACCGATACACAGAGCTGTGGGAACTGGAATCACTGAGGTCTGGAGAACAAGGAATCTGCATTGTGTGGTGGTGGTTGGTGCTTTATGGGCCTGCACAATGATGGTCCCTTTCCCTCTCTTCCCCTGCTTTGTTTGGCTTTCTTAGAAGACATGTCCTGGGAGTGCATTCTGTATTTTTGGAATCTCTTTCTTCACACAGTGCCAAACTGTGTACACAGCTCACCCTGTGGGTTCATTACACACAGGTGGTTCTACAGAACTGCAGTTTAGATTTAGTTTGGGCTGTTTAAGGGAGGAAGATTATAGTGTCAGTATATGCAAATTGCTGGTTAAAAGTTAAAAGCTACAAGTTATTTAGCAATAACTGAAGGGCCTTGAAGAAGCTCTCACCTCCTGCTTCAGCACCACCCCAGCAAAAAAACCCAAAAAATGTCAGAGTTGATACCAATACAAGGATTTTTCATACAAATAAATTGGCACAGTTCTTAAATGCATTAAACCCTTTGCTTTTGATTTGTTATGACTCCTTCAGGAAGCACCTCAAGATGTACTCCATATCCATAGACCAGGTGAATCTATGTCCTGGATATATATGTACAGTAGTTTCAATAATCCACTAATATTTAGACTTACAGCATGCCTATTTGTCTTAGCTTTACAGAAATACTTCTTTCCTGTTACATATAAACTTTTCTCTCAGTTGTTCTAAACTTACTAAGAATTCTCTGCTCTAACAATAGTAAAAATGTCTGTATGTCACTGGTTCTGTTAATTCTAATGATTGGTCCTAGGCTGTTCCTCCCCTTCCTTTAGGAATGGTACCTTCCAGTCTCTCCATGTGCATGAAAAGTGACAAGCATGGGTCCCCATATTTCTACTTATTGGGCCACCCTAAAGACACGGTTTGTAAACTCTGCATGTATATTATCTTTCTAATACATTTTGTTTCTCACAACTGTTTAGAGAGTATTTTCCAACTTCTTCTTAAATGCTAGCTCACCTAATAGTTTCACCAGTATTCAACTTTTCTTTCATAACTGGTTATCTAAGACATCACAGCAGCTATGCATTCTACAAATATATTTTATTAACCTAAATGATGAGTTTTGCATGTTATACTGCTGCTAGTGCATAGGTCTGCTATATCTCCACTTTTTCTCATGAAAAAAATTTATCTTCTGAATATGCCTTTTCAGGTAGAAAATCTTGAATTTCTGAGTTTAACCTGTAATTTTCCTCATTTTTATGGCACTTGGCTTGCAAAAACATTAACAATATGAAAGTGGAAGTTAGGTGCTGATCTCAAACAATATTTATATGCAGCCTCTAAAAGAAATAACAAATGTAAAATTGAACACATTTTGAAATGTGCTGTAAGGCAATAGTCATTTGTTAAACCCTGTGGTTATGCTGAATTTACACAAAGCTCTTTGCTCTCGATTTCCAGCAATTTTCTTCAGAGAATCAGATCCAACTGCACGGATTGTTCAGATACATCCAATTTGTAATACTGAGTCAGGGCCCAGATATGATACCTGGAAAGCAAAGGAAAAGCTTATTTTTTTCTATTTTCCTATTGATTGCTGCCATCACAGAAAACTCAGCAGTGTCCAGATGCATGCAGCTCTGCCTGCTGCTGACTTTGCACAATGCACTGCATTTGCTACAACTGTAAGGACAGTCTCACACATTGAAGCAGACAGATTGGAAATAGAAAAGGAGCAATATCCAGAGATGTTCTTCCAGCCTTTGAGCTTCAAGCAGCTCCTCCATTGTGGTGCTCACAGAATTTCTGCCCCCAGCAACCAGGCACTAAACTGGGCTTAAGTTATCAGTCTTGTGCATGCAGATCCAGGTAATCTAACCAATGTGTTTCCAGTTAGAGTTTATTTCCAGTCTGTGTCAATAAATAAGATTTTGTTGAACACAGACACATCCATATGCTTTGCTGCTGCAGAGCTGGACACATCTAGAGGCTATTTGGAAATGTTCCCATGTATTTCAAGTGTGTATATCGCCATCAGAGACCTCCTAGCTGCAAAGCTCCTATATCATATAGAAATGTTAATTCCACCATTCCTTGCATTCTCACCTTGCCTCTGTCTAGCTCTTCACTGAACATAGCTCAGGGAGGTTAGACAGAGGTTAGAGGTTAGATATCCAGGCTGGCACTAAGGCCATTACACAAGTCCCAGTGTTCAGCTCAATAAACTGCAGTTCCAACTCAAATTCTACATGTTTATACCCTCAACTTTCTGGGCATCATCCTTATTTTTCCTCCTACAGAAAAACATACACAGGAAATAAGTATTTTTCCTGAAATAAGTAGAAATGTAAATACTCTATAAATATAGCTAAAGTTAGTTTTGCAGTCACCCAGCTGTGAATGGTTCTCATTTATTTGGCAGGAAGTGTTGCAACTGAATTTTTTTCTCAGCATAATGTATCCAGAAAATCAAAAGAACTTCAGTTCCAGTCAACACCAAAACTGAAATACTTGCTTGATAAAAAAGCAATGTCATGTCAAATGAAAATATGTTTGTTATAAAATGTCTCCGTTTCAGGTATTTTTTATTAAAGAATTTGGAGGGGAAGAATTTTCCTAAAGAGCCCATTTTGATGGGGTTTATCCCAACCAAAAATGTGGCTGTGCTACCATACATTAGATCCCTGAGCAAGGAGTCAAATTTCCTGAAGCAGAACAGATAAATTGACCATTCCAGTATGCCTTAGGAGAGGCCCTGCCATAACATCATGGAGCAGTCTGTTATAAGACCTCATCTCACACACAGGATTTTTTCCCTCTTGTATAAATAATCTCTTCTGGAAGATGATCAGCAGCCTGACTGGAACTCAGACACAGCACAGGAGAGATGCAGGTGGTTTGAAAGGTTCCTGCAGATCAAGTGATACCTGCCTGTGCTTCCTTGCACCACGGGTTTGGTAGCCCTTTCTAGTGACCACTGCATTCATGTTTGCAAAAACTAGATTAAAAACTGGGAGCTTATACTGTGGGGTGATTGTTTGAATACAGTTTTATCCTTCATTAGATGCCAGGTTGCAGTCTGTTACAAACTGATTTTTCTAGTTCTATTAGAATGTCTGAAGCTTTTACATTTGTCTAATAAATGGCTAAGCACCTTGGCCTATACTTTGAAGCCAGATACTCCTATCTGCTCAGAGTACTGATCAGATAATTCAGTTCATCTCATTTTTAATGCTCATTTTATAAATCTCCAGGGCTGAGGTTGGGTGTTATTTGAAACTTGAACTACCTCATATATCATTTATCTGATGTGAGTGCAAAAATCAATAGTCATTTTGGAAAAGTGCCCTTTCTGCCTGTGACCACCTTGGTGGAACTGCAAACATTCATTCATATTCCTGCTGCATTTCCAATACCACCTTCTTATTTCTAGCAATACCAACTTAATTTCAGGAACCTGTGGTGTGTAAAAAAAAAAAAAAAAAGACTAACTAAATGAACCAATATACTGGTTAATAAAATTGGTCTAAAACCATCAGGCAATTTGAATATGGGCTCCCAAAGGTTCTAGAATGTTTTATTGCTATGGGTAAAAAACTATTCAAGGGCAGAAATTAATATTAAAACCTGCTTTACAAACATGTCTTTAGTATTTAATAAATATGTAGCAGCTGGCAGAAAAGTAGAACACCCTTCTATTAAATAACAGTGGATGTGTATGTATAAGTGGGTGCACATAGTTATTTCTATCTTATAAAAAATTTCTGTTTCAAAAGATATGCAGAGCTTTATCCCTTGATATAGAAATAGAAAACACGGTCTTGAAAGAAAGAGGGACACAGTTCTTTCAGTTTTCTGGCAATGACTTTGAGCCTCCAGGAAGGCAATACCTCACTTTTTAAATGCATAAGCACTGAATCCTAAACATTGCTTTGGCAATTACACTCCCAGTGGATTCAGAGCAGTCTGGCTGAATAGTCTAACCCAGGCTTCCCCCATCTGTATAACAGGGATAGTAATATTTACTTACCTATCTCATTGGAGTGTTATGGGGATTAATTATTTAATTCTTGAGAAGCACTTTAAAGATTAAAATTCCTAGTTGACTACTCAGTATTATTACTAAAGCAAAACCTTGCTAATCCACATCAAAATTGGCAGTGTCCCCCCATATCTGAGCAAAGATTTTTCAATAAGGTTGTTGAGCAAGTTCTCTTATAATTAAAGCTTCATTATTCTAATAAAATATTCTGGAGTAGATCTACTAATATGGTGTCAGGTGTAGATAATTACAGCTAAACTACAGTGAATAAAACAGATGAACAAACAGTATCCCGGGTTTGGTTGACATGAACTGGCAAGCAGATTTCCCAAAGGGCAAAGTTCCACCCACAAATCTTTTCTAACTCTTATTTTCATGGCTCCCTGTGTTTCCATCCAGTTGACAATATTGAAGATAAGAACCCAAAATAGAGAACCTGAGAGAACACAGCCATACCTCTGTCTCCACAACATCAGTTTTTCCTTTCCCCATGTAAGAGAAGTAGGTAAAATAGGAATTCAGTAACACTTACTCTGTCTCTGCATTTTGCCACAGGACTAAGTCCAGTCTTCTGCTGTTGCAGCTCAATATCCCAGAAAATCCCTCTCCTGCTGCTCATCTCACATCCCTCTTTCATTTGCTGCAGTCCCCCAGTTATTAACAAGACTGCCACTTGTTGCCACTCAGAGTTATCTTCCCCACATATCTGTGATGGTATCCTTGCCACAGGGAGCTGGGGACCAAAGGGAGCAGTGTGAAGGCACACAGGAACATTCCTGTATCCTGCATCCTGTGTCAAGGAGCCTTGCCAGTGGCCTGACTCTGTGTTGTTCAAGACTAAGTTAAGCTAAGAAGGCTTCTCATGGTCTCTCCTCATTGACATCAGAAATGTGATGACTCTAAATGCCCACACAGAGAGTGACACAAAGAACTGTTATTCCAAGCCTTAGGGAGGCAAAGGCAAGCTCTGTCCATGGAGGGACCTTCAGGTCCTGCCTCTGTCCTCACTCCACCATCCCATGGTGCAACTCCTGGCTGATGTTTTGTGGCTCAACCTGAGGGAAAGGTTAGCAGAGGTCGTGGCGTCTGTCACAGTTCTTAGAGCTCCTTATTCCTAGCTTGGGGGAAAAAAAACCCACAGAAAATTAAATGTGGGGGTTTTTTTACTTTGGCAGTATGAGGTAACTGTGACTCTCCAACCAATGCTTAACAAACATTACCATAGAGCTGAGTTTTGTTGAGCAAGAGCAACACAGATATGCAACCCAGAATTTTGATCATCTGGATTTTCTAACAACATGTAATTTGTGTTTACTTATTAGGAGCTGAATATTACAGTGTAAAATTCATTTATTCTTGCACTTCCATCTCATCATAGAGTTTTCAGATAAATTTGTCTCAGAGTTCCAAAGATATCAGATATTACAACAGCTCTGGGACCCTCATGCCTAAAAACCCCCAGGCTGAAGAGTTTGCTGAAGAGACACTAAACTGCTTCTGCAGCTTCTACCCTAAGCAGAGCAGGACTACTTATTCATGAGTTTTGTGACTGAGTTCAAACCAAGTGTTTTGCTTAGGATCCTGCTCTCACTCATAGAGTGAGAACCTCAGTGCCTACCAGAAACAATTTTCTAGGAGCATTTCATGCACAGTCAAAATGCTCCTCACTTATTAAGTAAATTTTATTTATTATCTACATGCTTTTAATAATAACAGCTATTTGTTGACCTGACTGAATGTGATGCCTACTGTTAACACCCATTTTAGCTGTGATAATTCATAATTTTAATATTTAACTTTAATTAAGTGTGTAATATCCAACTCTTAAATTATTCAGTCTCTGCAGAATGTTTTTCATTAATACCACACATTTTATTAACATATTTATGAACACCTTTTATGACTTAATGTGGCTTAATTCTATTAATAAAAACTAATTTGAAAGTCATTATCTTTTTTAATTATACAGTAACTTCCAATGTAGTTTTTCCAGCTCCAGCATAGCTCTGGGAGAGACCTGCTGAGGTTTCTCCAGTTCTCCTCTGCTACCTGACCACATAGGGAAAAATAAAACCTTCTTTATTGACAGGTTGGGTATTGCCTGAGTAGCTGTGATCTGGTAAATATGTGAGATGCTCAGCATTTCAAAAAGGGCACCAAACCACCTGGAGGACCTATTGAAAAATAATGTGTGGTTAGAGCAGCATCACTCAGGACTGGTACTTAAGATGTCCACACACTTAATATTGACAACATAGAGAGGAGCTTCCTGTGGAGGGCAAAAGCCCCATGCAGGCTGCTGCTCTTCATTTTGGTCTTTCAGTATTAGTAATCCTGCACCATTTATGCAGATGGATTAAGGTGATTCAAGGAAAATTCTAATTTACCCAGTTACAACCTGTCCCTGGAGGAGAGGGTAACTCCAGTTCTTGTTAATAGATCCCTTGGGGGGGATTAGAGTGAAGGAACACTGAGTGATTGGTGTTCATAATTATATATATATAGTTTATTTTAGAAGAATTTGGTTGAAATGGAAAGCAGGTATGTAGCCATTTTGTTATTTATTGTTACTTAGGAAGGAAGGAAGGAAGGAAGGAAGGAAGGAAGGAAGGAAGGAAGGAAGGAAGGAAGGAAGGAAGGAAGGAAGGAAGGAAGGAACTTTCTAAGACATGACAGCCATCTCTCATGTCATTGTAGCTGAGCCAATTATGCCCCATCAGAAGGGCTGAATAAGGTGAATGTCCTGACACCTTCCCCAGAGGGGTTTTACAGCTGAGCCAGTTGTGTAAGGGAAGACATTGGCACGATAAAATCTATTATCCCACCTCACAGGATCTGCTTCTTATCGGCCTCTTCTCCTATCTGGCTCAAAACCCAGCTTGCTCCTAAACAAAAGTTTGTGCACACCTGCTTTGCTCCTAGGCTGTGACCTTGCACATCCTCAGCAAAGCACCAGCTGCTTTTGGAAATGGACTATTGTTTGAGTCATTAGACATTAACATTTCAGTCTCTCACACCAAGTTCACTCTGACTGGTGATCATGATGATTTAAATATTTAATTGATAGGACTGTTTATTAGAATCATATCTACAGAATAAACTAAACTGGGTCTTGGAATGAGAGGTAAACTGTGTGGCCATAATCATCTGGCCTTAAGATTTCCAGCCAGAAGACTATTACAGTAAATTAGTAAACTAATTTAGCACATTAATTTACCTGTTTCTGAAATACAACCTGCTTGTAGATGTGGCTCGTTATTTTTCCCCCTCTCCCATCCTTTGGATAGCTTTCAATAGCTTTTTTTCTGCACAGAAAAATGATCCTTTTTTAGTCTTGCTATTGTAAGGGCAGTGTCAAAGTCTCAACCCTGTTGTAAGGTGTAGGTGATGTTGGAGAGAGTCAAATGATGCAGAGCTTAGGCACTATTACAAAATCACAATGAATTGTTTATGGATGTGATTTATATTTAAGGTGTGAACAATGGCAGAGTAACCAGGAAAGGGCTAAAGCATCACCCAAGATATCCAAGACAATCCAGGCCACCTGCTCGCCATGGCAGAAAGTCTGAGTGTTTCTCAATTCATCAGTCATCTCCTGTGTCAGCCTGAAAGGTCTCAGGCCACTTTCTTGCAATGGCCTGTGTTTTCTAAAAAGGACCTGATGTGGGGTGATGGGTGTAGGTATCTGTGTTCATCCACTCAGCTTTGATCCACAGCCCCCTAAAGAGTTTCCCATAAGGAACTGCCCAGCTTTGGTTGTGTACATGTTCAACAGAAGAGCAGACATCTATTTCCAGAGGTCTTTTGAGACACCACTCTCTCTGACTATGTGAGGTAATTAAATTATTATCTCAAGTGGTAAGAACAGTAAAATGCTGGTGAAACAGTGCCATAATTAAGGAACTAACTCAGGGAAAGGGATTTACTGATGATGCCCTGGGTATAATAACATAGGATCAAAACCAGTGCAGAATAATAATAGGAACCCTCCAAGTCAGATCAGTTGCTTCCCATGTTTCTTTGTTAACCATATTTAAAGACTACATTATATAAGAAATTGAAAGTGGTTTCATACATAGTGATTGCTACAGATTAAAGCACACAAAAATCAATGTGTGTGGCTTTCATGTTTCAAGAAAACATGCAGCATTTTTCTAAAGAATTTTTAAACTTTTTTCCTTGCAATATACAGTTTTTCCCTCTCTTACTGAAGTTTAAATTTTCCTTTTCTGTCTGTTCCCTTAGCTCCAACACCAAGTAAGATCATCTCCTGAGCTTCTGTAGATTTGGTCTTCCAAGCATAACTAACAATCTGCTCTTTCTGAAGTGTTGCAATAATTCTAAAATTAGATCTCTGAACATGAAAGCACTTCTCTAACAAACCCCTGAGCAGAGTACAGAAAAGGTGATGAAAGTGAATTTTACCTGAGATGAAATCATTCAAAGTCTCATTAAACGGCCCTTGCAAGAACTTCATGAACGCTGTGTCTGCTGCAAAAATACTTAGGGCATCTTCCATTTAATATCTAGATAAAGTATACAATGGAGATGGATATACTGAACCCAAAGGAACTAAATATTTGCTCATTAGTAATGGCCAGGAACGTGAAAAGCAGTAGGGCATCAAAGGAGCTTGGCCAAGCAGGATGTAGAGCTGTGCTTCCCAGCATTGGAATAGATCAGTGGCTGAATTTTCTGGATGTAAAATTAAACCTTACAAGTTTACAGAGGAGACTGAGGTGTTCATCTCTTACACTACACTTACATTCATATCTCTTCAGTTCTTGTGAACATCTGCAGAAGCCATGTCACCAAGAGCTCCATGTAATAGGAATAGTGGCCACCTTTTCCAGTATTAGACCAGTGACAAAAACAAAAATGCACCATGACTTTGGGGACAGAAAAACTAGGTCTGGCATTGTTTCATACCACAAATATCAGTCTTTCTTAATGAATCATTCTGCTCTTTTGAAAATGCCAAGCACAAAATTTAGAAGTGAAAGATGTCAGGATTCATATTTGTTTTCCTGTAATCTTTTGTGACTTGTAAAATAACTCTGATTATCCTGAGCAACCATCCTCAAACTCTGGAAAAACAAATGTTTGAAGCCAAAAGAACTGATTACTAAAAAGTAGAAATATTCCATTCTTGAGCAAAGCAACACTTGAAATTATATTTATAAGGTAGTCTAAACTTTCAGAGTCACCATGACATTGTTGAGTACAAACAGACAAGTGATATAACAAATATGACTACATTAAGATAGAAAATTAGATTAGGTTTTCATTGTATCAGAAACAAGCCTTCAAAATATTAGTCTGATCACTCAACTGCGTGTGTGAGAAAGAAGTCGTTCATATACCAAAATAACCAAGCGTAACCTGGGCTTATTTTTATAAATGTATATGGCATGTGTCTAATTCCTATACGTAGAGTTAACATTTTGCACCCATAGCACACTGCCATCATACCTTTGTAAAGCATAAGAGCAGTGCTAATGATGGAAAGGCTATCCCACCTGGATGTGCCCTCAGTGACTGACCAAAGGAAGTGTCATATCCCAGCAGAGGACACTTCATCCCATTGGTGTCTGCTTCCAGGCTACTGGTGTTCAGGGATCTGAATGTGGATAAGTTCAGTGGAAGGGCAGACAAGGGAAGTGTAATTTTAAGCCAAGAAAAGTGCAATTTGTGAGAAAATGTTTGCATAGCATAGTGAATAATTAACAGGAATTATAATTTATAGCTAGAAGTACAGGCAAGCTGTAAGGTGGGGGCAGAGCCCATTGCCACTTGCTTTCTGAGAGAGGCTGGGGGAAAGGGTGGCATATTGTGTCACATTTCCATAAGGATCATAGCTGAACAAAGAGTACCAAGAGCTTTTCTAACCATGAAATCTTCAGAGAATCATTTATTTCAGGATACAAAGGGTGCTGTGTGTTTGGGTTGTGGAAGTGTCAGGATAAAAGATTAAAGATTCTTTATATATTCTGAAATATCCCTCCTCAGAGAGCATTAAAGAAAAACTTCAGGAGACCAATGCAATCAGGAACATCAAAGACATGTCAAGCTATAATGAGAAAGACCCAAATGCCCTCCTGGTGCAGCACTGCCAACATTAGTGGATACTCACCAGGGGACAATTTGTCCCATTTTTGTTATTAGCAGCATCTGTAAGAACTGCTTGCCACCTCCTGGCAATACATAATTGCAGACAAAAAAAATGGGGGGAAAAAATAAAGCACCATATTTTTTATTCAATCAAGCCCTTTTTGATTCCCTAGGAAAATAATTCTGAGAAGATATCAGAACAGCTGCTTAGACATTTCAGAAAACACTTCATCCAGACTAATGAAAGTGTTCAAAGCTTTAATATATTGTACATTATTCATATAATTTGAAAATTAAGCAGGCTTTGAGATTTTATTACTTAAGTAATAAAATGTGATGTAATTTCTACTCTTACTACTACATATTCAATAAATTATTTTAGCACTTTATGGATACTTATATCTGATGAAAAACCACACATCCTTAATAAATTACTAAACGATTATCTAAAATATTTTGATGCTAAGGGAGAACCTAGCCACGAATCAGAGATTCTTGGGCAGAACTCTCCTCTTTATTAGGACTAAAGCCAGGGTTCTTTTTCTCATGGCTCAGCCATCAGCCAGCACTGGATCCAGGCAGAGCAGTTAAGACAGGAGCAATAGACTCGTGAGAGTAGTGCCTTCCTTTTCACTCCATTGAATGTGTGAGAGCTGACAGAGCAAAACAAACAATTCATCTATGTGGCGGCTCTACCTCAAATAAAAAACAACCTTTAGACAGAAAACTTCTGTTCCTGATGTTTTCCCTGTGTCACTCTTGCCCCAAAATGGCTGTGTTCATCTCCCACTTGTCCTCCCACACTCTCAGTCTTGTGTCTGTGGTGGCTCTTACTCAGTTAGCAATTTACTCCTTTGCCTGGGAGTTATGCGAAGCCGGTCGTAGGTGAGTCATTCTTACACATCCCATGGAGAAGTGCCACCAACTTGTGTTACAGTAGCTTGTAGAAACTACAAGCCACCCAGTAAACACCTACTAAATTACAGCAAATGAAATGCCATCACAGTGACAGATTATAGTGCTGCTCTCAGCTCATTTGTCTTGTCTAAATTAGTAGGTCAAGGGAGATTTTCTCCCTTCAAAGAAAGAAGGCAGGCATCTATTAGCCTTCAGTGAGAGGTATACTTTTGAAAACCAATTTCTCTCACAGTAAGAATGTTATCAATGGTGACAAAGTCAGAAACAAGTTCAAAACTATATTGTCCCTAAATCTCTCCAGCAGTTGCAACTGAATGCAATATTCTACTCATCTGCTTGCAAGTTGTTTGGGCGTTAGTAGTTCGTGCTCTGTTAAACAAACACTGTTTTCAGTTCCTCACAGAGGTGAAGGAAGAACAAAGTAAAATCAGTGCTCTGTCTCCGGTTTAGTATGTTTACAAAATGCTTTGAGATGTCTTGGAATAACAGACAGTAAAAGTAGGTCATGTTCCCAATTAACTCAAAGGTTTTGTAAAAAGCCTTAGACCAACAGAATAAAAAGTATTCAGAAATATTAAAAACTCTCTCAAAAATGTAGCTAGAAACTGAGTATAATCATGAAAATAAATTACTCGTTTAACTGCTCTGTAGGATAAAATTTTACATTTTTCTCCTGTTTATATTTGCTATGGAGAAGCAATCATTTTAGTGCTGGTTGAACAAGTCCAAATGAACCCTTATGGCTTGAACATAGCTCTTTAAAAGGTTTTTTTCTGAGCAACAAATTACTTACATTCCTGCACTTTGCTCTACTCTAGTAATTTTTACACTTTTCCACAATGTTCAAACATTAGAGGGAAGTTGGCTACAATACCCTGACATGAGTAGTCTCCTCACTAGCTAGTGACATATTGTAACAATGGCTTGTTGACATTAACCTCTACCAAGGCTGAGGATGACTTTCTATATAAGGTCATTTCATTTGAAAGAAAATCAGGTTAGGTTGCGTTTTCACTGTCTCAGACTGATGGTACTTAAACCTTAAAAAAAAATTTTCTTCATACTTGCAAATGCTATATTGCCAAAGAATATAAATTATAGTTTTGTTCCATGGCAGCATTATTCCATAACCACTGGAAATACAACCTTTGTATAGGTGCCTTCCCAGCAAGTATTTTAAACATAGTGCAGCCAGAGATCCACCTGGGGTTGTCCCACAGCCAAACCAAAAAAGCTGTGGCTATAAGTTTTCTTACTTGGTTGGCCAAGTTGTCTTTTACTTAGGGTTTTCTGGAGGAGAGATAAAATCCAGTAATGCATATAATATGGCATGTCCCAGTTCATAGACACCTATACTTATAAATCAGTATATGTAAGAGATATGCTGATTCACTTTTGTTGAAGAACAAAAGCCCACTATGATTTCTCACTACAACATTTGGTTGTTTTTTCATCCCCTTTAAAATAGAAAACAGAAGAAATTCTGTAATTTCCAGGCAATAAAGCAGCAGGCCACCAACCTCCAGGTCTCTTCTCCAGAACATCCTACAAATAACTGGTACCATATTATCCTTTTTGCCTTAGAGGAGCCACGACATTTTTGTCACCTTGATTTTGAATGGTGTGCCCCTGGTTTGTCCTCCTGGAGGAGAAGCAGCTGATTTGAGCATAGTGGTACCTTTTCCACAGAGGCACTCTTGTTACCCAAAAGCATCTTGCTGCTCCAGGCTATTTGGTGTTTTTACTGGTGTGTAGCTGATACTACCCAAAGGATCCAGCTATTTCTGTAATCAGAAGCTCTCTCAGCCTAACATGAGATTGGATAATGGCCCACTGCTCTTCACTGACACTGAAGAACTGTGAAAAACAACATCTCATGGACAACTGTTGTTCAGACAAATACATTGGTCCAACCCTTGGTACCACCTGTACCCTGGGTAGGAGTGACAGTGCCATGAAAATATAAAGTTAATTTTCCAAAGCTGGGGGTTGCTTCTTCAGTTTGTTCAGGTACCTTGCTGATTCGTGTAGGCAGCTTCATGCTGAGTCCCAGGACAGTTTTAGCAATTTGGACTCAGTGCATGGTCCCTTGCTCAAGTATTAAATAAAATGAGATCCCCTGAATTTCAGATTGAAGAGCCAGGGTGGGGTCTCTGCTTCCCCCATCTGGCACAGGCTGTGGTCCTGTACTAGGCTGATGGTGCAGAGAACAAGCCCATCAAAGTCAATGCTTCCTGTAGGCAAACTTCTAGGAGCTGATCACTCTACATGCATGAGTCTTTCTCATTTTTTCTTGCTTGAGTGCCAAGCTGGGAGCAGATGGTACATTAGTCACCCTTAACTGGAGGGTAAGAAAGTGTGATTTCTTTTTTTTCTAAATTCAGTTGAGCCCCTCATCCCATTTAGATTCCCAGCTCAATGTTTATTTGTCTTACACAGAACTTGTACTTTCTACCCCTCTCAAATGCTAATCCTCTCCACACATATGCTCATTATGCAAAAGCATATGACAAACACCATCTGGGAAAATAAATAGCTCCTCAGCTAACTGTGCTGCTCCCTCCCTTTACGTCACCCACCTCACTATTGTCTCTCCTATTTTTATCTGCAAGACAGCAATCACTCAATCCAGCTATTAACTTAAAAGTGCTGTTTTAGTCAAGCAAGCTGCAGATCCCAGGCTGGGCAGTAGAATCCATTCCATTTTTCGAGACGATGTACATCTCCATGATAATTTGAAGGCAGCCATAGCACTGAAAAAAATGCATGTTGCTTTTTTAAAGGGCAGTAGATATCACTGACAGATACTAGTCCTGACCTTAAGAAGTCCACGCTTGTTTTTTAGCTAGAAGGTTACATTTTCTCCCCCATAAAATATGCAGCTCTTGCCACAAGTTCTACCTCGTTTCCATGGATTCCTGAGACAGTCCTTCATCTCTGACAGATTATTCCTCATACTGTTCAAAGCCTAACTAAAATGGTGCTAAATAGGGAATGACATTAGCCAAGTTCAGTGATTTCTCTAGCCTCTAAGTAGACGGGTAAGAATGGGAGCCATGCTGTCATTAATCATGGCTGATTTGTTTTCTGCCAGAAAGTTAATCAAAAGATATTAGGATATATACACAAGAGAAAGGCATCCCAGAATATTCTGGTTTGGATTAGGAAAATCATCGTGATTCAGCAAAGGAGACATTTATTCAGCTACATTGAACAGGATTTGCACAAACCAACCATATTTTGTTGAGGCTAAGTAACCAAGAGAAATTCAAAATGCGCAACCAAGAGACTCAGCAGCTGACACTGTGATATAGAGGCAGAGCTGTAAAAGTACCCTGTAAGAATTGAGGGGCCATAAACACCGCAATACTATATGTGTTTAGAAAAAATATGAGACAGAATTCAATGATGACCTTATCTGAGCTACAAATTCTTGTCAATTATTATATGCTAGTAGGGACGTGTTTAATAGATGGCAGAAAGTCCTTCTCATTTGTCCTCAGAGACATCACTGACATTGCCCAGCTAAGAAATCCATTATACAGCTACAAAAGAGGCTATTTGATTTCATGAGCACGTGCCGTTATTATTTTAAGAATAATTTAACATAGGCAGAGGGAAGTGGAATCTGTATGAAAAAAAGACTGGGGTTTCCAGCATTTGCAGTTACCAGCTTTGAGGTTCTTATGTCTCCTGCACTTTTTTTTTACTTTTTTTTTTTTTTTTTTGGTGGAGAGATTATTTTCGGTTTTCTCCCTATTAGTTCCACAACTGAGGGAGTTTCACCTCAGCTGAAGCAGAGGGGTTTAAGGCTGGTACATGGTTTGGGTGTCAGTGTTGTTCAGAATACATGTGCCTATGCAATACACTCTGTGCTGCTGGATACGCCCTTAACTCTCTTCTCTTTGTTGTTAAAACAGACGAACCAAACTCCTGGAGTGCTCCCTCTGCCACCTCCCCAGGTCTGCCGGAAGTAGCTCTTTCCCTCGACGACATAATCTCACCATTATCTTCATCACACATAGCCCCACCCTCTGACCCTTCTCACCAGATGAGCCCAGAGCCAACATGGGATATCAAGAGGGAACACGATGTAAGGAAACCAAAGGAGCTTTCGGTGAACGGTCACAAAAAGAAAAGGTTAGGAGAACAAAGAGAAAGGTCAGCAAGTCCTAAAAAGGTAGACAGGTCAAAGCACGAAGAGGCGTCTTGGAAAGGATATTCAGGAGGCAAAAATAAGACCACTGATGGTGGCAGGCCCACCTCAGAAAGCAAAGCGGTGGGACACGGCGTTATGATCGAGGCTGGCGCAAGAGAGCACATGTGTGCTGGAGCCAGTGATGAACAGTTTGGGAGGCTGAGGAAGCCAGAAAGCAAGAGAGGAGGATCTCTTAGCAAAAGAGACCACAGATCCACAAACACCAGTGAGAAGTCGGCTGCAGCACCCGACCACGTCAAGACCGATACAGGAGCTACCAAGAGCTACAGTAGCAACCGCTGCAGCTCACCTGGAAGTGATATGGACCACAGCCAGAGGGACCCTGATGGGAAACCCAGCGAGTTCCCCAGGAAGGGACATCTCCACTCCATTAGCACTCGCAGCACCAACACCACAGTTCGAAAGGCAACGGTCTCTCCAGGGCCGTGGAAAATCCCTGGCTCAGATAAGCTACCAAGCGTCCTGAAGTCTGGTACTTCTGCCATGAGCAGATAAGCAAGGGACTGTTGCCCTCTAACTGTCTCAAACTGACGCAGAACATTCTTCTTAGTTTTTGTCTCACATTGGTTTGTTTTAATTTATTTTAACTATCACACATATACACGAAGCATTGAGGAATGAAAACATTAGTGTGTAATTCCATGACAATGTGCACAGTATCTAATAAGTTCAAAAGCATATAGTCAACACAGAGATTTAAAATCGACCCTAAAGTCCCAGTTCCATTTTAGGGACTTTGGCAGCTATGGAAGAAACCAAAACAATATGAAGGACAGTACATCAGAGAAGGATAGTGCAGTGTAGCTTTAGCATTTTTTTCCCACTGCATGAAGGACTTGGATTTCATTCAAACTTTATATCAAGAAACTGGAACGAGTTAGAGCAATCACAAACTGGAACATCGCCTTAAATAAAACTGCACGGAGCAAGCTGAAACCGAGAGAGGATCTTTTCATGGAGCTAAAATGTTGTAAATAAATTGTTCTCGACATATCTAGACAGGGGTTAAAGGGTTTCTTTAAAGCATCGTTCGGAACTGTACACCCATGACACGTCTCCACTGTTAACGCTTTGGGATAGTCCACGCGGCACCCTGTAGAATAGTTCACCGGGTGCTGCGGGAGGAATGGGGAATCCAGTGGATTAGTTTCTGTGATACCATTTCTACTGCCATTTTTGTGAACAAACCATGTTTCTGTACATTGGAAAGGAGTTAAGGTGGAGTTGTATTTGCAAATTATTCTCAAAAGTGATTTATTACAGGTTCCCCAAGTCCTGCGAGGTAGCACACAAACCAATTGGTCAGGCTCAAACCCCAGGCATCTGCAAGGCCCTTGCAATGAAAGGAAGAGTGCTACAGAGAAAAAGCTGCAGTTTCCTTAAGGAAAGGCCTTTCCTTCCTGCAGAAGATGATAGCATCACTTATCAACAGTGCTATGTTTCATACCCATCCGCATTTACTTAGGACACTCTCACCTCTCATCCCCTCAGTTTGGCAGAGCAGGTGCCTTTCAGGCACACGTCAACAATAATTAGACTGGTTTCTGAAATATGGTTGTCGGTGTCCTCATTCAGTAAATTCAGTATTTTTCCATTTTTTAGAATGGTTTCCATTTTACCATTTTTTTCCCTATCTCCATTTTTTTCTTCTTTTTGTTTTTATCTTTCTTGCTTGTCTGTTTTGAATTTTAAGCCTTAAGTGCCAGGTAAACATTCCAGTCTGCCTTCACAGGAAATAACTCCGAGTTCAGTCAATCAGTCATTATCTTGTTTCAAACAGATGTGTGTGTGTCTGTGTAAGTGTGTGTATGCTTATTCGTCTGTCAAAATTAAAACAAAATCCTGGGCAATAATACATTGGTAATTGAAAAAAAAAAAATCGTAAAGCTAAGTACTGTCAAAAATTCATATTTAAAAATTATTGTTCACTAGCAATCTTAGTTCCTCACACGCTCTGCTGAAAAACTAGATTGAGATTGGCTTTGTTCCAAGAAATTAGCACATTACTGTATGTCTCAAACATTGCACTGGACTGCGAAATTTATAGACATGTTTCTTCCTGTCCAATTATTTGAAAAGCCTCAAGTCAAGGATTTTGCAGCTTTCAAACATTTTTTTTTTTAAGAAAGAAAAATCCATTTATAATTTTTAAAAAAGCACAAATCCATGTAGCTGTTTATAAAACTCTTATTTAATGGGAAAAAAAATCTTTATCCCCTGAACTAGAATCCAATATAATTTGCCATTAATTTATTGAATCTGATTTTGGACAATGCTTCTGTAGTGTAGATGCACGTCCCGGTATCTTATTTTTATGTATAAAGAAAGCAAACAATGAAATCTGAAAAACAGTTGAGATTATGCTTGCATAAACTCTAATTTGCACAGTTCACAGCTACTCCTTGTGCAGTAATTGCTTTATGCGGCTGTAATCGATAACCTGTGAAGACAGCACATCATCTAAACCCCATTCCAAATAATATTTCTGTGTAGTGTTAGCTGTGAATTTACCTTGTACAGCTCTATCTCTATAAATATAATTCCATGTATTAATAGTCACAGAAAGGCTGTAAGTGAGCAACTATTTTTATGAAACGCACCACTATGGATAAATTAACTTTTACAGAAATCTTGTTTACTGTATGATATTCTAAACCACTGTCAAATAAAATATATATCCAAAAATCTTTCATTTTTTCAATTGTATATAGTTTGTGTTAATTTTGAGTAACATGCTTCAGTGTTACCCTGACAAACAACCACTTTCTTGCATATGAGTAGAGTTAATTAGCTACTGCCTTATAAAAAAGGGACTAAACCATTTCAATTTCTCACTCCAATTTATGAGTCACCATGTAGGTGACCAAACAAATTTTATAATGGCAAGTCAAGGCTTATGAGGCAACAGAGACACAGAAAAATCTCTTCCTTGATGGAGAAGCCCAAACCCTTATTCTGCTTCCAGTCCAGGAGACAAAGGACCAGGGTAGCCAGACTCCAGCAGTGAGAGACAACTTCTGAGAGTACACCACATGCACAGAACTAACCTGAGCACAAACCATGTTTACCTCAGAAATCGGGCAGCTCTTACTATCCCTAGAAAGGTTTTATTGACAAGCTGTGTGAAGGGGGCACAATTACATTTTCAATTTGTTTTACAGAAAAAAAATGTCTTAAAAAACATCGTAATGGTGTAAAAATATTGGTAATGAGCCAGCCTCTTTTGGGACCAAATCCACCTCTCATTAAATGCTCCTGACCTCCACTTAGAAAAAAAAAATCATCAGTTTATGGATTCTAGACACTGTAAGATGTCTACCTGGAAAACAAGCAATATTTTTCACACAAATATGACTTTTTTAAAAATAAGTATTTCCTGTTTCCTTAGAATGTAATTTTTTTCAAAAAATAATAATTTGTCTTTATACAGTCTGAGTCAACTTCTGCAGAACTTTGTTTTTTGGCACTAATGTTCCCCACAGAAAATTTCAGCCAGCTGAACCAATAATATAATTTTGCATTACAATAAACACATAGAAAATATGAAGCATATTTAATACTCGAAAATAATTTGCTGCTGTTTAAATAGCCACTATTTTCATGGTTGAAAATCTGGGTGTTTGCCTGGTTCTGACCCAGAGGTATCACAGGGAAGTGTGCTGAAGCCATATGGTTTCATCCAGTCTAACATGTCCTTTGTCTTTTAAACATAGCAGTACAGCATTTGCATTGCACTGCTGTTATTATGACATCTTTTAACGTCTCTTTTTTATACCTATGCAACAAGACAAGGAAATAGATGCCTTGCTTGATGCAGATTCTCTGCTCCATACTGCAATGTAGCAGTGTAAGTAAGCCTGCCAGTCTGTGATCACCAATGCACATTTGGGCAGGAGTTTTGACAAAGAATCACCACAGGCAGATGTCAGTGCAGCCCTTTTCTTAACCAGTGGCAAATGTGGGCTCTGGAGCTCACCCCTTCTCCAAGTACTTCACTGCTTCAGGCATTCACACAAACTGCAGAGCCTGGAAGAGCAGACCTCCAAACAAATTTAATAAAAAGTCAGGAAATTCAATAGCTACCACAAGATCTCACCAAAGACGTCATCTTTTCTTCCAGAAAGTTGCTGGATAGACAGCACTCTTTGTGTGGTTACAACAGAGCATAGCTTGCTCTGGTTTCACTCCACTGTGCTCCCCTAAAACAGAAGTGTTTGTAGCCCATATATGCACTTATTCCATGGCCTCAGTGATTAGACTGCCAGCAATCTGGCCCCAGTGTGGATAGCTGCCTGCTAGGAATTGATGCAGAAGTTAAACATGGACCCTTTTCTTCCCTGATGCTTTTCATCTGAAGGTGCAGCCACCATTGCCAAAACCTTCTCATCCCCATCAAAGGTGAGAATCCATCTGATTTGTGCCATCTCTGCTAAACACAAACATCTCATGCTTAGCCCTCTCTACATCCCATGTGCTCTCATCACCACCAGATTTGTTCTGAATCTCTTCCTCCTCAACTCCCTACGGGTTCTTAATCCTACTTCTGAGATAAGTTCTGCTGCCACTCAATAAATCAAATTGTCCACTCTCCATTTTCTCCTTCTGTCCCTCAGAACTTGTCTTCCTTTTTTCCCTGGTTCTTTTGGCTCTCTGTCACCATCTGGCTCTCTCAACCTCCACCTAAAGTGCATCAGCAGCTCAACATGGGATACCTCTTCTAAGAGATGTCATGGCCAGTTACATACCAAGTCATTAGCCCACTCCTGGCTGTCATACAAATGTAACGATGCACCCAGCACCTTGCACTGAAGCCCAAATCACCTCCCTTGTCCTCCAGAAACCACCACTGGTTAGTGTTAGACATACTAAGTGTACATGCAGCCAGTAACCACTTTTGCAAGTATAAAAAACATTTTATCCTCTTTGCTGAATGTCTGTATTGATAATGATTCAAGCATTCAGGCCAGGGTTTGTGGATGCAACATACCATGAGCTCTTATGGAAGTCTCCAAATCCATTTTACAAAGTCAGGGACAGGCAAAGCTGCAGGCACATTTCTGTCCTAGCCTCTATGATCTTTCTGTACATCACTGCTGCCACGAAAACCTGGGGCCAGAACTGCAGAGGCAAAGGTGGAAGAGCACCCCTCAGAAAATGAGGATGTCACCCTCCTTGCTATGAAATGGAAAGGTTTCTTGGTACACTGCCATGGAGCTCAGTGCTAGAGAAGGCTTTGGCCTTGCCCAGGGATGTCCGATCCCATTTGGCACTGATTTCACATCAGTCTCCAAAAGAGCCCTTTCCCTCTTCTGTCCCCTAGAAGCTTGGATATTTTCTCTAACTGCTGCTAAAATGGTCCCACAAGCGTGGCAGGCTGCCTACCCTCCTGACTGCTGAGGGCTGAGAGAATTGCCATGCCTGTGTCCTGCAGGATTCCCACCCTCCACAGCTGTCAGACTCCAGGACCCCCAAGGCTCTGTCCCATCTGTCAGGGGAGGGGCCCAGAGAAGGGGACACTCAGAACCAAACACCTTCACCTTCACAGCTATCATGCAGACAGTGAGTGATTTTAACTGGCCATCACTCCCAAAGGGAAACCTGGAGCCTTATCTGGACAGAAACAGCTGTGTTTGGGCCAGGATTCACACATCACGGTGGGGGTACCAGTTGTGGGTTTCTCTGGGTCTGGTTGAAGGCACATGAGACAGCAATTCATGTTCGGACTCAGGTGTTTATTATTTCTTATCAGTAAAACAGTCTCACTACTGTAAGTTCAGCAGCTTTTCATTAGAAGGCACAAAATGGCCAACAATCTCTTGTTACAAGGTCTTTTAAGACTAAACTATACAATTAAGAACTGACACCTAGGTTATTTTCCCTTTTCACCCAATAACTGATCCCAAAGAGCCCACAATGGGGACTTTTCTGCCCAATTACAAAATGCCACCCAAACCCACTAAGAAGAAGGAAGAAGCAGCATGAAGAAGAAACTCAGGACAACACCCTGTGCTCTTCATCTTGCTTCCATCCACAACACACTAAAAATCCCAAAACCTCAATTTCTCACCAAGTGATACACCTACACTACTCTCCATAATCTATTTCACAGTTTTGTGGATTCCAGTCTATCTTGAAGCCTAGGAAACTTTCTCCATGAATGAGGGTCAAAGTCAGTGCTCCCCTGGGTGTCAGGGCACCCCAGAGCAGACAGAGAAATATTCCCAGTGCCCTGGGTTTCCCCAATCACCAGTGCCCCAAGCCTCTCGCAGGTCCCCTGCTCAGCACCCAGAACTGTCCTCTCCCTTGGAGAGGGACACCCAGAACAGCCCCTGCCCATCTCCCAAATCAGAACCTGTAGGCTCTCCATAGCCACCAGCCTCCTGGAGCCAAGACACACAGTCCAGCCTTGAGTGTTCTGGAATATTTTTCTCAAAATTTCTAACATCAATGATGTGATCGCACATTTATCTCCATAGCTGGCACCTCAGCTTAGGGCAATCTTTTTTAAAATGTCTTGTCAAGACACAGTAACACAAGCATTATCTCTGAATTATAGCCACTCTAAAACTTATGTTGTGCCCTTCCTGTCTTTAGTGCCTCTATGGCAATAAGTCACTCTGCCAGTTCAATTAATCGATAAGGAGAGTTCTGATTGCAAGGTACAAATATGTATCCTTTAAACAGCTGGGGGAACACCAGTGCACAAAGACCCACTGCCACACAGGGGCCTGGAACACCATCTTCCATCCCATTCCCATTCAGGAACGGCCCAAATACCCGTGTTTGAGTTGCATGGCTGCCACTCTCAGGAAAAAAACCAAAACACACAGGAGTGCAGAATAATCCAGAAAGTTATTGTTCATCCACAGATCAACTCCTGTAAGTGTAAAGACATTTAAACTGAAAAACAAAATAAATAAGTGAGAAATGGTGCAGGGAGAAAGAGGAGTGATGAGCTTTTCTGTGATGCGGCCTCCTGCTAACCTGCTTTAATTTCAACTTCTTCAAGCTTCAAAACTGAAAAAGATGAACTATCAAACATCACAAATGCTGCAACCAAGCTCTGCAAGTCTTGGGGACAGCAAGAAAGAATACGTAGTGATTACACTTCTGAAGAGAATTAATTTATTTCAGTAAAATTCCTGGGCTGGTGCCTGGGAGAGGAGAGCACCCTGTCCCCTGTCCTCCAGCAGCAACTCCAGGGTGTGGATGGGCTCCTCCCACACAGATGAATCCCTCAGTTTGCCCAGAGGCTGCAGCCACACGGAGCAGGTTCAGCAGTGGGCTGGCACTGCCATGGTGGGCCAGCACCAGCTCTACTGACACAGGAAGAATTCAATCCCTGGAATACTTCCCTTTATCTCTGCACCCCAGGAGTGCTGCATGGCACCAATGGACCTGTTGTCCACCCAAAGATGTTGTAGATGTGGAAGCAGTGGAAGGAGCAACTAAAATAAGAAAGCCAAACCCAATCACAATGAGAGCCCCAGTGCAGCTGTAAGCAGGAATAAAAGTTCTGAGGAACCACAAATCCACAGCTAGAGCAGGAGTGAGACCAGGGCACTGGTGTCATTCTGTCCTTCCCCTCTCAGTAAACTGGGGACATTGCTGTCACTGAACCACCTGAATATTTACACTTCTTTACTAATACTCAAAAAGAAATGCAGATTTTCTTCCTGGAGTGTCCTTGCTCAAAAGTAGTGAACAACAACAGGCACCCCAACAAAACTCTCCTGCCACCGCTAAGCAGCAGGGCTGCCCGTGGCTCTGAAGTTTCTTTTCATGCATATATATGGAATTAAAGAATTTTTGTGTTAGCACTTTCCCAAGAGGATTAAAAACTATGCCAAGAACTAAAGTACTTAAATAATTGCAGTCCATAAACCAGAAAATTGTTCATCCTGTCTCTAAACCAGCAAGTACAAAAAGCTACACTTAAGTACCTATTTAATTCAGGAAGAAAATCAGACCTTTCCCAGCACAGTCCAGTCACCATGTGTGAAACACCTATTCTAATTAGCACTTCATTCACTCCAGAAATTTTTAAAAAATAAGCCCAGCAGGCAACACAGAAGACTGCAATCTGTTAGTACAGGATATTTCAGAGTACTTCTCAAACCTTAAACATCACAAACAATACTAATTGATTACTTCTTATATTGCTTCAGAAAAAATGAATGCTAGCATGTGCCTCCTCCTGTCTCCAATATCCCTGCTACTGCCCAGCTTTCCAGGTTGGTTTCTGGTAGACATGCACCCCAGTGTCCCCATGCCATGGGCAGCTGCAGGAGGTCACAAAGCCTTTTGGAGGCACCTTCCCATCTGACTTTCACAGCAGCACCAGAGCATCCCCCTGCACCCAGGAGCACTCCCTGTGTGACACCCAGCTGAGAAGGGGTCCCAGCTCTGGCTGTGGAGCTGCACAAACAGCTCTGCATCTTTGGCATGTGGCACTAAGTCCTGCATTGTGACACCTCCCAACAACCAGCACCCAGCCCCACAAGCCTACAAATGAGGCTCATGTCAAGGGCAAAAGCCCTTTCCCTAACACCACAGTTTGTTCTGAGGGTCTGTTTTGGGGTGTACAAGCCCCTTAACCTGGCTGTTTATTCCTTTGCCATACTAATTTAGAGTGAGGCGCTCTCCCTGAAAGAGGGCAGCTACATCAATGCTTCTGTCCTGACTTCACATCTCAACCCAAGATAAGCTTTCCATCTGATAAAACTGAAAGATCACAGACCCAGGCTCTGGTCATGAAGCAACTCTGGAAGATCAGCAACCTCACTCCTTGTGGGAACACGCCTCAAGCAGCCTCTGCCCAATTCCCTGCTCTCATCTCTCATCCTGCCCTCTTTTTACTGAGCATTTTTCACACTGGCATACAAATTGCAAGTGCAGCCCAAATTGATCCCCTCCGTACCTTCAGTCCCCTGAGCTTAACAAGTAGGTTTCTACCTCATCATTTTATAGGTCCATTATGTTCTTTGATTAGCAGCTCTGTCCCAGACTCAATGGCTTTGGAATAAATTCAGAACACTTGATAACTAGTGTTTTTGAAACTGATTGTTACATTATTTTGCAAATTATATAGAAGTTACTCATATTTCAGTCCCACTTATAAGCCCCAGCATCCTTGTTCTTCACCAGCTGCAGTGAGCACCCCAGCAATGGGAGTGGAGGTGACAAGGTCACTGGAGGTGATGCCACCAGAGCTCTCCACTCTTTGTCAGACCTTCCCCCTCAGGTGTCCCTGCTCTGATGTGCAGGGCCTGGCAATTCCCTTTGCTTATGCAGCTGATGAAGTCCAAATGGAATAAATGATGGACCAACACAATGACAAATCCCCCCTAATTTCCCAATTCATTTCAGGCATTTCCCTCACAGCAGGAGGACACAGTAATCAATGTGTACAGCAGCTCTGCCACCATCAGCCCAAGGCTGGCCTGGAGCAAACTGCCCTGCAGAATCAGATGCTGATTTTCCCCATCCAGGTCTGGAGTGCCTCCTGGTGACCCAGCCAACACAGGAAAGTGATTGGGGACCACTGGTCCAGGACTGGCTGTGTAAACATTGCAGGCTCAGGCGGAACAAATGGGCCCCAGAGTCAAAGCAGGGTCCTGTGAGCTGTCACTGTACAACAGCAACAATTACTCACATCAAGATGCCAAGCCCGGGAAACCTCAGCCAGCATAACCTGAGGGACAGTAAGGAACTGTTACATATTTTTTCATAAAAGACCATATTGAAGTCATAGGTTAAAAAACACAAAGGAAATGGTAGCATGGTGAAATACAAAGTATGAATTGACCCATTCATTTAATAACACCTCTTACTCCCTTTTCTTGCCTTTGCATGTCAAAAAGCTGTCCACAGCCAGCTTTTATTGGGTACGGGAGTGGTGGGAGCTTGTGGTATTTTCTGGGGTCCCCTGTCGTTGGGAGAGATAAATCTGACTCCATGTTCTTAGAAGGCTTATATTATATTATATTATATTATATTATATTATATTATATTATTTATTTTATTATATTTTATTTATTTAAATACATTATATTAATTATATTATATATTAAAGAATGCTATACTAAAACTATACTAAAGAATAGAGAAAAGATACAAAAGGCTTAACAAGATACTAATGAAAAACTTGTGACTCTTGCCAGAGCCTCAACACAGCTAGTTGTGATTGGTCATTAAGTTAAAACAATTCACATGAAACCAGTCAAACAATGACCAGTTGGTACACAATGTCCAAACCACATTCCAAAACAGCAAAACTCAGGAGAAGCAAATCAGATCATTTTTGTTTTCATTTTTCTCTGAGGCTGCTCATCTTCCCAGGAGAAGAATCCTGGGCAAAGAGATTGTTCAGAAAATATGGCAGTGACAGGAGCTGCCCTGGGGGAAAGGGGGATGAAGTCAGCCCAAGTGGGATGCTGCTGCCCTTGCTCAGTGCCCTGGAGCACAGTGCACCTGCACAGACACGTGTCCAGAGCAGAGGGAGCTGGGCAGCTCTGCCAGGGCTGACCCTTGCTGGCAGCCCCAGTGCTGGGAGAGGGCAGCTCAGACCTGTGATCTCTGGGGCCACTCCAGCCCACAGCAGGCTGGCTGCCCATGGGAGCGTGCCCCCTGGCATGCAGGGAATGCCAGCCACGCAGGCACGGCCCTGCTAAAGCTCTTCTGCTCTGTATACAGAGTTATTTATAGGCAAGAGAAAATAGACTCTGCAACCCAGTGCTGATCTTCTGAACTTTAGCAAAAAGCATTAGGAAAAAATGCAAGCAGCGTATTTTTCACTAAGGTCTTTCAGTAGAAAGGTCATTCACCAGCATAATAAAAACCAAAATACTTAAAAAGAAAACAATTTTATCTTCTGAATCATAAATAATATACATAGTTGCAGAATTCTTATTATTGGCTAATATTGCACCATTTAAAAAATATTTTAAATTACCATGTATGTGACCTTAGGGAACTACCAGATATTTTATGGTGTCTGATGGAATCAGGGCATGAAAACACAGAATAAAATGGACACAGGAGAAACTACCAAGTCATAAGAACTCAAATCACAGCAACACAGTTAGACTGACTGACCTACAGCTTGAGTAACGCAATCAATATGACCCGTAAAAAGTAAAGAAAACTAGAACTACATAAACTTATAAAAGTAGGATGAGAAAATCAATTAATTTTAAAAACAGTCAATTTTGAGTCTTTGGCAGAGAGGAAATAACCTCCCCAGGCTGGGAGGCTGGACAAGATGTCTGGTGAGTTTAATATCAACCAGTCATCCTCTCAAGAATAAACCTTCACCCCGAGTTTATTATGCAATGTCTTTTAAATTAGTTTTACCCTCTGAAACAAACTTTTTAGGGTTTTCCTATTACTTCTAGCATGACAAATGTTTTGCAGTGTGTCACTGTCAAAAACTCAAAGGACATGTAGCCTTAACAATACTGGGAATTGGTAATCAATGGATAAGACTATGTTGTATAGCCAGGAGCTCTGTAAGCACAGACATCCCAAATGATGTGCTAAGGAACAGGATGACACCAGGATCCCAAGGTGACAAACACAAAGCACAAATCACCAATCAGTGTTCCCAGGAGCTGCAAAGAACCTGTTTTAAGGCACAGCTAAAAAGATAATGCGAATAGCCTGCATAGTGTGACAGTGCAAAAAAGGCACCAAGGGGGTACAAAAGGCAGTTGTGAACCATTCAAGACCAGGAACAAGGGACAAAGAGAGAAAATAATTGCTCCAGCACCATTTTCCTTGCTGCTCTTAACATGAGCAGCATTGCTGTGCACCTGCAGCAGTTCCTCCATCACCTCTGGCAGAGAAAGAGCTCTGCCCTTGTGCTTGCCATTGTCACGTTCTGCCACTGCAGCTCAAACAGCCACTTCTAGGATGTTACCTTTTACCATGTGACTGGGCAGAGAAAACCAGGATTTTTAGAGCAATATGTGTGTCTCTGTGTGTGTGTGTGTGTGTGTGTGTGTGTGTGCAAACATGGTCTCTGCTCCAGCTTTCCTCCTCCAAAGCTTCATGCTGCTGCAGTGCTCTGAGGCACAACTGGTCACTATGGATTACAGGCAAGTCAGCAGCCCTTGTAAACATTTATACAATATAGAGCAAATGAGGCAGGGAATATCCAGTAGCCTAATGGTCAAAAAGATGAATTTTAGTATCCCAAGTTCAGTTCCTGTTCCAGAGGCTAATGGGATACAAATACAGAGCAGGATTAATCTCATCCAAGTTTAGATATCTACACTACCATTCCTCATTCCAAGCTTTTTCCACAGGACACCAATGGGCACTTTTAGAAAACTATTTGTCTGACATCTTTAGGAATGAATTGTTTATTCTGCAGAAGCATCTAAAAATTTCCACTGACTGGAAAAAATATGCAGAGTCACTAGCTCTAAGTCATGTCCAACATCTCCATTTCTGAAGACAGGATAGTTAAATCCCTATTAAAATATTCCCAGATGCCTTTGAGATGTGTCCAGATCATTCTGCATGAAGGAGTTAAGCAGGTAAACCCTGAGGTTTCACCTGGAGTTATTTGTTATATTAATTGTGTGCAACATCTCCCCTCAGTCACCCACAGCTGGGGCAGAGGCTCAGTCCCACAGGCAGTCAGGAGGAAGCTGAGCTGCAGCTCTGCCACTGTGGGACAGCCCAGAGAATTGCTACCAGCACCAACAAGGAAGGTGAGCAAGCCCTTCTGAGAATTGGAGCCTTCCTACCCAGGGAGTCCTGCTGAGACCAAAACTCCCAGTGCCTGCTCTTGTCCTGCCTGCACTGCCTGCTGCAGCCCCAGAACAAACGTGCAGTGCTCAGAAAGTAACAAAAAAGTGAGTAACTGTGGGTGTCACAGGTTTATAAGAAGGGATTTTTCACAGTGCATCTAACTAGCAGGTAATTACTAATGTGTTTGCAAAGGTGTCATGTTGGTAACTTACAGTCTCTCTTCCCAAAGTTCACATTTGCATGGCAGATCCTGTGTCCTCTTCTGAGGAGCTGATACTGCTCCTCACTGTGATGGGCATGCAGTGCCTGGGGAGCACAGCCCAGGGTTTGGTGTAGAGCTGTTAGGGAGGTGTGTGTATCTAACAGACCATGCACATGGTTTCCTTCAGAGTGCAGCTCCTGGGGGCTCATCACAGGACCCTTCTTCCAGATGCTTCTGCCTGGAACCTCTCAGTGCATCTGTCCCTGACCCACAGCCCACCATCCCCACTACAATTCCTCACACTTATTTACCTTTCTTTCTTGCAGACCTCCCAGATAATTTTATTTTTGGGTCTGGTGGTTTTTTCTCCCATAAATTGTACCTATGGAGGTTTTTTCTCTTTTAAAAGTATTCCGGATATTTTCAAAATCCAATCCTGGGTCTCTCAAAAATGGGACCAGGTCATCAAAGAATATGGAAGAAATTAATGCCTGGGTTCTAACTTCTTCCTTTGGGGGCACAGAAGCAGAATTATTTTCTACTGTTTTGCACTCGTGATAGGATTGGTGAAGAAGAGAAAATGAAATGAAACTTCCCTGCCTAGAGAGGGCACAGCAAAGAGAAGCTACACCTGCAGGGACAGACACACATGTTCACAAAACCACTCCCCAACAGTGGCACAAACAACCCCTGCTCAGATTTTCACCAACAAAGCCTGTGTAGCTACATTCAGGCCTGACCTACTCTTGTACTGGGATTATTTTGGCTTTCTATCATGATACCTGAATTTTGTGTTGTTTTTCTTACAGTTGTCATGACCATGTGGTTATGTGTTGATTATTCTCTTCTACTCTCAAGGAAATAAAAGGTGACTCATATGAAAACAGTGGAGTGTGTTTAGTGAGCACTGTCTGTACCATGCCTGAATCCCAAAATACTCTTTGACTCCCTTGGCTTTCTGAAGAATGGTTGGGGGCTGACATAGAAGCCCAGAAGATAAGGGGATGATGTGAATATCTCAAATACCAGTAGCTGGATGGCTGTGGAGCCAAGCAAGGATTGCTGGCAATAACATGCTGTGGAAAAGAGCAAGATGTGTCTGGAGAAGGGGAACATACTGAGCTAGGGCAGTACTTTTCTACGACAAACATCCTTTTTCTGCCTGCTGGAGAGAAGCACAACACAGTTCAGTGCAAGCATGAAATGAAGCTGAGAAGTAGGCATGGAACATAGGGGGGGATCAAGACCACCCAAGACCCATCAAGCCCTCTGACTCATATTCAGAAAGGTCTGAAAGAATGGACTCTGCATGATCACTAAATTCACATGGAAAGAGAGGAAATGGTGATCAGGGGCAGGGAAAATTATCTACAAAAGGTATCTCCACCAAGTCTGGGCATCCTTCCTTTTATTCTTTCTTTCTCTCTTTCATTCATCTCTTTCTTCCTCTCTTCTTTTTCATCTTACCTCTTTATCCAAAACCCACTGTCATGTGCTTTTGTAGCAGATCAGGGACTAACATACCAATTTCCATCCAAGTGTGTAATTTACTAATAAAACTTCATGTTTTTTAGCCCCTCTGAGTTTTGTGATTCCTTTCAACCACGACATTTACAAATCTTGAGAGCTCCCTCTGCCCTAAGGGTGGGACAGCACAGCTGTTTTACCAAGTGATTAGAGCTGTTATCCCCCTGTAGCACACAGGGACGCTGGTAGAAAAGTAGGATATTATGGTCATGATATGCATAGCTAAACTGTGTTTGTCTATCCCAGACTTAGCCCATCCAGGATTTTTCATATCATAAGAATAAGGAGACCACCAAGCAATGACTGGTTACAATCTACCTGCACACACTGACACTCCCTTGCTACTAAGTGACATGAAAGGTACAATGCAAGTTGGGGGAACTGATGGCAATTTTTTATTTCTTACTTAGGTGGTACATTAATCAGTTGTGCTTGTAGCATAGGGATTTTTAGAATGGGAATTCAAAAGCACTTTTTTTTCCCCCTAATCCCTTTTAATGACTACAGCACTTTTGTTTCCTTCTAGTATTTCCTCTAAGGAAGCAAAAAGCCTTTGAATTAAACTAATGTTAGTTGTCTATTAGTGGATAGCACAAAGAGAGAGCAAAATTAAGTACTAACAATGTTCTGAAACTAGCATGACCTTAAATTACAGCAGGTTAATAAATCACTTCAAATGTAAATCTCTCTCTGCTCTCACCTTGAGATCTGAATACCTTTAATCAAGTTGCATAATAGAAATTTTGATGATCAAAGCCTGCAACTGCTGGTAGAGTGAGTCTACAAGTTGGAGAGACAGCTGGGACTTCATGTTTGTGCTGTTCAACAAAAGATGCTTTGGAAATTCAGTCTCTCGGGAACCTGTAAAACATAACAAGGTGTTGCAAAAGGTTTCAATATTTAACAAAAGCCATTGTAAATCTTTTGAAGCCCAGCATGGGACCTCAGGGGGACCAAGGAGATAGGAAGGGATCAAAGAGTTTTTGGGGCAAGTCACAAGATTGATGTTCACCAGCACAACTGTGGGATGAGTTGTGGCAGTCTGTGTCCCAGCAGGGCTCTCCAGTAATGCCCTTCCCCTGGGACAAGGACAGCTGACACCACCAGAGCCTGGGGACCTGCACCTTGCAGCACAAGCACATGGGATGCAGAGTCAAGCCAAGACTCACAAACCTGAGAGAGCCAAGGGTAAATGTAGGGGTTCAGTCCTGCTAAGGAACTGGAGGGCAGCTGCAGCACCAGCATCTCAACACTGCTGTCCTGCAGCAGCTCTTCGTGGGAGTTGAGGCAAAGGTCCAGTGTCACTTGTTCTGTGGTCTTCTTTAACATCAACACAAAATAAACCTGCCTGCATCTGATTTATTTTTTTTAATTACCTACATACCAAAATTCTGCAAATATGAGCAGGCAGTGCTCCCAAGACAGTGTGAAAATCTGGGAGGAGGAAGACAAAAGGAAGACAGAAGAAAACTCAGAGTGGCATTAACCTCCTTGACATGCTTCCCTCTCTATGTTGTACCAGGCTGCTAAATTTGAAGTGTTCGTGATTTTCTGAGAATGTTCCTGTTCAAGCATTTGATCTCTGTGATCTTCCTACTGGGGTGCAAGGCAGCATAAGGCTGTGATGGTTTTCTTCCTGTTTATCAATATTACTGCTCACAGTCACAAAAACAGCCTCATCTTAGAGATAATTTATGGGGGTGTCTGTCCCTCCACACTTAGGAAACTTCTAAAAAGAGGAAATGAGAATAATTACAAGAGAATAATTACAAGAATAATAAGTTTTATAAAACTCTTAATCATATAAATCAGACCAAACTCCCTGTGAAATAAAAATGAAAGCTTGGCTCCACTGGAATAAAACATAAACCTCTGATTTCAAGGTGGACAGGATTTCACATAAACCTAGAAGAGAAAT
The DNA here is from genome assembly GCF_027477595.1 of Haemorhous mexicanus. Lineage (NCBI taxonomy): Eukaryota > Metazoa > Chordata > Aves > Passeriformes > Fringillidae > Haemorhous > Haemorhous mexicanus. Next base: position 64,248,317 of record NC_082345.1, on the reverse strand, counting down.
GAGCAGTAATGCCTGGTTTATTTCAGTGCAGGGGAAACATCCCCAGCAGAGTACCAGGCTACTTGAGCTCTTCAAGCCTTTTACAAGGAACATAAAAGCCAGAGATCTGGTGCCAAATCCCCTGGCTGGCTCTCTCCAAAACGAGGAGTAATTCTTACACACCACGGAGGATTTCAGCACGTGCTCAAAAGCAAATACCTGGATTTGCCTCATCCAAAGTGAAGCAGTGCCTGCAGGTGTGCAGAGTGCTGCAGTGCCCTTCTACCCCCACGTACTCTGCAAAGCTGAGCTGGCCTGGAAACATGGGCATGCACAGTCCCAGGGCACTCCACCTCAGCTTAGGAGCATGAGTCACAGCAGCCATCTCAGATTATCAGTGTAACAACTGCTAGCTGGATCCTCTACAGTCCAAATCACCCCTTCACAGAGAAGCAAAGCCAGGCTTGCCAAGCTGCCCTTCCCAGCTGCTTTGTGCCCCAGAATAGGCAACATTACAAACAGTTTGGCCATGGGGTTTTCTATCCAGCATTTTCTGTTTGATATGTAAACCAAACCCTATTAAATGCATGTGTATGTGTACATATTCGTATGCAGTCCACATATTTCAGCCCATTTCTTACAGAAACCTGCACTAATAGATTGTATCCACCACGGGTCCTCGGGTTCCTTCTGTTTCTCAGCAGAGCACCTGGGAAGGCAGCTCAAGGGGAAAAGCTGCTGCTCTTTAAAAGCTGCATTCCCCCTTCATGAAATGCTGGTCTCAGGAGGAGGCAGAGCCCAGCTTGCAGCAGAAGAGTAATTGCCTTCTGGAAGTGAGCTGCAGCACTCAGAGCATCTGTGCCTTCCAAATGCAGTTTTCAGTCCCCATCTGCAGGCAGGATGGAGCAGGGCAGCTCAGCACCCCAGCCAGGCTGGGGGCATTAGGCTGAGCTGGGCCCTGGGCTGGGGGACCCTGAGTTGAGCTGGGTAAACCAAGGCACTGCAGGGGAGGATGAAGAATTCAGATGACAGCCATTCTGTCCAAATCACAGCAGGGATCTGCAGATAAAATTTTGTCTACCCTTCTTCACCTAATCACCAGCCAGAGCTTTAAGGGTCAGGTCTGCAGGAGTGGCTGTAGAGGGGCAGCTGCTGTGCAGTGCTGGCAGGGTCAGGCTGGGGGAGGTACAGGAGTGCAATATGTACACACACCTACTTTTGATGAGATGACAGAAAGGTGGGAACAGGCAGACACATCTATGTGCAGCTGGGGCAGAGCAGGTCCATGCCTGGCAGTGCCTCATGCTTTGGGGAAGCACCAGGGATGCAGAGAAGAGCAGCACAAACCCTGCAGAAGTGGGGGGTGTGCATCCAGTGCTCAGGCTGGTGCCTTGCTCTGCCGACCCAAACAGCCCAAACCACAGCAGCTTCCCAAGCTAGGATTTCATGACAGCTGAAAGAAGAAAGGTAACTACCCTCTCAGACAGCAACACAGATCAAGTACATGAGCAAAACCAATCAACTCCCAGATTTCCAGCTCAAGGAAATGGCTATACACAGGACAAATTTGGGGAGAGGGGTGTGTGCAGCTGAACTGAGAGCTCCACAGCACCTGCATGGTGTCTCACTCCTTCCTCAAGCACCAACAACCACCAAACTCCTGCTTATACTAAAGATTTTGTCTGCCTGATAAGTTGATGCCCAAACCTTAAGGCAGTAAAATCCTAAAGGCAAATATTCCTTGGTCCTCACACTGGAAAGCAAAGATTAAGAGCAACATGTCGAGCTTCAGCCCAAGGCAACAGAAAAGAACAGCTTAATCAATACTTTCAGGTGAGATACTCTTCCCTTTAGCTGAGGAAGCAGGAGGAAGGTTTTGATTAAAGTCCACCTTCCAGCCCTTTCCCATTTTATGAGGTTTCACCATTATCTAAGCACTCTCCTTCACCTGCTCACAAACAGGTTGCTAATACAGGCAATGTAACTCTAATTTGTCAAAAGTGATTTAAAATCCCATCAACATCAGAAAACTGTAAAAGCTAATATTAACCCCTAAGTCCAGCAAGTCAAGAACTGTGTTTTCACTAGTTTCTAATGAAAATTACTCTATAGTAAGTTTTTCTTCATTTTCTGTTGTGACACAGTCCTCTAATTAATACATTTTTACAACCAAAATAATGAGTTTTCTATATTATAGCTGTCTAATAATATATCTTCCAAGAAAAATGAGATTAATCATTATTTTATAGCTCTGGCTTTATGGGGTTTTTATTTCATTTATGAGATCTGCACGGATAAATCAAAAAAACCACCATTTCCATCACCCTCCTAGAATGGGATTAATTTACCATAAGGAAAATGGATGGGAGCATCAGAAGTGCTCACTCCAAATATGCTCACAGTGACTAATACCATGAATATGAAAAACTATCTTAACTGATATCTAGGTTGCAGATAGATCTTGGCAGAAAGGAAGATAGAGGAAATGAATGTAATCACTGCAAAATATGTAAAAATGACAGAGAGAGGAAAGTCTAGACAATGTGAGATGATTGCCACGCTCTCCAGCTTGGAATGCAAAGCCTGTCTTCTGATTGTTCTGAGGTTTAAACTGCCGAACAAACACTGCTCTTCAAACCCATATGGGCAAGCAATTTGCCATATGTTTTAGAACATGGCACAAGTACCCAGAGATGCACCACTGCTAATGCTGCAAATAGAAAAAGGCAGAAATGCCATCCCTGTCACTCTGAGACATTAACAAGGGAGTGGAGTGCTCCAGGCTTGTTTTTTTAAAAAAATACCAACCCTCTACATGGTAATTTCTCCTTCTCCATGCTCGTACCCAGGTGAGCTTGCCCTGGCTCCCAGAGCCCTGGCACCAAAGAATTGATCTGGGGCTCTGTGTTGATGGGAAATTGTCAGCAGTGTGTGCAGGCAGCTGGAAGGGTCAGCTGTATCCTGGGGTATATCAGTAATACTTGATGCACAGTATTACTGGCCACTCAAGGGAGGTGATTGTCCTGCTGCACACTGCCCTGGTGTGCACTCTGTGCAGTTTTGGGCACCTCAGTTTGAGGAGGATATAGAGCTATTAGAGAGCATCCATGTGGATGCCATGGGACAGGGAGAGAGAAACGGCAAGCACTTCTCACAGCGGCTTGTGAGATATTTTAGGGAGCTGGAAAGATGTGATAACCTGTTGACTGTAAACAATTTGCAGGTGCTGTTTTTCTACCTTGTTTTTCTGTTCCTCTCAAGGACAGTGTGTGAGAAAGATGTTTCTGTTAGTTAGCCAATAGAACAAAATCTATTGTACCACTTTATTCTTTTGAATAAAGCCTTCTTTGCCTTTTCTACGATCCTGCCTCTCGTCTGTTCCTGCCCTGACCCCGGCGCACGAGTGACACACCCAGAGGAAAGTGACTAAGGTGGTGAAATCTCTTGAGGACAAAATTCACAAGGAGTGGCTGAAATCACTTGGCTGGTTCAGTCTAGAGAAGGGAAGGCTGATGGGTGATATCATGGCAGCCTAAAACTTCTTCAAGGGGGGAGAAAAGAGGCGCTGATCTCCTTTCTCTGGTATCCAGTGGCATGACAATGGAGCAAAGCTGCATCAGGGGAAGTTTAGATCAGGTTTTCACAGAGAGGCTGGTCATCACTGAACAGGATCCTGGAGCAAGCAGTGATGGCACCAACACCATAGGAGTTCAAAAAGCACCTGAATGATGTTCTTAGTCATGTGGTTTAGTTTTAAGTTGCCCTGAAAGAAGCAGGGAATTGGACTTGATGCTCCTTATGTGGTCCCTTCCAACTTGAAATATTCTAAGACTCCAAACCATCCAGGTCTAGCAGTGCATCCACCTAAATCTTGTATGGAGAAAAGATCCAGGGACAACTCTCTCCATGTCCTCTCCACCTCCGAAGCACAGGAAGAAATCCTGGGCACCAGGACTCAAAGGAAACCACATGTGCTCCATTCAGGTTGACATTTTCCCTCTCCTATCCCTCAGCCTCCCTACACCATGAAGAGGTTGCGTGGGCAAAACTGTTATTTTGTGAAACCTTACTCCCAATTTCTATCATTATTTTAAACATCAACATTCCATGCACTCAGCCTTAAACTAATGAGGCAATGTCATCTTTCTGTAGGGAAAATGTGTTCTCCTCAAGACCCCAGCTGGTGATTCTTGGTCTTCTCTTAAGTGTTTCTTCTACCCCCATGCACGCACTGTCTCTTTCTGAGACAAATGTCTCAGTGATCCATTTGTCTGCTCCTCCCAACCACCTCACACATGAACAGAACACCACTCTATCATAAAACCAACATCTCCTGCAAATATTAAAAGAAACTGTCAGTAAATAATGACTCACTAACAGGAAATCATCCAAAATTTCCAAATATATTGAAAAAATCTCTTATTATTGAATAGAGCATCTGAACAGCCTGTACAACCTCATATACTTACCAGTGTCACATGCTGCTGGTACACCATTCACCTGAACGGTTGTCAAACATCAGGGCAGGCTGTGGACACTTGTACATAGGATATCTCTGGTCTTTTGAGCCTGATTATATTGATGCTGGTTATAACTATTTACAGATCATAGTTTTAGTACACTAACAGTATTTGCTTGTAGTCAAACAGTCAGTAACTTGCTCCTGCTTAAGTCTGAAATCCTAAGCCAAAAAGGTAGGACTTCAATGTACCTTCAAATAAAAATTTGCAGCCTGATTTCAATAGTGTGATTTCTTCCCTCTGCCATACCAATTAAAAACCAGATAATCCTGCTGCTGGTATTAAATAAAGTGCATTAGTAAGCACAGGAATAATAAAAATAGGAATATTCTTAGAAGAATAATAACAAGAAATGGTACTCACAGCTGATAATTCTGTGGCTGCCCCAGTCAGAGGAACATGCTGTCAGGGCTGATCCTCACAACTCTGTCCCAAAGGCTCTGGAAATGTTTTCTTAAATAATAGCTGCATTTAAGAAAGAGTATTGTAGGGAATTAATAGTCCTGCTCTCTTTATTGTTGGGTTTTGTCTTTTGGTTTTGTGTTCTGATCCTATGAAAGCCTTTGCATTTTTAGAATGCAGAACTGCATATGCAAGGAAATCTTGGCTGAAATAGACAATTTGTACCTGTTGCCCCTTGTGAAGAGAGAGCCTCCATTCTCTTTGTAGCTGTCTCTAAGCACTGTAATACCATGATGAGGCACTCCTGAGCCTTCTTTGCTCCAGGGAGGAGACCTAACTGCTTTAATCTTTCCTCCCAGGGCAGGTGTAGATGGTGGCTTGATCCAGCCTGTCTGCATCTCCATTTAAGGTCAGTAGATGTTCTTCAGTGTTTGATACCACAACCACTACTCAAGCCACCTAATAGACATGATTTTCTTGTACTGCAGTTACAACTGTGAGTTTTATAGAGCTGGGCTGGTGCCTTGATGAGTTGAAGTCACAGCTGCTCTTAGAAGGAGGTGATTCAAAGGCTGAGATCTGGAGAAAAGAGAATTGGTGTTCTCAGTACATTCCCCACCTGTGAGCTCTAGGTATAACACTGATAATATCTGTATTATCAGTAGTAACTTCAACAAGGCACCAACCCAATCTTCAATGAGACCCCCACTTATCTTCATGAGTTGGTTTAAATGTTATTTTTAAACATTAATAAATCTATTTTGCATTTTATTTTAAATGGCCCAGTTGAGAGAATTAGAAAAAAACAAAATATAAAGGCAGTGGCAAAAGCTGCTCCCCTAGTCCCAGCAGTGCATTCCTTGGCTGTGCATTATTAAGCCAACACAAAGAACATTTCCAGGAATACCATTATGCTGCTGCATAGAGAAAAATGCTTCTGATTAGCATGTACTCGATATGCTTGGAAAATTAGTTCTCCTTCAGAGAATTCCAGCAACAAGTGAAACATCTGTTGTTTCCTCCAAGTTATAACAATTATTTTACAATTACTCCTTTGCAGACTTTGAATTCCTAATTTTTTATTTTTATGGAGAAAGCCAGGATTTGTGGTGCAATTGGAATTCACAATGTGCACATGTGTGTGGGAAAGAAGAATAGGAAATAATGGCAGTCCCTAACTGCAGCGTTATGTCACCCCAAGGCTAAAATTGTTGGCCATCTACATTATTTGCATTCACTGTTTTAATTCCCCTCTATACACAATGGGAATTAATCCCATTTCAATAAATTCAATGGCTCCTATTTATTCCAAGGTTGATGGCAGTGATCCCTATTGTTTGTAGCCACACAATATGCTTTCTGCAGCCAAAAATCCAGCTTCCACTGCCTTCTAGCAGCACATTGCTTGCGCAGCTGTGGCAGCACCAGCGCTCGGGGTATAAACAACACTGAAATAAATGGTGTTAAAAGAAAACCCTAAGTGGGTTGGAATAGCAGCAGCATGGCAGCAGAAATGTGCAGAGGCACTTGGGAGAGGCTGGAATTGCTTCAGCCAGTTTCACACGTGGTGAAAACAGGTCACAGCACGGGCAAAAAAGAGCTGTGGAGAGTCAGACCCTGGACAGCACAGAAGGCAAAAGCCCGGTAATATTCACATCTATAACACTAGAGATAGACTCACCTCATTATATTCAGGGCAGTTTATCTGCTCTCAAGAGCTATTGCTTCCAAAGGTGATGCACAAAGGAGAGGTGAGAAATGCAGGTTAAATACGGCACTTTGCTCTCCCCGCTGTGTTTGCCTGCACAGTGACAGCGCCAGCCCCGGGGGCAATGGCCTGCTTCCAGCATCAGCCTCCGAGGGTCATTGTAAGTTATTTCTGTCATCCACATGGGCTGGATGAATAAATAACTCACCAAATACCCTTAGAAACAGTCTGACTTAGCACTGGTTTACAAAAGACTGGAACCAGAACACCTTGCTGAAGGACAGGGGTAAAATAACAGTGCTTCCCCCTCTGCAAGCTGGAGAGTTTTTTTGCTATTTTTATCCACCCTGCAAACACTTTCAGGCCAGCCAGCAAAGGCCTTTGAGGAGTATCTTTGACTCGGCTGCAAATCTACAGCCTGAAGATATCATAGGAGACATAAGGCAAAGCCTTGTCTCTGTCAGCCCTACTCCCTCTGAGCAGAGTACCCTTGGCTCCAGCTGCTGGGAGGACACACATCACAGGGACTGCTCTGCACAGAGATCTGGGCCAAGCAGGGAGGGCTCTCTGCTTCTAGATGGGTTTTACACCTCAATGGCATCACACCTTCACACCTGGCAGCAGTGTGGCCACGAGGGATTTCCAGTGCAACAGGCAAAGGATGGAGGCAAAACTCCTGTAACTCTGCCAAGACAGGAACAGCATCATCCCGTGTGTGAGGTCAAGGCCAGAGCCCATCTTACCCATCCTTCAGGTTACTCATTTTAGTAATAACGACACTTCAAATTACTCATTTTAGTAACAAAGACACAGATCTCTCCAGGTACACCCAAGTGTCACCCTGGTACAGGCTGTGCCTGGTTTGGGTGCTGCCTGCAGGCTGCGAGCTGCAGCTGTACAGAGGTGGGCAGCTCCCCAGCTGCCAATCCACAGTGCAGGGAGAGATCTGAGTGCTGGGGCAGGACTGTGGAATACTTGTTTGGAAATCTTTTCTATGAGAAAACTAATAAAATTTAAAAAGAAAAGAAGAAAATAAATGTCTTCCTTTCCAGTAGCAGTCAAAGTAATTACGCAGCTGCAAACGCTGTTAAAGTTTCACTGCAGACCAAAACAGTAAAGTTGAATTATCTGCCCTAATTTAAGTGGCTAGAAGTTTTGCATCTGGTTCTAAATTAGCCACACACTTCTTTTCCTTTTACACTCAAGAGAGAAATATCCCAGAGGATCACTAAAATGAAGGTCAAAGATCAACTGAATGAATTCCTCTCTAAAGGTAAATGTGACTTTTTAATGATTGCCAAGGAAGCCCTGGATCAATCTGGCATCTAAAATTCAGACATCTCAGGACAAAGAACCCTACACTAAGCAGAAGACCACAGCCCTGGGTACAGTAAGCAGAGCATGCAGAGCTGTTGGAAAGTGACTTTTCATCAAGGTCAAACCTTTATCCCTAGGCTGGTTGCCTTTGACCCCAATCAGCACCGTTGTAGGGATGGTTTAATGAAATAATGGAGTATTCCAAACAACTATATCACCAAAACTCACTGGTTTAGTGACAACTTCCACATAGGTTCCATTCGTTTAACTGTAATTTTCAATTAGTCAAGTAATTCACTTCCCATTTATTTACATGCATGAGACAGAGCAAAACCAAAAGATTTCATTTGATGCATAATCACATACCCAGAGACTGAGGCTTGGATTGTGATATGGGCAGAAGGCAGCCAGCTAATTCCTGACAAATTTCATTACCAATAAGGCCATGCTCAAGAAGCAGGAGCTGTTTATGAGGGCTAGAAGTGAAAAGCTGGTGGGTGTTCAGGAATGCAAGCGTGCCAAAACATAAAGTAATGTGTCATCATTAAACAAAAGACTGAAGTAATAAATTAAATAGCTAGAAATTGAATATTTTGGGGAGCTTGTCCCTAAAGTGAATGTGCTTTCCTTTCCTTGAAATGATTAATCAAACATAGGGGAAAAAAAGAAATAAAATGGACAAATCTTTCTGCAGCATGGCCTTATTTCCTACTCCAGATCATGAACTTATACAAGCTTGTATTGGAAAAACTGAATCTGACCAGCCATCAGTGTTGCTTATTTTATCAGAGGTGCTTGTGTCCATACTGAATGTTGTAGCTTCCTCTCTGAAGAGCCAGAAAGGAAATCTCTCTTGATATCTATTCTCTCTCCAGAGAATTCTGTTACTGACAGCAGGAGACATGGCATTGCTTACAGCCCAGAGAACTGACTTCTTATCACAAAACCAAATCCACAGCAACTTCAGATTTCTGAAAGCTTGTTTAGGGATGGCAAAGTGTCCACTCAAGTGTAAAATGATTAAAGAGTGGGAAGAAATAGGGAAGATATAGGTAAAAACATAAACTTTAAAAAATATTTTATCTTATTTAGTAACACTTTTGGAAAGTTATTTGTAAGATATTGAGGTACATACTGACTCCCCAGCGCGTAATCTTAAATAACTGATCTGAAATAACGCTCTACAGATATTTTACACTTGCATAATTCATTCCATATGGACCTACATGCACCAAAAGTACCTGGGAGAAGCTCTCAAATGGCAGCCTGACAATCCAGATGGCATCAACCAGACTGGTTTCTTTCCCCTTTCCCATTTATTCCTATAGCCATACTTCAAACTTTCCCTGATGAAACCAAGATGAGACTTACAATCTGCCCTGAGCTTCTACATTAACATCCAATTAAAATCCAAGGTCTTATATACCTGCTTATAGTTAAAACTCCAGTGTGCCTTTGGCATGACAGCACCAAAACAAAACCTGCTGAGACCTCTTTGCCAGCAAGCCCAGTCTGCCTGAAATGTGACATAAGACCAGCTGAAGCGCTGCCAGCTGCCCAAGTAGCCATGTGCTCCAACACCAGCCCCAAGCAGAGCCTGCTGCAAGGCACTGCTCCTGGGCTGGAGAAGGAGATCCAGCTCCTGGTACAGCAGACTGGCAAATTCTCCTTCACATGAACCTCCCCTGTACCAAACAGCTCACACTGAGCAAAACAGCATCCTCCAGAATACTGCCGCTGCCTTTTGAGAGCTGTTAACTGCACAGGGTGTAGCATTTGAGGAGCAAGTGACCAAGGAGGACAGACACCTGGTGGCAGCAGCTGATCAGCTCTGAGATGCAGGACATGGGGATTCTCTACATTTAGAACCAATCTCTCTACATGCTTTGGCCTCCCCAAGAGGATTTGGGCAAGCTGCAGTGTTCTACAGCCACAGGTTGACAAAGCCTTCAGCCTGCAATATGACCATCCACAGCAAGACCAAGTAACAAGGGACACTTAGAGCTGCAGCCTTCTCTGATTTCTGTTACTGTCCCTAAACCATCCATTCCAAGTTCTGTCCTGTACCAGTCCTAATCAGGGGAAGTAGCAACACACTATGGGGAAGACCTTGGTGTCCCTTTCCCAAAAGGCTTCACATGAAGGCCCTGCTCAAGGCTGCCCGTGTGTCCAGAGAATGTACATGACATGTCAGACTGCAGCAGTGATTGACTGCTTGAGACAGTAAGGAGGAATTCTTATCTCCACCAAGCCCCAGGCAACGCTGGGCTCAGAGGTTATATTTCAGTGCAGACTTCCAACTCTGACAGCAGAACTGTCACCAGAAGTGAGTTATCAGTTCCAGGTATCAGAGGAATCACACTCCCTTTCTTTCCTGAGTTATTCCTCTTATAAAAACTGTCCACAGCAGCCTTGGACATTTCCCCCTTGCCAAGACAGCTGCTTGGTTGCTGCCACCAGTGGGGTCTATTTGCTCAGTCAGGAAGGCAACAGGCAAAGGAGCAGATTAAATGAGCAGAGCTGACAGGTATTACCACAAACAGCTCTATCAGCCCAGCCAGGAACACTGGCAATGCAGGTATCTCCTGGTGTTTTGTGGTCATTTGCAGGCTCTGTCCATCACCAATGACAAGATGATGGTGATTTTCAGGAAAAAGAAGTGTCAGCAAAGCAGGTTCCTAACAACCCAGCTGAGAGTCACTACTTTTCCTAAGACTGACAAGGTACAAAGGCAGTATTCATGAGGAAAGCCACAGTGAAGTGGTGAAATGTGTGAAGACTGTTGTGGAGGATTTTTAATAAAACAAAAACATGGGCACCTTCTCAAGATGAGTTCCTCTGCTGTCTTGCAAGAATTACATTGGAAAAGATGACTGCTTTTCCCATTGGAAAAGATGACTTTGTCAGCTGGTATTTATTATTGAAAGATTTCCTTCCCCAGCTCCTGCACCAATACAGATATATTTTGTGCAGTCATGCAATAAAAACCTGATTGCTTTATGGATTGAGAACAAACAATCAGGCATCCTTCCTTCAAAGTCTTATCTTACATTCCTACTGAGGGAAATTCACTACTGAGAAACTCATAACAAAAAGTCTACCTAAGGAGGCAGCAGTGGGCAGATCAACACCACCACCAACCTTTCTCCTCCTCTTCCCCCAGACATGTTGGGTGCCTTGGGGTTTGAAGTACCCAGTAAAGACAATAGCAGCAGCCCACCACCACCACCTGTAAAAAAGATAATTCTCTCTACCATTTGCTGCTGGGTGCCAAAGATGGACCTTATAAATTTGAACCAGGAATATCCTTAAGCATTACCTGGAATGAAATAAGCTTGCAATCCAGAGAAGTTTTTGGAAGCTACTAGATTTGGTAGCTACACAAATGTTTTAAATGTCCCATTCCTAGAAGATAACATGGAAAACAAATCAAATTATTAAAGTACCTTTCTGCATTTCACCTGTACTTTCACTTGGGTTGTTCCACATGATATTCTATATAATTTGCATTCTGCATGCATGTTTCTTTCCCAAATGTGCTTTAATTTAAATAGAACATATGGATTTAAATCAAAACAGGCAGACACAGAAATATGCTGGACGTTACTAAAGACATAGCTCACTGCTTTTTCTTTTTTACCATCAGCCATAGAAAGCTTTATTCCAAGCCTGATCACACTTTCAGTTACAAAACACGTGGCAAAAATAACAGTTAACAACGCAAGATCTGCCATATTTCTACTTGCCTCTATTCTTATACTGGACTTTCCACATTGAGGGATGGAGAATAAACCTCTCTCATTTTTAACATAATGGATATACCTAAGGGTAGCAAATAAAGGTTTTTATTATTTTTAATCTCATTTCACAAGTGTTTTACTTTCCCCAAGCCGCCATTTGTTAGTGCAACAAACCGCACAGTGCTAGTTGCTGAGGTATACATGGTTCAACTAATTTCACCTTCAACCCAAATTGCTCTGTTTTCTCACCCTTTTTTTTTTTAAAGTAATGAAAGCCATATAGTCACTATTTCACATTTCTAAAAATAATTCCACTCTAGACTAAAGAATGGTTTTCTTCTTGGTGTTAATAATGACAGGCTGTAAAAAGCAACAGCCTTATCTTTTATCACCCATAGAACTCCTGCTGTTCTTTTTTTTTTTTTTTTTTAAATATATTTTGTGCAAAATTAAGTTCTGTGTAGGTCTGTACCATAATTTGGAAAAAACTGTGTATAAAATGTACTTAATTTTTAAAAACAATCCCAACGTCAAACAACAGAGAAAGGAGAAACAGATCAGAGGCAGCTGAAGTTTTCACATGAGAAACTAAATATAGTATGTTCTTAAAGCTCCAGTAATACATTCTTCCAAAAACCAGAATGCACTTTGGTCATTATTAAACATTAGTACAGAGGCAAATAAAATACAAAATGCTTGTTTGTGTTGCTTTATATATAAAAATATTTTTATACCACATAAGTTTAAGACTAAATACTTCCAATCTTTCGAGATTCTGAACATTAGCAAACATAGGGCAATATCCAGACTCTTGTCAACAATTACTTGTCATTTTTCAGTATGAAGCCAGTATTTTAGAAAGAGAAAATATAAGAATACTTGTGCCTCGTGGTATTAATCCTCCCAAAATAATTTCCTTGTAGAAGGAAAGTTTGTTACAAGTTCCTTAATTTCACAGGGATGGACACATTATTTTTGTCACACTGAAGAACCACGAGTCAATATGACTGGTCCTTGTGGGAGGCAGAGGGAGAGGTGTTAGAAGCCCCAGCAGAAAGCACATGGGAATGACACCTGCTGGGGAGGAATGGCAGTTATTTCAAGACACAAACCTGCCAAATACCAGGCTTTGCAGCTCTGCTGCTCACCAGAGCAACTTGTTCTTTGTGTTTAATTGTTCTTAAACTTCAATGTGGTATGAATGGCATATACTATAGTGTACAAGAGGAGAGCATCTATCTTATCTATCTTTTGCTCAGTCATTCAAAGCATTCCTTTCACCAGTAAATAATTTGCTTGTTTAAATATTCAACTTCAACATATAATACATACTGCTCCATAGTTCACCATAATATATCCCAATTAATATACATTTATATGTATAAAGTTTCTCATTAAAAGTAACAATAAAAAGTGCACATGCACAGTCAGAGCTGCACAGAACAGCCCAGTATTTCAAATAAATACAATATTTAATTTTTATCAAAATATCATACAGCATAGTAACCATTTACAATTATTGCTCTAATAAATGTGTTATCAAAGAACACTTGTTGACTTCTTATATAATACCTTTCTAATATCCCAGGATATTTAAACTGCAGCCTATATGAGTTTAGATCCTGGAATTCCTCAAAATATTAGAAATTGCTTCTAATAGTAATATAAAACATTTTTGCTACCTGTCATACTGTATTGTCAGTACTTTATTTTTTGAGTGTCTCACTTTTCTATTGCAACCCAGCATCTACTGACATTGTCCTCATAAATGACTGGTGCAAATGAAATATTCTAAGCAATTTTACCACACTATCAAAAATCAAATGACTTCCATGTGGTGTTACTGGTAACTAAAAATGTTCAGCATTGGCTTAGCTTTAACAACAGACAGAGCAATTTAGTGTGATCGTATTTCAGGATTTCAAACTCTCAGACACAGTTTTTGACCCTTCCTAAATTTGACCCTTTCTAGAACAGAACAAGTAATTTGAAAATAAAACATAAATGTCAACTACAACAAACATAAACCAGTGAGAAGATGAAATAAATACAAAGATTGCACAAGACAGATGTAAACACTTCCGTTTTCCAAATTACTTCCTTGAAGAGGTTGTAGCTTCTGAAATACAGGTTCAGTGGCTGCTGAGGCAGTTTTGTCCATCAATGACCTTTTCTGTAACACTCTTGTTATTTCATCTTCTTTCTATACTGTCAAGATTTGATCTTCCAGAGCTGGAAAAATTAAAGCAGTACATCAACTTATTTCTCAATTTCTGTTTACCAGAACTGCAATATCACCATATTTTTTCTTACTGCATTTGCTACATATTCTAATGACACACAGAATACATTTTACATCCATTTATTTCTTATTTCTAAGAAAAAGATAGCAGATGTAAGCAAACTTAATGGCCAATAAAGGGCTTTGTGACAATGACAAGCTTGTGCCTCATAACCTGAATCTTGAAATAGTTTCCAGAGTTTGCAGTTCATGAGAGAAGGATCCAAGGGGACAGCCCTACAGCAATGACAGACCAACACTGTAGGACTGGTCACAGCAATACCATTCCTACTGCAATACTTCACTGCAGTGCAAGACAAGGATAGCCTGCTCTGCCTGCCTTTCCTGAAGAGCTACAGAGTCAACAGTGAGGAACAGAGAGAGAAATCAATGGGCTATGAAGAAAAGGAAGGTCTTGCATTTTTGTGTACAAAAGTCTCCACATTTATATCTAAGAATTCTTGTAATTAAGTGTCCTAAATGAAATTACAAAGCCGCAAAATGAAAAAAAAAGTTTTAAGGGCTGTTCTGACAAATACACCATTATTCTTCTGATATGGATTTAATTTAATAATTTAGTAACAATTTTTAAGCAATAAATCTTCTAGTTAGCCTGGCTGAAAATTAACTATGCTTCAATATGTGCTCCATCTATGGTGAAAAAAAGGATGTTTCTCAAGTATTTACCTTTAGATTAAATCCAAGCAAGTCACTGATGACACCAGAAACAGCTGACAGGATGACAACCTGGGTGATGTTATAAAGCAGTGGATTCATTGTAAGCCCATATAACCTAAAGGGACTGTCCAGTTCCTAGTAAGGCATAAAAACAGCATCATTAAAAACCAAAAACGACACAAAGAGGGGTTTGTTCACATATGTATTGAGCAATATTACTTTAGGAAGTTTTCAAGTCCCAGTGGAGCAAAACATTCTCCTATTATTCTGCATATCAAACACAATGTGCAGGAAAATATCCATCACAGCAACTGACTGTTTATTGCTGTTGTCTAAATAGCTCTTCAAAAAACTGGAGCCTACCCATGTACAGTACCAATCTGCTCATGAAGCCAAGGAAATGAAGAGCTAGGGTGACACCATCTCCAAATTCCTTACAATTTTTCAAAAATCATCTTTAGTGTTAAAAGAACTGACAAGCAGCAAAACCAAAAAAAAAAAAAAAAAAAAGAAAGATTTTTCATAATGACAGAAGACTACCTCACAACTATGAAAATGAACAAAAATATCTTTTCTATTGCAATTTCCTTCCTTTTCCATTTATTTTGAAACTAACAACTGATCAATATAGCCAGAGAAGGATGATAAGGGAAAAAAAAAAAAAACAACTAACAATCATTAGACTGCCAATACTTTACCTTTTAAATTGAAAGGAACCAAACATTGGCCCAAATTAATCTGTAACAAAACTCAAAGAAGCTATTTCACTGATTTTCAGTCATTGGTGTGTGAATATAATCACCCAAACTTCTCTGGCCTAGAAATATGTCAAAAAATAAGGGAAATAAAAAGGAGTTTTAAAATATAAGAGTGGATTATATAAAGTCTACCAACTATCACTACTTTGGTCATTTATATTTTCTTGCTTTAAATTCATCTTCATCCTTCTCCTGCATTACATTCTGGGCCTTGAAAATGGCCTTATAAACCCTTTCTTAAAAATGGAGAATTTCAAAGCTATGATTCTTCTTTCAAAAATGTGAAATAACAATGAACAATCTTTTCATTTAGATGTAATGTTGTATAAAACTCTGCTGCAAATACAAAAGATACAAAAGACATGATTCTGGGAAGGACAGCAGAGAAATTCTGTAAGGAAAAAGGTTTTAGATTCTTGATTCATCTTACCAATCCTGTGAGTAAGAAATCAGTAAGAATATTCAACAGAATCTAGTCTTTATAGAAGTTTAAAGACCAAAACCACCCAAAATCAAATTAAAAACCCCCTAAGCCCATTTAGCCACAGGACATGAAGTATGTAATTGCACAAATCACTAACTACCAAGAATTTATTTAAAGCTCATAGTAGGTGGCTTGAAAAATCTCACTTTTTGTTATCTTCTCACAGTAACTAAATGATGGCATGGATCTGGGATTTGTGCCACAAAAGGTAAATTCCCCACTGGAAAAGGCTGTGAATTTTGGCAAGAGGAAAACATGAAAGCTTTTTTTGAAACACCGAGAAGAGCATGAAAATAATGGAAGCAATTTAGACCAAGCCCTGATCAGCATCCAACCTACCCACATTCTCACAGCACACAAACACTTCAGCTCATGATGAGCTCATCCTTAACTTGTTGGGCTTTGTTCTTGTCCAGTCCCTCCTTGAATCCAGATAACCCTTCTGTATCCACAGTGTACCTTGACCACCTGAGGCACTGAGAAGACTTCTTTCATTTGCTCCACAGCCAGGTCCTGAGAGCCCTGCAGTCCCTTATTCTAACAGCAGGAGATAGTCACTGATTTAGTCAGGCTCTCCTTATTGCTGCAGCACAACTCTCAAGCAGCTGCTTTGTCAGCTCTGAGTCCTTGCTGACTCCATCAGTCCTCTCAGGGAAAGTGCTCTGTGTCTTTTCAGAAAGGAGGGGACCAACACACACCTAGCTCAAGGTGTGCTGGTGGGAGGAATTACTCATCTAACTAGAAGAAATACTCTGATCTCAGCTACTGACTGGCTAAATTAAACAGTTTTAATGCATTTTATGGGCTGCTCCCTGGCATATGGGAAGCAACAGCCTAAGGGATTCAAATTCAGTGTGTGGTAGTGAGGTCACAAGGTCTTAAGTCACCACTGTATTGACACTCAAAACAGACAATAAAATTTCATCATTTATTTCCCAAGCATTCATCATCCTGACCACCCTGAAGTACCTTCTCTCCCACAGCTAAAGAATAAAACTTTCTGGATGTAATAATAATTTGCAATCCAGAATGATGGCAACATAACAGACTGCAGTGTATGAACAAGCAGCATCCTTGTGAAGAGGTACTGGGCAAATTTAAACCAAATTTAAACCATTACTGCCTGCAGAAGTCACACAAGTGACTCTCTAACCAACCTATTCTACTTCTTTTTTATAATATGGGAATACCATTTTAATTCTTACCTTCAATAACTTAGTAGCAAGTTTTAAAACATTGTTCACTAGTGTCAGTTCCTCCTTCTTATTAGGCTTTTTCTCCATTTTCAAGTACAAGTTTATCTGGTTTAAAACAAAAACACAAGCATCACCACCTACTCAGAATTTAAAGGAATTAATTTTGAACTATTTAATATTTCAACAATGTGATTGCTCAGCAGTCATTTGACAAAACTGCAATGAATTTCTGCAAGCAAGCAAGATTTTTGTTTCCTTTTTAATATTCAAGAACAAGTACTGGCTCACCACCATAGGAAAATACAATACTAATTTATGATATAACAAATTACATTTGACATTATTACAGCACGAAGTTCAAAGTTTAGTCTGATCTATAAATTAGACACAAAAAAACAACATAGGTAGGGTTTGCATAATTTTTTTTTTCCTCATTCAAGGGTTGCCTGAGGTTTGACAATTCATCCCCAGAAGGTTTTTATACTAGTGGGCAGACCTTACAAGACTTAACATCCTCAAAAGCTATTGAACAGAATGGAATGCTAAACCATAACTCTGCTAAAGTGTAATTTCTTTTAAAAGATTCTAGTGTAATTTAGCACTTCATGAGCACCTTGAGAGCAGAAAAATCAATCTTTCCAGTGCCTTGAAATATTTGAAAAATTATTAAACTCTTCATTGCTGTAGGAGAACAGTATATTGAACATTACAATACTTCTGTGAAGCAGACTTTTTTAGGTTATTATTTCTGAGAAAGTTAAGAGCTCAAACTAGCTCTCTTTTGTCCCTTTAGCAATTTTGAAACATCAGCTTCTGTTCTCAAACAACCTATCTTTGAGATCCTAGATCAAACAAAGGCTAGGTTTTTTTTCTTTTCTATTGCATAACAAAAGCAAATCAAAGCAAAAGATGTCTAGAAAAGCTACTAACTTTTTATTTTAGGATGACAACCTGCAAAATAAAAAATGAGCAATTTAGCAACGTGTTGAAGTAGTCCTTCAGGTGGCACCTTACTATGCTATATTTCACCACCTTGTTGTATGGTGGTTATTGAAATAAGGGCCACAGACATCTAAAACCAGTAATTGATTATCAGATCTCCCTAAAAAGACTACTGTAAGTTTCTTACACAGGTTAAAAACCAAAATCTATGCCTAATATATTTCAAGGTATATTAAGCTCCTGAACTATTCTTATTGCATTATACATTAAAATTATGCTTTCAGAGCCAAAGAGATTCCAGTCTTTAAAGATAAAACCATTGATCTCAACAATGCAAGCATTATAAGCAGGACTAAACAAAAAATAAGGACTCTAATTAGCAACTCTGAAAACCCCAGGAAGATTCAAAGATCTCTTTTAAGAGCAATTATGATTTCCTTAATTTCAATAACAAACTTGCCATCAGGAGGAGGGTTTCTGCACAGCCATTTACCACACCTACTTCGAGATTCAAAACTGGCAAAATGACACCTATGGTCTGACCACACATTCTATTTTGCTCATGGATTTACAAGACCAATTAAAATACTTTCAGAAGGATCTGAAAAATTACAATCAAACAGCATAAAATAAAAAAAATGCCTTTTAGTTTCCCATCATGACTCCTAATCATAAAATTCATAGGTTGAATATAAAGCACAAAGAAGTGCCTGGAACTTTGCTAGCAAAAGTAGCATTTTCAATTTCATCTTCTCTGTGGAGCATTTAAACTGTATCTGGGAGTGGAGATTCATTTGTCCTTTTTTGTTATTGTTGTTTTACTTCCCTGTTTGTTTGTTTTCAGCTTTGTTCTCTTCTCAGTAAGCCTAATAACTGCAGTGTGCCATTTTCCAGGACACTGGTTCAGATGTGCTTTTTAAGATAAGTGTCAGTCAGTTTTTTGGGCTTGACCTTTCTTGAGAAGCCAAAATGTTAGACTTCCATGAGTCTGTCTCAAGAACACTAATTGTGCTCTAGTACCCAGCTCAAGCAAATGAAACCAGTCTAAAATGAGTCCTACCCAGGGTGAAGTGTATCCTTTTCATTTTCTAAAAAACACTTGTGAATCCTACTTTGGTTTTCATTTCATAAAGCTCTCAGGCATTTTTGAGGACAACAGGATAGGCTGCACTCAATGCAAAAGAGTCTGATGACATAACACTTTAAGTTCTGAGGACATACAGAAAGTGTTTCTTTCAATATCCATGCTAGGTTAAAATTTTCAAACATTGACTCCCAGGAAGACCACAGTATAGAAACCTACAAAAGCAACATAAAGGCTTGACAACCTCTCTCTCTGCATTTTTCTGCAATCCTTATCACAAGCACTTCCCTCCATTTTCATTCCAGAAACAGCAGACAAACTTCACTGGGACATTCAGCTCCGAGGATCAACAGAACAATGGAAAACTCTAGAGGCTCAGGAACTCAGAGTTTTCAGACTGGTGCAAAATATCTCATTCAGGACAAGGGAGAGGGGCAGTCAGGCTTCTCGGTGTCCAACCTTATCTTTAGTAAAGGCAGAATAAGTCATTTATATCATCTGTCACAGGCCTCCCATCCTGACTTTGGGACACACAGTGTGGAAGATTTTATTCTCCTACTTTAACACATTTTCTTTAGGAAACCTGTGAAGGTTTCTGGAACTGCCTATTGACCTTGCCCTGAAAGGGTTGTTTTATACCAGTGTGAAACTTCAGAAGAGAGATATTTCTTTCTAACCTAACACTAAATGAATGTAATGAACACACTTAGCTTGGAAAACTATCAGCAGTGCCAGGCAGAGCAAAGAGGGAAGTTTGAAGTACAAACACCAACCAGAACATTCCTGAGAAGAAAACACATAGACCCAAAGACAAGCTTGAAAAATGACTAAAAAAAGAGATTTCCAAGGAGTCTAGAAGAGGCTATATGCAATCCATGCAACCTAGCAGTCCTAAGCTATTGGACTAGAAACAGCAACTCACTTCACAGAGGGTTACGTTTGTCTTCAGAGCTTTTACTCACCCATCCAACACTGAGATTCCAGGATTTTTCTCATATTTAAAAACTATTTTTTATGTTTGTGTTCTGTTAGATGTTAAATTATACCAAAGGAGATAGTACCTCTAAGCCCAATCACTTAAACAGAAGTTGGGATAAAGTCAAACATTTATCTCAGAAATTGAACTTTGGGTTCCAAAGTTGCTTCACCTCCCCATAATTAATTCCCTAATCCAAAGTATTTTAATAAATCTACAAGGCCTGAGACCTACCAGATGAATAAGTTGTTTAGGTATAAAAATATAGGTCTATACAAATTCTCACCTGCTCAGTAAGTAATATTGAGGTATTGCTGTACTTTTTACTTGTTTCAGATCCAAGAGTAACAAATCTTAAGAGAAAAACAGTTAGAGAAATGCACCAAATTACGAGTTCCCAGTTGTAGTGACAACCAAGGAAAATCTCATGCATGTGAAGTAGCTGAAAAAAGAAAAAATTATAAAAGAAATCAAAATTTTATTTGAAATAATTAGATTGCAATACAAGAAAATAGTAACATATCTCCACAACTTCAAGAAACATATCCCAGTAATAAATACAGGGAAGGTTTTTAGGCCTATAAAATTTGACTCAATTTTAAACCAACACTGTATCAGAGATATGAGGTCTGAGAAAAGATAAATAAAAAAATACACTCTAAGACAATTTTTAACTCCTGTTCAGACTTGCAAAGGGCACTATATGGAATTAAAAGAAAAAATACACCCTCACATGTACTAGGTTTTATGTAAATTGCATTCTTAATAAAATACTTACAGCTAGCTAGCAGGCAAACACAATAGAGTTAGTTAGAAATTGTAAAGAAAACACAACCAGAAGCCATTCAGAAGATCCTCTATATTTTGAAACAGAAGTTCAAAGACAATTCTTAAGCCACGGAAATCTTCTTTAAACATAGATTTGCTTACTAAAAGATTTTCCACTAGAGGGCAGGCAAATATAGCCAACAAGCCTGTTTCTCACAAAAAGCATTAACCAAGGGCAGTATCAACTGTCTTTGCAGAAGTGTATTTTGATGCAAAATGAAGAAAAAAAAAAAGTTCCAAAAACCACAATGAAAAATGAAGGAGGACACAGATTTAAAATATAACAGTGATATTACAGAATATCCTGAGCTGGCAGGGATACACAAGGATCACTAATCGAGCCAACTCCTGGTCCTGCACAGGACACCCTCAAGAATCACCTTGTCCCAAGTGCAGAATCCACCACTTGTTCTCATTAGACCACACCACTGGTGATTGCCTAGCCCTCTAATTTGCTGCAACAGAATTTTATTTTTGCTATTACAGGAAAATATTCTAAAGTAGATGAAATGAGGATACAAAATGGAGCTGTATTCCAAAAAGCTCTAACGGCTCTTACTGGTTTTTCACTGGGGTCTTTTAACTTACTAGACATCACCATGTAAAAGGCACTCAAAACTGTTTTAAAAACTATTTAAGTCATGGCTGTTTCTCTACAAGTAAAGTTTCCTCACCTGTGCACAACAGATAAACACAACTGAGATAGTCAGCAGGAAGGCAGATGAAACTATCACATCCACTGAGCGCTGAGGACCACGACGCTGAAAACAGAGGATGTGCACATGTGAGTGAAACCCCACCCAACCAGCACAACTAGCTAGAATACAAATGTTCTCAGTGGCACAGGAAGAGGTGGAATATAGAAGTGTGGTTCCAAGTAAAGAAAGGAAAACATTCCACAACAGTGCTACCATATGCAGAAATTTAGAACACCCCAAGTACATTCTATTATCTAAGTGATGTTATCCTCCTTTCATCCCACCAGCACCACACTAAATTTTGTTTGCTTATAGCTCCTGTTTTTCACCCTCTTCAGCCTCCACACCATAATTCCTTCATGGTTTCACTAATCTTTTTCTGCTTGTAAAAACTAGTGATAGGAGATTTCAGGGATCAGAATGTCTTACAGATAATACTTGGGCATAATTTTTAGCTTCACCTGGCACCCATACACTCACAGCACAAATACACAAGAACTGTCTTGCTTTTCTAAATTCCTTGTGTTAATGACACCAACTGATGAGACTAAGCCTTAAAATAAGAATTGTCAGTATTAGACTATGTGTGATCACTTTTTACCCAACATACTCACACAACTTTTCAGATGGCATTACTAAGACAAAGATTCCAACTCTGAACACACTCAGGCTTTAAAACAAGGCTTTACAACAACCACACATTAAAACCTGTCTGCCTGCAGGCACTGGTGGCCCAGAGTCACAAAAATTAGGCACATATGGGACATATGAACCAATAGTAAGTGTACAGGAGGAAATAGCCTACAACACCAACATTCTATCAGCAGCATAGAAGATACTTTATGTTAGAACATAAACAAGATGTTTAAAATGTATTGTGTTAAAATCTTATTAAAAACAAAAATATAAATTATTTCACCTTTAAGTAAGACCTGAGAGAAAGCCACATCTTTATATTCTGCACTTTCTTTAAGCGAAAGTGAGGTACCTCCGATTTTCTTGCCCTTCTGGCAGATGTGAGATGACCAAAAAGTTTAGCAAAAAGTAGCCTCTGCAGAGAAGAAAAAAAAATTACCTTAGCTGTTAAATGATTTTCAGAGGAACTAAAAAATAAGAGAAAAGGCTTTATTACATATGTCAACGTAATGTACAACGTAGCAGTGTAAATTAAAATGTGCTAATATAAACCAGAAGCAGGCGCAGCATTATATTAAAGAGAGGAAATACACCAAAACATTTTGAAAGTCTCCACATTCTAATGATTAAAAAAATTTAGCTACACTTTGAGTTCCTTTATTAAAATTTTAGACAACAGATCTGCTATGTTCCCTAAAATCTGGGAAATAATAAACCAAACCTGCCAATCATTTGCATTAGAGAGCACCTATACCATAGAAGTTCCTTTCAATAGAAATCATTATTAGAAGCAGGTTAATTTCATTCTACTGTATTATATCACATATTTTGACTATAATTTGAGAACAGTAAGTATAAAAATGTTTCTTTTGCAGACCAGTAAGTATTTGTATGCTGCAGCTAGTAAGGTAGCTCTCTGAAGTTTCAATTGCAATAACAAGCAATGGAACAGTACTTCAGAGAGCAGCTCTCACCATCTCCACCTACAGAACTGATCTAACAGCAAAACAGACAGGGCCTTGGCCAGGGATTGATAGAACTGTTTTGAATGTCCCATCCCTGGAAGTGTCCAAGGCAAGGCTGGATGGAGCTCTGAGCAATCTGGTCTAATGGAAGGTGTCCCTGCCCATGGCAGAGGGGTTGGAACTGGATGATCATTAAGGTCTCTTCCAACCCAAACCATTCTATGATTCAATGAATTAAATTGAAGGTTTTGAATGAAACGCACTGGAAATTTATAGAGCTCTTTTCCTGAAACTACTTCTCCTTGTGGAAACCTGAAACAAACTGGGACATGACTAAGCATTATGTTAATGCCTTGAGCCACTTTTCCCCCAGAAATTCTCTCCAGAAAAAAAATAAAACACATCTTCTAAACAAAAAAAACCTTTTAGCTTCAGAGACTTCAGTCCACTGGAACTGACTCATCTCCCGAACTGCAAGCCCACTGAAGTGTTTGTCATCACTGAACTATGACTCATAGCGCGCTGAAGAAAACAAGTTTAAAATAGCCACAAAGTCAAAAAATGCAAACCTTAAACCTTGGTTTGCTTTAGATGAAGTCTCCTGGTTTGCTGTTTATATACCTGTTTATATGTTCTCTCTGCAACACAGAGCAGAAAAAAGAAAATCCACACGAGAGACACCCGGACCACGAAACTTATAATAACCATTGAGAGAACCAGAACATCTCCATCTGATCCAAAGGCAGTCATGCAGAGCTCAGTGGCAGAATGTGCAGGGAGTTGTTCTAAATCTTTAGCTTGGAAAAGTCGAAAGGCAAAGGGCATTAAACCCAAGATTAAAGATATGACATTTCCAAAAATCTGATAGCCAATTCCTGGAATATGGCTGTTCACCTAAAAACAAAAGAAAACAACGAATGTATTCAATTTTTGATGATTTTGTCATTAATTCAATAAACAAAATATTAATGTTTTTCTTTTATCACAAAGAACACTTTATAATCTGGTAAACTGTATGAAAACTTCAACCAATCATCATGCCATCTTATCATTTAAAAACCAGGAAGTCCTCAAAGAGCACTTAATGCACAGGAACCAAGTAGTTTAAAAAGCCAACAATAAAACACTGCAGTTAAACTCCAGTGCATGTTCCTGCATTAAAAATTCACTGAACGCTGAATTAGCCAAGTGGGCCAATCAGACTGGGCTGCTTAGATCCTGTACGTTGCTCCTATTTCTGTTTGGTTTAGGTTGTGTCCTTTTTAGTGGAATCAAAGTGTTTACAGTGCAGACAGGTCTGGAGTTCTGTTCTGCTGGCTATGGCCTGCTGAGTTTGTCTCTGCTGTGTCTTGCATCCAAACCTGTAAAGCCTCTGAGTCAGGCAGAGATCAGAACTAGGTTTGTGAATAAGTTGCTTTTTAACAAGTGGGAGAGAGTGAGTATCAACTTGTCAGAACTAGTGAGAGTTTTCTTTGGCTATGCTTGGTTTTATGAGCAACTCTACTAATACTCATGTTGTCTATTTTGAAAAGAGCACATCAATTAAATGCATTTCAAACTGTTTCCTAAAGAGGAGTCCTAGGAAAAAGGAGGGAGGACCAGTGAGAACATCCCACTCATCCTCTTAGAGGTTTGCTTCCTAAAGAGGAAAGCTTTCTTTTCCAATCCTTTTAGCATCCAGATACTCAGATCTGTATATTCCTAACCCGACAAATTACTTGTTCATTGAAATCAAGGAGATAAACTTGATTATTCACAACATGTATCAATAAAACTGAGGTTGGCATGTGAGCAAGCACCTAACAATGCAAACACCTTTTATTGTCTCAACACTGAAGATATGGTAGCTCTTTAATCTAGTAGCAACAAGTAAATCAGAGTGATGTAAGCCATAGAACAATAATATGAATAACAGAGACTTAAACCATAACATGAACAACAAAACAAACAAATTAAAAAACCCACAACCCACAACCAATCAAAAAATACCAAGAAAACACACCAAAAAACCAACCAACCAAAAAAAGAGAAAAAACCCACATGAACCAAGCTTGGTAGTGCTTACACTTCTTAACACAATATTTGCATAAAGTAAAACAAATACTCACTCTGTTCATTATCATACCACTGATTTCAAGCACAGACATATCTGCTTTCTTGCAGTCATTACCCTCCCATACAATTGCACTGATTTTTTCTAGTCCTGGATTCAAACTGTGGATCCAAGGCAAATGACTCTGGGTAAGACAAAGAATTATTTTCCATCAGAAATAAGAATCTATTTTCATGTCAATATGCCTTTGTCAGCAATATACTAACAAACCCCCTCCCCCAAAAAACAAAAACAAAACAAAGCAACAAAAAACCAACCACACAAACAAAAAACCAAAAACCACAAAAAAAAAACACCAAAAAACCAAACCAAAACATTTTAGACTGACACAAATATTGCTATATAGCAGTTACTTCTATTATATGTTAACCTCATTCCTTAAAATCCTCTCCCCTCTTTTCCAAGAAATAGCTGTGAGAGCAGAAATCTCTCCTTCTCTATACTCCATTTTCTAATAAGGATGAGTTAATGGGATTAAGTATTTATTGGCTTCTTTTTCACTCAAACATTTCAAAGAAGAGAGAAATATGAAAACAAAGTTCTACTTATGAGTTATTTTTAATTCTGACACATTTAATGAATTTATTTTATTTATTTACCCCTAACATCCTGAAAAGCACTCTTCTCAGGTTAAGCCTAAGGGAAACAATTTTTTATTACTTGCTCTTAATGACTTCAAAATCCTTGTTACGCATAAAGACCTGCCTGTGCACACTGAATCTGGCCAGACTCAGAGAGTCTAATCAATACAGGCAGCTCCTAGAACCAAGCAATCCCAGGTTAATCTTCTGAATGCACTTAGGGCTCAGAGACCTTTCTTTCAAACCACAGGGCCAAGTGAGAACTAAAGGATATGGAAAAAATGTTGAGGTGACAAGTACTGCTGTGGCCATTTCTTGATTTTCCTCAGCCCTGTGTCCCTCCTCTCCCATTCAGGAGATGAAAATTGCTTTCAGCTTTAGTCACCTGGCACTATGTGCATCACACTGCTGGAAGTGGTGGTGCTGGCAGGGGCAAGGGCATGCCATTATTTCTAGATTTTAATTATCATTGATTGCAAGTAAAGCTTTATTTTCATTTTATTGCTTGCTTTTTAAGTATTGATCTGAAATATTTGTAATCTGTTGAGTACTCAATTATCTCCCTTATTTCCCCAGGTGAATAAGAAATTATTTATAATATTAAAATAGCACAAATATTTGTGGCAGGTTTTTCTTAACCACAGTTTTCCAAGCTCTCCCTCTAGAGGGAGTATCAACACCAGGAGCTGAAACTCAAAAATTTACTATCTGCAATCAAGTAGAAAAATTCTCAAGTGGTCAAATCAATATAAATCCTTAAGTCAATATATGTACTGTAATTCAACTCACTACTGCAAGGTTTAGTATTTTATTGAATGCAAACAGAAAGAACTAAAAATAAAAATAGAAAACACTGCATGAAATTATCCAAATTGCTATTATTAATTTTAAGATGAAAAAAATATAATCAAATAGAATTTAGGCATGTATAATACACCCATGATATCATATATATATGCATATACATAAAGCACATGTTATCCTTCTGTTTGCTTTTCTTATATGTACATTTGCAAATAAGCAAACAGAAAGGTGTCTGATAAGTGCTTATAAAAGCTATTACACAAGGGGGGGGAACCCACCAAAACCCAAACAACATAAAATTAAACAAAACAAACAAAACAAAAAAAAAAAAAAAGGAAAACCCCAAACCAGAAAAATAAAGACCCAAACAGAACCACCTATTACAGAGGAAACTTAAATCAATCAGTACTTGCCCTACATTAGAATTAAGATTCAAACACTCAAATATTCTATAGGCTATTTTGATATATTGTCATACACTCTTCTTTTGAAAAAATAATGACTGAGTAGCAGAAATCAAGTTTTACTTGCTTTACTTTTATCAGATCACTTTGGCTTTGTTACTTTCATCTGATACAGATCTTTCTCCCAGGCTTTCTGTGATGTATGACAGGCAACACTGACCTTGTGTATAGTGTAAAAAACCAGAACTGGTGGATACCAACCTGATGAAATGGGTCATCTCTGAATTCTTTCTTCACACACGGGTTCACCTGAGGGCTTTCCACGTCGGTCTCGCTGGTGCAGGACGAGTGGCACTCAGCACAGTGCAGGAGGTCCTCCCACAGTACATCTTCTGTTTCTGACTCTGGCCTTGTACTCTCAGAGTCCTGTCTGGAGCTGGAGCACCGGGAACTGCAGCTGGTACCTGATTTAGGTGTATCCTGAAAGCCAGACATCACTGGAATTAATGCTGATGTTTTATTCTACATCATTTCCTGGCAGAGATGTTTCAAAGTTCAGATTAGTGAATCTGTGTTCATCTGGATTTTTAGGTTCTAATCTACTATCCTTGTCATCAGAAAGGTTTGTATGTTTATTGCAAGCCTGTCTAAGATGTTGCACATTTTAAGATACTGTACCAAAAAGTAAGCAACAGTCCATGGCCTCTGCTTTTTAGGGAGGGGGGTCACATAAGGAAGAATCTAATCATACTTGTTATTAAAAGGAAATAACCACTTCACAGATTTATAGCTCATTAGTTTAGAATTTAACAGCAATTATCAAGCCACAGACTCCAGCTATATCCCCATCCTCTGAGGAACTGACCCTTAAAGTCCCCTAAAGTCACGTTGTTACTACTAACATACCTTCTCAAAGACAGAGTGAGCTTGGAGACAGGAATGCATCAGGTATAGAGGGGGAAAAAAAAGCAAGGGCACACATAGCTAATGCCAGGTTTATGTGTAATCTGCACAATTAGACATAAAAATTTAATTATTTTAAACAAACTGCACTTGAAAAACAAGTATGCCATTGTAAACTCCAGTTTTACCTAGGTCTTGGATAAAGAAAGAAAAATCTGAATTTTGGGACATACAAATCTCCCAATGCATACACATGAAACAATCTACTGCTGTCTTCAGAAAAATAAGGTAGAGTTTAAACTACTTTCTACAATAAACAGAATCCATTTCCAGCAAGACAGGGGTGTAGTATTAAAAGCAGTATCAGCCTACTCACTGCCATCCTCTGGCAATTTCCATTCCCTCTTAACAGCAAGTTTATTTCTACTAATTTCTCTTGAGAACACACAATTTTTTACACTGAAAAGAAAATTAAGCACTGTTTCAGCGGACATACTAACTTACTGTGATTCAGAGTCCATTACTACCTGAAGAAATGTTCCTCATTCTTTCTAAAAACCATGTTTAATGTATTTTATGCAAATCATTTTGTAAAGAAATGTTTAGAAAAAATTTGGTCTGAACTCTTTCTCCACCTTTTACAAATAGAGGGATAACATCAATGTAGAAAGTGTGTGAAGAATTTTTTTTTAAAGCAAAAAAGATATTTATAGAAGGCAGTCACTACTGGGTACCACTGAGGCTGAAAGTTAATAAAGTAAGAACACAAAAAATAGCATGCTCAAACAACAATTAAGTAGACACGTAACCATGAAGATAAAAGAAAATGCAGGACAGAATTTGAGAGTTTAGGCACTGACTTCACTAATTATTTTTTTTAATACAAAGAAATCTTTCACTGATTTGAAAACTATTGTTTCATTTTCTTTGTAATGGTGTGGGGGAGGCGAGTTGGGAGCAAGAAAGAAAAGCTTCCTCTTTCATTGCATCAGTCAGATCAGCGAACGGGGAGTAAGTGTAGAACAGTCCTGCCACAGCTAAACATGGATTATATTCTGTCCCTAGCTTCTGAAGGTATCTGCAAAGTCTTCCATAGCTTTAAAGCACTCTACACTAGAGAAAAATGTATCTAAGCTTAAAAACAAAAGAAATCAACTGTAATGGTGTGTTTCTGCTTCCTCCTGTGAAGCACTATGGTTGCACAAGCACACAGTGAAGGGACATCTCCCGTAACATGGAACAAGCAGTGCCATTATCACAAACCACACATGGAAAAGGCACTAAATGTTGAGATCAATCAACCTTCTGGATATTTCCAGCCAAAGTCCATGAGAAATGAGTGAAAGAATAGTTTATTTAATAATGTTTTTTATGGAAAGCTTCAACTTCAAGGCTTTGCAGTTGTGATCAGAGCAAGCAATACCTGAATCCTTCCAATACACTTTTCCTATAACAAGTAGAGAGTTTATTTATGAAGCTCTGCCTATCAAGCCCATCTATCAGTGGACTTTTGCCAGTGCTGATTTTACTCTTTGCTTTCTTTGCTCAGCCTTTGAGGAAAAACCAGCAATACAACCTTTAAAAAGTGTTCCATATCTGTGAAGTTGCATACCATTAGCAAAACAGCAGTTTTTTAAAACAATGAATAAATAAACAAAACCACACTAAGATATTCCATTATCTTTCAATGTCTGAGTCCTTACAATTAAGAATTCTGCTCATATGGAGTCTGTGAAATCCCCTGTTATAAGCTGTAATGTCATAAAGTCTCTTAAAATTTTGGTATTTTTTATACATCGACAATTTTGGGTAAAATTTCATTACAAGATTTAATATTACTGTTTCAACAAAGACAAGGAAATGAAAATTCAGAGTCAATCAGACTTCTCCACAAGAAAGCAAGTGAATCCAAAATACTAAATGGAAAGAAACAGCAGCAGAACCATGCTGAAAATTTGCATTTCCCCAATTACTGCTGTTTCTGTAACAAAGCAAATTTCCAGAGGAGATAACT
Source organism: Haemorhous mexicanus (assembly GCF_027477595.1). Taxonomy (NCBI): domain Eukaryota; kingdom Metazoa; phylum Chordata; class Aves; order Passeriformes; family Fringillidae; genus Haemorhous; species Haemorhous mexicanus. The sequence goes on along the minus strand of NC_082345.1, from coordinate 64,218,306 downwards.
GGTGTCACAGGACAGCAACAGAGTTACCATAACCCGATGCAAAATCTACCAAACATATTTTAATTCTCCTTAAAATAAACTGAAAAAGAGGATGAAGCTCAAAAAAACTAGATTACAATCTTGAAATTTCAAAACATTGTCATTAAAAAAAAGCAAACAAAAAAAACTGTGTTCCTCAGTAGCATGACTTCCAATTTACAGACTCCTAAAATCCAAGATAGGGGGGAAAAAAAAAAAAAACATTTGTGAAAATGTCATAGTTTAACTCCAGCCAGCAACCAAGCACATGCAAGCTGCTTGCTCGAAAATCTTAATAAGAAGTCAAGTTGTTTTAAGAACTTACAGGCAAGAAGCAATAGAAATGAACAAACCTCCAGAGGGTAGTGTTTCTTGTAATGGTGAGATTTCCTGTTGCGAAGGGTGCAGTCACTAGAGGTGCGCTCTACACTGCGGCGTAAGGAATAGCCAGTCTCAGGCCCTTCCTCACTGGAAACTTCATCTGATAAATTTGTCACAGTCCTGGGAGTATCCTAGTGCAAGAAATACAGCATTAGTCAGACACAGAGTCATATTTACTAAGTCTTGTTCTCAACTAGTGACATCAAATTTCTTTCTACAACTTCGGTACCTATGCTCAGTTAAACCAGATACTAATGCATTTTCAAGACTCAAAATTGGCAGAACAGGAATTACGGAATAGAAATTCTAACATCAAAAATATTTTTTTAAAAGGAAGGCCTAGTTCACAATAGCCTCAAGAAAGATTATGATGCTCTTATTTTAAATGTGATTTTTCATAAACTGAACACACCAAGATAGGCTTAGAGAAAATGTATCCTCATCTGAAAAGAGAAGAAACCTAACCAAAAAATCCAAACCAACCAACCAATCAAAAGTAACAGTATAACATTGAATTATCAACATATTCAGTACAAAGTTAACGTTTACCACCTCTTACAAGGATGAAGGCTTAGAGGATGTATATTGAATACTGAGGTCACTAATATGTGTTACTTTGAATACAGGATATGGAGGAGATAATAAGACCCAGACAAATTAAATGTCCTGCTTTCTTCCATGATCACTTCCTATAATCCTGTAGTAATTCTATTATTCCCTCTCATTCCTATTCCTCACTATAGAGTACTGCCTATTTCACTTAGAGGGAAATCCTGCTTTCCTTATCTTTCACACAGACCAATTAAAAACAAAAACCAAACCAAACCAAACCAAAACAAAAAAAAAAAAAAAAAGGAAGAAAATTCATAGGGAAAGAAATGCTTAGAATGATCTTAAAATTACAAATTGTCAGTAATCCAAAATCTGTTCCATTTTATCACAGAGACAGACCATAGATGTCCAGACTCTCAGAGAAGGCACAGAACATTTACCTGGTCAGGAAATACCCACAGATAAAGGACAGCACACAAATTTGTGCATTGAAATGAAGAATACAAAAAAATTTTTAAACACCATCATCAAAGGCATCACAAAAAGGAACAAACACACTTACTTTGTGGTGACTGTGGTTGCTCAGGGCATCTCTCACTGTGGAAGGGCTCCACCCTGTCTCTTCTGGCCTAATCACCTCACAGCGACGTTCATGGCCCTGCACACCTTCTTCACTGCCTCTACCTGGCTTCTTCCCATCAAGGGACACATAGCCATTATCAGTTTCAGTGGATTTATCTATTGAGTTTTTTGCTTTCTTAGATCTATATTTAAAACAAATACATGTATTAAATTAATTATTCCCTTAATTATTTCCCACTCTAAATTCTGTTTATTCCTATAAACCAATGCTTTAGCTTTACGAAGATGTCTACAAACAAACAATATTAACATTTGATTTTGATGCCATACTTGTAACCATTTAATCTTCTAAATAATACCCATTATCCTCTCCTATAAGTGTTATAAAATCAACTCTCAGGGTGTGAAAGAAATGTGTATCACTAGCTACTGAAAGAAAAGGAAACCTGTTTTAAAAATAAAACTTCACAGCAGTTTTGCTAATAGAAGAATCACAAGCCTCAAAAAGTAAAAGAAAAATCCCTCTATTCAATCTTATCAAATAAAAGAGGTATGCCAGAAGTTGCTTTAATAATTATTAATTCAAAGCAAGCATGCAATTTCCTGAAGCTGCAAACAAACATGCTGTTTAGTACTCTGTACACTGACATTTGGTGCTGTTTTGAATATACTCTGCTTGAATATACTCTGACAACCCTACTAAACAGAAGGGGATCTACTCTTTTCTGCATTACCCAGTAACACCCCAGGCAACATTTTTCCCTATCTCTTACAAACATACCAACTAAGCTGTTTTTTAAAGGACAAAATCTCAAGGATTTTAAAGGACAAATCTCTCACTGAATAGTCTCCCATAACATCCTCTAGAATCAAGACCCTTTCCTGGACAATAAATGTACCAGTAAGACTACCTCCTGCAAGAAGAAGGCTCTCTCAAAGCAAACACCTGGATGATTACACTCCCAAACTAGAAAGTGCAGTGGATGAAAGCATGAAGAGAAATAGCAACTTGCTACCTTACTGACAGGGACTTTTAGTCTTAAGCTTCTCTATTGTCAAAGCAAATTAAATTTTGCTTTTTAGAGTCTCAGAACGCTTGGTCAGAAAGCGGGGAAAAGAAAACAAGAGTAAAGTGTTATAAATAATGCTTCTGAAATTTTTTAATTTTTATTTCAAGTAGAACACTGGGCATAGGTCAGGGAACTATCAAGAATGTGCTCAATTGATCTGGTGCTCCTGTGAGGGAATATGCACTGCCTTTCTCTTTAAGGACTGAGGCATTCTGTGAGGGCTTGGATTACACAGCAGAAGATTAAATTCCTCTTTAATATGTACATCAAATAAATTGGGAGAATTTGGAGAGTTGCCTCACATTCCTTCCAAGATAAGGTATCTCACACATAAAGGAGAGTCCTGAAAGCAAAAAATGGCTAGGAACAGCTGGATAAAATAGGAAACTAAAATCCAAAAAGGACCAATTCAGCTCACAAAATAATGGTATGCAGAAAAAATGGAATAAAGGGATGCAGACAAAATGATCAAGAGAAGAGATGATCAAGAGATCCTCCTTTCCCATCTTTAATTTCATTTCTTCACCCTAACTAGGAAAAAAGTTAACATTTATAATTCTTTTAAAGCAAAGGGACTGCCTTTCAGTGGCTACTCATTGCAATATAATAAGCAAGGTCAGTTGTGAGTAATGAGGAAGAAGCACTAAAATTAAATTATCTGCAATAAAGAGGAATCCAGATAAACTAATCTGTAATTCATTAAATATTTCTCCAGCACTTCCACAAATTTTCTTTTAAACGGTGCAGAAGTAAATGCAATTCTCATCACACACACACCCAGTCAGAAACACTTCCTCCACAAGCTACTAAACTTATGAACAGATTAATGAGACAGCTCTTCCAAGTTTGATTTGAGAAGCTTTTATACATTTTATACAAAACTTTAAAGCTAGAAGTAGCCTCAAACAGTTAAATAGGAACAGATAAGAGAAAGAAGGAACACATGCATGTATGCACAACTTTTTCAGATGGGATTTCACTACTCAAGCAATGTTTGGAGTGCTAAAATCACAAGACCAAAGCTACTGGGTCTGGTATCAACTAAGGCTCATTCTAAATATCAGGGAGCTTGACTGAAGTCTTTATTTGATTCTACCAGAGAAACTAAAGTTATTTTTTTGTAAGACTCCCTAAATTTAAGTGTAAGCCTCAAGCCAGAAAAGCATACATTTGGGCTTAAAGGTAGGGTTTTGAGTACATGCTTTCAAAGAAAAACAAAACAAAAAACCCCACAGTAACAAACACAAATGATATATCCCCAGCTGACAAAAATGCATGGTTTTCTAGAATTACTATATATACATACATCCTTAATCAACTTTTACAATTTTAGGCTATAACTAAAAGTATTTAGAGTAAAACAAAAACCAGCAGGAATAAATACAATGTCTAAAAAGGCTTGAATATATGCAAAAGCTAAATCAAGACTGACTTTCAGTCTTATTCATGCATTATCAAGGGAAAATACTAAAGAAAAGTTCAATAAAATTTCTGGAAGACTGTGGATTTGCACTCTCAAGTATTCTTTCAATGCATTTTCATTGGGGTTGGTCAGAAAAACTCTACTCTCTGTTCCCACTGCAACACTTTTAGAGATTACAACATTTTAGAGGTTATAAGATTTCCACTGGAGTAAGGATGCATTCAGAGCAAATTCCCAAATGAGTACTGCATTCTGAACAAATCACCTGCTTGGATATCACCCTCTTTTCAAGTAAGACTTATCAATAGTATTTTCTAAATTGCCCCTGTGCTGGATTAAAGTTTAGAGTTGCAATTTTTAAATCAGACTGAGTTCTGCCAATAGAAAGGATATTTATTGAATACACAGCTCCAGTTTACCAATGATGTGAGCACAGGCAAATGGTGTAGGTACACAGGGTCCTGCCCTAACACAGAGAATGTAATTTCTGAGGTTAATTTGAAATCATGTTTTTATGACCTATACTTCAAATTCCAGATAAGAGTCAAAGATTTGTGTAAGTGAAAAACTGTTGAAAATAAATACTCATCAGACATTCTATATAAGACATTCTAATGTGCTTAATTAAAGAGCTTCCAAGTATGTTCTAAGAAAAAGGACAAGTGTAGCTGTGAAGCTTCCTGGCACTGAGATTTCATAAGACTTTCTTTAAGGAACCTCACCAAGCAGTCAATGTACTCCACACTGTGCTCTTGCTTCCTCATTCCCAGCCCCACTCCCATTGTGCTGACAAAACTGTTTGTATTACCATGAAAAAAATTACATGAAGAAACTGAACTACATGTTCCCCTGGGGAAAAAGAAGGCTATTTTTCATCTAGACAAGTTTGTATGGCTCTAGACATATAAACAACTGTGCCTCTGCAACTGAAGGGGTAACAAAGGACTAAGGGCTGTTTACAGCACTCTCAGTCACTCTGTGTTCTTTTTCCTTTGAAGATACTGTATATACTAAGTAGTCATCATGGAGGCTTAACATCTATATATACACACACACTACCTCTCATTAAATGGTTTAAACAAGTCTTCAGGGTAAGTTCTACATAGTCCTTCTCAACTGAAAATACTCTGAGCCACACAGCAGGAAAGGCAAGGAAAAAAAATCTTCTAACACTCTCCTTACTGCAGAACAGTATCTTCAATGAAGGGAAAACAAAACATCAAAAAGTTTACAAATTACCCTTGAAGCAAACCAGAGAGTAATGCCCACAGACCCAAAGAACAGCCCTAATGTTTACCACTATGACCCTCAGTTTATCAAAGACAGCTTAACCCACACAGGAAAAAGTCAAATGAACTTTCCTATTACAACACTTTTAAACATTTTCAAAACTTGTCCAAGATTTCAAGTAGACATTCCCAGAAGGTAACATAAGTTTTACCAGTGGTTAAGAGCACGGATCACAGGTAGGACAGACACGTTAGTGGTGCTGTATTTACAATGCAGCATGCACAACAAAACATCAATGTCATAACTTGCATTATCCCTTTTCTCAATTTAATATTATTTATTGAGTATATTTTCACTTATTAATAAATGTTGATACATAGCACTCAAAATGCTGCATGCATAGCATGTCTTGCACATAGAGCTATAGAATGGGTTTTTTAAAAAAAATTTTAATAGCCCAATCAGTGTTTATTTGAATCCCAAAGAAAAAGTGTGTCATTTGATGACAGTGAGAGAGCTGAATAAGCATTCTCTTGGACTAACAAGGAGGTAATGTAATAAAGTAAAATTAAACAGTTGAATTTTTCTCATTGGATTAAAACTGAGAAACAAAGGGGTTTTTTTTCCTGCTAGTCTACACGGTGTAGTAAAACAACAAAACATAATTTAACTAAAAGTTAATTCTGTACTCTGCTCTCATGAGATCCCACCTGGAGCACCATGCTAAGCTCTGGGGCTCCCAACATGAGGAAGACATGGGACTATGGGAACAAATCCAGAGGAGGGACAAGAAGCTGATCAGAGGGCTGGAGCACCTCTCCTGTGAAGACAGCTGAGAGAACTGGCATTGTTCAACCTGGACAGGAGGCTCCAGGCAGACCTCTGAGCACCTTCCAGAGCTGGAGAGGGACTTTTTACAAAAGCAGGTAGTGATAGGACAAGGGGCAATGGTTTCAAATGGAAAAAAAGGTAAGTTTAGTTTTCAGTATTAGAAAGAAATTATTAACTGTGGGGGTGGTGAAAGTAGAACAGGTTGCCCAGAGAAGCTGTGGCTGCCCCATCCCTGGAGTGTTTGAGGCCATACTGGATGGGGGTCTGAGCAACCTGGTGTAGTGGAAGTTGCCCCTGCCTATGCCAAAGTGGAAGAACTAGATGATCTTTAAGGTCCTTTCCAACCCAAATTATTCTATGACAATTCAATATTTTTTCAAAATTATTGCATCAGCATTTACAAAAGTCAAGAAACAACACACTGGTCCATTTTCAAATACTAGATGAGTTTGCTATTAAGAGCAAAAACTAGATCAACAGAAGTTTAATCATTACATCAATATTTACTTAATTAGAAAAGGGATAGTGCATCTCTAACACTTATGTAGCCTTGAATAAATACAAACCCTGATAAAAAGAAAGCAGCATGCCAGATATCTCTGAAGACAGCGCCAATACTGCAAGAGGTGCTTGTACCGTAGCTCTGCACGGTTCCCTCCTGTGTGTTATCTGTGGTACTAGAGCCATCTCCTTCCCTATGTACTTCCAAATGTGCTGCTTTCCTTAATTTCCTTCATCAGAAGAGATTAAAATGGGAAGGTAGTTTTGTAAGTGCAATCTGCCAGTTCTATAATGTGTTCAGCAGTTTAAGCATGCAAAAACAAGCAAGATTTCAAAGTATATTGCTAAAGCTTTGTCAGATCAATTTAATAAACTCTATTTAATAAAAAAGCAGGATACATTCATTATTAAATACTTAAACACAAAATGCATTTCATTTCATCATCAGAAGCTTAGACCTACAGAACTCACTGCTGCAGTGTTTCCCACGTTAATGGGACAATTCACTGTAGCAAACCACAGTCAGTGGAGTGCTTGGAAGACTTAAATTCTACATTTTCAAGAGCCCGTCTCTTTTCACATATACTTTCCAAAGATTATTAGCCAGATTTATAAAAATAAATTTGAAGTAAGATAAACGCTGTCACTCCACCACTATTCATATAACTGTTTTGAGACAAAATATCAGATTTATTGCATTAAAATTCAAATAAAACTATGCCTAAATTAGTCAATGCATAAAAGTTAAAGAGCACCAATTAAGCACCATTTTGAAGTTTCAAATAAAAACAGAGCATCAATTTCTCATCTCTAGCAAAGCACAGACTGTAAACCCCTACATTTTTGTTCATGCACATTCTCTATAGCAGTTTAACAGTCCTAAATGCAAGTACTAAACACAGACTATAAGTCTTTAACCAAAGCACTTCAACACAGACTATACCTTCTTCTTTTACCCCCTGTGCTGGGAGGTGGCTTAGGAGTTCGTGTTGAGACAATCTGACAGTGCACAGTCCCAAGCAGCAACATGAGCCATATTGGCCCAATGACTTCAGTCAGAGGTATATTATGTGGGCTTTGGGCTGTATAGAATAGCACTACAGCAGCAACTGGAAAAGAAGGGAAATGAAGTTGAGTTTAATGTGTGAAATGGCCAACTCATATGGCTTTTGTCAAAAACAAACCAGTCAGATGCAGACCTTTACCTGCATTTTAAGCCAACTCAGGTAATTCTGAGAGAACAAAATTATTATTTTCCTGAAAACCAGCAGCAGTTAGGGTCTAAACAGCTGACTACTCTCTTAGTACCCATCTTTTCTTTCATACTTGTGACATCATAGGTATTTCTCAAAAAATGGCTGAATGAAATAAGAGGGAAAGAACATTTGGAAAGCTGTATCTGTCCTGAAACCACTTCAGCTATAGTGAAACGTCAGTAGAAGACAAAACCAAAAAGCAAATATCATCCTTAAAGCAGCCCAAATAAATTTAATTTTGCATTGTGTTATGACAAAGCACAACCCAGTGAGTTTAATGAGACTTAAGACTAGAAACTCCTTACACAGCAGAATGCATTTTAAACTCCATGTCCCAGCCAAGGGACATAATTGCCCATATGGGCAGCCATGGATAAGTACAACCCTACAAACAGTCTATATATACTTCTGTGCATCTTTTTTAGCAGTGAGGAAAGATCAAAAGACAAACCATGTAAACTATGGGGTAGTCCAGCTGAAGTGACCAAGGCTCCAGCTAGCTGTTGTGGTTGGAAAAGGGGCCAGCTTCCAATTCCATGGCTAACTGTTAGTTTTGTAACCCTATAACCATTTTCATACACAGCCTGCAACCAGGCTCCTGCACCCAGAGCTCAAACACTCAGCAACATCTTTACAGGCTTATTGAAATTGACTGAAAAAATGCAGCCACATGCAAAGCTACGTGCCACATTCAAACATCTAAAATAAATCCCATTAAGCAACACCTAACACAGCAGGTACCTGGATGGGATGTTCTCCACTAAAGAGGTTTGATGTGTTTTTCACTAACTAATCTTTAGCAAGGTAACCAGTATTAGAAACACAATGAACGCAGAAAACAATGGAATAATTTTTGATTGTGGAAGAACTATTTCTAATTTCTCCTCTGTCTTTTTCCTAAATTGAAGCACAAAAGTTCTGCATGGAGTATTCTTTATTACTGTAAGTGAACTACATTTTTGCTGTATAAGGTTTCTCAAACACCACATGCATCAATGAGAAATCCAGCTTATTAAAAAATCAATAAAATAGGTACAGATAGCAAAAGATAATGTTATCTCTTTCTAAATGAGCTTATCTGAGTTCCTCACACATACAATTAGCTCCATGAGGTAGAAAATGTAAAGAAGGAGCTGATTTTGGCTCCTATCTTACAATTTGGATAAACACATACCTCCGTGTGAAATGTTTTGCAGGAGTAGGCCTACACAAAATAATTTAAAAACTCACTACTGCTACTTAAAAAACATTTAAAGCAGAGCTGCCTAGAAGAAATCATCTTCCAGAAGACAAAAAAATCTGCAGATTGCAGATTCCTATCACAATATTTCACACAGATTTAGAAAAATATAACCAATCTGAAAAATGCACGATAGGAGGGAAATTCAAGAATTTATTTCTGCACAGTGTGACAATACATTCTAGGTCAGGTTATCCAAGAACTGCTCCTATCAACAGCTAGATAGAATTGGTTGGAACAGGATTTCTTACAGCACTTTTAATTATTTCTTTATGTACTTCCAGTATTTTGACCTCTGCTTTTCTAAAATATAGTGGCTGATTTGTAAAACAGACACAAATGAAATTATATCACATTGAACAAAAAGCTGCCTCAGATAAAGCAACCTTACTCTTCAAAGGCCAACAGGCATTTATTTTTAAAGCATTTAAAGTTTGGAAATATTTTTAGTAACAAATTGAAAAATGCATACATATATATTTATATATCTCAGCACTACAACAAACAATCATTACATCGCTAATAAAGTTTCTTGCTTTATACTTAAGAAATGCACAATAAACACTAAGTTTGCACTTAATTTTTCCTTAGAATATAAAAATGTTTTAAGTTAGAAATGAGATATTACTATTTGCCAGATAGATAAGGAAGCAGAAGAAAGAGGTTTTACTTCTATCTTAAGTCACTGGCCTGCTCCGTGACCTTGAGCATAAAAGATTTCTCTGTAGTTCTCTTATCACACATTGTGCTAATCACTTTACACTAAAGGAAATCAATGGAAATAAAACCTGGAGTTTAAATCTACAGCCAAGGAAAATGTTTTTTTTTCTGTAGATTTATATAAATGCTAGCAAGTGCCCTGGAAAAGCTAATCAATTTTAAAGCAGTAATTCCAAACAATGCAATTCATAAATCTATAGAAAATAGGTTAGTTATTTAATTATGAACACATACAAATGAAATATAGTCAGACCATTTTACAACAGTGTCAGTGAAAATCTGTCATCATGACAGAAAGTCCAAACTTCAATACAAAATCCAGATTCAGGGCAGAAATCTGGCCACTCGAATTTGAGGTGGTTTATTTTTAATCTTCCATCATGGATTCCTGACATTTTGGGGCTGCCTTACCAATCCTGTACAAAATTAATAATTGAGCACGCTTTCTGAGTAAAAATGAAAGCAAAACTTTTATTTAAGTGCTTGGGGGGGCTGTTTTGAATAGTTCCCAATAAATAAATATGTCCATTTAATTTCACTTACATGTTTATTTTAAGTCTTATAATTTATTTGAAAAACTATAAAAAAATCTGCAGCTAATTCTGCACAGTTTCAATATCAAGTATTTCAAATAGTTGGATTATAGTGTAATATGGAGTAGTATTCATTATTTCCTGCTATTTGTTAACTCACAACCACAGAAATACTTTGTCACATAACAGACCATATGGATTAGGGAAATGATGCACTCCATCCACAGCTTAGTAAAACAGAGACCCCAAGAAATCTGCAAGGAAAATGGCTAGCTCTAAGAAAGCTCTGTAATTAATGTCCTAAAAACTTGCTTGCATTCAAAATCTGCATTGTCTCACTATTTTTCTACTCATAGAGTCTTACAGAGGCACCCCAAATTAAGTGTATTTTTTTTTTTTAATAAATTTACAAATAAGAACATTAAAAAATTACTGCAATGGTGTTTCTCAGAATAAGACACTCATGAATATGGCAACAAACCAAGCACAACTTACATATTTTACTACCTATATTGCTATAAAAAAAGATTAAAATTATTAACACTATAGGATCTCTTACCATAGCACAGACAAATGAGGAATCTATCTCAGAAATGGGGATTTGAAAAACTCTTCATAGAAGGCCACATGAGTATTTGTCAGTACTGCAGGTCTTGAGGCACTGGCATGATGAGATTAATTTTTTACCTGCTAATAACATCACCACACAAGAGGTACTGCCTTTTTTTTTAAACTCCATATATTGTTCCAATTAAAATTTCCAAATGATACAATGATTCACAACTGAGACGACAGATGGTGAATTTGAAAAAGTAATATTGCATGTTAATTGGATTTCAGTGGAAAATTCATTAGTCATTTAGCTTCTCGGGGTACTTATATTGCTCCCAACTTTCATTAACCTTCTGTTCCATATCTGTTGTACAAACTTCTGAAATACTTATTTTTTTGGTGACTTTCATACTGACAGATACTGACTCACTCCATTACATTCTTCCCTTTCTAATTTTCCTCTTATGTATTACATACAATTAAGAGACTCATAAAGTCAGATTGCTAGAACTCAGTACTGAATTTCCCAAAAGCTGTAAACCGACTTCTGTTTGTTAACAGCTGTCCTGAAAACCTGAATTATATTCAGATGTGACAAATAACATGTGCCAAATGCTGAAGAAAGCCTGTGAGGAGAGTGTTGAATTTTTTATTATGCAACCTTTATATTTGCAAAAGAAATGTTAACCAAGAGACATATGCTCGGGACTGTGTCATTCCAATATTTTCTGAAAATACTGGAATAGACCTTAACAGCATGAAGTGAACCAAGCAGTACACTCCAGCATCATATGGTTAAAATAAGGCATTCAGTTGAAGCTGATGCTGTAATCCAACTCTACCTTGGAGAAGGTAAAGAACAAGCAGCCAGAAAAAAATGACCCTTGATGTCACTTGGAGCCACCACCTGTAGAAGAATGGAAAGAAAACAACTCTCACGATTCCTTTGCGGGTCAAAGATGTCCAAGGACTTTCAGGTTTTGCTTTAGCAAAAGCAGATCCTTTAAAAAAAAGAAAAAAAATTTGAATTTATTTCATCATTATGACTAATAGAAACTTCATTTTTTCAATAGCAGAGTAGTTGAGACAGTGAAATGGTAGAAGTGCAAGATTTATTCACATAATTGCATTTAATAACCGCTCCTTTAAATAACTATCACCTCAATCCAAATATGACATAAACTGTTGATGCCCTTGACTGCCATTATCAGGAACTTTTATAAATACCTGTAATTTCAGAATGTTTGAATAACAAAACATTGCCACGTCAAAATTATTCTAAAATGAATTATTAAAAATTGTTCTCTTTCACAGAGGTATCAGAAACTCTACAGGCTGTGCAGGCATAGCAGAGTCCCTTCCCAACACAGAAAAGGGATCAAAAATACCAACATCTGTAAACTGCACCAGCCATGTCATTGAGGAAAATTGAATGAGGCTGGGAAACACTGAAGTGAATCTGCCCAGCTGAGGACTAGCCCCAGGAGCAGGGAAGCCACCAAAAGAACAATTTATCTTTGTGTCTCCTTCTATACCATTTTTTATCTCTCTCATTTGAATGTCCTTTCTCTCCCATATCTCTCCATTTCTTTTTCTTCCCAGCCAGAAAACTGTGTAAAATTCACTTAACGGGGATGTGACTTTAATGATGCAAAGTTATTGACTGAAACACTGCATGCTGCTACACCATCCCCATCTCATTTACAGCCAGCACTGGCACTGGTGAGCTCTGTGCTGTACAGGTAAAACACTGCCAGCTCTGAAACTACTTTTATGCCAACTTAGACATCCATGCAGTCATTTAAATGCTATTCATGTAGCACTGCACTGAAAAGGTCCAACACTGTTTCTTAGTTTCTTGTAAATTCAAATGTTATTTGATTTTGTTTCTTTCTCTCACATTCCCATTTTTAAAAAATTAAACTGTTAGGTGATGTGAGAACAGCAATCTGCACAACCATAGAGCAGATCAAAGAGAAAATGGGAGGAAGGAGCCCAAAGAAGGCTTTGCAGGGGAGAGGCTATGAGGCCAGAGCAGAAGAGAGGCAGAAAAGCAGGTGGGAATCCAAACCACGGCATGAACACCATGACCAGGTGTGAACCCTCACCATGCACTGCTGGGAGCAGCTCTCCAAGTCACCTTCCAGAGGAAAAGGGACGCTGCCTGAGGGGTGGGACTCACTGTGGGATGCCAGGGAAAAGGAGCTCAGATGGCACAGCACTTGTAGGGCATTTAGGGAAGAATCCAGGGCTGGGGGAAAGAAAGGGTTTAGGGAGGAACAAGCACTGTGAAATTGAGGGGTAAGGGGATAAAAAGGACTGGTCACACCAACAGCCACTGCCCCGAGTGCTGTGTGTGTCTGGCCATGCCATAGGGCTGCTCAGCACAGGCTGGACTCACTTCTCCCTGAACTGCCTGGTCCCTCCTGGGCCAGGGGCTGTCTGCTGTGTGTCCAAGGACACCCACTCGGGGCTGAGACACGGGGCTGAGAGCCAGCACTGGCCATCAACGCCAGAGCTGGGGGGAACTGGGGGGGACTGTGCGGCCGTGGTGTGGCCGTGGTGGTGCCGGCAGCGCCAGTGAGGGCGGCACGGCCAGAGAGGCCTGAGGCTCCAGGGACAGAGAGGGAGGTGAGGCTCCAGGGACAGAGAGGGAGGTGAGGCTCCAGGGACAGAGAGGGAGGTGAGGCTCCAGGGACAGAGGGGAGGTGAGGCTCCAGGGACAGAGAGGCCTGAGGCTCCAGGGACAGAGGGGAGGTGAGGCTCCAGGGACAGAGGGGAGGTGAGGCTCCAGGGACAGAGGGGAGGTGAGGCTCCAGGGACAGAGGGGAGGTGAGGCTCCAGGGACAGAGGGGAGGTGAGGCTCCAGGGACAGAGAGGGAGGTGAGGCTCCAGGGACAGAGAGGGAGGTGAGGCTCCAGGGACAGAGAGGGAGGTGAGGCTCCAGGGACAGAGAGGGAGGTGAGGCTCCAGGGACAGAGAGGGAGGTGAGGCTCCAGGGACAGAGAGGGAGGTGAGGCTCCAGGGACAGAGGGGAGGTGAGCCTCCAGGGACAGAGGGGAGGTGAGCCTCCAGGGACAGAGGGGAGGTGAGCCTCCAGGGACAGAGAGGCCTGAGGCTCCAGGGACAGAGGGGAGGTGAGGCTCCGGGACAGAGAGGGAGGTGAGGCTCCAGGGACAGAGGGGAGGTGAGGCTCCAGGGACAGAGGGGGAGGTGAGCCTCCAGGGACAGAGAGGGAGGTGAGGCTCCAGGGACAGAGGGGAGGTGAGGCTCCAGGGACAGAGAGGGAGGTGAGGCTCCAGGGACAGAGGGGAGGTGAGCCTCCAGGGACAGAGAGGGAGGTGAGGCTCCAGGGACAGAGGGGGAGGTGAGGCTCCAGGGACAGAGAGGCCTGAGGCTCCAGGGACAGAGGGGAGGTGAGGCTCCGGGACAGAGAGGGAGGTGAGGCTCCAGGGACAGAGGGGAGGTGAGGCTCCAGGGACAGAGGGGGAGGTGAGCCTCCAGGGACAGAGAGGGAGGTGAGGCTCCAGGGACAGAGAGGGAGGTGAGGCTCCAGGGACAGAGAGGGAGGTGAGGCTCCAGGGACAGAGAGGGAGGTGAGGCTCCAGGGACAGAGAGGGAGGTGAGGCTCCAGGGACAGAGAGGGAGGTGAGGCTCCAGGGACAGAGAGGGAGGTGAGGCTCCAGGGACAGAGAGGGAGGTGAGGCTCCAGGGACAGAGGGGAGGTGAGGCTCCAGGGACAGAGGGGAGGTGAGGCTCCAGGGACAGAAGGGGCGAGCAGGCCTCTGGAGGCCAAGGCTGGGTGTGAGGGTGCCCGACATGCACTAGCTGGCTTCCTGCAATGGATGCAGGAGACTGTGCTGGCTGCTGGGCTCATGGATAAAAACACTAAATGATGTTTTCCCTAGTCTTCACAAGGCATAAGGGAAATTACATACAGATAAGAATAAATTAAGACTGAATAAAGACTTTTAGGAAAGTCCCATATCATCTGACCTTCTGTTGCCATGCTGTTATTTAAAACAGGCAAGAAACAATCAAAGCCTATGCCCTTTTACTCTCCAGAAACTTCAACATAACATTCCCTCCAGATGTCAGAAGACTGAAAAGAAGTCTAAATACCAGGCAGTAGGGGTAAAACTAGTAAACTAGTAACTCAAAAATGATCTAAGACAATGCACAAGACAATAATTATATAAGACAAACTAGTAACTCTAAAATGATATAAGACAATGTACAAGTTTCTTTCTTTTTTTTTTCCAAATCCACATCTATACAACAAAATTTAAATTAAATTCTTAACATTTCAATTTAATCTTAATATCATTATTTAACAATGTTTTCTATCCATCTGCTTTAGGGAAGAGTTATGTAGGGTTGGCTGTGTTTTGTTTCATTTGGGGTTACTTTAAACCCACTAATCCACTTTTGTTGTAAGACATAGGATGGCTGTTATTTTAATACTGAGAAATTCAGCTTTTCTAGCTCAGAACCTACCTCTTACAAGATCAACATCTATGAGGTCTGGTTTCACATGTCCTGTTTTCTTTGGTTTGTTTCTCAAACCCTGCAATAGATAAATATTATCAAAACACTTTCATGCAGATGACAGACATTACAAAAGACAAAAATATCTATGTGGTCAGTAATTGTATTTAACCTATACTGCTACTGAAAATTCAGACAAACACGTCAACTTCATAGATTTAAAGTACTATAAATTAAGCATTCCAAATAACAATGCACAATGGATGCCTTTTACACACTTTACAATCTATATAAAACCCAACCAATTACTGACCCGCCAGGCTATTTTTCAAACAGGCACTGAGCACTCATGGCTTTGCATTATGCAGACAACGTATGCGCACACTTGCAAGAATTAGTAATACATTTCTAGAAGCTTTTCAGAATTTTTGCAACAAATTACATTCTAGAATCTCTTTTCTCCTTGGATATCTAACTCAACTTCAGAAAACATTTACATTGCAACTCCTTAATTCCAAACCCAGACAGCAAATCACATTGCAATGCAGGAGCCAGTAATCAGCCAGCTCTCAGAAATCCAAATTCTAGGAAAGTATTGAATTTTTCCTCAGTACTGAATATAGATTAGCCAATTAAAAGGAAGGGGAAAATCCCACATAACAGGAATGCAGCAGGAAGAAAAGCAAGCTTATTTTTTCTTTCAGAAGCAGCATCTTCCATCACAGAAGAACCAAACTCGCTGGCAAAGCTTTCAAGTGTGTTTTAATGCTAAAATGTGATGCTGTACTCTCAAGTCTCAGAGACAGCTGTGAGTTTATTCTGCTCCCCTTAGCCTAGATTCTCAGTCACATTAGACAGTAAGGAAATCACAGAATACAATTCATACATAGTAAAATAAAATATTTCAAAAAATATTTAGGATACAAAAGAAATTATTATGAAAACCATTTAACTGTTCTCATTCAAAAAGCATTTAAATTGGTGAGTTGTACATTTCTACCATTGCCAAGGCTCATCCATGTGTAAAAACACTACTAAAATGTAAACATTAGGCATAAATGAAAGCATATAAATAAAATTATTGTCAATGAGGATCAAATCAGTGAAATCAGGTAGTGTTAATCTTTGTAAGAATAGTATCAAGCAAAATGTTCAGCTGAATGCAGCTTAAAATATTTCTCACATCTAAATTAAACTGGATTTCTTTTTCATGCAGAAATAAAGATTAAAATATCAAACTGAAACAAGCTAGATGCGTAGTCATTACCTAATGTGTCTATTAGAAAAAAGAATGTACTTGAAACAAAAAAAATTAATAGACAACTGAAACATGAATAGGACAAAATGTGCTCCAAGGATGACAAATAGACATAACCAGTTGTATTTTAAATGCAAGCACTACAAAGACCTTATAATGCAAGATTTTTAGAGAACTGCAGTCCTAAAACTGCAGTAATTTTATGTGGAATGAGAAAAGCAACCCATAATTAGAATTGGAAATTACTGTAATTCTAGAATCAGCTACAGATTCTTGTAAATTTTGCATAAGTGAGCTACTCCATTTCATAAAGAAAACTGAAGCTTAAAAAGAAAATGCTGAATGGTATAGTCATTTTCTAATGTATTAGTGCTTATGGACCACAAGATCTCTCTTGAAAGTCTAAATGAAGATGTGCCTCTTGGAAGAAATAACCCCCTAGAAACACATGCTCAATCTTAGGAAAAATTTACCACTCTGGCTCAAATTATGTTTTCATGTTAAAGAAAGAACTGTGAAAAATCTAAGTCAAGAGTACAACTTGATGTGACCTTCAGAGGAAAAGAAATGGTGAATCATTCTTTAAAAATTCCATTGGACAAACAGTACTTTCAGCATCCATGGACTTCACTGAGTTGGCTCCTGAACTTGCCACACATAGTAGAAGTATTCCATTTATTCAGATGCAATTTCTACACTTAATGCATCACAAATCTCTAACATACATGGAAAACAGCAGTTTCAGACTAGGGTTATTTTAAAAAAAATACTCAATGTTTCATAATGCTCAGACCCATCCAGTTAGTTCATATAATTTCTATTCAGCACCAAACACTTTTCAGGTAAGCACTAGCAAAAAAAGGTTTAAATAAGAGTACTTAAAAATAATTGTTACTATTATAAAAACTCTTTTACACAAATTTTAAAATTAATCTTAATAGATACTATTGCAGTTATAACTAAATTACAAATTTCTAGTATGAGAAACATATTTGCTACTACAATATATGAATTTTTCAGATTTTTAGTGATGTTAATTTATAAATCATTACATAATTATTTCTAAATTTATAATGTCAAAGCACTGTAGGAGCTTTGAGATAAAAGCACTAATGTGCAATACCTGAACTTAGTCATGTGCCTTGGTGTTACTGAACTGCACTTCATTCAGTCAACCCAAACTCAGACACCACCAGTCATTTGTTAGTTATTGGACTCCTGAGCCAAACAAGATACTGTTTGCAGCCAGCATTTTGCTGCAGTATTTGCAGTAACTATTTGAGTAACGAGCTACTACACAGCAGTTGCAGTTAATTAATGAACTCCTCTCATAGCTGTAACAGGGTTTCATGGCCATGGGAAGGACCCTTCAGGTAATCCCAGGCTCAGCTGTGCTGCTGAAATACCACGGAGTCCAACTTAATGTGTGTGTTTCTGCACAAAAACTCTGTAGCTGAGGTCAGGAACACTTCCCACAGAAGGCAAGCAAGCCCCCACATACAGTTTTAAGTACTGCAGAGTGAAAAAAACCCATCCCCAAGGAAACTGAAGCAATGTACATTTTACTGATGTTAACAGCAACACCTTGAAACTCATGCAGAAATAGCACAATAGTTCCATGCAATGTTGGAGGGGAAAAAAATGGTAATTGCAAGAAAATGTTAACTAAATTAACATCAGGGGTATTTCATATACAACCCATAGAACTGGTACCTATAAGAGTGATTCATTTATCTCCAAAGCAATTTAGCAATGTGGCAGACACTGATGGTACTGTTAGTTAAACCAAAATGCACAGAACACTGTTAAACTGCTTGTTCAGAGAAACAAAGCCTGAGGTACTTACCAGTCTAATAAACTGTACAAAACAATGACAGCATCATAAAGGAGGGAAAGTAAACTGCAGGTATAAGGTAACTAACTGAAAGCAAAGAGAGCTCAGATAACTGACATTAGAATTCATCACAAAGAAAAGTGAAAGACAGAGGTATTAACACAAGCCCTGTCTTAAGATAAGTGAAAAGAAAAAAAAAAGTACTGAGATACAGAAAGATGCATCACACTAAATGGTGCAGAGTTATTAATTATGTAAAATAAATAGAGCATAGTACACTGGTTACATTTGGTTACAGTCCAGAAGTCTAGTTTTACTTTACCTGTATTAAATATCACCACATACAATGTAGATTACTTCAGCATACACAACCACAAAAAAAAAAGCTGCATTATTACCTTTATTTCTCTTTGCTCTACTGATTTTTCCCATATTTGTTGATCATATGCTCCAATCTAAAAAGAAAAAAAACCTACATTAGTATTTAAAAGATATTGATCAAACAAAATCAAATCAACCTTCAACAAGGGAAACATGAAGCCAGCAAGTTATTTCCTTGGGGAGTTTACAAAGAAATTTTTATCTTCTCCATTCCATCTTGGCTGGACAGGATCAAGCTAATCTGTAATTGAACTGTGACAGAGGGAGAGCTGAGCCTCACACAGGACTTGTGCAGGCCCATGCACTGGGAAGACCATGCTCCCTCCCACCCCAGGTCAGGACTGCAGCCTCCATGTGAGAGAGAGCAGAACTGTGGTAGCTGCACTGACATGGTCTTTCAGATAACTTCAAAAGAAATATGCATGTCTAGTTGAACCCATACCCTCAATTCATTTTTTTCTAAACCATCTAAAACTCCTATTCCACTCCACCCATTTTGAAAGCCAGATGATCTTAGCTTTATCTCTTAACAGTGCACAGCAACCACATGTATGGTCAGGATGGTAATCAACCAGCTTACAGCCCAGGGGGAACCAAATGAATATTAAGAAACAGCACTTTTCCCCATTGACTGTCAGATATTTACAGGAAGGGCAACCTGAAACTTCAGGATCTAAGATGATGACAAGAACAAGTCAATATATGAGACAACATATCCAAGTCTTGTAAGAAGTCATCAAAGATCATCAAATTGCTGTGAACTCTACACCAACAGTATTTCTAGGTAATAATCAGTAATAACCTCTTTTACTATGGTAATTTTAAACCCTTGCCATCCCTGCTGCTCTACCTAGACACAAAAATCTTGTGTATCTAGGGATTGATTCACATTACACACTCTGAGCAGTTGAGTGTAAGATCACTTTAAGGTCACCAGAGAGAGACAGAAGCAGTTTCTAAGACACGAAGTTCCTTTTCCAGCCTGCAGAAGTGACAAGCAGCTCAAACACCTGACAGAGAGGAGAGAGGAAGAACTTCCATCACTTGTGCAAACCTGCACAAATTCAATCTTATTGCAAGAGTGTGACTCCTCCTTCCAGTTCACAGCTGTAGCAGATATAAGAGACACTAGCACAAGTGCACAAACCTACCAGAAAACATTTTCATTTTTCTGTTAGTATTTCAGCCTTCAGCATTAATTTAGATGTTATAAAAGAAAGAAAGAACGAAAAAGTAATTCTTAATTAAAAAGAATCTTTTAACCAAGGATCGGACACAAACGCAAAAAAAAAATACTCAGGGAAACCAACACACAACTACATAAACAAAGAAATCTAAAGGCATCTTCTGTGCCTCTAAACCTGACCAATTAGTGGGAAAAAAATAAACATTAAAAAAATCTAATTTAGAGTAGTAAATTCCAAAGCATATCTATGATTGAAAGCGAGAATAGCAAACTGAATTATTCTTTCCCAAATTTAAATACTATTTCCCATTCATAAGAGCTAAACAATTTCTATAGTTTGCTACTTTAAAACTTTGCAAAAGAAGCAGTCTACTGGCTTTTTGATAATAATAAATACTTTACACCTCGCATTTGGAAAAAAAAAAAAAAGAAACGGTGGAAAATAACTAGGGAGTCAGGCATAGTAGTGGGCAGTATTAAGCACTTACTACAATTAAAGTAATTAAACCAAAGGAAGTTTAACGGCTAATTCCACCTGGATAACAGCCAGCAATTAAAAAGTCAATATATTGAATAACTGCTCCACCCAGGCATTTACAGCTAATTGTTCTGGCTTTTCCTCTAAATACATTTCAAACGAAATTTCAGGCCTTTCTGGTTTTCATTAAATTTGCTAAGGAGAGTCCGAGTAAAATTTTTGTGCTGAGTAACATTGTGTCCTCCCCTCCCCACTTCCAAAGAAATTTCCTTCTACAAGGACAGAAGGGGGGATTCAAGTCTGAGTCCCTCTCTGTTATGTAACAACCAAATGAGGAAGGAAGCCTTTGTGCCAATAAAGCTGCAAAGCAAACTCCATTCATAATTCCATTCATAGCTGAAACTAGTATAGAGTTGAAAGTCATTAAAACAGTGTTCTTCTTTTAGACAAATACCAGACCATTTGTTAAAGGAATTCTAGGAAATAGACCCCAGAAGATATCTGAAAAAAGGAAGCTGACTAAATTTAAATCTTAATTATATTTTCCTACAAATATTTCTTTTCCTTCTTTAGGCAGAAACTTCCATCTCCACAACAAGACAAGAAGCAGGGATTTTGCCATTCACATTTCTCTTTTAACACTGCCCTATAAAGCAATTATTCCATCAGGAGGTAAAATAAGAGATCCAGAACTACTTTAAAGGACAGGGTTCTTTACAACTGTTTTACTGGAGAAGTGGATCTGTCCAACCACCTCTGTCAATAACTTCAGTTATTGACATCTGAGCACAGGAGTGTTCAGCAAGGCACGCTGGTGGGAACTGAAAAGAGTGGAAGAGAGAATAACAGACAGCAAGTACCATTACAGTCTCTCACATGGTTTTTGTTGTTGTTTGGGGTTTCTTTTTTAATCTACTTCATATCACCTCTTTGTGTTTCAACAAAGTTTAAGCAGGTGTGTGTGCCACTCAGCACATTAAATTCCAACCTGATACTCAACCTTCCTTCTCACCATCTGAACAAGCACCCCTCTAAACTTCTCTTCCAAATGTATCAGATTAAAATACATGAAAACAAAGGTAACATTATAAAGTAAAATACTGGATGCTGGCACACTTCATTTCCCACATTACACAAAAATAGGAAGAACTAGTGTTACTCAAAAAAGGCAAGCAAAAAACACAGACATTAATTTTTTTTTCTCTCCCTTATGTCAGGAAAGCAGATTTAGAGTTTGTGAAATGTGTCCTGCAGAATTCATTGAAAGGTACATCTTCACTTACAACAAACCAAATTATAACATACAATGATTACCAGAGATGCTAGACACGTGTACGAATTAAGATCAACATAATTTGTGAATGAAGAAGGTAAGTTAATACTAGCAAACCTTCCTAGTTTTAAATTATTGAGTGCACCAGTGAATTCCAGCTTCAAAGACTTTGGATTTACAAGTATTTGCATTTGAATTCTGTTTTATGTTAAATCTAATGTAAATCTAAAACAAATATAGGCTCTTGGCTATTCATGTATTTCCTTACAACGTACATACCTGCAGGACATGGAAAAGAAGCCTAGCACCTAGTCTATCACCAAAGAAATTAATCTCTAAAGGCAAGTAAAAGGAAGGAATAACCTTCCAGAGATAAGATCAAGTTGGAACCTGAATAATTTAAATATACACAAAACTTGCTCAAAGGAAGGTCTCCCTCAATAAGCAGCTGTCCCAGGACTCCTCCCAGGCCTTGGCTGGAGCTATTCTGCCAACAGGAATGCCCTGACCAACTCCAGTACCCATTTACTACCCACCCACTGTGCCTGGAGCTTATCCCTCAAGCTGCAAATTCTGCACCATCCTTGGGAGAAAATTTAAAGTACAAAACACAGGAGTCAAAAAAAGGTCCCATTATAAGTACACAACTGTAAGAAATGCTTCTAAAATCTCTTCAAGACCTAGCACAAGATTCTTCATGTAACAGCTCATCACTGATACTCTCAATCCATCAGTCTACCCTACAGTGGGCAATAAACTTCTCTTAGAGCACACTATTAAACACAATATCCCAATTTTAAATTGATTTCACACAAAAATTTATTCTAATTTAATTTATTAAATACTTGATCCAAACTTGTATTCTATTTTTTATTTGTTATGACTTGGCAGAAAATAAATTACCAAAAAATTAGGTAACAAGCCTATTGTCTCATTTTGAAATGTAACTTTTATCACCAAGCATCAACACAACCTTGTTATAGGAAACTAGTCAGTAATATGCTACAGATATTAAAAACTGTTGTCTAACCTACCTGTAGCTGAAGTAAATAAAGTAGTAGATGGCATTTTATACACAGTTTAAATCATGCATCCCAGACCTCCTCAATGCTAAGATTTTATCCAGTCTATCCAACTCAGCCACCTCTAAAATTCTGAAGATCTCACACCTCAATAAATACCAAGTAAAGAAGATAAAAGGGATTCTGTTCATTTATGCATTTGCAGAATTAGCAACCATTCTTCAAGGGACTATAAAAATTTTCAGAATATAAGGAATTAAATGCAACTGAAAACTGCAGCCACTCTTTCACAACAGAGAACCGGGTGTTTAACATCCTAAATTGACAGGGTATAATAAACTTTCAAATAGGTTTTCTTGAAAAAAAAATTTCCTCACAAGTAATCATTAAAAAAAAAAATCTAATTGTATGTGACTTGGCATGGGAAATTACAACTATATATATTTGGTAAACTCGATAAAGCCAGCTCTTGACTGAAAGATTAAATACATTTGAGATCCTTTTTAAGTGCAGACTCTTCATAACATTTTCTGGGTTTAAAAGATATGTGCATCTCTTGCAATTATCTAAAAATAACTGCACTTACTCTTGCCCAATCAAATACATCAGGAAGCATTTGATCAAATTTCTTCATACATGTGAAATTTGGCACCTGTACAGTTTGGCTGTATAACA
This sequence comes from Haemorhous mexicanus, assembly GCF_027477595.1. Lineage (NCBI taxonomy): Eukaryota > Metazoa > Chordata > Aves > Passeriformes > Fringillidae > Haemorhous > Haemorhous mexicanus. Next base: position 64,194,822 of record NC_082345.1, on the reverse strand, counting down.
GCAATAGCAATTAGCTGAAGTAAATAGTTAAGCTCTTGAAAACACAGCAATATTTAGTTCAAAGCACAGTGGAAAGGGCTTTAGCACTGCTCAATGCTTCTTCCTGGTGCCTTTCTCATAACAAGCCATGTGTGCATCAAGACTGAACTTGAGCTTTGTGAATGACACTGATAGTCACTTTAAGCTAATGTAGTGATGCTATCAACCTGTAGCCCAATACTCACAAGGCCCTTCTGATTCAAATGGAATTGATCAATATTTCAAGAGGCATTTATAATTTATGAGCATGCAGACTAGCAAAGATTATAATCCTAAGAATACATAGTATTTCCTCTTGGATCTTAAAACTTTAATGTTTATCAATAATGAAACTTGTGTGATAAACTTTGCTCTTTAAAACCTCTAAACACTTTTACAGCCACATCACAATAGTATTACAAATCCAGAATATGTAAGGTCTAGAGTTCAGTAAATAAACAACAAAGCTGCTTCCTTGAAGTGTCTGACACCTTATTAAAATATTTAGGGCTAAAATATTAGCTAATATGCTTTATTAACTTCTACAGTCCAACATAATTAAAATAACTGTATGTTTTTCCGCGTCAATTTTAGTATTAAGATATCCATATAGAAATTATTTCTATACAAGCAATCCTATTAATTTTTACAAAATGCCTCATTTTCTCAAAATTTAGAAGAGGATTATTAAAAGTTATTTTGAACTGCTTTTTTCTTACATGAACTGATCCTCGTTGCAGTAAAGGTAATACTCTAGTAGCTCAGCAGTATAATTCTCTCTGTTGGAGTAGGTTTCTAGTCTTGGGATGGGGTTTTTTTCTGGATATTTTTCATTTTCAAGGGTGGTAGGTTTTTTTCTATTTTGTTTATGGTCAATATGTGGACTGGACAAGCTAAACTAAGCCAAACTTAGCTGATAAAACATAGACAGAAATCACTATAGACAGTGGTACACTGCCTGTTAACAGCAAAGAGTTTAGTAACTTTCAATCAAACAGAGAAGGACAGTGAAGGAATTAAGGTTCTATATCGTAAGGCACAGAGCTTTAAATTTATAACTGCTGAATCGTTACTTCTGATTTTAAAATATCCCAAGACCCCTCTCTTCTTCTTGTCTGGTGCCAGAGGGAGAGCTGAAACCAGCTACTTGGAGTAAAATTAAGCAAGCAATTCAAACTTTAATAAGAGTTATTTATTATTAACTATTTGAATTGCCAACTAATGACCCACTTGAATTCTTCCAATAACTGCAACAGCACTGTTATTTACAGGCATTTCACTGAACAATAATTTTACTAAGGCTTCTTTAGAGATACCATCCCTTTCAGAGTCCAGTAATAGCTAATTAAACATTTATCAACTACATTCTAATGTTTTTTCTGAATTATTCTTCACAGATTAATTCTTAAGATCTGTCAGCCATACTTATTTATTGCCCTGATTAATGGTTTACAAATTTTAAGATATTTACGAAAACCACAAAACATCTCTTTTCATCAGGCAATTAAACGTAAACTATATACAGAAGAAGAGCTAGAAACCAGGTTTGTTTAAACTAAATGAGAATAGAGGAATAACCAAAGGTAGACACAGCACCCTAGGTGCTGTCTGAGGTGAGCTGGCCAAGAGCAACCCCTTTCCTGGGTCCATGACTCCACTACTGCTAACAACATCCAGCTGCTCTCCAATTGTTTAGGATTTAACTCTGAAACTTTTTTTTTTTTTTAATGTTTTAATGATAATGTAGTTGCACAAAACAAAACAGCCTCAAGATGTAACTGGGAAAGAAAACCACTCTAACAGGCTCATTATTCAGTATAATTCCCTGAAGATCTCTGAAAATCTAGCAAACTTTACTGGTGCTGCCACTAGGATTTTAGAGTATCATTGCCCTGATGTCCCTGATCATTTCCACTTCCCACAGCATGCTTTCCTTGTTGCCCCTGCATTTGTCTGGGTGGCTAAAATATCAATCAGATCACACAGGAAGAGAAAAGAAAATGTTAGGCTATAATTCCACAAGGCCTAATTAAACAATTTAAGAACCAGAGAACCCTTCTCAAGACAGAGGGATTTCATCTCGTTGCTCCCCTGCCACAAGATAGGTTCATTTCCTTGTAGACTCACAGTCTTACCTTTAGCTGGATGAGTTTCCTGACCAAATTCATTAAATAAATGTATGGAAGTCTGTGGGAAGGCAAAGCAGGAATGGGAGCCCACAGGCAGGCCAAATGCAAGCCTGCTTCATTCAGCCACAGCTCCTGCTGGAGCTCTCCTTTGCACATTCAGAATTCAGAGTTTTCAGATTCAGAAACCAGAGTTTTGCCTCACCAAACAAGGCACTGAAGGTAAACCCCCACTAGGTCAGGCAACTGCTTGAGTACCAAATGTGGAAGGAAACTCTATCTGAACACACATTTTCTTCCTCCATGCTCTGACAAATGACAGCTCCAACACTCGTCAAGTTTCAGCACTTGAAGTCAGATGTTTTCAAATCGATGCAGTTTCAGCATCCAAAGTTTTAGGTAAAATAGCCATAGAGCCTGTCCATTTGGTAAAACCTGCCTTTGGTGCCAGGGTGAATAATGCATCATGTATATTCAAAGCCAAAAAGGAAATCAGGTGGTTTCAAGGTAGGATATAATCATCATTTAACTCCTCCTTTATTAACTTAAAACAGGTTAGGAAAGTTAAAGCACTGATAGAGTTAAATGTGGGCAGGGACCTCAAGGGCAACACAAACAAGCTTCTACAGGTTTGTTGATGACAGAAAGAATGCTGGAAAAATGTGGGCCCTCTGTGGAGAGAAACAGGAGAGCTGGTCACCAGGAACATGGAGAACTTTGAGGTACTCAGGTATTTTTGTCTTGGCCCTCACTAGCAAGTGCTCCAAGCTGCAATCTGCTCTATTGGAAGATGTCCCTGACCATGGCTGGGGGGTTGGAAAATGATGAATTTTCAGGTCCCTTCCAACCCAGGCCATTCCATTAATCTAAATAGGCAAGTATAATCTTGGACTGATGAGCTGTAAAACACTGAATATTAAGATCTTAAAGCAATGCCATTAGAACTCTAATTTTGCCCTTTAAAGCCATGAAAGAGAAAACAACTAATTTGTTTTATTGTGCCCTTTAACAGCAGTACCCAAGGGACACCCAGAGCAGCAGAAAGCTGCATTGGCAGAGTTAAATGATATGCAATCAGGTGCAGGATTCAGCCTCAATTCAATAAGTTTCATTCTGCCTTCCCCTACAACCATCCCCAAGAGAAGGAACAACATAATTATACAAATTTGTTGGTAATATTGCAGGAGAAGGAGTTTCCCATTTTAGCAGCAAGGCTTCTGTAAGGATTGAAAATCAGAAAGTCATTAAGGTAAATTTACATATCTTCTCCAAATGGGAAACCAGATCAAAAATTCCCTCTATTATTATCTGTAAAGATTGAAAGTATTTTAAGAAATTAATGCAAAAAGTTACAAGCCATAGAAGCAGTATTTTAAATTATGAATAACTTTATTATTTTTAACATCAGTTACTGTTACTCAGGCAATACTTCAAGGACATATATAGTATCAGTATCATACAAAAGTTTTGCCACCGGATACTGAAATTGTTTTCAATAAATGTGGGGTGTCAGATTTTTTTCACAGGAAACACTATGATGGCTTTCTCCACAAAATAATCAATTACCAAGCTGAAGCAATTTCAGTATTGTGGTACATACCCATAATCCTAAGGATATGAACCAAGTGGTGCATCTATGTGAGAAGCTGTCTGGAAACCTTCCAGAGAGCCATGCAGACACTCCTGCCACTCCCTTTTATTGCAAGAAGCAGGGCAGCTCCAAGGGCTGAAAACAAGCCAGGCCAACCCTTTGTCACACATCTCAGCACTGCACTCCCCAGTGCATCAAGAAATACAGCAGAGGTTTCCTTTATTTTAATTTCTACTGAGTCAACCTGTACCTAGTCTACTGAGTCAACCTAATTTCATGCCTTGAAAAAGTATTTGTACTGCACTGGAAGCACTAAAACTCTGTCCTTGCAACCTTGTATCTCAAATAACAAGCTGTTGTAATACCACTCTGAAATCTTACAATACAACTTAAAATAATTCAGAATTGATTACTGTATTTTTATGAGACAGTAATCAGGAGCTCCAGTGCACTAAAAGCAGAGTAAATCTATTCTCAAAACAGAAAAACATGTTTACATAATAAAAGGTCTGACCTTTTAAACAATTAAGGGTATTACTAAATCATCCTGGTGTAAGGAGCTCAATTTCAGACAATAGTATGAGTCATGAGTAAATTTGCTGTTTGCAAAACTTGCCTTAAGTAGGGTTGGAAGAGCTCAATTGCTTAACTCTTTCCATTGAAGAGATATAAAAATGCCTCCTGAGAAACCAACAGATCTTTGAAACTCAGTAGAGAGGCACATGAAATAAATATATTTAAAAATACATTAAAACATAAAACTAAGAAAGACAAGGAGTAAGTTATCTGCTCAATATTTATCACACAGCCCCAACCTACTCAAATGCTTCTTAGTCATCTATAACTAGAAATACCAAAAGAGAACTTTTTCAAGGCGTTCATACATCAATTTATTAATCTGAAAACACCTCTCCAAAACAACAGCTTATTTTTTCTCATTTCATCATAGAGGTGAGTAGTATCAATTTGATCAATACTGACTGCAACTCTGGTTCTCTCTTGCCCCAGAAACAAACTTCTACTGCTAGAATGTGCTACATTTTGATCCCTTCCCACTTTCAATTCCAGTTACAAGTGTAATGAGTCAGCAGATCTAACCAGGGAGACAACTCTAACAACTACAATAAAAACTGAAATTGAAATTTGAAATGGGAAGCAAACAACAGGTCTTACAGTTCAGTATCTTGATGTCATAAGCAAGGACTGAAAAAGAAAGTCTGGCATCAACTAAACACTAGCACAGCTCTTTCTGTTCCCAAAAGGAAATCTTCGGTTTGAACAAAAAATCCATGGGTAAAAAGCACTGTGCCATGTAACAGATTTAAACAAATAAATAAGCAAATCAAGGGCAAAGGTGAAAGAGTCTGGATACGCCCAGGAACAGATCACACTCATCACACTACGGAGTTAGAAAACTCTTTGGGGTTACCAGCCAGATCCAAGAGAACCCCGAATTTGTGGTACCTAAGAAATTACAGTCTAAATCACATGAATATCTGCAACTTTTCTGCAATACAGCCATTTGCCTCAAAACATTATACTTCCTCATACTAAAGTAACATAACTTGCTCATTTGGCAGATCCCAGTCCATATGTGGATTGCAATTAAATTTTGTTCACACCACGGAGAAGACCAGCATCTGGTTTATACATCTTATCCCTCTTGTAACAAAAGCCACCTCACCACAACTCCGTGACATACAGGCACTGTGCAATTCCTGGCCAAGCAGACCTCTGTTAAAGCCTACAGAGATTCACCACAGAAACATTGGTTTTACTATGAACAAAGAAAATGGAGACATGTGTGAAATCATTGGGAAAAAAACAACAGAACAAGGGTTAAAAGAATGACCTGTACTGATAACAAGTAATCCTGTTAGGAGCAATGTCCTGGGAAAAGTAAAACTGAGGAATGGCTGGATTATATCAAGATCAGAAGGTCTGCCCTCTGTAAAATCACACCTCAGTGACTCATCCTGCCTTCCTAACATCAGGAGGATGGAAACTTGGAGCATATCCTTTAACTGTATGACCAATAGGAAACACACATGTATTTGAAAAAAAAAAACCCAAAACCAACCAGACAACAAACACGAACTTAAGATTTACAGAGACTGCAGGATCTTTCTTGCATCATGGAACCATCTATATGTAAAGCTGAATATCATGAAAGATCTGTCCAAAGGATAGTGCATCATCACCAACAAAAACAACCTCAGAGACATGATGAGGACCTGACACCCAGCATCTCTTGCACTGCACAAAGGGATCCTGGCCAGACCAAATACAAACACAGCTTGGTGTCTGGATATCATCAGTACTCTGATATCTCTACATAGTGAGTGAATTGTGTGAGAGAATGAGTGGAAGCAGGTAAAATCAACATCACTTTCCCCTTCCATGAGATCTTGCACTGAATTTCATTACATTAGATCTTTTACAAGTCATCTTCCAAATCAGAGTAAATGGTAAAAAAAAACAAACAAAAATTCATCATTAAACTGGGAATTATTTTCAAGTTTTTAATACATAATTGAATGATTGGTATAAATTAAGTCAGCAAAATTAATTTTTCTGCTCTTTCAACTGTACCTTTAATTCACTGTTGTAAAGACCTCAGCAAAGCAGACCTCTATTACCTTATTTCTAGCAAGTAACTGTTGCTTTGCTAGAAGCTAACCAGAATTTCTGTTTTGAAGACCACTGCATTATTTGCTTTAGGACAAGATGTTCCCTCTCCAAAAGACAGCCATGGACCCAAGGAAAACACTGACCCACAGAAACTAATTAAACCACAGAGAGCCAAGACTCTCTTGGGTACTTATTATACAGGGGTTTTGTTACTGTCAGAAAATTTGTTTCAATTCTTACTTTCTACTTAAATACAAAGATTCTTTTCTGCGCTTTAGAAACAACTTTCTCCTGTACATTAATTAACACTCTACTGAGAAAGCAAAATTTGGGTTTTTGCAGAGCACAGGTAACCAAGGGAGTAAGGAGTTTTCAGCTAGAAGACTATAGACTAAAAGCTATAGACTTAAGACTATAGACTTAGCTAGAGACTAAAAGCTATTTAATGTCACTAAATACTTATTTACATATGGAAGAAAAGTTTCAAGCTACTCACTCTCATACAATGCTAACAAGTAATGCGTATTTTATACTTGTTATATTAACACATAAACACAATAAGCCAACATAAAAACAAATAGAAATCTTACCTTTTTCTGGTACCAAACTATAGCATCAGTTACTTTGGACGCCATTTATTCCACTGAATTCACAGAGTCATTTTAGGCTGTTAACAGAAAGAGACAGAACTTTACTTCCACTTCCCTGCGAAGGCCAAGCAGGGAATGCAGAAACACTCCCGTTACCTGCAAATCACTGAACAGCTGTATTTACTTTACACATTGCTTCATCTCTATTCCACTAAGAGTATGGGCTTTCTCCTCTAGGCAAACAAAAAGTTACAAATCTGCTGCTACAGGACATCAAAAGCCCCAGTTTTGTCCTTCCTTCCCAGTAAAACACACAGCCCGAACAGAGGTGATCTGTCATTGTCTCACAGGAACCTCACAAGTGCTTTATTACATGCAGTCTTTTCTTTTTTTTCCTGATAAATTAAGCAACCTATAGTTATTAGCCCAACACAGTATTCTGAAGTAGAGCAACAATTGTTAAAAATGCAAGAAAAATTTATACACACTATTAGATATACTTGGAGAACAAAACAATATCAGTCCTAGAACTTCACTAATCATAACTAGCACCCTCATAAAAACAGTAGACCAAAACTAAGTCAAAAGGAGAAAACCAAGAAAGAATGGTATGGTTCTTTTAATGGTAACAAATAGCAACAGCATTAGATAATCTTTGATGCCACTGTAATCAGCAATCAGCATGAAAAAAAGACCAAAACCCAACCTTTCAGCTTATGTAAAATATTTCTATCTTAAAACTAATTTTTATAGTCTTCCTTTGTGTAATCAGCCAGAGTTCATTAAGAGAGGGGAAAAAAAAAAAAGAAAAACATAAAAAGCCTTCAGATATATATCTGTGCCTCTCTTGTACTGGGAAGCCCAGAACTGCAGCCAACACCCTGAGAGTGGCCTCACTGATGGCAAGGACATGGTTAAGGATGTCATAAGGAGGGCAGTGACTTAGTCCCCAAACACCAAACTATACACCAAGCATTTTCCGAGATCTAGCCTGAATAAAAATATTACACTTAAGTTGTCAGTATCAACTGATAACATTACACCTTATATTGCTTCATTAAAAGGAAGCAAGAATTATTAACCTGTAGGGAATTTATATAATAAAAGACTATTTGGGATCTACCTCTTGATTTAAAGACATTTGTTTACAGCTTTAACACAGATAAGAAAGGCATACAAAAATTCAACATTCAGCAAATGGGATAGAAACCAAAACTGTCCAATAGATTAAAATGAGTGTCTTTATGAAAGACCTAAGCATTAGAGGAACTCATGACACATTATTCATCACCAAAAAATTCAGGGTTTGGGATGTTTTTTCCCTAAAGCAGGTATTAACCACATGAAGTTCATCATCAAGTGAAAGTGCCACATTCTGCACCTGGGACAACCCTGGTTGTGCATAAAGACTGGGGAACAAAAGGTTGGAGAGAAACTGCAGAAACTGGGGTCCTGGTTCATGGGAACACGAGCCAGCAGCACCCTAGCAGTCAGGAGGGCCAACCCTGTCCTGGTGACATCAGGCACAGCATGGCCAGCTGGGCAAGGGAGGGGACTGTCCACTCTGCTCTGCACTGGGATGGCCTCATCTCAAGTGCTGGGGGCAGTTCTGGGCACCACAACACAAAAGACATTCAGTTGTAAGACAGCACCCAATGGAGGGCCACAGAGATGGGGTTGTCCTGTGCAAGGCCAGGGAGATGGACTTGATGATCCTCATGGCTCCCTTCCAATGCAGTATGATTCTATTTATTTTAAAAATGTCCCTCCAAAAGACTCAGTTCTGCACTGACATTTGTTTGTTCATTCTTCTCTGACTATATCTTTTAAGTAATGCACTGTATAAAATAGGAGTATGTCTAATAGACATACTCCTATTTTATAGAGTGCATTACTTAAAAGATAAAAGTAATACTGCCTTTAGTTTGGACATGCACCATATACACTATAGTACAAACCTTCAACAAATGGATTGATATTACATCAGTGCCTGAGGATTTCTAAGAGACATAATGCCACACATGTTCATGGTTCCCAAATGAACCTATTTTTAAGATTTCTAACAGTGCAACTCCTGTATCTTCTATACAAGTTCAGATAAAACTACAACTCAAGAGAAAGAAATGTCTCAGAGAGCTTAGACAGTCATTGAAAACTCCAGAAATGTCAGAACACTGACAATTGGTACAACTGAGCAAGCAAACACCTCGATTTTTCCACTGTTGAAAATATCATGTAAGCTAAAGCTGGCAGCCATGACTCTGTCAACATCTGTGATTGTTTTCTGATCTATTTGCTTCTGATAACAGAGTCTGTTTTCCTAAGAGCAACTATCAATTATTAGGAATCTATCAATTATTAGGAATCCATTGGCACAATAAATATAAAAATACTATCACATAAAGGAAGGAGTCGAAGAGAGACTGCTATAACCTGACAGATCACATGAACTGGTCACCTTTCTTTCTCACCCATACAAAGCTTACAATAGGACTTGCTTTCTTATTGGAAAACCTCTTCAATTAAACTTGACTTTAAAAATCCTTTGCTCCACTGGACTCAAAAGTGACATAAAACCCTTCCCCCCACACACATGGCCTCCACACACACCACCCACATCACACAGTCACAGTGACAGCAGTGACAGGCGCCAGTGCAGGAAGGGGGCACGCAGATACTGATCACATTTACACCCTCACCTTCCCTGCCTTCATGATCTCATCTTGGGGACCTTTAACTCCTTCTCATTTCTCTTAAATAACAGTCCTCTCAAATACAATACACCCAACTTCCTACCAGCCTAATCACAGGATCCAACAAAGGTTGGAACAACTCATTTACCAGCAGTAAAGAACTGCTGAACCTGGACAGAAACCTCTCCCTCAACAGCTACATCAACTTGATGTCTTTCTCCAAGGTCAATTATTTTTCAGGAAACCAAACATTAACTCATAAATCCAAGACTTCAAACTGTATTGAATATGGCTAAAAATGGCTATCAGCCATTTTAAAGGCAGTAACCTTTGTTTGCAGTAGCTTTTTAATTCACTCTAAAATCCTTTGCCTCAAGAAAAAATTACCTCAGAAAACTACAAACCAAATAGAAAGAAGTAGCTTTATTTGATTTCTATCAACAAACCTGTTATCTAGATTATCCATGGTTTTCATATTTTTAAGAAACTCTCTGCATTAAATCCTCCATAAATCTATTTTGGTGGCATATAAAGCTTATTAGCATACACATTTGCATAAACAAATGCAAAGATTGTGCTTACAAAAGTAAATATGACAAAATCATGGGATTGATGTCTCAAAACAATTTGGTGTGCTAAGTAAAAATACCTCTACTAGGAAATATCACATGCTTTCTTCAAGAGCTACACAACCATTTCTGAGACAGCACAATAATGAAAGGTGAAAAAGTTTATTTAATTATTTCTGTGTTTCTGCTTGTGGGAGCTAGATTTGCCTGTGGTTTGGTTTTTAGTTTGTCTTCAGGTTTTGGGGGGCTTAATGAGACATTATGAGTTTAACAGACTCAGTCTGAAGCCAGCTTATCTGGGTGAGGGATGGATGGAAACAACTCAAGGCACTTCAGCAGCAGCCCTGGCTCTGACTACCTGCCCCACAGCTCACTGAACACCTCACACTGGAGACTAAGTATTTTAGCAATTTCAGAACTCTGCATATGCATTACAACATACCCTGCCATTTGTGTTTGCAGCTGACATTGATCCTGAGGTCAGCCTGTAAAAGCCTGGCTCTAAAGCACACTGGGATCAACTGGATAAAAAGGTGAAAAGAGATAGACAAACACAAGCAGACAGAGCAGTGCCTGTTCTTCTGCCTGGTTCTTCCCTCATCCTCTCTGGACCCAGCCTTCTGCTCCATGTTCTCTGTCAAATACCTGCATCTAGGATAGGGACCAGCTTTAGCACTCAGTTGTACAATGTCCTCTGCAGAGTAACTACAGCAAGATTAAGTTAATCTTAACTAGCTGAAGACTTCAGAACAACACAAAAAACACCCCCAACTTCAAAGATTAGATAGAGCATCCAAATATAAAAGCTTGATCACAACCTCTCTGTAACAGTCAATAGAGCTTTCGTTACATTTCCATCAAACATTAATGCTATGAATACTAGCAGTATTTTTTAATCAAAGCCTCATTACTTTCTTAAAGCTTAATAGAGAGGACTACCTAGTTTTGGTGATCCCTATTCAAAGGTGGGGTTGCTTAGCTATTTCCCAGTTCAGGGCATAATCATATTACACAATGCACCTTGCAATCAAAGTAGCAGTTTCTCAAAAGCCACAGAAATTTAAATTTAGATGCCTTCAGGTAGCTAAGAGCTCAAGCCCCACAGTACTGCAGTGCTTACTGAGTAAGACTGGATTTAAATAAATTCAAAGTATATTTAGAAATTTTACTCATATCCACAGGGCTTTGGCGACCCTAGTCAGACATAAATGTATGCACTTCTAAATGACAGTCTAAAGCAATCTGAACTGACAGAAGTTAAGAATAAAATTGTGCTCTTCCATAGTGACAAAGAAAAAAAATAGCTTTTAAGAATATACAAGTCTAAGCAGTGTCAACTAGCAAAAGGACATAATTAAAACTACAACACAAGCAAGGATGCACACGCAAAGAATTGCTGTCCTTGCCTGTAAACACTGTGAATCACTCAGTATTTCAAGGAACCTGTTCCCTTTATAGCAATCCCAACCTGAATGGTCAGGATACCATCCAGATGTTGAGTCAAGACCTGAGTGTCCTTCTCAACTCGTTATGATCATAGGCTGATGATGCAATGAAGTTGCATGTTCACTATACATCATCAGAATTAAAACTGCAAAATTTAGGTTGCTTTTGTCTCAAATGTTTTTTTTAAAAGTCATTGATTTTTACTACCTTCAGGAAATTAAAGGCAGTTTTTAAAAGGCTGTCATAAGAATACTACATCTTGGTTTCTTCAACTGCTTTCCAAGCTAGAACTGATTTACCATTATGTTAGATCCTCCATATTGCAGTTTCACAATCACAGGTGTCTTTTCACTGAGATTCCCAGCATGTAGGGTAAGAAAAGACAATGAACCAGAACAGTAAAGACTATGGCCTAAACCACTAATTTAATTGCAACATTTGTATCACACAAACTCTCTTAAAGCATTAAACTTGTTCATACACAGCTAGAAAACAATGATTAAAAAAATTAAAGGAAAAATCCTTCACTTTCTAGATTCAATATCAAAATACAAGTTAAATTAAATTGCTGACATTATTTGATACTTTAAGTTTAAATGAGCCCAATAAACAGCCCAGTCACATTAGGCATCTGCTGTTGACTGAAAAGCTGCTTCTGCCATGACATAGCAAACCAAGGGAGGCATCCCTGTAATGCAGATACAGCACTAAATTTACCAGGAGTTATCCTTCCTCCACTTAAACCCAGGGGAGTTCTGCCACTGCCACAAACAACAGGATGAAAGCCTTAAAGCAATGCTCCAAAAGAACCATTATTTTTCATGTGCATTACACATAAACCATTAAACCTACATCTCCTTTTTGAAAGGGAACATCAAATACTAAGCAATGCACTCACTGTTCTTTTTAAGTACTTTATCTATGCATCACTGTTCTCAAAACAGCATTTCAGAACTGCAAATTGTATACAAGCAAATGAGAAACTTGTCACTCCTAGGTTCACACCTTTCAGTGAAGGTTTTATCATGTTCCTTCCAGCTACCCTTAAGAAAACCTGCAGCAGTCAAAACTGAAGGAAAAAAGTCAAGTTAAATTGAGAAAACCCCAGACACTGCTAACTTAAGGATAACATCCAGCAATCAGCATGAAAAGTACTCTTCCTGCCATGCCTGCTGAGGCCCCCCAAGTTGTCTTGCAACCCAAAGTCATAACAGCTTGTAAATAAAAAGGAATTAACATACTTGCTTTCCCCAAGGAAGACCAAAACTCTGCTAAAACTGGATACCAGCATTCCCAGGATGCTGCTCATGAGAGTTAATTTTCAAACTCTGCCCTTCACTCCATCTCAAAAAAACCCCCAAAACCCCACAAAAAAACCCAAAAACCCAAAATGCAATCACCCCCAAATAACTGATTAAAAAAAAGCTAACATCCCTAAATGTCTGTTTTGGGAGGTTTTTGCTTGTTTGAGAAGGCCTCTCATCAGGCCAACAGCAGCAACAGTAAGACATGAATCAGACCCTATGCTGGCTGCTGGGTATCAAACCCTGCTCTTGAACAGAGATGTACCAAACATGTCATATATGGTGACAGACACACACATCTGGCAGCAGCAAGTCCATGCCTGCCTGTGCCTCCAGTGAGATGTCAGATGCTGAAAGGCTGACACCTTCTCAGGCCCCAGTATTCTGCCCACAAACCACTGCACCTGATCCTATTGCTGCTGCTGCCTATTTCCTTATAAGTTCATGCCCTTTATCACATACCAACCAAGCAGGAAGATATCAGACACAGCACAGACACAGCACAGAGCATGCAGTGAGAACTAGCTTTCAAAATCTCATTGGAAGCAGACCCAACCTAGCCATCCTCACTTCCACAGCAAAGCCACCAATATGTGAAGCAAGGAAGTGCCACACAAAATAACTGCCACCCAAGGAATGTTTGTTTTGTCAGTGAATTACACAACTGTCTGAAATAACAACAAAATGTTGACTATCGGGATTTCTGAGATTTATTTCAGGTTATGGTAAAAGAACGTTGCGTGCAGTTGTTGCAACTGCTGCAGACATTTCTGGAATCACTGCCTTAAGATCTGTGCAACTTTCTTAATTTTGTTACATAACTGGTTCATGGCTCCATTTGAAGTAACTTGACACAGTCTCATAGATACCTTAATCATATAAATAGGGGGGGAAAGACTCTGAACTGAGAAGTCCAAGATTCTACACCTCCCATAATTTACTTTTGAGCCTGCTGCAGTATTTATCAATTAGCAAAACGCTTCCAATATTTAAACATATTCTGCTATTCAATAAGGTAGGAGACTCCAAGCCCTTAAAGGGAACTATATTCAAGTTAATTTTGCTTCTTATCTACTATAAGAGGTTTCAGTTTCAAAATTCTCACCAAATATAGTAACTGCTGTTAGTACACTGGATCTACAAACCATTTCTGAAATGCTGTATCTTAAAAAAAAAAAAAAAATACAAACCAGCAGACGGTCAATCTCAAGTTCTTTCTATTCCTGTTTCTTGTACTGAATACTACACGCACACACATACATATCCCATTAAACATTTGCAACCTTATACTGAGAAATCCCTGAAACATTGCATGTATACATCTGCTTTTACAACTGTAACAACTTTATTAAGGAACAGAATTTCTATAAACACCAAGTTTTTAATTTTATATATATATATATATATATATATATGTAGCTGCCTTAACAAATATTTGGAAAAAAAAAAACCCTCCAAACAAATATAGTCGCCGCCGTGAAATAAAATGCCATGCTCCCTTCTTCTTTCTTGAGATTCCTAACGCAATAATAAATCTTGCTCACTGGAAATACTGACTTGTGTTTAGGAAGACATGTTTATCTGTCACCAGGCACTGCACAGGAGAGTTGTGGCTTCTTGATGACTACAGTCAGGAAGCTGAAAACCACTCCTAAATCACCAAGTTTGCATCATGTTCTACAAATAGTTCTCCAGCAAGTTTTTGAAGCAGCTGAGGCATGAAGTGGCTGAGCTGTCGGAAAAAGCTGCTGCCTCTTATAACAGCCACTGTTCTGTAGGAACAGAGTTGAAAATGCTGAGCATGAATTTTTAAATCTTTAAAAAAAAAAAAAAAAAAGTCTCTGGAGTGATCCAAGCAAAGAATTGCAGAGTAACAAGCCTTACATGTGTATCTGGCAAGGTCCTCAAAACAATCATTAAAAATGGAACACCATTATACCCGAAAGACTATCTGATAGGGTCTAATCAGCACTTTCTACACAGGAAGATCATGTCTCGGTCTATCAGTATTTCTGGACATGTCAAACTAACTGATAGACAAGAGCAAGTGATAGAACATATGTGGACTTTCAAAGAACCTTTGGAAAGATGTCAAAGACTTCCAAAGAGTCTGTTATCTATGTAAAGCAAACATTGCCACAGATTAAAACCAGCCAAAACACTGAACAAAATCTGGAAGCAACATTCTTCACTGCAATCAGCTAACAGGATAATGAAGATTAACAGCAGCATCCAGTCTGCAGAGAGCAGGGTATTGATCACCTGATGCCCAGATCCTTGGACCACAGACCACTGGCCTGCAGGTCTTCCATTCAGTCAGTGCCAGTCCAAGGCAAATCCACATTCTCCTTCATGCAGAACCACCCTAATCCTGAAACCAAACAGACTAAATTTTCCTAGTCTGGTGTTTCTATGTTCCACTAGCTTTCACATACCTTAACAGACAGCAGTGACACAGGCAGACATTCAGGGCCTCACTCATCCAGCACACATGCGCCTGGTGTTCAAGGATAAGCGCATCCAGAAATGGCAAATTCCAGGGAAGTTTTCCAAGCATCAGACTTTTACTAGAGAGATGAACACAGACACCATGTCATTGCTAATCAGGCCCTGACAGGTAAGGGTAGAGGAATTCCCCACATTCCAGCTGGCTCCCAGAGCTCTAGAGGGAACTTCAAGCAGACACAATCTCTTCCTAAAGACACGTCCACACACCCAAAGGCGAAGGTCAGGATGGCCCTGTAAGGCTCCACGAGGGTTTTAACCACTCTAAACCAGTATCACCACAGGACACTGTCCTTAGTGAAAAGCTGCCAGCCCCAGAGCCCATCACACAGGACACAGCTCCCAGGCTCTGGCTGCCCCTGCTGAGCCCACAAGCTGCTCTCACACAACTCACCTCCACAGAGCTTCATGTACAAATGGCACTAACAGTGAGCACCAACGGCACCAAGGCAGCTCTGACCACAGCCAGCTTGAACACTCTGGATCTCTCCCCATAAACCTCCTCAAGCACCATTAACACAGTAATCTCAACTAATTAGGGCTATTTCCCCTCTCCTCCTCCTATCTGGACCAGCAGACTACCATTTTTGTGAAGTACTGCCTAAATTAAGTTCTGAAATAGAATGAACTGAACCCTGTCCTATTATTCCAAATTTTAAGCTTCTGTTAAAAGGCTCAGCAGTGCTCACTATATTTATCTTTTATACTGCAAAAAAGAAAAGAAAACCTGAAGCAGTAACATTTCTAGATGGCAATCTTAAACTAGAAAAGCTTAAGAATATGCATAAACTTTAACAATGAAAAGGCAAAATAAATGGAATTCAGTATCAACCATGTCAATGTTATCTGTAAGGGATAGCAGGGGGAGCAAACTATGAACACCACTAAAAGCCTTAAGAAATGATATCTCAAATCCAGAAAGGAACTTCAGCAGTTCAGGGACCTTTGCCATCCAATGTAATACAGTCAGAAGAGCAGGGAGACCTGAATAAAAGGGGGATGACAAGGAAAACACTACAGTACAGTTCTGTTCATCAGCTATGCAATCTGATTTGAAATACACCTACTTTATTAGGAGAAGAATATTAAAATATTGGGGAGAAGGGCTATGAATTACCAACAACTTGAAAGACTCTCCTATTGAAACAGGCAACCATGAACCGAAAAATAAGGCATTTTAATAAATTAAATGAGACTTCAAGAGAAAACAGAAAATAAAGTCAAGAAAACAACAGGTTCCCAGTAATACAGGCAACTTCATTTATTAACTAAGCTGAGAGGACAGCAAAGCCAAATTTTTAACAGAGAAATATTATATTACAACACATAAGTAGACTGTTAGACTCATTGCCACAGGAAGTCACTGAAGCCAAGATTTTACTCTCATTCGAAAATAAAGCAGCTATTTAAACACACAATAACAATAATAATAAGGGAAAAAAAATAAACACACAGCTGAGGGAATCTCAAGCTTTATAACCCAGGACGCAAGAAAGCATCCAAAGAGATCACTGGGCTGTGCTGGGCCATCCAAACACTGCCCTGAACCCGACCGCACGACAGCCAGAGGCCAACACCAAGGAGAGTATGAGCCACACACAGAACAAACTGTCCCTTGGACACATCAACACCAAGAGTGTTCAGCTGCCAAGGCAGCATCTGCCAACCACCTAAACCCCAAAAGCATCTGGCGCTGGCCAACTTCCAAAATGCAAGGCTTGCACGATTTCACGTTTGATGTGATATTGCTTTAATTTCTTCTCCCACTCTGCAGTTGTATTTTATTTTTTTAAGAAGAGAACCACAAATTATTTGCAAATAGGAGTCCAATGCTTGGACTCATTCCAGAAAGCCATCAAGGCTCTTTGGAGAACATCTACCAAGATCACCTCAAATGAGCAAAGAATTAAATACTGAACATTACATGTATTCCCAGCAGAAACAAATTTGGAAAAATAATCCCATTCACATGCATAAATTAAGAAATAGGACAATAGTTCTAGGAACTCCCTGATATCCTACCCTTCAACTAAAAAAAAAACAAACAAAAAAGCCCACCACAAACACAAGCTGTATTTCTAAATTTCCTGACACCACAATGGCTATCTCTCTATATGTATACGTGTTTGCTCTAACTTTGAAGCTGCTCTGAGATGGGGCTGGACCAGACTGATGACCTCCAATGACTCTTTGCTAAATTATTCTATGATTACAAGTAGAGCATACCCAAACATTACACAGCAATACATTATCACTGTAATCAGTATTAACTCTTTTTTCCCTTATGGCAATTTATTAAGCTCTTTGGGTTCTTTAAAATTTGAATATAATTTCTTCAAAGAGTTAACCATTTCCTCCTCTGCACCCATCAAAAAGGACCTTTATAAATAACAGAACAGTAAACTCAAGGGAGAAAACATGATATTAAAAGCTTTCAAAGTCTGTTACTTTTCACACCACTACATATCTTTGAGTAAGTGGTGATCAATTGTCCTCAAACAGGAAGATGCAGCAGTACCTCTGACAGGTACCCCAAGAGTTTTGTTTTGTTTCCTTCATAAAACAAAAAAACATTAAGAGAAAAAACAGGCCTACCTTGCTCTGTGGGCAGAAGCAATTAAGTCTGCCTGCTCTTACCATTGTCCCCACCCAGAATATTTTTCCTGCCCCCCACCCATCATAACAACCATCCCAAGTGCTTGGCTGGGCCAGTCAAAGCAGGCTAGTGCTGATGGCTCAGAGCTCAGCACAAAGACTGCCCAGCAGTTGCTCACTTCTTGGAGAAGGGAGGGACTCACTTATGACTGCCTGTTTTGGGTAGGAATAATTATTTGGGACACTACCTATCAAAAGTTTTATAAAAATTTGTCACAGTGTAGGTAGTTAATGTCTTTCAGTTGCCATTAACTTTGGTTTCATCATCTGAGCAAGAAGTGACTCAAATGGGAGAAGACAGACAAAGGAAGCAATTGTACAAGCTCTGTGCCCTTAATAAGTCTTGCTAAAAATCCACATAAACTGTCTGATGATGAATCCATAAACAACACTGTTTATTATGAAAAGAACTTCCTCACAGACAAAGGAAAACCCAAACCCCAATCTTTGACTGGTATCATTCTCACTCATGGGGGTCCTGAGAAAAGACAAAAAATTTCAACAGTATTTCTACTAGAAATAAGTAAAGACAGATATATAGAAAAAGCCAAGGAAGACAGTATATGTAACTTTGGAGAATTAGGAAAGAAATAAAGTCCACTGCTTTCCAGTGACCCCTGCCAGCTGTGACAGGAACAGCATTGTTCAACTCCAACAGCACTCCACCCCTCACTGCCTGGTCAACTGCCTCAAACCAGGCTGACTGGAATTCTTTAACACACACACACACACACACACACACACCTCTGTCCCCCCTCTAAAACACATCAATACTGTTTCCTCTTTCAAAACCTACAGGACTTTGATTTCTCCCAGAATTCACACCAATGCCCAGCAGCTATGGATACAGCCGGGATCAACTTTTTGAGACAAGCTGAGCTAACTCTTTGGGAGAAATCCAGTACTGCCAGAATACTTGAAATTCTCCATGGAGTTCCCAACAATTACTGACAACTTATTTGTATGTCACGATCCACACAACGCAAGGAGAAAAAATTATAGTGCAAACATTGAATTAAACCAACTAGGTTTCCGAATTCTTCTTCTGGTGACTCAGGCTCATGTTTTATCCTTTGTAATATTTATATCCAGAATAAAAACATACATTGGCAGTAAAACATAGCAACAGAGTGTGTAACTGCACAAACATTCCACTTCAAACATGGATTGAGATCTTAAATACACATGTCCCAAGCACTGCTCTCAACCTTCACCTTCAGAAATGAAAGTTGCTTGCAAACACTGTACAATGGAGTCCATCAAAGTGATGTGCATACATACATTCATAAACACCTTAGTGGAACAAAAATAAAACTTCTGAGAAAAGGATTATCCTTTCCAGGGAGTCACAAGCAAAGAGGCAAACGAAAGAAGATCACCAAAACTTCAGAGCTATAAAAATAGCCAAATGCATAGAGCTATTTATAACCCAGAGATTTATGCACAAAACACTTTTAGCCTCTTAACCCCAGGGAAACAAAGTCTGATGCCAAGTACTAATGTATGTAACAGAAATACAGAAACACATCCTTCTGCTGCTTACTGACCACTCCAAGTGCAGCTGAAGATATTAGGAATCACTTACTAGGATTAACAGGTTATTTCAAGTGATGCACTTCTCCCTGATAAAACAGATACCACCATCTGTTTAACATCATCAACAGGCAGATATAAGCAGACAAATTACTGATGACACACCATCCCCAGTCTCATTCCTACTAGAGAACTTGTGCCTCCAAAGTGTAAGGCAAGCTGTATTTTCTGTAGGAACATTTCTTTACAAAGAATTTCAGAACATTAATTAAAGTACTTTCAACAAGTCAGGTTTTCCAATTAATTACTTTTTCCATTTAATTATATGACAGATGGATAAGACACTGGCAAATTTGGAACAAAATGCAAGACTGGGCAGCATTGTTTTTCAAGTGACCAGTAACATGTAAAAGCAGTAAAAGGCAAAATACCAGGCACAGAGCTTAACACTATGGACTCAAAGTTTCACTGAATCTGATATATCTGAGTAACACACCCTCAGAGGCTAGGGTATGAGAAACAGAAGTAAACGTAACAAACACCTGCACAGTTCTAGTACTGTGGGATAATTTTCCTCAGTTCCTTTGTTTCTCACAGAAAAGACAGCAAATAAAACACCAAGAAAATGAATGTGACAGCAGAAACTTTGAGTTTGAGAAGTTCCCTAATATTTTGATTCCCAAACGGAAAAACAAGGATAAGCTGAAGTCAGGTTGTCACTGCTTTAGGGTGGAAAAGAGGGGGGTAAAAAAAAAAAAAAGGCTAAAGCAAAAGAAAACATAAATGCATGTAAAACACGAGATATACGAGACGAGGTCAGAGACGAACACGAAGATGCTGAAATTCAGGAGCTCTGAAGGGAAGCAAAAAAGACGTTCTATCACCTGACACAGGCACTGAGGCAGCTCCCGGTACGCTCAAGCAGCTCAGCGGGGAGAAGGTGCCTCACAGCAGAGCCCCAAGCACGGCAAGGGCCCCGGACCGTACCTGCACCTCTGCCGCCCGCACCGACGCCTGAGCACACGGCAGCCCGGACACCGACGGCTCCGGGACGGCGCGGCCGCTGCCCGGCCGGACCCGATGCGGGTGCGCGGCGTGGCGGGCAGGGGCCGCTCGGAGCCGCGCTCAGACCCCCGCCCCAGCGGCGCCGGCACAGCGCCGGCTCCCGCCGGAGGGAACCGCGGCGCCGCGGAGGCCGCGGGCCGCCCGCCCTTGCCCCGGCAGGGGCTGCCCCGGGGGAGGTGGGGGGCGGCAGCCTCCCCGCTCCCGCCGCCCGGCCAGGGGAGCCGCGGAAGCCCCGCCGGTGATGCGCGTCCCGCGCCTCCGCCGCGCTGTCCCCTAGCACCGAGAGGGCACCGCCGCCTCGCCCCGGCCGGCCCCCCGCGCCCCGGTCGGCCCCTTCCCCAGCCGCGCGGGGAACTCGGCGCCCCGGTTTTCCCCCCGCCGCTGCCCCGGCGGGGCGGAGACGCCCCTGGGTGCCGGAGCCCTGCCCGGGTGCCGGAGCCCTGCCCGGGTGCCGGAGCCCAGCCCGGGTGCCGGAGCCCCCCCCGCCGCCATCTCACCGTTCGCCGATGCCG
Organism: Haemorhous mexicanus; assembly: GCF_027477595.1. Classification (NCBI taxonomy): domain Eukaryota; kingdom Metazoa; phylum Chordata; class Aves; order Passeriformes; family Fringillidae; genus Haemorhous; species Haemorhous mexicanus. The sequence goes on along the minus strand of NC_082345.1, from coordinate 64,173,584 downwards.
CGGGGCAGCGCGCGCCGCACGCAACGGTGGCGGGAGCGCGAGGCGGCGGCGGGAAGGCGCGCGCGAGGCAACAGCTGGCGGGGAAGCGCGAGGGGGGGCAGCGGCGCGCGCGTCCAGGCGCCAGCGGCGGCAGCAACAGCGCGCCACCCGCGCGCGCCGCCGGGCCGGGGGCGGGGCCAGCGCGGGCCGGCAGCCAGCGTCGCCCCCCCGCCTTCGGGGGCGGGGCCGAGGAGTGATTGGCGGCGGCCCAGCCCAACGAGAACACGAGGAAGGCGGGGCTGCCCTTGACGGACAGGCCGCGGGGCGGAGGCGGGGCCACTGTGACAGACAGCCCTTTAGACCAATCGACGACGGGGGCGGGCCTCCAGGCTGACCCGCCACCGGTCGGGATGGGCGGCCCGGGCTCGGGGGGCGTCACCGACGGCTGGGATAGGAAGGCGGGATTAACTTGAGCGACGTCGCTGTGGCCCAATAACAATGAGGGGCGGCAGGACGCGCGTCCCCGCTGGCCAATAGCAGATGCGGGGCGGGTGAGGGAGGCGGGCGGTTCCCAGAGGCGGAGCGGGCGGGGAGGGCCCCGCGCCCCCTCAGCTGAGCGCGGGCCCCGCGGACCGGGGGATGCGCCGGGACCTGCGGTAGGTGACGGGCAGCGAGGGGGTTCCCGCCTCTGGGACCTCCGGCACGGCCGAGGAAGAGGGGCCTGGCCGGACAAGGCCGTGAGGCCGAGGGAGGGGCCGAGTTTGTGAATACAAAGCTGTGTTTAAATGGGGTTTTAAGCCGGGCCTACCGCAGTATTTTTTTCGAAGTGTTAAATTATCCATACGATCGGAATAGGCTCTAAAGCGGTATTTAATCGAACTGGGGTTCTGTTTAATATGGTTTTACCATAATACGAATTTCAGGACTTTTTTAGGCGATGCTCAAGGTTTAAATCTAAATGTGTAGGTTCATGTTATTACTGCTGAGCTGACTGTCATATGTTAGTTGCCCTCCTCTTTTTTTTAATTTTTTTTCTCGTAAACGGTACAGTATTAGCTATCATAATATCCTCGTTATGCAGATCATCCCACCAAGGTCAGTGATGCTCCTTGGATAGTTTCTCCTCACTGAAAATACTCTCTAATTATCTCGGTCCTTTAATAGGAGTCAAGAGCTTTTTTATTTTCCCACTCTGACATCCCATCAGTGCTCTCTCTCATTGAAGAGCCAGTTCAGACCCGTAGCACAGCTGCATCCTTTTCCCAGTGTCACCCAGCTTGTTGGGATAGCTGGGCTCTTGCAAAGAATCTGCCCATCATCTTTCTTTCATTATGAGATAATCAAATGCTCCATGTAATCAAAACCTTCATTGTTATGTCAGTTCTATATCCAGCTCTCAGCCTTTAAAATCTAGGAGCTTTCTTTACTCGGACTCTTAGATCTCAAAAGTACACTTGGATTTTCTTGAGTTTTCATCTCAAAATGCCTCTAAAACTGGCTGGAGCCTTGCAGTCCTGCCCGATCTGGCAGGAGTGTCTGTTAGGTCAGAGAAAGGCAGTGTAACTTCCCATGCTGAATTTTCTGCCTGTTTTTTCCAGTTGTTGCAAAGTGGTTCTTAGCAAACTGAAAGTATTTTCAAGTGAACAACATTCAAATCGAGAAGCCCCATGTTATACATCTTCAGTAGCTTTGTGTTTCCTCCAGAGACAGGTGATAGCACCTTCTTTGAATATCTGATAACCTGATACTTCTAAGAGTGTTGAGTTTCTTTTCTCCTTTCAGACCCAAGTTTCCAGTCTGTTTCTGTTTGGTTTCTGCTTTCTCCAGTTTAGAGAAAGTGAATAAGAGAGTGCCCTTCTTGTAGTGTTTGTAGCATTGATTTCCAGAACTGGTTTTGAAAAACATTCTCATGAAAAGAATGTTGAAACTTGATGACCATGACTCCTCACTTTAGCCACAGACTTGCACTTGAGAATATTGCAAGTGTTTTCAAAATACTGTAAATGCTTTAGGCCAGACATAGTAATTGTTCTGTAATCCCCTGCCAGCTGGTTTAGGTTTGTTTCTGTAACAAGAGCAAAACAATGCTATCTAAACCTTCTCCAATTTTTTTGTCCCCTTAACTCTTGAGTGCTGCTTCTGAGTTTCCTCTCTTCCCCAACAAAGAGCAGGCTGAGGGGTCTTGCTTCCACCCTGTCAGGAACTGCCTTTAACCATACCCTTTAGTGATCTGAGCAGAACTGAGACTGTGAAAAGCAAAACTACAAAATTCTACTTTAAACTTTCTTTGTTTTTTCTAGTTCAGTTCAGGGAACTGGCCTGACTTGGACACAAGGTTCAGCCCCAAAACAAAGAGGGGATGCACTGACTGCAACTCCAATTAAGATTATTTTAGGCAAAACTGAATCTTCTTACAAGAAATCTTACTGCTCTCCACTAAATCAAATCCATTCAAACTTCAAACCCAGACTGAACAAAATAATAGATCTGTTTGTGGAACTGTGTATCGGAAGTTGCAGATTTAAACTGTAGGATGATTTCAGTGATGTACAAAATTCTTATCCCCTCACTGTAAAATAGTAGGTCATCTCATAACCAGTTGAGACACCAACTTTTATTTCCCTCCTTCCAGCAGCAAATCTTATCTGAGCACAGAATTTGTTCAACTTTCTAATCTGGCAAAAAACTATTCCAGTTTAAAAAAAAAAAAAAAAGGGTGGCAGTAGATTTGTAGATTTGTGCTTGTTGGGTGAGTTCAGCAGCCACAGTCAGGTGATGTTGTGTAATAACACACAGGAAGCAGCAGGAGCAGCTTCTGGGCATGGGCACTGGGGACACAGGGGAAGCAGCTCTTATCCTTCCCTCAGCATCTGGTGCTGAGGATTCAGTGCTTCAGAATACAACATCACACTTCCAGTAATTCAAATATTCTTCTAGTCTGGAACAAATAAAAGCTCATTTTCTTATTTCAGGTGAAAGACTATTTGTGTTCTAAAGGGAATTAGTAAAAAATTTAACTCAAAAATTTTAAATAAATAAAATACCTATTTCAGCGCCATTTCACTGGTAAAAATTATTCATTTTTGTAGCATGAAATCTAGAGGAAGATCACAGTCCTTCACACTTCTGCTTTTTGCACTTGTAGTGAAAGGCTTTTGGCAGATGTGGTGGTAAAGACTATCCAGTTAGGAAGATAAAAACTTCACTTTCATGACTGCAGCAGCAGATGCATTTGTCTTTTTCTTTTGTCATGACTACAGAGAAATTAAAATATCCTACCCAGCCAATAAACCTGTCAGCCAGTGTCTGAAATACTTGAGATACCTGCCAAAAAGCAAACCTTATCTCTAGCTTTTAGTAATTTCAAGATTGCTGGCTGACAGAAAGCCGGGCAATGCTCACTGGCTCAGTTTGAGCCCAGATCACTTCAGCTGCAGCTGTGCAAACTGCAGGATCCCTCCGAGGGTTTTGGGGCTCCTTTGTGCTGGTTCACATTTTACTGTGGATATTTTGTTACAGAGACAGGACTGTTATGGTTTTTTTTCTGAGTGCCTCAGACCTGGTGGAAAATGGATCTAAACATATTCTTAGCATTCAAAAATCCCTAAATGAGTCTGACAGCTTGTTTGGGATTAAAGTACACTTTGTTTCACAGAACAAATTTAGATGAAGGCAGTTACTCAGCTGACTTAAGGCACTCCAAGGGAATGGTGGACTGGAACACTGCTCAGCTGAGCATGCTAATTATGAAAGTGCTAGGAAGCAGTATGTGGGTGAGGCTAGGAGTGGGAAAGCAAGAGCAAGGAATTGGTCTCCTTTATGGAATATGCCTCATGGTGGTGTAGTGCCATCTTTTGATGCCTTCCCTCCCCTTTTTGTTTTGTTAGGTTGTTGCTGACAGCGAAGGCCTTCCTCTCAAAGCTGTTTAAATGAGAATGTCCCTGGCGCAAAGAGTGCTGCTGACATGGCTCTTTACCTTACTCTTCCTGATCATGCTGGTGCTGAAGTTGGATGAGAAAGCACCGTGGAACTGGTTCCTCATTTTTATTCCAGTGTGGATATTTGACACGATTCTTCTAGTTATGCTGATTGTAAAAATGGCTGGACGCTGCAAGTCTGGCTTTGACCCCCGCAATGGCTCCCAGAACATGAAGAAGAAAGTCTGGTACCTCATTGCCATGCTGCTGAAATTGGCCTTCTGCCTGGCCCTGTGTGCCAAGCTGCAGCGATTCACCACCATGAAACTGGCCTATGTGTTCATCCCGCTCTGGGCCTTGCTGCTTGGGGGCATGGTGGAACTTGGATACAATATCTTCTATGTACGAAGAGACTAGGCTATGCCAGGTGGTTTCCGGTGCCAAGGCTGGCACCAAATTACTAGATTGTTACCATTTTGCCACAAATTTGATCTTCAAACTAGAAAGCCAAATGAGTCAAGCTGGAGACTTAAGCTAAAGCAGACTGAAGACTGAAAGTAGACATTTTCATTTTTTTATTTTAAAACTCACATATGCTCTTGTAAATAAAAGTATTTGTTCAACATAAGCTGTTCTAATATGATTACTGATATTTGTTACATGGAATAAGATATGGGTTCTTCAAGTGCAGGTAGAAGACCTTGTCAAAGAAACCACAAATGTTCTACCCAGAGTATTCAGCACATTGAGTAATCCTGGGAAAGAGGACTAACATTTTCTGCTACTTATGCTGTAAGTCAAGAAATAACCAGTTAACAATAATTTCCATAAGGAGCTAAATTTGCTTTAAAAATCAGTAACAATTGACAGCAGCCAAATAAGAGCAAGAGCAAGAAAAGGAGTTAAGTAATACACCTTTTTTTTTTTTTTTAGACAGTGAGATTCCATTACCAGTGTAAAATTAAGCAGTTTTCTGAGCTGCTGTAACAGCCCATAACCAGTATGTTAACCTCAGGGAACACAGTTGGTAGCTGAGCTATGCCAGCAGTCCTGAGATCCAGAGAAGAGGGAGACAATGGTATTATGGTATTTCTTTTCCAAGTGAGAGATCACCAGTGGTGCAAGAGACTGAAAATATAGGGTAAGTATACAATACTGCATTTGTACCTGCCCTAAGTGGTACTGGAACAAGACAGTTTTTAATAGATGAGGATATGAAATTTTTGGGGGTGAAGCCTTGGCTTCATGGAGCACTGGCAAACTCAGATGTGAAGAAATGACCTTTTTCAGGTAACAAGTGAATAGGACTTGAGGGAAGAACTGGAACTACAAGTGTATTTTATGGACTTCCAGGAGATACAGTAACACCAAATTCAAATGTAGCAGTTATCTGGGACATTATTAACGTGCATACTGAAAGTACTGATCCATTCCTAGAGACAAAAGAATGTCAAGTGAATGAAAAACAGTCTAGGATAACAGGACATACCTAGAAAAGTGTCTCATTAATAAAATGTTAAGTATGTGCATTCAGCTGTACTTGTCTGTGGAAAAAAAAGTCTTCCTGAAGTGTCTGGATTTACACTTGTGGTTTCATCACACAGATGTGGGTAAAAACACAGAGGAACCATATTGTGGGAGACTGCTGAAAGAGCTTTATCTAAGAAAACAACATGTTCCATTCTAAGGCAATGAATATCAATTCAGAATATCAGGTAACAAATGATCTCTAAAATTAAGTCATAATTATTTCAGAATGGTGGACTGTCCTACCTTGCTAAAGGAGAAGCCAGGAAAAGACAGAGACAAAAGTAGCTGTTGTTAAAAAAAGGTAAAAATATTTATAAACCCTTTATTTTTATAACAAATCATTGGCTTTTACTAAGCAAACCCATGTACCCAGCCCCAAGATATGCACATTTATGGGGAGTACCTAGCAGGAACAGTTGTTTGGAGGAGGTGTAGCTATGCATTGTGTAGTTCTGAAAAACACTTAATAGAAGGATCCTGCTCTGTTTGAGACTTTTTGCCCATTCATGTGAGGTTCCCATGGAGAACTGACTTCAGTCTTGAAAGATTTTTCAAGGAAAATTGGCACTTGTGATGAGGATGAGCTGTGTGGCGGGGTACATTAATCTCAGAATACACTCTGAGACCTGTTGGCTACAGGAGCTGTGAGAGAGAGAAGACACACAGGTGCAACAGGTACCCGTGTGTGGGGTGGGGAGAACAGGTGCTGTGTGTGGGGTGGGGAGAACAGGCACGTCCCACTTGGTTCTGTTCTGCAAATGGGAGCTCAGGCCATGGAGCCCCTGCCTGGAATGGAATGCCACTCCATGGCAGGCAACTTGACCTTGTGCATTTGTTATGGCTGCTTTCAAAATGTATGAAGAGTATCTAAAGCCCTACCTCCAATTCAGGTAAACTTTGATGACCCATTTAACAAGCAGTGATACAAGTGTGTAACAAGCATTCAAGCACCTCAGACAAGATGATTTTATCTGCACACACACACACACACACTTACCTGTGGTGGGTATGGGACCAAGCATAAAATAACACCCATAGTCCTTCCCCATCTGATGATTCTGGAAGGATAAAATTCCAAACCCCCTTGTTCAGAGGATGCCAGGACAGCCCCATGCTGCTCAGGAGAGCAGAGCAGGTTTCCTCAGCCAAACTGACAATGGTAATTGATTGTTATGACATAAAACAAAAGATGGAAGAATAAGAACTGGCTTCATTGGAACTTGGTGTATTATTAGCATGATAGGCCATGAATGGTGACTCTGCCCCCTTAATAAACCCCTTCTCTTCCACAGATGTAACAATTATCAGAAAGTTTGGCATCTCTAATTAACTAGAATCACACACAGTCCTTACAAATCTCCTTGTAATTGTTGCCTTCTAATTCAATAGAAAAAGATCAGCAATATCAGTTTTGGTTGTGGGTTTGGCTTTTTTTTTTTTTTTTTAATAAGGTTTACAAACCTTGAAATAAATTATTTGGAAAGCTGAAGCAGATGCTTCTTGCTGGTGTCATAGAGAAGTCACACACAGCCAGACACAAGTGCTCAATTTTCCAAGTTCCTTGTCTCTACAGGGGAACTTGGACAAGAGCATGTCCCTTTTGAGTATTTTGTATCATATTTAACTGACCTGAACAGTGCTGAGATCTTTGTGCACACATCTCTACCTTATCAGAACTTCTCTCAGAAGGATCTGTGATACAAAGTACACTATAGCCCACTGTGAGCTCTCCAGAAACAGCTGCAGGAATTAAGTGCATCTGTTCATAATTATGTTGTTCTCAAAGGTGCTGATCATCAGCTTGGAAGTGGAACCAATTTCCACCAATCTCCTCACACATTTTCCTAAATTTACCAACTGATCTTCAGTAACAGGATAAAACAAGTGAAAAGCAAATTTGCTGAAGGTGGCAGAGAAAGGGAGAGCTCCATGCTGAGATGGCTCACACTGATTTGTGACAAAAAAAGCATAAGGATGTTGTCTCAGCTCCCTGCAGCAGCTGATGGGGGGCAAAGGAGAGAATTTGGCCTTCAGGAGCTTTGTTTCAAACTGCAATTCAAAAGTTTGATGAAACCAAATGGAATTGGTATTGGTATACTGGTATATCAGTATTTCTCTGTACTGATGATATATATTTGACATGGAGAGATACATCCCACATGATTTCTCTCTTTCCATCATTTATACAATTTTAACACTTCAGCATGCATTGCAGGCAAGTATCTGCTTTTGTCTGATAACAGAAAATCATTAACACACATGTGTGAAAGGTCATGAAACTGAAATTTTCAATTGCCAATTCTAACTGGTTTTCTTGATTTGTCACCATTTTACAACAATATCCAGTTTTGTGTTCTTTTTATACTTGAAAAATGCAGTTCTGTGCCATGTGCATCCCCACCTGTAACAAATTTAACTTGAATGCTCTGAGAACATGTGCAGACACACACAAAATGCACTGCCAGGCACAAAGGGCAATAACAAAGCCTGAACTAGCACAGGACAGGGGTACACAACCATTTGAGAAATGTATTATCACTATTATTTTCTGATACATCTGTATCACAGTACAGAAGCAAAATGTTTGCCTAATCTCATGAAAATTTTCACATTTCCACAGTGTAAAAAGTTGGGTGACACAAAGTGGAATTGAAAATGGAAATTATGAGACTCCTAGAAACTGAGAATTTTAACATCAGGTGTTCCCTATTATAACATCAATATAATTTTGGGAAAAAACAAACAAACAAAACAAGGCTTTTCAGTCATAAAGCTCATGAATAATTGTATCCTCAGAAATAAGTTGTTTGAATTTACTAGCATTATCGTGTAACACATTATGCTTTTTAATCAGGATTGCAGTAAAAGCAACTATGCTGAGTTGTGAAAAGCACATTTGCACCTTTTCACTGTAACTTGACTGGTTTCTAAGGTTTTGATGGAGTTAATCTCCCATAAGAGCCCTGCAGACCTGAATGGGCCTGGATATCAACTTGCTGCTGAAAAGCATCAGGTTTTGAGAACTCAGGCAACTCAGGGAATCTCTGCAGCTAGACCTAGAGTACTGTTCAATATAAATTCTGCATTTTCTCCTTGGACTTGTACTGAGGCAGGAAAAGAATAGGAAAATCTGCTACTCAGTGACGCCATTCCCTCTGATCTGCCTTTCCTAACAAAACCAACATCCCAAGCAGGCAAATATAAAAGTCTCTCTACAGTGAAGAACAGCCTGAGAGCAAGAAACAGGAAAGCAATGAGAATGTGAGCTTAGTTCATCCCCCTTAATTTTTATCTCAGTGTTCCTTCTGAAGTTCATGGAAAAATCACCGCTTAAGTTGTTTTTAGTCTAAAAATTCAATTTCTGTGATTAATTAAAACTCTCAATTGCTTCAGCTCACATTGGCAAGTACCTGGGTGTTACTCTTGCACGCTAAGAATAAAGATTTAGCAGCCTTGACTTAGGTTACATAGTCTCCCACACACAGGTCTAATTCTCAAGATTTTCATCTCCAGACACCAGGAACAGCTTTCTCTGCTAACTGCCCCACTTTGTCTCAACACAACCAGATGAAAAAGCTCCCATAAAAAGCACAGTTCTTAGAACATAGGCCTGAGCTGCACCCAACATGGCACCATCATTTCAGTGGATGGCAAATTCAATGATAAAACGTAGTATCAAAATAGCTGTTGAAAAATCAAACTTGATAAAAATAGAAGTTTTAACTGCTGTTTTAATCAATGTTTGTATCAGGTAACTGTACACCAAATATTAAAGGACTGTTTAGGACTAACGCCCTCATCAGTAGGCTCATCTATCAGCATGACCAGAACAGGAGAAGATCAATGTTCAGCTGGCACTCAAGTACAGCACGGCTTCAAAGCAGAGATCATATCAGCATCAAAGCACAGAGAAAAACAGTGGTTAGAATATAATACACTAATTTTGCAATGTCAGTATCCCTGATGATTCTAACAGAAACAGCAACCTAAATATTGTGAAGTTAATCACTGCTTCTGAACAGAACACAAAATAACTTGCATTTTTAAGAAAAATGAAATGAGTGACTGATGGGAATCGGTTCCCCAAATATTCCCACATATGCTGCAAATTCAGTGGGATCTGCACAAAATATCAGTAAGTTCTATACAATTTTAAAGTGCATTTCATCTGTTTAAGAAAGTAATAAAATATCAGCTGAACACAGTGACTCATAATCAAATCAAACATTCTTGACAGTCATTCACAGCAAAGCACAAAGCAGTGAAAACTTGTCTTTTCCATTTCCAGCTTGGATACATCCTGGTAAGGTACAGGCACTGTGCTGCCTAAACACAAGGCTCTCTACATACCTGACCACTACAAGAAAATAAATAAAATTACACTTGAGAAGCTTGAGGAGTTCTTTGATCTCTTGATCAGAATCAGTATAGCTTTCAGCCTAGCAGGGTCACGTGGCAGTGCACTATCTCACAACAGTTCATTCTGCCTATGAACAAGGAAAAACCATGGATTTATTTTGGTCAATTCAGCATCTTATTCACATGCAGATATTAGAAAACAGTCATTTTGATAAATGAATACCAGTCTTGTGTTTCTTGGAAGACTTACTCAATTTTCCAAATCTGTAATGTTCGGATCGCTCTCACAGCATTCTACTATTTCAGATTTCCATTTCCTACATCTTTTGCAATTCCAACTTATTTACTGTGCACATTATATCCACTTAAAAATCAACTTTATTTATCACCAAGGATTCTTTCACAGATGAAGAATTAAATCATCACCCTCTAAAATAATACTTTATTTCTAATACTAGATAGAGTTAATATTTCAGTTAAAATAGTATTGAAATATTCACTATAGTAACAAGGAAGGGAAAATCTGCATGCCAGCAGTACCTGTAATGAAAATTCTTTCAGTCAATTTTCAGGCATTTGAAGGGCTGGGGGTGACACAACACTGAGTAACACTTCTATGTAACACAGGAAGTCAGTTGCCAGTGAAATGCAAAAGATCCAGTAATATTAAAAGAAAAAAAAGGAGCTACCCCCCCCCCCCCCGAAAGCTTTTTTAGCAACTGTAACAATGCAATTCTTTGCTACCCAAAAATATGCACCAGGACCTATGAAAACATCTAATTTTCTGCACATCATGTTATTAACTGGAACACCACTGCACGTGCAGGGAGAGAGGAACAGCACCAATGGCCTCGGGCAGCTCTCTCCAATCTGCACAAGAACAAGGGCCAAGAGAGACAACTAAAACACTGGAGATTTCAGCCAAAATAACAGATTTATATATCACCAAAATCCAGAGAAGGGGGAAAAGCAATAAGCAAGGACTAATTTCAGTACAGCTGACCACATGAAAGATTTATTGCTGAAGCAAAAGTCTGAAGATGAAGTTGTATGCAGCAGGAATAAAGGCTATAGCACAGGACTGAAGCAAGGCCTTTGTCAGATTAAAGAACAATTTGGGAGGTGACATTCTCAGAAAAAGTACTCCCCTATCAAAGGACAACTTCATTAAAATGAACATACCACAGGGAGAGGACACTTCCTTTAAATCTTTTAAAAGCAAGTAAAAAGTAAACAGTAACGCAGCCAGACAGCCCAGACTGCACACATCTGTAAATGCAAAGGGAGGTCTGGTAGCCATTGAAAATTCCAATATGGTTCAAATTCTGTCTGCAAGGAATTCTGCCTTAAGTGAGAACCTAGTCTGTCTCAAAAAAACAAAAGTATACATAAAAACTGCAAAAAAGCTACCACGTTAAAACATCTCTTAAAATTCTGAAAGTGGTAAGAACAAAATGGGTTGAATATGTGGGCACTTCAGAAACAAAATCTGAGGACTAAAATACCTGAGCAGAAGTTCAAGACCACATCAGCCAAGACCACTGAGCAGGTCTCCAAAAGGAAACAAAGTTCTACTCCTAAGTGTAAAGTTGTATTTGCTCATCATTTTCAAAGATGTATTATTTCTGTCTGGACAGGGCCTATGCTGCACAAAGCTGGCAGCGGTCCTGGGGGATGTGTGTTCACACTTGACTAAAATCTGACAGGTTACCAAAAATGACTTGAACCCAAATGAATGGTCAGCATATGCATGACCAGCACACTGGTAAGATTTGTTATTCTGAGTCAACTGAATAGTTTTGGGAGTTTATTGTGTGTGGTTTTTGTTTAAAAAAGCAGTATCTGGCAAGGCTGGTTTGGCTAAAGCTGGAGCCCTCATCTATCCCACCTGCAGAGCTGTGTGTTTGCAGGTGGGAGCTAGCTACAACCTGCAGCTCTGCTCTGTTGCTGTTCTCCCATGGGCAGCACAGAGAACAGGAATGGCCAAGTAACTGTGTATGGATGTCCATGAAGCCAGAGATTACAGGTGGAAGCATTATTTCCAGAAAATCCAAAAAACAAAGGGAGCTGAGACCACACTTCTGCTATAAGGAAGGCTCAAATTCTTACATGAACAAATTAACTTCTTCAAATCAGAATCTGCTAGAGCAATAACATACCACATCACACACTAATCATTTGCTCACAGCAAAGGGGAAAGAAAGATCCCTGAGGCTGGAAAACTGGTAGTAATCTCTTAGCCAGCATTAAAGAAAACAGTAGTAAGACTTAAGGACGTATTAGCCACATCCAAGAGACTCACATCTCTATTGCTTCTCTAATACAAATTTATGGCTATGTAGGAGTAATGTTTAGCAATTCAAATATTTAATAAATAATTTCTTGACAGACATATTTTGGATTAAACCAATCGGGGCACTCATCTAATAAATATCTGATTTTAGTGCCACCTGTGAGTATGCAGTAATATTTTAAATTTTAACAACCTATAAGGAAAAAAGCATTTACAACAGAAGGACCTCAGGTAGTTGAACTGGACATCGCCTGAAAATCACATTTTTCTATTGCTACAAATGAAGCCAAAGTGACCACTAATTGCTTCAGTTTAAACACTGGGTACTTAAGGATGTACAACTTTCAAAAATGTCATACAGAAAATTCCTAACAAAAATCAGAGATACAGAGGGCTTTGGAAATAATAGGACTTGGATGTGAAGTTTTACATATTTAGCTGAGGGACAGGCTGTAGGGCAGTTCACTGCTGTGTGCAGCTATCCAAGAGAGACACGTTATCATTTGGCTGTGTTTGAACTACACAGGAGTACAATACACAGAGAATAAATAGTTTAAATGACAGAGTTACCAGATCAGATGCTAGCTAGCCTTGAAATTCTTTTCCCCCAGAACACAACCTAAAAGAATCCAAGTGTTCCAAAGATGGGGAAAGAGAACAGTTAACTTGGACACTGCTGTTATTTTCTTAATGAAACACCTCTTGCTTCCAAACTGTGACTCATGAGGAACCTTCCCACTACACATATTGGCAACACAGCCTCTTTATTGCCTGGCACTATCAGCACAGGGAGCAATTCAGGTATGTCTCTGTGAATTACAGGTCACTGCCAAAGTTGAGGCCTCTTTAGCTCGCTAAGTAATGACTTAAATATTCTTTTAATTGCAGTCAGGTAACAGATTTGAGGGAGTGGTTGCTTTTTTGGCTTGTTTTGTGGGTTTGTTGGTTTTTTGGTTGGTTTGGTTTTTTCATGTTAAGTGGAACTGTCTGAACTGTGCCCTGAGCTGGGCCAAGAGGCAAAGCCCAGGAGAGAGTTTGCTCCCTTGCAGCATCTCATCTAGAGAGATGCAGGCAGGTACTGGTAGCACTCCTGGAGCCCACTGCGTGTCCAATTGCCCTCCAAACAGACAGTTTGACTCCCTGTTCCACATGAGTATCTGACAGCAGGAGTTTGGGGAGTGCTGGAACAAGCACCCATAAGGAATCGTGTGAAGGGAGGACTGATTCTGCCTTCTGACTAATCTGCATTTACAAAGATGCCTCAGCTCTATCTCAGTTTGCTACAGCTCCTCACCCTCAAGGTGCAAGGGCATCCTATGCATTAGTGGCAGGTAGAAACATAACCACTAAGAGAGGCAGTTGAACTGAATTATTTTTTGCAGACCCAAAAATAAAACCAATCTGTTATTATGAACCTTTATTAAGTGGCTCACATTTCAGTATAAATCACACTAAAAAGATTCTTAAAAAAGATATTTACACTACAGTGCTGACACATTTAAAATGAAAAAATTGGTATAAATAAGCTCTATGGAAAAGCCTGGAATTGTCAAAAAGAATTCTGGCTCATCTTACAAAAAATATATATGTTAAATGTCAGCTCTACTCTAAAACCTACAACTCAAAATTATTTAAAGACTTCTTTATGTTAAACCTGCAGTGTTTACAGTGCATCTGGCCCTAAGTGCTTTGATACTTCACAGTTATGGACAGGCACTGAGGAATGTTACAAAGCTACATAACTATTTTCTGTAACAGATGCGAAGACAAGTCACAAACTTGCCTCACAATTTATGATCTTTACATTATTACATCATTAAGTTTAAAAAGGAATTTAAAACCATATATACAAATTTAGCACAAAAAATCATCCTCTCTTTGTCCATGCAATTTTGGATATGATGAGCTAGGTTGTCTTGTATCATCTGGATGTACGTGACCTCCAGAGCACAACTTGCCTTGTAAGTCCTTGTTGCCGGTTTCAAATTTAGAATCCATTTCCAACTTTAGTGATGCCAACTCAGCGTGACCCAGCCTAGCCTGAACATTCTGTCCCCCGACGTCATTAGGTGTCACTGTCTTTTCAGCAACATCAACATTCATGGGCTCTTCTTTTACTCGCAGAGATGCAAGAGGTTCATGTTTAACCGGCACAAACTCCTGCTGCAGGTACTTGGTCTGCAGAGCATCTGGAAATTTGGTGTCTTCGGAGGTATCTTTGCTCACGGTACAAACTCTGTCAGTCTGAAGTCCAACAGCCGAAGACTCGGAGTCTGCAGAGGTCCCTGCTTCAACAGTATTTGTGTTTTGAGAGAGTTCTTCCTCTGAATGATAGAGCTTGAGCCGGATGTGCCAAGCCAAACTACACACAGCTGAAACTGTTTTGAACTGGTGCACGACATTCCTCGGGATGAAATAAATGTCATTATCGAATAACTGGATTCTGGCATAGCGAATGCCTTCCCTTCGCAGCTGATTAAGTTTTGCATCATCAACCCACTGGACACACTGTAGGGAAAAGGTGGGGAAAGGTGAAAACTCTGACTTAGTACTCAGAGGACACTGACCATCAGTTCTCAGTGTGCTTACCTGTGAGAGTGGAGGTTCATGCAAATCTAACTGCATTCGCTGAACTACCTCCAAGAAGTCCTCAGCATGAAAACAAATTACATCTTTGGTAATACGAGGCTGCTCAGACCTACAGAAGAGTAAGAAGTGCACAGTCAAAGGCTGAAACTACCATGCTGCAGAAAATAACAAAAAGTCTGCAAGCAAGGATCAAGCAAATTTTTTAACTTAAAAAAACCACAACAACTCTACCATAACCAACAAGAAGAATAAAAAGTTGATCAGAGCAGTTACTTCTAAAACACAACCTCATTAAACTGGTTAAACAAATTAACTACAGTTTCTTTATAAGTGGAAGTAAAGGCAGCAATAAAAGGCCAACAAAACAAACTATTTTCCATTTCTAATTTTAACTGGCCTCTTGGTTGCCTAGATGCTGAAACACAGCTGTCCCAGATACACTGGGCTTACTCTGTCAGCACTCCAACACAGTGCACCCATCAGGCATCTGAGCATGCAGCAATCTGACTGGGAGTGCTGTGGCAGCCACTGCTCAGCATCTCAGCCTCCAACACCTTGCCCAGAGTTAGGGGTAAAAGCAGAACCTACATTAAGCTGCCACAATGCCAGTAATCAGCCAATACTGGCGTCCTCCACAAAACATCCCTTAAAAATACATCCCTATTTATGTTCACTAGAGAGAGCTACACAAACCAAAGTCTGAAGAATAAGGCTTTGTCTCCATATTCAAATTGTTAGGAGAAACATCTCTAGTTCCAAAGCATCTCTCCCAAGGAAATACACACCATTAATACAGCTCCTCTGGAGACATCATCTAGAATCAGCTCACAAAAGGCAAAAGCATCTACAATCCTTATAACTTCCTGATCTAAAGGCCAAACTCTGTTCCTCACTGAAAACATGTTAAAAAAAAAAAGGCTCCACATACTTCTTTTTGAGGGATGATTTTGGAAGGATGTTTTTTATTTAAATGTGATTATATGAAGATTTCATTCATAAAGGATAAAGCTCACCTTGGAGCAGCTTTGCAAGGACAGTTTCTCAGCCAGAAAGAACCTGGTTGGAGATTCTCTCTCTCCCCCTGTGTAGCTCCCCAGGCTGACAGGAATGCAGCAGGGAATGCAGCAGCTCCTCAATGGGCACAGGCTGCACATCCAGGCACTGCCCACGGGGACCAGGGATCAGAACCCACTGCTGCCCTCCTGCCTGTCCCTCCTGCAGGGCTGGGCTGGTGCCTGCCACCCCTCCAGTACATCCCTCATCCTGCCTCCACCTCTCCACCCCTCCAAAAACAGGGTACAAGTCAGACATAGGGGGCCTGGGGAGCAGCTGATGCAGCAGAGCTGAAACATTTCAGACTCCAATAGATGTTCAAGAGCCCTTTTTTAAAAGCAAGATGAGCACCTATTTTTATATAAAGATATCTATGTGTCCTGTTATTACTGTTCTAGGAAGCAAGCAATGATGTACAGTTCATTCAGGCTTTTTAAACATAGGAGACATGTTTATTTTATTTAGGTCATGGCCTCAATAAAGCAAAAAAATAACCAGTCTGAGGCTATTTTCAGGAGAAAAAAAAATACCAGATCGACTACTGAAAGTATGCTAGGGAGACTTTTCAGACCACAGATTTTACTTATTAAAGATTAAAATGTATTTTGATCCATATACTCCTGATTTAAACACTGAAAGCAAAAAGCTTCAGAAACACTTCTAACCAGTGGTGTTAAAACATTAACTACATTCATCTACCTTTTATAATTTTTTTATTTTTAAAATATGAATTTGCATTTGGAGTCCCTCATATTTGTAAATGAAGTTAAGACTCAAAATCAATTGAAAGACTATTTTGCACACTTAGAGAATCCAAACTGATGTGTTCTCCCAGCAGTGTCTATTCTGCTTTATGCATTGTCATTCCTACTCTCAACTCCATGTGTATCTGTCCAAGAGGATGATGGATCACCAGCTCTGTACTGCAATTTTGTCACAGAACACAACATTCCTTTTGCAAACAACTGAGAAAAAATACTATCAAATAATTTTAAATTCTGTATTTGCAGATTTTATCTTTAACACAGCTTTAAGATAATACTTTGCAAAACCTTTAGTTTTTGCAAAATATTATCTTAAAGCTGTGTTAAAGATAAAATCTGCAAATTATTAATGTCCAAAAAGACATTAAATGGAAACAAAAAATAAGATAACTTCAGAAAAATGCATTTAAGCCTCTACTAGAGAACTGCTAGAACTGGTTTTAGCAGTATTTTTTCCCCTTAACCTCATTCTTCAAAAGGATTGGATTCCTTTTGCTGTGACTTTTCAAAACAGATTCAAAATTAGAGGTTTCACCTTTAATATTTCTGGCCTAATGCATAAAGACTGGCAACATATACAAAATTCCTATGATCATACAGAGAAGCACAACTTCAGTCTCTAGAACACAAACCTGAAAGCTGCTTGCTGAAGCACAGGTTTCATTTTGCCAACAACAATGCCAAGAAGTGCCTTTTGCTGTCCCTGTAAAAACCCACCCAGATTTCCCACATAAAAATCTTATCAATTTCCATAATTAAAATTTCACTGGCACTTCATAAGTTCTAAAGCTCACTTGGTATCACCTATGAAAATGACATTAAGCAATCAGCATGATCACACCTGCATTTATCAGGTTATAGTTCAATCCTTAAAATGTTTGCTTGCAATAGTCAGAGTTCTTCTGTAAACTGTAAATACTCAAATTATTGAGTAATTTTACAGAATACCTCAAATCAAGATCCTGTCACCCTCAGAAAAGGACAAATATTTTTTTCTTCTTCAAAATACAATGTTTAGTTTCAATGTCTGTCCCCTAACACCATAACCTGCTTTTTGTTTTTTAACAGTTCTGTTCCTGTCTGTTCTTAAAGACAACATTTATCCCACCTAGCATTAACATTCATCCCTACCAACTAGGAAATAAATCCTATTTACTTTAAATCTACAGCAACTTATAAAGCTTTTTTATGCCCACTCAATCCATTTTTATGGATTTAGTTCAGGCAGCCCAGGAATTGTTTTATTTTCTCCTCACAGAAAGCATTTTTTTACATACATTATCTCATCACTAGAACGTGTACATTTTTACTGCCATAGTGCCTTAATCACACCAGAATATCTTCAGCTTTTCAGATTTGTTCTACTACTCAAAAGATTAAAAAAAGAAACAAAAAAATAAAAACTAGATTTTTCAAAACTTTCATTTGTGTTGTTTCCTTTAAAATAAATCCACCCACAGATTGCAAATTATGGCAAAACTAATACCTGAAATAATTTTAATGTGCTACATTAATCCATGATGCTTCATTTTCATAAGCCCTGATTAGTTCTCATCATGTAAGTACAAGTGACTTTTCAAAATTACACAAAAGTGAAAAGGGAAAGCAGGAATTATAATTTAGGCCAAATCAAGCCTAAAACACAACTTTTATTGTGTTACTTGTGTTGTATATTTTATTCCTCTCCATACATCAGTTACAATTTTTTTATTCTGAATTAAAAGATACGTTCAGTCTTTACACTGAAATGAAATGCTGATATTTCTTTTTTATTCCTCAAACTGAAGGCCTTTCAAGAATGCCATAAAGCTATAGGATGACAATGGGAAGTTCCCAGACACTTAAATTACTGTCAATTCAACTTCTTAATCTCCACAAACATCCAAGTCCAGGGAATGGGGTTTTGTTTGGTTTCTTTACTTCCTCTGCAAGTCCCTCTCTCAAATGTGCAAAGTGTCATTTAAAATACTCAGATCTACACAGTTATCTCAGCTCTTGCCCTGCTACTACTGCTCAGTCTTAATTCACCACAGCACAGCCAGAGCAAGCAGGAAGTTGAAGGCTCCCACTCTCATCAACCTGAAGAGGAAGGAAACTGAAAACCTCAGAGCCCAAGAGACAAATACATTATCATCTGAACAATCCAGCTCTTCCCCAATGACAATTATTCTACTTTCTATGTCAATGAACTCATGCACTGTAACACAAATTCACATCATTTTATCCACAGGGAATTCACTCTTCTCATTTCTAGACAGACACAAAGAGAAGAAGGTATTTACAGTGTTTACATATGCAAAGGTAACCTCCAAAACTAAGGTCATGCTTCATGGTCGGAAGATATTGAAAAACACCTCTTTGATCTGGACTGGGAATCCCAAATGGTCATGGGCTTTTTATTTAGTTAACATGCAAACAGGCTTCAAACGAGGCACATGTCACTTCCTGTATCTCACACAGGAATTCTAAGGACAGACACCAAAAAATATCACCTAGCTTCCAACAGGGTTCTTCCCAGGTGAATTTCCATAAGTAAATCAAGGCTGTAACAACCATGACTTGGGAAGCAGAAGCATAAGAATTCTGCTCATCTCCAGACAACACAAAACTGCCAGAAGGTCTCTCCATGTGCACCTCTGCTGCAGTAGGAGCTCAGTCTCTATGCACACTTGAAGCAAAATGAAGTGTGAGGTGTTTTTACATCTAACAGGACCTCAGTTAACACCAACTCAATTATAGCAATTGAACTGTCACTGCCAGGTGCATTTCTAGTTTCAACCACACAGCAAAGCCACATTCAATTAAAGAGAGCACACAAACATCTAATGCTCAGCCAGCACCTATGAAGTCTTCATTGAATCTTTAATCCTAGATTAACCTATTCCACACTCCCTTCCAATTATAAATGGCAATTCAGGCAAAGATTTTTCAGACACCTAGGTGAAGCCAATCAACACCTACCACTCCCCACAGTGCACAGCCTTCAGCACTCCCACAGCAGCTGTGGTCTGTCGCTCAAAGCCTTGTCCTATGTGATCCGCATGGGCTCGGGTCCGGTCTTCAAAGAGCATTTCACGGGGTTCACTGGTTCGAGGTAGGTACTGCAGGTTTTTGATTTCATTGGTAGTTCTGCACAAGAAAAACAGTAACAGTGATACAGAAATTTCTCTGAATTATCTAATTCCCATCATAGCCAAAAGGACTGCTCATCTACACAAAAAAATAAACTCTTTTCTTTTCCTTATTTTAAATGGATTTTTTTTGTAATTTAGTTTGTGTCCATTTTTTCTATTCATGTCACTGGGCACTATTGAAGTAAGTCCTTTTTACAACTTTGTCAAGTACTTAAACACATTGATATGATCCCACTGAGCATTCTTTTCTCAGTTTTGTCCCTACTCTTTAGCTGGTCCTTATACCCAATGCCACAGCAAAGCTTTAAGACTTCATTTAATGTTGGAGTTGTTACCTTTGAGGTGAGAGAAAAGCCTTTGTCCCCAGAGGTCACAACCATCTACTCACATGTAACAACAGCCTATCAATTGCAGTCCCATGGCAGGTATCAGTAATTGTATGTGTGTACACATTTTCCTTAAGTTTTCACCTTAAATTTCTACTAAAGCTCCAAAAAGGACCAGTACCTTACTTGGCCAGACAGTAAAAATTTAAACAAAAAATTCCAGATTCTTACATAAAAAAACAACAAGAAAGTGGATTTGGAGATGAAGATTTACAGTAATTTATATTAACATATAATATCAAACAGTAAAAGGTTTGGGATAAAATGAATTTGTAAAGAAAACACTGCTAACCAGACATTTACCAAGTAAAATAATTCAACTCACCTCTTCCTTTTGAAAGGTGACTTTGGCATGTCAGCCACAGGGATCATCTGCTCTCCTGGACGTACCCACATAATGGGACCATCATCACTGTCTTTACGACTCTCTAATTTTAAACTAGAAAGTGTTCCCCATGGCAGTGTACACTAATGGGAAATACAAGCCACAATTTTCAAGTGAGTTACTTTAAAAAACTTGTTAAAAGCAGCCTTTATCTCTCATGATGAAAGCATTTATTGGAACACTCAATTATCTAAACAAGTATCACATACTCTCACTTTATTATTCTAACAGCACTACAGAGCATGTTGTCTCCCTTCTCCCAGCCCATTCCCTTCTGTTCTTACTTTTAAGAAGGGTGATTCTTCCAACATATCAAGGAATTCAGGGAAGTAATCCCCCACTTCCTCATCAACTGCTCCAACCAGGCTGATCTGTCTCATTGGGCCAGCTCTATACGTACCATGAGAGTATGTTCTTTTTACCTACAAGTAGAATATGACAACAGAAGTTATACCAAGTCCTCGACTGTGCAAAATCCACATTCAATGAGCACCTGTAAACTCTAGGCTTACGCTTTCTGAGATAAAAAGAAAGACTTATTTTAGTCCTTCAGTCTCCAGTGTATTTAACATTGTTATGAAGTCAATTACTACAAACTCAAAGACAGAAGATCTTACTAAACATCCACAACAAATTGTACTTTAACACCTGAAGGTAAACTGGAGTAACTATTTATTGTCTTTCAAGAAGACAGCATCCCAAACCAGTAACTCTAAAAAGTTCTCAATGCGTGTTAGGCTCAGTAACTAGTCAATAAGGATTCTTACCTAGATTACTCAAGTCTAGCTGAATTTCTACCTTTTCTCTTGCAACAGGGAGAACTCTGAGTTACAAGTAATTTCACTCTAAACATTTCTTCTGCTGCTTATCCTCTCCAGTATTGCCACTTTGTGAGCATATTAACTAGAGCAAATTAGTGAACACAAGGCCCATAAAGAGTTTGTACGAAAAGTGAAACAATGATCATCACTCCCTCATTTTTGCTGTGCTAGCACATCTTGTGCTCCCTTCAGACTTTAACAGCTGTAGCATTCATCTCTCATGAGAAATCTTCTACTGTGAAATTTGAACAGAAACACATATTGTTTTAAGTTTTTTTTCAACAATCTGATCTGTTGTGTTTGATCACCAAAATATTTAGGCATGAGATTGATGAGGAGCATGTCCACTTTAGGCTTCTGATTTCCTATTTAACAGGCTGAAAGATGCTGGCATTATGAGATGAAATAGGAAGAGATCAGAATGGATGAAAGAGCAGATGGATTACTGCACACACCAAGTAAGGCTCCTGTATGACACCTCTAGACATTCTGCATCCAAAGCAAGAAAAGTAAAAAATTGCAAGGAAAACAGTTAATGAAATAGTGCTTAGCTATGGTCCTGACCCAAAC
This sequence comes from Haemorhous mexicanus, assembly GCF_027477595.1. NCBI lineage: Eukaryota > Metazoa > Chordata > Aves > Passeriformes > Fringillidae > Haemorhous > Haemorhous mexicanus. Next base: position 64,151,804 of record NC_082345.1, on the reverse strand, counting down.
AGACCATTAACATTCCTAGCAGTTATGGCAGTGCAGAGGAGAATTAACAGCAGTTCCTGAAAATAGAACATGGAACAACACTGTGCCCTTCTGAGAAACTCAACTAATGTAACCAGATCTTTCCAGAAATGCAGAACCAAACATTGTTCCGATCATCCCAGTCATCTCACTCATCCCAATCATCTGTTTCCTCCCAGCAAACAGATTCATGGCTAAAAGTAGGATTTTACTAAATGTCTTAGCTAATGCTACAGCAACCCATCACAGACACATTGAAATCCTTAGTCATACATTCCTTCAGTTTTTGTTTTTTTTTTTTTTTTGCAGAGACAGTGATTTTGTGATAAAATATCACAAAACATTCATTTCTGCTGAATTAGCACCACCTCAGTCCTCAGCTACATCTTCACTGGCACAAAGCATCAGGAGCTTGCACAACTACAGCAATGAGCAAGGAAGAACCCTAAAACCACTTTCTGAAGCTACAGACACCCACAAATCTGTGACACTTTATTAAAATGCCTAACATGCTAAAGGATGTTTCTTCCACTGACCTAAGTAGCTTAGTATTCCACCACTCCAGTCCAAGATATTGGGATGCAGTTTCCATCTACATCCCTGATTAAAGACAGCCATTTTTCTGCCTTTTCCCATGCTTCTTTATGCTACCAACTACCACTCTCCCAACTAACAAGTGATAAGAGCAGAGAAAGTGGCCTGATGTTGTGTCAAGGGAGGTTTAGATTAGATATTAAAAAATATTTCTTCACCAGAAAAATTCTCAAGCACTAGAATAAGCTCCCCAGGGAAATGTCGAGTCACCATCCTTGGAGGCATTTAAAAGATGCACAGATGTGTAATTTAAGGACATGGTTTAGTGATGGATTTGGAAAGACTGGGTTAACAGAGGGACTCTTAAAAAGGTCTTAAAGGTCTTTTTCATCCTAAATCATTTTATAAAACATATAGAATATGATAAACTGGTTGTGAAACTACTCCAAGTGAAAACTCTAAAAATTCCCCTAAAAATACTAAGTAAAACCTTGGAAAAGCTGTGAAGCTTCCAGCTGGATCAACCCACCCATTTGGCTTATAAACCACTAGGTGCTGGTAAAGAAACCTAAAGTCAGCAAGTATTTAGCTGCAGCATAACACTTGCATTAAGAAGGATCAATTACAAAATTTCTCATTTGTTCCCAAAAAAACTCATGCCACTGAAAGTTAAAAGTGAAAAATGAGCACAACTTTTTCAAGCATTGTTTGTCCAAGCCCTTTCACCCCCAGGTTCCCAACCAAACACCCTCCCCTTGATCACAAGGCAGTCAATTGCTTTTCAAGATCCAGCTTAGGTGAAGAAATACCAACCAGAATGCTTAAATAATGTCAAAGTTACAAATGATGAGTGGTTTATTCCGGCACCATATTCAGAATCACATCATTGCAAATACAGAATTAAATGTCTGATTATGAATTTTGTAGTGGCTTAACCCCAGGCAGCAGATAGTGATCTTACAGCCCCTGCTCACTCCCCTCCCACAGCTGTGAGACATGGGAGAGAACAGGAAAAGCAAGGAAATGTATGGGTCCAGTTAAACAGAGTCTATTCAGTAAGACAAAACTGAAGAAGAAAAACCACCAAGTGGTGTTCTCCACCACTCACCAACTCCCACAAGCAGACTGATACCCAGCAGTCCCAAGCAATAGGCACCTTCCAGTCAACCCATCAGCCCCCTCAAGTGTTTTTGCTGAGCATGATGTTCTACAGCACAGAATATCCTCACAGTCAATTGGGACCAGCTGTCCCAACCATGTCCCCTCCCAGCTTCTTGCCCACCCCAGCCTACTCACCAGGGGGGTCCTGGAAGCCTTGACACAGTGCCAGTGATGCTCAGCAATAGCTAAAACACCAGTGTGTTACCAACAGTTTTAGTCACAAACCCAAAACACAGTCCACAGAGAAAATTAACCCATCCAGACCCAGTACAAGCAGGAAAAAAATCCATGTTGGTGATCAAAGGGGAAGATTTGCTCTCTTTTCCCTTCTTTCCTGAGAACATTAGGTCCTCTGAAGATGGACAGGGAGCAAGCCTAAGGAACTGATCTGAATTTAATCCAGGAATTACCTAAAAAACTTCAATTTTATAAAATAATAAAAAATAAATAAAGACATATGCCATAAACACTAATGCCTGGCCAGAAAGAACAAGAGAGAGTTTGAAAGATGAAGCAGCTGTGGGCAAGTGAAAAGCAACTCCTATCTCATCTCTTCCATGAACTGGGTTGTAGCATCCTAAACTCTAGTCTTAGAGAAGAGGGTCATGCTTGAACTCCATAACCTTAGATTAGGCTAAAAGCTTAGAAAAGCATGCATAAAAAGGTGAGGTCATTCTTAGTGAGGAGCTAATTTTCACTCACTCCCAACTTAGACTGCTACTAAGTAATAGTGTGAAAACAACAAAACCTCCCATTGATGTTTGACCAATGACAAACCTAAAATTAATCCCAATAAAGACAACAACCAAATAAATATAATCTATGGGATATTAGATAACAGCAACATTTTCCCTTCCTTTTACTGTCAGTATCCTTTGGCTGGTTTGTTCACAGGAAGAGAAATAGATTGCTCTATGCATTTCTAAACTCACAAAAACAATATTGATGTACAAAAACCAGTACTTATCAAATTCTATATTAAATTATGCACTGACTGCTAACAGAGCACTACACATATTAGGTATTTTACATATATACATATATATATACACCCTCTATAAAACAATCTTCCCAGATGCAATTTCACAGCTTACAGTGTGACTAGGTTTTTAGAATTTTACAGACTTGCTCAAAACTGGAACAATTTAAATCCATAATAAAAGGACAAATCAAGGACATGCTGCTCTTCCAGCATGAGGTCAGGAATGAATACACACAAATCATCAAATACATGCAGTATAATACCATGGACAGGTAAAAGAGATAGAAACATAAAATAATAAATATGACATCCTAACTTCTTTCTTCTCATGTAGCTTACATTTGAAGTATGTCACCTAAAACACACAAAAGGAGACTGTGTCATTCTCTTGCATCACAGTAATGGAAAATTGTCACAGTAAAACCACCACTGAATCAACAATTAGTAAAACTTGACAATTATCTCTCACGGCCTCAACTGATTTTTTTAATGCAACAGCAAATGTTTTGACAGAAATGTCTTGGTGTCTGACAAGAATCAGAAGGCTAAATGAAAAACAAACACATACACATATATATATATAAATACCAAAAATACATTTAAGCAATATCATCCTACAAATGGAAACATTTTAGGCACTACATGTTAAAGATTTTGTGTTTGAATAAGTCACAAAGAGGAGGGAACAATCCAGAGAAACCATGCATTTCAAGAGAGGAATTTAAAAAATGTAAACTGGGGCACATAACAACTGAATTCCTATTTTTAATATAATAGGGTGTGGGTTGTTGTGGGGTTTTTTTTTTCCTTATTTGAAACTTTATCATTTTCCTGCTAGAATTTTAAGGTTTAAATTTATTTCAATTTTTCACCTTTAAAACCAAAAAAGTCTGGGGAAAAAGTATTCAGAGGAAAAAAATAACCAACAAAATTATCCACTAACTGAACTCAATTTCAAGAAACCCATGAAGTCCCACTAAAGACCAACAGCAAAACCCTAAACCATTACAACACCTAAGAATATGCAAGGACATTGAGGGTTTTGCTACAGAAGTGCACAAGCAATGCACTTACACACTGGTATCTCAGACCAAAAAACATCTCATTTCAGAGTGTGCTCATCCCAAATGCTGCAGCCATGAAGAGGCCATTGCCATTCCTGCTAACCTGGTACATTTCAATGAAGTGCCCAAGCAGTTTTCTGTTCCTTGCCAACTTCATTCAAATCCTTAAACGCTTCCTTACACTTCCAGTTTCAAACTAACACTCATCAAAATTGCTCTGATTTTTCAAATACTCAATCTGTTTGGCTGCTTTTCACTATTTAACCACATGTACTTCATACTCCTCCCCTCACCTTTTTTCCCTTTTTTAGGTCAGGGTTTTGGTATCAGAATGGGATGTCTGGGCAGTTCTGGCATTACTCAATTGTCATTAAAAACCTAAATTCAAGAAATAGTTTTTTCCAATTGGAAGTTTCTGGAAATGCAATCTCAATATTTGATCAGCTTAAAAGAAATACGCAAATTCTATTGAAAACAAAGTTCTACTGAAAACTACAGAAACACTACTGAAAAGACAGAGTTCCAATATAAAAGAATTCTCTCTAGAACACAGGAAAATAGTATATGGAAATAAATAATGCACAAATCTTTAATGATAAGGAAATGAAGCACTAAATTATTTGAGATTTTCTTTTAAAAATATTTTCATCAATTCCCCTCAAATACTAAAGGAACTAATGACTTCAAGCAGGATTTCACAAATTATTAAAGAGCTAAACAGCAAAAAACTCTCTGCAAAAGAAATGTTAAAGAGCTATACAAGGAGGACAGCAAGGAGAAGATAATATTAAAAGAAGATAAAAGAGAAGGGGAATGACAAGCTCTGTGTGCAGAACCTGAAAAAGTGAGGACAACCCCTCACAAAGTCACACCACAAACATGAACTATCATTACTATCACAGGTCTTCCTCTAAAATACTTATTCATTAACATTTGACTATTCAGTGTGCATCACAGCTAGTATGGCAACATGAATTTATTCCAAACTGAGAACAAAATCAACAAAAATTGTTTCTCTGAAGATGCAATTGCCTGCTGTTATGGAATGGGGCTGATTGTGTAGACCCAGTCATCCTTGAGCTACCTTTGACACATTTAAACAATGTAATTTGCCAACTCAGTAATAAAACCAATCCCTCAAGAGTTTTAAGAAGTTCTGCTGGATTAATGAACCAAACTGAACTCACCAGTTCAAGAAGCACCACATCTTGGCACTAGAACATGAAACTGGGAGGAAAGAAGGAATGAGGACATTTTCTTTTGGCAGGAAATCTTTAGATTGGCTCTGGCCATTTGTCTAATTGCACACTGCACAGTGAGAGTAACCTTTCTAAAGTAAACAGGCTGAATGATGTGCATCCTCTCATACCTACAGCACAAAGGCAGTAAGATAAAACAAGACAAAGCTTTAATAAATCAATGAGAACTGCAAACTGTGTGGTGCAGCTGACAGGAGGAAGGAAGTGATGCCATCCAGAGGCTGGAAAGATGGGCCTGCATGTGGGCTGGGACAATTCCAAGCACAAATGCAGCATGGAGAATCAACTGAGAGTAGCCCTGGGCAGAAAGACTGAGAGGTGCTGCTGGATGAGGCCGAACATGACCCAGCAATGTGCACTTGCAGCCCAGAAAAGCAAACGTACCATGGGCTGCCACCCCAGCAGTGTGGGCAGCAGGGCAAGGGAGGGCATCCTGCCCCTCTGTTCTGCTGAGACCCCACCTGCAGGGCTGCAGCCAGCCTGAGGTCCCAAAACAGGAAGAGCATCGACCTGTTGGAGCAAGTCCAGAGGAAGGCCATGAAGATGATGAGAGGGCTGAAGCACCTCTCCTATGAAGACAGGCTCTTAACAGACAGATTGGAGTTGTTCAGCCTGGGGTAGAGGCTCCAGGAAGATCTTAGAGCAACCTTCAAATACCTAAAGGGGACTGCAAGAGAACTGGAGAGGGACAGTGTACAAGGGCGTGTAGTGACAGAAAAAGGTGGAATGGCTTCAAATTGGAAGAGGGCAAGTTTAGCTATTACAAAGAATTTCTTTGCTGAGGCACTGAACAGGTTGCCCAGCAAAGCCATGGATGGCCCATCCCTGGAAGTGTTCAAGGCCAGGCTGGATAGAGCTCTGAGCAACTGGTCTAGTGGAAGGTGTCCTGTCCCTGCTCATGGCAGGTGGCTGGAACTAGACAGTCCTTGGGGTCCCTCCCAAAACAAACCACTCCATGATTCTAATTCAAAACCACAAAACAAGTTCTTCAAATCTGGAAGACAGTAACACACCATCTTAAAGAAATAGGTGTCAATAGAAGACAGAGGAGCTAAAGACTATTTAGCCTAATACCAATTTACAGAAAAAAAACCACTTAGCTGGATACAACTATCAACTACCTAGAAAATAAGATAGTAAGAACTAATAAACACAGTCACATAAAAAATTGAAAACAATCAAGTCAAACTAACCTTTGTTACTATGACTGGATAGGCTTGTTCAGAGGACCAGTAGACAACATTATATTCTATAAAATTGCTGTATTCTCAATTCTAAAAACTGCTACAGAAACATGGTCTAACAAGAGCAAACTGCAGGCAGTTTAGTCTGTGCTCACATAACTATCTCATTTTGAGGCAGGCAGCAAGGACCTTTCCTTTGAAGGCAGTGTATCCTCCTCATAAAACCCACAGGCATTGCAACACTGCAAGTCATAGGAAAGGATCAAAATTAACAAAGCTTGAAACTGGAGAGGGGGTCTGAATGCAAAGGATATAATTCAGTTTAAACAAAAGCAAGATCAACACTCACATACATATTTAATGAACTGCATGAACCTGAACTCAATTAGCAGAAGCTGCTGCCACAACAGATCACAAACTGCTCTGAAAAAGGAAAAAACAGACATAAGAGCAATAATTTGCAAGACACTTGCAGCAATCTTCTCATAGTCTTTGACATCAATGCACGAGGCAGACACTGTCGATTTTTAGTATCATATATTAAGAAAAAAATATGGATGACTGAATTGAACATAAGGGAAGTTCACTAAGACTAATAAGGGCATAACATGCAATCACAGACTGAAATAAATTATGTGATCTAAGGAGAGGGGAAAAAGAAGGTATTAAGCAATCCTCAAATATAGAGAAAGCTGAATGAGAAGGATAAATTCTTTGCCTTTTCCACTAAAGATCAGAAAAAAGAATAAGAGGTCAAACAAGGAAAAAATGATTTTACAAAGGATTTCTTTGCAAAGAGTGGAATCACCTTGAGATCTCCCACAAACAAGGACTTGTCAAATACAGCTTTAAAATATTCCATCTTGTTTGGCAGCAGAGGTTTTGTCTGGTACTGTGCAGCATTTTACTTCATCTCTACTAAGAAGTTGCCTCTGATGCAAGACAGTAAAATCAATGCACTAATCATTGTTAAACATCAACTGTGAGCTTTGGGGTTTCAGCACAGAAATTAAATCTTACACTTGCCCAGCACTAGGAAAAAATAAAAAGTTCAAAATATTAACATTTGTCTCAACAGCACTAAATAGCTTAAGTGAAGTGATGTAAGCTGCAAGTAGGTGGCAAAAGCTGATTATTTACGTTCTTTAAAATCCTCCTAAGAACCTGATGAGATCCATGGCTATCAGGTAACTGATGCAGCTGTTGCCATCTACACAAATACAGAGCCCAGGGAAGATGGAGCTACAAGACAATTTTTCACCACCTGAAGGACTGACTTCATGGCTACAAAGATATCCAAACTAATTTCATTTTGCCCAGTTACAGAAACTGTCTGACTAAGCCTTGCAGTGCGTCAAGTGAGTTCAGAAAGAGCTGTTACACTAATGCAAAAAAATTTTAAGGAGTACTCAGGCATAGGCCCAAGCTGGATGATGAAAAATGCCCCATTTCCTCTCCCTGCAAAATTTAAAAGCTAATTCTCATTAGAAAGAGCCAGTTCCAAATTCCTCTCTCCTGCATCCACAAATCTGTGTCCCTTATCTTCTAACAAGTAAAATAACATTACTCCTATCTGACACAGGTGTACTGGGAAGCAAGCTGAAAGGAGTTAGTTTCCAACTCTACAACTGTGAAAACTAAGTAAATTACTTGAGAGATGCAGACTTTCCAGGTAAACTTAGGAGGACTCCAATTTGACCTCAGCAACAGAATTTACTGTGCAATCTGACTCTTGTCACAGAACTGATGATTTCGAAATATGCATTACTTAAAACCAAAAAATCACAAACCCACATCTGTTACAAACCAGGAGGTGGAAGATTGAGTAGTAACAAAAGGATCAACTTGAAAAACAAAAATTGATAAAACACTCTATAACACTTTCCATTTCAGGCTTAGCTCAACCTTCATTCTTCTTTTTATAATACTTTTCTTGATCTTTTTAAATACTTACATTTGTCAGACTGATTACATGCGCTACATGAGCTCTGAGAAACCACCGAAGAACCTCTTGTATCAAAGTGAGCTTCATTTCAGTGTTTCAGTTCAAATTACCAAAGGAATACCCAAGTTTCTTAAAGCTGATGAAGTCCAAGATACATACTCAAAGCAGACTTGATAAAATCAACTTCCTACTTAAACCTCAGAAAACAAATCCTTCCTCAACTAAGGATGTACAACGGCTGCTAGACATTGCTCAGGCTGCCTAGGTCAAGGAACACCACAGCACAAAGCTGGGGAAATGTAGGAACAGAAAACCAAATACATTTAAAGCTTCATCAAAATATACTGCAACAAGATATTAGAATCCCTTTAAAAGATTCACAAAGAATTTAGTGAGGCAGCATAATGTTCTCAATATGCACAAAATGTAACACATCAAAAAGGAGAATACAAAGCTAACAAAACATTTTAACTGTAGCAGACCACATTAAAAAAAACCAAAATAAATAGCCAAAGTAAAACAGAAATAAGAAAACCATAAGGAAAATTAGAATCAATAACTAGGCAACCAAGATACTGACTTAAATATTTCAGGAAACAAAAATGATACACAGAAGACAGTTGAAGTCTGATGTTTGCCTGTACACATTATTTATACACCCTCTACCCCTTAATTAGCAAAAATACAAGGAGCCAAGCCTTTTCTGTCAAGCAGCCAAACTGAGAAGTGATAAAATGCCATGAAAACTAAGAAAAAAAATGAGGGAAGACAAAGGAAAAGAAGATACCAGAACTAAACCTCCAGCCAAGTAAAATACAGCTTAGACCATGGAGCTCACCAGTTGAACGCTGTAATAACACAGTTCAGCTTCTTTCATCTACCACAGCCTCTCTCTGTTCCTCCTTCACTTACACAAAAATGGGGAATTATGATTTCAACCCCAAAGAACACAGGACTGGTTTAACTACAGATGCTGATGTTACCATTGTAATAACAATTTCATCTATCCTTCTAGTAAAAGAATTCGATGATAATTCACAACAATAAAATTTGGGCGTTTATTAGCTATTTCTTTAGGGCAGGCACTAGCACACAGCTACGGGGTGTTAATGCAACCCAAGATATCCAGCTGGATTTAAGGAACATACATACATGGACAGATCCAGCTTTTCTTATCTAAAATGGCCAAAGAGCAGCTCTGGAGAGCTGTCCATTATATGTTCTGTGATTTTTATTAATAATGATTCAGTTTATACATACTCAAGAAAAACAGTGACTGTAGTTCACAGAATACTCATATTCCATATAATATATACATATTCAATAGTAAATATTTTCTCAGCCAGCACTGCAAATGTTCTCTTGAAGCAACATTTTAGTTCTGCATATCCTTGTGGATAACACACACCTGAATTCTGTCAATACATGCAGGTGTTCTATGCAAATGTCTATGCAGCCAAAAGGAAAAAATAGGCATGGTTTTCATGAAGGAGATGACAGTGTAACCTACACTTGAACTCTCACAGTCTCAAAAGTGAAGATGAAATAGTTTAAAGCTGATCCATACAACATCTAAATTCACAAATACGGGAGTTAAAAGGGTAATTGTGAGATAAAACTGATAGCAATAACAGGACTGGGTTTCTGCATAAATTGTTTCATAGTCACTGGAGGGGCTTTTTGCAATTACCTCATCACCAAGGTGAAAATTGGACAGACTTTTTCTCCTGAAAACCAGTGCTATGAATGATTTCTGTGCAACAGAAATGTATTTTCTACAGCAAGTTAATAAACAGCAGAGGTGATGCTTAATCAGCAGCTGTTGTTAAGAGAGCATACAGTCATTTCTTTCAAAAAAATTTGAACTAAAAGAATAGTCAAAAGCTGCCAGTCATTCTACCATTTAACTTAAGAGCTTTCAGAGAAGCCAGCCAAGTGAGGAGAAATGCACAGGGATAAGGACCAAATCCACATCCACAATATCCCCAAGTTCTTCTTTGAGGATGGATTTAGAAAACCCAAACTACAAATGCAGCTAATATAACTCTGCCCTATGCAGGTTTTTATGTATAACACTGTATTAAAGCATTTCAGTTTTATGACAATACAGACATACTACTGTACAGAAAGCCAGAAAGCCACAGCTAAACCATTTTTAACCATGAGTTTTGGAGGGTTATCTTCAGCTACAGAAACAAATCCAAAGAAACCTACACACACAAGCATGCAAACACTTGCCCTCCCACCAAAAATCCAATTTGATGTCTCAGTTAACAATTTTATGTCTCTTCTCATCTTCAATAATGCAGAACTGACTTATTAAAGAAATCCCTTGTTTCTAGTCTTCTGTGTCATCCACACTGCAGAGCTAATAGCAACTACTCTAAAAAAAACCCGTTCACAGTTGTTTGAAACCATTATATGACTTTAGAAAGTAAAATGCATAACCTCTTACCTGAGCATGAAAATTTGACATAGTCGTTGTCTCTATATCTTTCTTTCCCAAAATCTCCATTTTCACTGGTGAATTGGGAAAATTAAACGAAAAGTAGTCTAAAAAGTCAGGTAAATAAGTAGCTGCCCCATGAACAATACCCATTACATAGTAAGCTGCACAGTTTTCATTTTCACTAAAAACCAGACCCACAAACTCTTCTGCAAATCTCTCCATCTCCACAGGAGACAAGTGGGAGAGTTCATTACTGTAGGCATGGATAACTGATGCACCTCCGTTAGGCTGGTGCTCAATATGAATCAGCTGTTTGAACTCCAATGTGTCCAACCTTTTGAGTTTATTTTGAACCCGTGGCTCCTTTAACGAGACAAATGGAAACTCACTGTTCTCTGGTATCTTGGACTCATAGTCCTTCTTGGGATCCATATTTTTCCCATTGAAATCCTTAAGATGCTCATCTATGATGCCTTTGGCTTCCTGATCCTCAATGTCAGAAACCAATCCTGAGCAGATGGTCTGAATAGATTTGCTGTACATTTTTGGACGCTTCCTCTTCTCATTCTCTTTATGTTTCTTTTTCTTTTTCTTCTTAACTTTTTTAATCTGTAGCTCTTCTGCATTGGTTTTTGGTTTCTCCTTCCCACCTGTTGAGAGTTTAAAAAAAAAAGATCTCTTAAGGAAATTTTTATACAAAATATATATTTAAAGATTGGGATTCAAAGTCACCAAAACTCTCACCGTGGCACACAAAGACCAGAGACCAAAAGCAAGGGTCACAATGTGTACGTTACCAAAAGTGAGAAGGGGAAGAGACACCTGCCATGTGCAATTGGTAAATAAGCAGAGACAACAGGGGAAAGACATGAGAATAACCCAAGTTTCCCCAGGCTGCTTTCATGATGAGTTGCAGTCCATCATTCCCTTTAGCTGGTCATTAGCAGTTGCTGTCCCATGACGTCCAGAGACATCACAGGACAGCTGTCCAACACTGCCAAACAAGGGGCTACAAACCATCCATGGATATGAACGGCAGCAGCAAGCTGCCCACAAGATGCACTGCCAGAACTGACCTTGTCTGATAGGCTTCTGCACATGGTCATTATTTCACGACTAGAAAAACTTTGTTGAAGAACAAGTGGGAACATCTAAAAACTCATCCCATACATTTTATAACAAATAAAATTAAAACAAAAGACACATTAAAGAAAACGCTCACAAAAAAGAAACTAGCTTCAAGTTCTCTTAATATACAAGCTGACATGAAAACAAACTGTCCTAAATGTCCTAAAGGCAGAAATTACTCATTTGGGGATAGCACATTCAAGTGATTGCCAAGGTAAATGTTCTCACTTGTTTTAAAAAAGTGATTTTTTTTCTTTTGCAAGTAATAGAAGTGGTAGCCAAAAAAGTTCTAGCACTACACTGCCCTAAGATCAAGCAGTCAAAATGATTTAGCACATCATAAAACAAAGTTAGTGGGTATGTTTCAGCACAAAATTATATTCACACCAGCAATTCAAAACCAGCATGTTCAAACACAGAAGCTTTCAAGTTTAAAAATCGTGTACTTCATTGCAAGACTAAGTAATATGAAATCTGCAAGAGTTAAGTTAGCCAGTCTCTACTACAATGTTGCAGAAGATTATTTTCAGTTGGCCATCCCACGTCCAAGTAACAACGAGAGTCCTTTAAGGGAAAAAAAAAAAAAAAAGGAGACCACAACTGTTGGTGTATGGGATATGGGATCACAAATTCTTGCTGATGATTAAGAGGTTGGACATGGAAGATGCAGATACTGGAAAGGAGAACAAGCAATTGAGACACTTAGGTCTGAGTCTCTGGAGGTTTGTGACAGCAGCTAAATACTTCTGGGATTCTTGAAGTGGAGGCAGATTTAGTTATCTCCCTGGATTCTATTTTCTCACAGAGAGGGGAATGAGAAATGCCCTGAGGTCACCTCATTTCTTATTTAGTCCAAACAAGGAAATGGATTCTAGGATTTCTTAACCTAATCTACACAGTTAATAACTACAAAGACTCTCTTCACTCAATCAGATTTAACACTGCACACTCTCTGAACAATTTCACTTTTAGCTAACTAAGTTCAACTGCCAAAAGTTCAACTGCCAGTATCTTCATGGAAGTCTGTCCTTTCTTAGGCTAAATTTAATGTAAACCCAGCATCAAACCTCAGCAACAGGACTGCTTCATCTGGTAGATGCAATATTCACCACTTCTTTGTTAATATCCTCTTTCTGTCAGAGTCTTTAAGTCTAGTGAGCATGAAAAGACCAGGAGGAGCAGCAACAGGTGCTCAACAACTAAGTACCTCAACCTCAGAGGAATCCTGAAAATGGCTCATTCAGGTGGCAGGGTCCTTGTGTGTAATGTCATTACCTGGCAAAAAAATCACCTGCTGCTACATTCTGGGGTATTGTAATGGTGTCATTATGGCATCAGCTCCAGTCAGTGGGAAATAAAAACAAAGAAATGGCTTATGACAGTGGGAAGTTACATACTGCAGGCTTTGAAATCTCAATACAAATCTCAAAATACAGACTCAGACATTTTTCCCTTCCTCCTGACTGCAGGAATTCACAACTGCAAAAAAGCATCTGGGTTTATAGGTATTGCAAACTCTTAGTAATACTTTAACTCAGCATTTTAAAATTGTTTCACTCTAAATATGAAATTTTTTTGTTATGCTGATGGATATCACAAAGAAGTCAAGCATTCTGCAGATATTATATTAGTTTGAATATACAAACTATAGAACTGTAGCACCAAATGCTGGAATGAGGTGATGTAGAGGGAAGCAGGACTTACCTGCCAACCCACTTATTTTCAAATGGAGATAAGACTTTTGTTCAAACTAGTCACTCAGATCTGGGACATTATGTATGGCAGAAAAGGATAGAAATTTGTATTGACTGGGGTTCAAGAGAAATATAAATGGCAATAAACTTCACAGCAAGAAGCTATTTGCTGCAGTAAGAGCCAAATTACTCTCTTCTACTTGAGCATGTTTGTTATCACCAAAGAAAATCCTAAATGAAGATCAGCATCTGTATGTTCTTGCTGAACATCCAGCTATTAAATTACATTATATCATTACTAGCTGAAATGTACTTATTTAATAGATGGGTATGAATTTATATCTGTGCAAAACAACAAAAACTATTGACTTCCATTCCTAAAGCACAAGACAGAAGATAATCTCTTTTCCCCTTTCAATCTGTCCCATTCCTTTTGATTTGAACTGAATTTCATTTAACTGCTCCTGTAATATCTGGTGGCAGTTTCTTTAATTCATCACTTAACATATTTCAAGGATGCAGCTATGCAATAAAAAAAAAAAAAAAAAAAAAAAAAAACTAATGAAACAAACAATTCCACTATTAAACAACAAAGCAGTCTTCCTTAGAGAAGTGGTCAATGCCTGCCCCGAGGCAGTCAGTGTTTAAGAGGCATTTGGACAATGCCCTTAACAACACTGTTAAACTCCTGGTCAGCCCTGAGGTGGTCAGACACCTGAACTGGATGATTACTTTAGGTCGCTTCCAACTGAAATAACTGATTTTTTCTAATTAGTGAGTAGCACTCAAAAGAGCACAGCCATGGTCTTGAAAGCAGTGGTGCCTTTAAGACAGAAACAACATAGATGGAATGTAAATCAGTCTGAAATTATGCAAAGTTCTTGTGAACATATCCAAAGAGGGTTTGTCTTCAAACCCAGTTGTAAAAGTGCTTCTTATTTAACTTGGTATACATCTATGGAAGCACTTAAAACCTTAGAAGGAATTACACTAAGACATTTTTAAAGTAAAGACCATTTATCATTCCCTCTGTTTTCACACCATCTGTATGAAACCTTCAGAAGAGTTAAAAGCTTTTAACCAAAGGATAAAAATAATTCTTTTTTGGGTATAGAAAAAAAAAAATTTCCTCTCAGCTTTAAATACATTGATTTTAATACAGACTGCTTTTACTTCTGAACACAAGATAAAAGGGTTATGTCATCTACATATATATCAATTATTACAATTCATCATTGTGCACTTTCTCAAATCACACAAAGTTGCAAAAATGATGCACACAACTTGGAACAAAATATTTGCCCACAGCCTCTCATTTCTGTGTGCAACTCTCTTCCATGGATTTTTTTGGATCTCTATATATACAAAGGATGGAACTGGAACCAGTTTTAATTCTGAAACACTTGGAAACCAAGAGAGCAACAATCACTGAAAGAACAAAAGGCTGTATAACAACAAAACCACCAGAAGATCTATGATGGAAAGTAGCAGGGCCCCCTGAACTGCTACTTGCAGCTAAAGAGAAAAATGGTGTCTATCCTTGAGAGACAAAACATTAATCCCATCTTCAATGTCTGAACTACTGATGCCACTGAAGCAGAAAAAAAGCCTTAAAACACAGAAACCAGAAGATAAAAAGGATTCCAAATGGGCTTTTTTCAAAACATTACTAGAATTAAACACTTTGGAAAAAAATGCATACCAACGAGAGTAAAACTAAGATCTCTAAAACCACTTCAAGCAGGAATTAGGTAACACAACTTCAAAAACTGCTTAGTTGTTTTGAGTCTTTTTAAAATTCACACAAGCTTTTGCTACTACACACACAAGTTCTGTCAAAAACTCCATTTCCCCACAAGCAGCAAATGACATATATACAGAAAATTATTCATATAGATACTTCATATACCCCACATTGCAAAGAAAAAAACATTTTAAAATCAAATTGTATATTGGAAGACTGAAAAAATGTGACAATTATGCAGCCTTCAAATGGATATGACACAGCTGAGCAATGCATAAGCTCAATGCCAGATGATCCAACCCCCCACCCTCTTCTGTCACTGCTCCCTTCACACGGTCCTGCATCACTGCTGCTACTGACTGATGCTCATCAACTGCACAGCAACTGAATGGCTCAGCAGAAAGCTATTCCCTCTGCTGCTACATCCATGAACTGCTTCCAGCACTGAACTGGTTCCTGCACTAGCACTCTGCTGCTACATCAGTGAACTGGCTCCCGCACTACATCAGTGAACTGGCTCCCGCACTGTCAGACAGGAATTAAAGCACACAGGCCACAAGGGGTACCAGCACCACCCCCTCCTCGGGGCAGCAAACCACCTGGTCTGCTCAGCTCCCTGTCCCCCACACCTTCTCCATCCACCCCAGCACCGAACAAAGCTCAATTTTTACAGGTTAAAAAAGTCCCACCACCTCACCCAACAGTACATTTATAAGACGGATCAATTTCCTAGGAAAACTTAACAAATTTTTGTAAGCTGAACACCTGAACTTTTAAATTTAACAAATAAGTTATAAAATTTAGCTTTTAAAGGTAACATTTTAGTTCATTTATCTGCAGTGCAGATCAGACTAAAATTTCCTCCATCCATCCTCTTACAATGAGTGTGGGTGGTGCTTGGTCTCCACACTGTTTTGACACCTGCATATGCCCAATTTTAGAATACTTATGTTCAACTATTTTAGTGTACAGACAGTTCTCCTGAGGAATACAAACACAAAGTGAAAAACTGATTTCTAGAAGCAAATAGTATTTCTCAGTAAAGCTTGAATAGAATGTGACAGAGGAGGAAGCACATTTCTAGCCTAAGGCTTCTGCTCTGTTCAATTTCAAAGATCTACTCTGAAGTAGATGTTTAAAGCTGCTCAGAAGCTGCAAATACTTAAGAGCAAAAAGAGTTAGCTTGCTGGAATACTGGAATTGCTATCAGCAATGCCCAATAAATACTTTCTTCTTTTACTTCTGCACTAGCTGTAAAGAGGAGCAGAAACACACTCAGTCACTTCTTTGCTGCATACATCAAAGTACTTTAAAGTAAAATGAGCTGCATCTTCCAAAACCAATAACATTAATGGACACCAAAAAAGAAGAGCAGCTTTCCACATCTCTCTAGGGCAGTAATGAAGTTGCTCCAGAGCAGACATACAGAATTTGGTGAAAACATAAATAAGCAATCCAAAAGTTTAAATAAAGACCCCAACACAAGGCTGAGATATCCAGCCTACTTAGTTTTAAGTCAGATTTGGGAACAGCAGTGCAGTACGTGATACAAGCTAACTAGATTCACCTCTTACTGCTGAGGCACACACTGGCAACCCAAAACTTTCAAGACAGGTGTTTCAGAGTTTTCACCAGCACACACAGTACAGGTGTGTACATACATACAAATACATACGACTCTTGGAATAGAATTTCACACATTTTGAAGCGCATGGCATGTTTGTCTCTATGTGTCCTGAGATCCATTTAGACACAGGAGGTACTGAACCTATGAACAGAAAGCTTTTTCCACCACATGGTTTGGAAACACTGAGACAGAAGTTAACAATTTTAAGTCACATTGAAAACATTGCATTTAATGTGACTCACTGCCCTAGGACCCCAGGAATGAAAAATAACAGGGACAGGGGGTGGATTAAAAAACTTTCAGCATTCACATTTACAGGAACTTTCCCCTCCGACCTGTTGTTAAAAAGAAGAGTGAGCTCACACTTTTCTGGACTATAAAAAAAGCAAAGAAGAACTTCTGCTCTTATTTGGCTTAGCAGTATCTGCACAAGGATAGAGCTACAAAATTTGCACTGTATCAATAAAGAAATCAGAAGAATGGAAGTTATGTTCATTCTGTTCATGCATGCACTACTCAGCAGTATCAGAACTAATGCTAAGTAACTTTTAGTCATCTTCTAGGTACCAAGCCTTACCTACCATAAATAGAAAAATAATTCTCACATGCACACATCTACAGAACTGGTAGATCTTTCAAGGTAACTCAGCACACCTTATTTTTTGTGGTGCCATAATATACCTGTCACTGTTAGTGACATGGGACTTACTACTAAGGACTGACACTCAAAACTGTTCAAATTTTATGCAAATAAGCCAATGCTCTGTTATTACAAGATGACACATACCTGTAATTAAAACTGATGCCAGACAGCCTAATATCTGGTTTATCTGTCTAATTACAGAAACCTTCCAAATGTAAGTTTTTGCAAGAAGTCAGACATTATCTGAAATTTATTTTATGTTGTGTTTTGTTCATTTGTTGTGCTTGATCATTTGATCTGAAATTTTAAATAAGCAGAGACCATGAAGTTGAAGACTTTATTCAGTTGTTTCAACCAGAGCAGGCGTTTCTCAACTTCGAGGTCACAGCCAGAATGATTAGAGGGGGACTTAAGATATTTCAAAACAAAAGCCAAAAATTAGTAACACTTAAGTCTTTGTTTCCCACAGTTTTCTAGCTGACAGCTAGTAGCAGGAAGGCACAAACATTTTTAACAGCTACCAGTAATTAAGACTGGTTTTCACTTCCGTACTTTAGGAGAGCCTAGCCACCAAAATTTAACATTTTCGTTTTGATGTACCAGAAGTCTTTGCTTCATATTCCAGATCCCCAGCTCTAGCAGAAAGCTTTCCAGCACAGCTCTCCCTCCAGTTGCCACTTGCTCCATCTCATCTGACATCTGTGTTTTACCCTCTACTCATATTTTATTGGTAAAAGTTGGTAACTTGGTGCATAAGGACTATGAAGCAAACTCAGTATCAGACAAATCAGTGGTGGATTGTGTGCCCTGCACTCTTATCTCAGTCTTACTCCCTCAACTAAAGTGCATTGCATACAAATACTTGAACATTTTCCCTAAAGATACACAAAGACCCATGTCTCACATTCAATATACTGATTTTATAATTACTCATGTAAAAAACCCACCTATAAAAAATTTTAAAGGGTCATAAAAAGGTACAATTAAATGTTACTTCTTCCAGAAGAGTAATTTAAAAGAACTTTCAGGAAACAATTTGGATTTATGTATGTTCATACCAGCAAATAAAATATTCATTTTCAGTTCTTCCCTGAATTTTGGCATTCAATAAACCAAGGCATTTAATCTTGCAGAAATACATAATAAGAATTTCTCCTACTGCAAATTTAGCAGTTGCTGTGCTCAGATATAAATAATCAGGAAAACAAGACTGACTTTTTTCTAAAATAAAAAACAGAAATAGGACTGTTTACATATAAACCTATTAATCATCCTCCTTTTTGCAGAACATCCCATAACTTTGTCACATAACACTGGTGGAAATATTTTGCATGAAATGCTCAATATCTAGACAGTAACTATTTACAACGCAGATTTTTCTAAAAAGTAAATTTAAATCACTTAGAAGTTTCTGAATTTTTAACAATATGCATGTGCCAAGCAGCTTTTGTCTGTAAACTGAGCTCTTCCTTCCACATAGCAGACAGAGACACAGAGACAATTCTACAGCCTTATCTACAGAGAATACATATTTTAAATGCAAAAGGATGACAAAAAAACCTTTTAACTCTAGGTTTATAAAAAAAGCCATCTTTCAGAGGGCCTCATTTCCTTTAGCAGTCTTAAGCACAGTAGAGAAACCCTTTTTAAGAATTGCCCTTCTCCAACACGGGCAAGTTTTAACACTGCTTTCAACAGAACGCCAACCCAAGTTTAGGCAGATGAACAGCTCACAACCCAGAGCCTCCAAGTATAAATAAACTCTTCCACGTTCAGCTTAGAGCACCAAAATTAGGCTTATGCACCAGCTCTCCCTCAAAAGGCATCAGTCCCTCAGTACTGACCTCTTCTATAACTCATCACCTCTGACCTTGGACAGCCAGTTTAGCTGTCTGAAGTCACGTAGGCTGTTACCTCCACCCCCTCAGCCAAAGTCAGTCACAAACAGATGGTCAGAGCAATATTTTACAACAAGATATAGATCTAATACCTAGAAGAAGGAAATAAGCTGTCTTTAGGCACTGTAATCTTGGTCTCTAAACAGACACACACTAAAAACAGAAAAAACAACCACAAAAGCAAAAGCCTGAAGAAATGGAAAGCAGACTCATTCCAAAGCCCACACAGTAAATCCTGAGCTCAAAACAATAGGGCTTGAAGTTTAACTTTTGTTACACAGGAAAAAGACACTCTTAGATAAAGAGTTAGCAATTGAAAAGGTCAGAGAGACACTGACCACTGATATATACAAGATGCTGCATCATAAAGCACTTCTGCCTCTGCTCTTTCTTGCCCAGGATGTAAAGTTAGATCTGCAGGACAGCTCAGGAAATGTTATACAAACCTCACAGCACATATAAGCACATTCAGTCAGATTCTGGAGGCACAGAAGACACCAAGCTGCCGTTCTGAACAGGATACAAACCCTGTGGAGGTGATCTGTCTGCTCTAAATAACTGCTCTCCTGACTCACTCCCTTCTATCCCTGAAACAAGAGTCAATTTTGCAGGATACTGGCAAACCAAACACAGCCTCTACAAAACACTTAACAGCCAACACCTTAAAGAAAATATAAAATAAGCAAAATAGGGGTGAAGCATCTAATACACTTGTAGCACTGTTTGTTGTGAAAATAAGCTATCCTGCTTCTCAGAAGAGGTCTTCTAACACAGTCCTTGGGCATATGCACTTTAACATTAACCTGAAAATAAAGCACTGTTTTAGGTTCAACAGCCCCATGAGGTATCATCTATTAGATTGGTGCAAGACAACTTGCTCTCTTTGCAGATTGCACCTCTTCTGCTGAATGGCAACCGAAACAGAACCCAGTGTAAAAAAAGGCTGCTACTCAAACTAAGCCTGAAGAACCCACTGTTATGGCAGTTACGTGTTGCCCAGTATCTGAACCATCGACTTCCTTCCATGCTCAGCAAAGACTAGTCACACCTGCCTTTGCACAGGAAGTCACCAGCTTACACAATCCTCAAGTTCATGGCAGTACTTTGAGATCTGATCAACACAGGTTTTAAGCTGTCATTGTTAATACAGTTACTTGCGTGTAGAGTATAATACGTGATGCAGTAATTAAAGGGCTCTGTGCCTCTGATCTCTTATGAGCATTCTGAAGTTCAAGATTTGATTTGAGGGTTTCAGTTTCTGGTTTGTAAATTAAATCCTACAGTATACGAGGTAACAGAAAAACATATCAGGCATTTGTTCCTAACTTCAAAAGTAGAGTCTGAAAACAACAGATTAAAAAAACATTTGGTCTACTCAAATAAGCAACACCCTCACAGAAAATCTGATGCAGCATGACCTAAGTGAAGAGTAAGGTGGTTCAAGTACTGGCTTAAACTGCTGTGCTCAAAGGGTTGTGAGCAGCAGCACAAATTCCAGTTGGAAACAGTCACTGCTGGAGTAATCCAGACCTTAATATCTTGTGTTGGTATTGTTCAACCTCTCCAATAATGGCATCATGGGACAGAGCACACCCTCAGCAAGCTGCAGCTGATCCAAAACTGGACAGAGCTGATGCACTACAGAGCTGCACTGTCAGTGAGAGGGACCTAAAGAGGCTGTAGAAATGGGCCAACTTGGGGGACTCATTAAGTTAACAGAGGGGTGGGTAAAA
Organism: Haemorhous mexicanus; assembly: GCF_027477595.1. Lineage (NCBI taxonomy): Eukaryota > Metazoa > Chordata > Aves > Passeriformes > Fringillidae > Haemorhous > Haemorhous mexicanus. The sequence continues at coordinate 64,130,741 of NC_082345.1, read as the reverse complement.
CCCTGCACCTGGAAGAAATAAGCTCATGGAGTACAAGTTGATGACTTTCTTCACTCCCTTTCATCAGGTTTTTCCACACACTGATAGGATCCCCCCGTGAGCCTCCTCTTCTCCAGGCCTATCAGTCCCAGCAGCCTCTGCCTTTCTTCATAGACCACACAACTGACACTTAGCTTGGGCTGGAATGGACCTTTCAAGACCATCTAGTCCAACCTGCTGCAATAAGCAGGAGCATCTTCACAATTAGATCTGGTTGCTCAGAGCCCAATTCTTGACCTGCCCTTGAACACTGCCAGGGATGGACTATCCATCACCTGCCTGGGCAACCTGTTCCAGTCTATTATCACAATCACTATAAAAAAATTTCTGTATATGTAATCTGAATGCAGTTGTCCAGTGAGACTGTTACCTCCACCCTTGGAGATAAGAAGTCTGATAATCCTGGGCAACCTGCTCTAGTTGATCATACTTGGAGTAGCTGGACTAGATCCCTTCCAAGCTCAACCACTGTACAGTTCTAAGATTCAATGGATGTACAAGCCACATGAGAATTTAGCCTTAACTGCCTCTCATTACAGAAAACAAAGTTGAAGAAATTAGCCAAAATTAAGACTGCATGTTGCATACAATTGCCTAGTATTTGACAAAGCTCCTGAATTATAACTCCTTAATTACTCAGTCCTGTACAATTAATGCTAGTCATAAAATGTAACATTCATTTATCTTTCCTCCCCACAAGATATAAAATGATAACCTACATCTTGTCAGCAGTTATTGAAGAATCACTAATATTGTTCCTTGAAGTACTGGTCTTTCCTATTACTACTATTCTATATACAACACTGTGATGATAGTTTTATCTTTAATTTCCAGTACCTAGCACAGTTGACAAAAAAAATTAACAACTATATCAGGTTTTAATTTGCAACTTTTGTACCAACTAACCAGGAAAAATGGCATAAGTTAAAAGAAAAAACATAGTATTAAAACACAGCATCCAATCAAAAATACCTCTAGCACTAGAATGAAAAATCACTACATAGTCTGAACCTACCTTTCTGCAGTAATTTGATCTCTCCATTTTCTTTCTTGATTTCATTCATTAGTTTGTGCTTCTTCTTTTCTTTTTGCTTCTTCTCCCTTTCTTTAACTTTGTCTTTGATTTGACCTGAAATGCAAATATTTCACAATTAAGCAAGAACAGAAAACTAATTGTAATGTACATGTTTCCTATTTCTCTTATGCAAGCTCTATTAAGAGGATATAGAGGAGGAGTTACAAGGAAATCCCAGTACTTACAATATGAAAAGCTAATATTTATCTGTTGCATAATCCAACATAAGCTTCTTTAACTCAGAAAAGTTTTGTTTGTTATGTTCTGGCTGTATGCAGAAACCCAGCAAGTTAACTGTGTAGTAATTTTTGCTTACTCCTATACCTTCTGCTCTTATTTTGCATCTGCAGTCAGCTCATTTGTTGAATTTGGAATCGCATGCATTACATAAGAATTGGGGGGGGGAAAAGTACAGTTAGCATTTTCTTGGGTGCACATCTACACTGAAAACCTCATAACTATCTATACATACTCTGAACTTAAAGGCTTTTGCAAATACCTGGGAAAGATGGCTTAATCTGTCAAATGAAAAGTCGTTTATATTACATTCACAGGCTAATGCAGCAATAGCAGTCAGATATAATTAATAAAAACATGAGATGTGCTGCATTCACACAGCAGATTTAATTCACTGGTGCTTCCCCTGCTTACCTACAATCAGCAACAGCTTACCTGAGCAGTCTCATTTTTCATTTACTTTCTTGTCAAGTCACTCCAGGTTTTTAAATCCCTGATGTAGAAAAGCAGAGCCTTTAGGCATGCTTTCTGCATGTAAAATACTAGACCTAGAGGAATTCATAGTCTCAAGCAGTCATCTTTGCAAGCCAAGTTGAGATTCACTTCTGAGGCCGAGCATTAAAGTCAGATTTTACTAGGCTTATATGCAGAGCAGCCAGCACTTCACGCCTTATTTCCTGGCCTGAAGCCAGTACCTGCTCAAAGAGTTCACTGGGCTTTTTAACCTCCACAGGGAAAGAGGAAATCTGATTTCAAGCTTCTACATAATGTTATGCTTCAGTAATACAGCTGAGAGACAGCCCTGATGTTTTATTCATGGTACTTGCATTATAAACCCCAAGTAGAAGCAAAGAAATCCAATTACTCTTCCTTAAGCATTCACATAAAATAGAAGTAGCGAGTATGTTCGCTACTAACAAATGAGAAATATTTCAGAACCAAGCCAAAGAAAGCCCTCAATTCTAGAAGGCAATGTAGAATGACCCCTAACCAAACTACTCAGGAAGCATGTTGATACAGGTGCAAAGAGCCGACAGTAATCCACGTAAATGAATGCTCTAACAGTGATTCCACAGCATTCATATCTTTCCTCTGAGGAGTACTCTAACGAGAGTACAGAACTTAAACCCTTGCAGTTCTTAGAGTGAAGCAAAGGATGTCTTTTAGGGAGAGTCATAAGAAAATGAATCAAATAAAAACCAAAATAGATGGCAATTGAGATATGCCTCTTGCCTCTCCACAGATCATAAGCAACAGGGAGATAACAGAAACTATACTGGCACAAACATAAAAACGTAGCTGCACTTAGAAGATGTTTTAATTGTAAGTGACTGAAACAGCCATGTCCAAGAACAGCCTCCTCCTAGCACCTCTGTGGGAAGGGATGGATGACAAAGCATATTTATGTGTATAGGAGACCACGGAAACCAAACAAGCCTTCCTAAGCAACACAAACCTTTCTAGAAATAGGTTAAACTGACATAAATCTTCCTCTCCAACCTGTTTCTCCCCAAAAAAGGCAACTCTAATTTGTAAATCCCCTGCAACCTGAGTATGAAATTGGGTAAACTGTACAACAGGAGTTAATATAAAAGCAGACACTCAGCTAGCAGGCAGTAACACCAGGCTTGATTTATAACCTTGGCTGAATGATCAACTCAGCCAGAACTACAATTATCATGGGAAGACCTAGATTTTATCTCAATATTTTTGTATGGTTAAGAGGCACACTTGACTTCTGCTATCACCTACAAATCAAAACAAGATTGAAGAGCATATATAGATGTTGTCTTGTTGAAAGAGGACAAAAGACTGAAAGAATCTTTAACTGCCAGCTCATGAAAATGAGGCCAATGAATCTCCCAGTTTTGTCAGAAGCAACACATAAAGACAGAAGACCTTTTAAAGTGCCTCTAGTTTATTTTCACTTCTACAAAGCAATTAGAGTCAATGGTGAAACTTTCCCAACAAAAGAAACAATGAATGTGTTCTGTAACTTCCCCCAGCAACAGCCACAAGTAAATCCTACCATAAGTGATCGCAAATACAATGTAAATGAAGCTGAGGGAAGTTTGGAGTAAACTTTCCCTTCTAGAAATCACAGTCTTGTAACCAAACCAGTGTAGAGCCTGATGCAAGTAAAAGGCAGTTGAGAAGCTCAATCTGAATGTACAGATTTTCTGATTTCCTCCTTCAAGGCTCACAGAATAGCTTAACAATAGCCAGTAGTTCACCTTAAAAGAAAAGCATAAATACTGAAATTTAAAAACAAATCTTTGTACATTAAAAAAAACCTGTCAAAATGAGTTATTCCATGGATTAACACCTGAACTTAATTCTCAGTTGAAATGTCTTAAGATTCTGAGCATTAGTATATTCTAGTCTGGCTTGCAGAATTCAAACACAACTCTCAAACAAAAGTCTGCAGATTGTTCTCCTGAGGGACATCCAGAAACATGAACATTCTTCATAAAATTCCTGCTTTAAAATTAATACCCCCAATATTAAACAATTTACAACCTACATGTCACAAAATAAACAAGCAGTGAGTGACACTGGCAAGGAAAAACAAGAAAATCTTGTTCTGTTGAAGTTATAAAAACCTGGAATGCTCTTGTACAGCTTTTTTGAAGTTTACCAGTAGAAGCTACTACTGGTCTCCATTTCATATGTAGGGCACCAAGACCACAAAGTAGTAAAAGGTAGGAGATGTTTATAATAAGCTTTCCACATCCATAGAATATTCTGCAGTTAGCTTCCACCAAGACTACTCCTAACAAATAAAAAAGAAAAATAAAAAAAGCTTTTTGAGCTGCTGTGGACGAAATGAGCCTCCACAGAAATAACATAGCCCAAACACACAAGAGGGAAGGCCTTTACATACCTCCAAAGATACTAAAACTAAAAGCCAATCATCTGAAGTAATTTGTGTCCCATGGTGAAAAAAAAAGGAATCTATCTTTACACTACACTTGTCCCACCTACTTCTCCAGTGTGAATCCTGCCAATGGGCTCAGCTCCTCACAAACTGCTGCAGTGTGGGTCCTTTTCCATGTGGCACAGTCCCTCAGGCACGGCCTGCTCCAGCGTGGTGACCCATAGCATCACAGGTCCTGCCAGAAAACCTGCTCCACCATGGGCTCCTCTTTCCACAGGTCCTGCCAGGAGCCTGCTCCAGCAAAGGCTTCCACGGGGTCACAGCCTCCCTTGGACATCCACCTGCTCCTGGCTGGAGTCCCCTAAGGGTTGCAGGTGGATCTCTGCTCCCCAGGGACCCCCCTGGGCTGCAGGGGCACAGCTGCCCCACCAGGAGCTGTCCCAGGGGCTACAGGGGAATCTGCTCTGGCACCTGGAGCACTTCCTGCTCCACCTTCTATACTCTGTCCAGCTGCAACTGGTCCTGTGCAGTAAATTTTTCCCCCTCTTAAAAAACATAATCCCAGAGATGATTACCACCATCACAGGCAGCTTCTCAAGGAAGCCACCCCTGTATCTCCCCTGCTACCTTGCCATGCAAACCAAATCCAACTCTACTAAATTAAACCACTGTATACTTTTTAAAATATAGGGCTTAGTAGGAATAAGTATCCCTGTTCAGAAAAAATACAACACCTAAGGAATGAAGAGATTTCTACATGTCTCATTCAAATTTACACTAAGGAGTGTCACCATAAAGTCCATATTCCTTGCCTTGCGTGTCACGAAAACTGTACACCCACATCCAAAAGAAATGCTGCAACAGCAGCAGCAACAGCAGTACATTAAAATAAAAGAAGTGCAACATATAGACAGGAAGACAGTTATGGTGTGTGCCATCTCACCTTTCTAAAGGGCATCTGAAAAATATCTTCACTTTACAACAATCCTACACAATGAACTGAACTAATTGAGAATTATATGCATACTTCCTCCTGAAATTCCAAAGCTACTTTTTCTGGATGTTAGGTTAAGTACATAAATAAAGGAAATGGATATACACCATTTTTATACATTACATAGCCATTTACAACTAAAGGGTGCAGTAAAAGTTCTTTGTTTCCCAACTCAAGAGATATTCATAGCAGCCACGATTTCCTAAGCAGTAAATACAGGAACACAAATTCACAGATCACACCATCCTGATTTCAGAAATCTAATCAGATCTTTGCCTCTACTGCAAGCTTTCTACAGACAAAAAGGTAAACCAAGAGTATAGAAAGTGAATACTAAGTGGAAACTGCTCTTGAGTGGATCTTATGTACAAAGTGGTGGCTGTAACTTGGGAAATTTGCACCTTAAAGTCCATGCAGGAACTAAAACAAGCAAGTCCATTTCAGCACTAAAAGAGGAGAGCTGTACAGCCCTGTCAGATGCCAAAAGCTGCAGCTGCTCTGCATCATTTTCCAGATGGTAACTCACATTAGCAGTCAGTCATAGATTATGTTCAAAGTATTCTGCCTGCCTCTCCTCTGTTTGATTTAAGGGCTGTTACTGCACATGAAGCAAAATATTTACAGACTACTGCTAAGGGACACCATCAATATGGATAACACCACCAGCAGTGTAACTGAAAGGAAGGGGGAATAAGGAGGGGCACACAAGAACATCAGTTACCATCCCTTCCATCAGCACCCTCCTCACTTTGAACAAATATCCATAAAAATAAAACCTCAAGAAGCCATGTTTAACTGGTTATGCAGGTACATGAAGTACATTTAATATCATCATGCTAACAGCTTTGACACCTGCACTTATCAAATCCTACAATGTACACTGCAGAGCAGGTTTCCCAGCTTAATGAACATGGAAAAACCCATACAGTATGTTCAAGATAAAATACAAACCATCAAAAAAGGGATAGGTTTCACATCCCAGCAACCAGGAACATATGGCTGACATTCCTTTCAGTAATTTAAGTTTAAAATCCAAGATATGACTCAAAAAATCCCCTTATCGGCAAGAATATTTCCTCAAGCTCTTCAATGAATGAAAAGGAGGACAGATTCCTTTCAGAATAAAAACACTTTTAAAAAACTGAAATATGATCTTCACAGTTCCCAGTTCCTTTAAGCTTCTCACTTGTAAGGAGACCTTCTACATGCAGAACTGAATGAGTTTAAGCTCAAGCACTGGCGAGTAGAAATCAGTAGCAAAGAATGTGAGAGCTGCAAACAAGGCCTCTTAAAGAGGTTTCAGATCAAATGCTTCAGCCTCCTGATCTTGTGTCAACTAAGAAAAATCATTTGGTATTCTAAAATCAGAGTAAGTTTCTGCTGCGTCAATTATACACAAAGTTGGATTCCGGGTTACAGGAAGAGCATGGTTCTCCAGTTTAGAAAGATTTTGCTCTGCCTAGCAAATGTCAAGTTACCTTATCAAAAAGGGGCCAGGGTCCCTCGAGAAAAAGATGCACTGCTCCAAACTCATCCCAGCATCGCAAACTTACATTACTGTCACTACCAGCTCTGAAAACTGATCTGCAAATCTCAAACAGCAACAGAAATTTGAGAAGTCCCTCTTCCTCCTGAATACCATACTTAAAACCTCAAACACTTTCTAGACATTGCTGCTTACAGTAGGGTATCTAAATAGAAATATATTGAAGAATTCAGATGAGAGTGGTCAAGAGGTCTCATAAGCATGAAAATGACTTTTATTTAAAAAATTCAACAGAAAGGAGGGGGAAGTGAGCCACATAGTCCAAGGAAAAAGAAAAAAAGGGAAGTAGTAGTTAACAGAAGGAGGAAATGTTTAGCAGAAGAAAATATAAAAGACACCCTTATAAGCAAGATGCATGGTCCCAGTTCTAAAGAGGGGTAAAAGAAGATTCAAAACATTCTTCAACCTACTTTGGCAAGAGAGACTATGAAATGAGCATCCCACTGGATGCCAACCAGAATTATTAAAACTGAAAAGCATAACTTCTGGAAAGCTAAAATCTCAGAAGGGCCACACGATACAAGGTAACTGTTACCAGAAGAATCACTGCTAAATGTTCATGTGAAATCTAATCTTATCTATCCTTCACAGATAGCAGGAGAAAGAAGGGGGTTGGAAAGGGGGGGGCAAAGGAGGGAGAGTTAAAAGAAAATAGACTAATTCTAAAAACAAAAGCTACAGTGCCATATTCAGCTTTCTTGCTCATATGGGAAATCCCCATCTGCAAGTCAAAAAGCGTCAATCTCATTTTGCAACTGCCTGCACACTGAGGCAATCTTACAAATGGATCACTGAAGAAAAAAAAAGGAGGGAAGGAGAAATTGTACACAGAAACAACAACAAAAGCAGAAAAGATGGATAATGCAACTGTATTACACCTTACAGCAAGTATAGGGATCAAAACCAAAGATTTGGCCAGGCATTGCCTAATGAAGAGGGGAGTGGCTGAGCTGAGCTTTGCACTGTTATGAAAACAATGTCAACTATGAACTGCTAGAGCAGAGTATCAGTTAAATGACTAACTGAATCAGCAGAGTCATAGCATGAACAGCAATCACTTCTGTCAGACTGACACGGTGTTTTAAAAACAAAAACATTGCACAACTTTAGTTCCACTATCAGAATGTTCGTGACAAGTGAAATTTAAGCTTACTTTAAACAGCCTAAACCTCGTTATCTGCAGAATAAATCATGCATCTGGCAAAAGGCTCTTTCAGGCTCTCTGCATGGTAGATCATCTCTGAAGGGGTCACTGAACTCCATTCATTTAATGGAATCACAAGCTGTAAGGCCTGCTTATGACTCTGCAACTTAAAAGCTCTTTGCAATTAATTAAAAGACCAAAGAAGTCTTTAAACAAAGACTTGAAGAAAATATAAAAAAAATTTTTGAAAAGCTTTAAGCACATCATCCATCTTGGCTACTACCAAGCTTAATATCATCCTATCACTCAGGAAATTAGGGTGCCTCAGAACTAGGCTCCCTTACCTCGTAATCACTACTGCAAGTGAAGGACACACATCAGCTCCTATCATCAGCTTTTCTGAATGCAAGGTGAAAAATCTCACCATTTCCTCCTCAGTGTCAATATTCCTATCATCATTACCGTAATTAAACTAAAATCAGGAAAATGCATTTGCTACCAGATCTCACATCATTCACTCCACATCACTGCACACCCTCAGTCCCTGTATTATTTTGTCTATACCACAGTCCTAACAATCTCATGAGACAAATTTTGCCATTCTTCTCCTAATTCCTCTAGCTTTGCTTCTTATTTTCTCTAGTACTGAAATCTGTGCCTCAGTCTCTCTCACAAAGAGGTAAAGCTTTTTCTCCTTACACCCTAAGAACTCTGTGCAGCAGAGCACACAGCTCACTGATCAGAAACACAACTCCTCCTCATTTATAGGTACTGGAATGACTGGAAAGCCCACTCCATTCCATGTATCCACCTGCAATGCATCTCCATTTTTGGCTGCAAAAAGGACGTTTTCCATTTTCAGAGCCTCAAAAAGGAACTCTCACCCACTCCACCTGCTTATCTCTTAGTATTCCTGTCTCTATACCTCTAGTCTCTCCATTGGCACAACTTTCCTTCTGGCAGGTGCAACACTGGCATGTGTATCAGTTATGAATGCTAGCAGAGAAAAACAATCAATACCATCAATTCCACATTGCTGCCCCTTCTCCACTGCACCAAAAGCAGAAAGGCTACCTAACTGCAGACTCCAGGAACAAGAGACCACACTTGCCTGCATGAGGCTGATTTTTAGAATGCACTGATGACAGCTTCTACAAACTCAGTTCATTATACCTGAAGGAGAGTATTTTATTCTGACTTCCCTGCCCCTCATATAGCCTGTATGTGCAAGCCTTTCAGTTTTCCACAATTACCCAAAATTGTCTAAATTTACCCATGCTGTTCAATTCCACCCTGTAGGCTGCCTAAAATTTTCATTCTCCTTCTATCCTGTCTTCCTGGCCTTTTCTACAGCACCTAAGTATAATTCTTGACCCAAAAACAAGACCAGAATCACCTCCACACTGCTTCTGCCTGCTATTTTCTTTTCTTGTATTTCAAATTCATTCCACGTTCACTCATTATATGCTGCAATCACAGTCTTGCTGGTATCTTTTTCCAGTCAGTAGCTTCAGCACTCCCAATGTACAAGTCCTGACTATTCCACCCACCCGCCTTAATGCCATTATTAGCTTTCCTCTGTACTTAGGATTCTATGTGCCTGCCCCCCAGCCATTCTTTTCTCCCCGAATCATAACTGCATTTTTCCTTTTCCTCCCTGCAAAGTAAATTATTCACAGGATTAACAGCATAAACCTGTTCTTTAATCTACAGTCAAATACTGAATCACTTTTAAAGGCTGGAAGCTCTCAGCAGAAGAGTCAGTGCATCCTTCACTTTCTCAAAGCCTTCTCTGCAGAAATATACCATTTAATTAAAATAAACTTCTTCTTTTACAGAGGAAAATATGCCACAAAATTTTAAGTTTAGAAACTACTTCCTCTAAACGGAAATCTGTAGACTCAGATACCAAACAGGTATCATTTGCCTTTGAAATTTTATTTGTTGCATGTAGATAAGTTTTCAAGGAATAAATGCAAGGCAAAAATACCTGTTCTGAGCACTTAGCAACTAAAAAAAAAAAAAAAAAGAAATTCTGTCGGTAAATATATAAGCTCTGAGAAAAGTATCTTTTCCAGATACAAGGTGCAGAATCTCTTTAAAGACAAATAACATAAACTATTCAGTTACCACTATCAGTGTCAATTTCTTTAACCAGTGTGACAGAATATTTCATCTTGTTATTGCAATATGGTTCTAAGATTTACTAACAAGACTCTTTAACACCGGTAGGACACTACAGCAATCAGAGCAAATATGGTTATTAATTACACAGCTTTCCAAGAAGGATATTGGGTGAGTTTCTTAGCAGCTATCCTTCAAGACAAAATTACTTCACCAACATAAAACAGGTAGTGAGCATCATTTTTAAAGGCTTTTCCCCAGTCACTTTTTGGACAGGAACAAAAGGGGGGGAAAGCCCTAAAATGGAACACTTGAAAGCACTGAAATGACATACTTAAAACCCACTTGGACACCACCAATCAAGATCCAAGTAAATTAAAAAAAAAAAAAACTTCCAATGGTAAGTGAATCATAGACTAAGATACTCATGGAAATTAGTGGAAAATGAAGTAAGGGAGCCCAGACAACCTAATCAGTAGACAAAAAGGCATATTGGTATTTCTCTAGAAGCTTGGCTGATCCTGTAAGTACAGGTGTAGGCCACAATCAAAGTAACCTAAATTTACACAACAGCTGTAATATATCTTTCCTTTAAAATAAAAGAAAATTGATTAAACTAGGTAATGGAGTCTACATTTCAAATTCCTCATATTTCAATGCAAATATAAAAGCATCAATATCTGGTTTAAGGTCACTGGAGACTGGGAAAGGACACACTAGAAATAAAAGTGTGTATTCTTGTACTGTCATCATATACTCATGTATTGTCTTTTAGTTTCCAAGATTTACTGTTAATCACAGCAGGAATCCAAGCAAGACTCTTGCCTGACATCTTGTCCTACCTCCTATGGCCATTTTTGTCCAGCACCACTAATGAACTAACCCAGCATTCCTCCCCTTATCCTGAAGGCCTCAAGCATTCCTTGGGAGATGTGATCTTCAAAAAATAAAGCAAGCCTGGAGCAGCAACTACATGAGATTTGAAAAGTCTAAGTATCTAAATTTTAACTGCATTTTAACTAGTACTCAATGACTTATCCTGTAAAAATGAACAGCCTAAGAATTGAGATTATTTACGATTTAATTTTTAAATTACGGCGATTTTTTGCAACACGTTCTCGGTTGTTCCCCAATTCAGTTTGGTTCGCACATTTCTAATAAATTACTCGGCATCCTCATTTCCCTAATAGGTAAGAAAACCTAAGGCCTCTGGCAGCTTCTGGCTGACGCCATCGCTAATTCCACACCCCCTTTTTTGACAGGATTGACGGCGGACTGAGCCGCCGCTGCCTTCCCCACGAGCCTGTACAACGGCAGCGATGTGTGACCGGGTCCAGCGCTGCCCGCAGCCCCCGGCCCGGGCCGCAGCCTCCTCCCGCTGCCGCCGGGCAGCTCCAGCGAGGCCTCTGCGCCCGCTGCGCCTTCCAGCCCTCCCTTCCCGCCGCCCGCTGCCGGCGCTGCCCCGCCGCTCACCTTTCGGGAACAGCAGCTTCACCTCCCCGTTCTCCTCCCGGCTCAGGGCCCCGCCGCCATCTCCCGCCGCCGCCACAACAGGCAGCGCCCCGTGCTTCCTCCTCTCCTTGTCCCGCTTTTCCTTGGGTCTCTTGGGCTTGGCGCTGCCGCCGCTGCCGCCGCCTCCCGCCTCGGCCGCCAGCGCCAGGCGGTGCCGGTGGTGGCGGTGCTGGTGCTGCGGGTGGGACGAGGAGGGGGAGGCGGACGGCGGCAGCAGCACCGCGGGCGGCAGCAGCTTCCGGGACAGCGGGGAAGGGAACGCAAAGCCCCCCGCGCCCGCCGAGGGGCCCGAGGGCAGCGTGGCGAAGCCCCACGGCCCGGGGCCGCTGTAGCTGGGCACGACCGCGGGCAGCGGCTGCTTGGCGCTCCCACCACTGCCGCCCCCTTCACCGTTGACGCGCTTAGCGCCCTTCAGGCTCCGCTCCTCGGCTCCCTTCACCTTCTTGGCGGCCGGCTGAGATCCGCGGGAACCTTTCGCATCCGGGACCGTCCTGGCGCCGAGCAGCTCCTGCTCGGGGGGCACCGCGCCACGACCGGGACTGGGCGGCTCCGCCATCTTGGGCTCCGGCGTCTATTTACTCTCGGCTCGCCCCAACCGATAGCGCCGGGGGCGGGGCAGTGCCAGGGCCTCGCCCAATGGGCCGGGGTGGCGCTGGACAGACAGCGAGAGCGGCCAATCGAAGGGGGGGGAGAGGGGGCGGGCTCTCAGGGGATTGGGGGCGGTGGCTCGGCTGAGTGCGCAGGGCGCGCGGGGGCGGCGTGAGGGGAGCGCGGTGGGGACCGAGGCAGGGCGCGCCTGAGGCAGGCGTTTGCTTGGGAATTAGGAAGGTTTGGACCCCGGCGCATCCCGGGGGTTTCGTTAGCGCCTCAGGTTTTGGGCTTCTCTACTCTGGGAGCAGCTGATGGGATCCTCGCGGCCCCGCAGCCCGCGGGCTGTTTCTGGGAAGGGCATTTGTTTGGGAATAGGAAGATCTGGACTAGCGCCGTTCCCGGTGGATGTACCCCGGGAGGCGATGAACCTGTCCCTCGGGATGGTCCGGGGTCAGGGGGTCGTTCGTTCGGTGCTCTCCGAACCCGAGTTCTCCACGCTCTCCCGCATCCTTGGAGGGACTCAGATGAAGCTTGGAAGCTCCGGAGGGCCTGAGGGGAGGAAGGCAGCTGCTGCCGATCTCAGCGGCTGGGCGAGTGCCGGTGCCAGCCCGCCGGCACAATCGCGTGTCTGTCACCAGGCGATCATTGACCGCCGCGCCTCAGGCAAGGGATTTGGGCTCAGTGTCCCAAACAGGACACTCGTGCCTTTGGCCTCTAAAGCTGCCATAGCCGCGGTTCAGGAGCAGACTGAAATTCCCCCAGGTTCTGGTGCCAGCAGGAAGCGTAGTGGAAGTGCATAGAAGTTTCTTTGGAGTGTTCGCATTGCCGGGCTCCTGCTCTGTTCAGTCGCACCTCCGGTCTCCTGGTTACCGCGGGGAGAACAGAGTCGCTGCCACATTAAACCGAACCTGGCAGATGGCAGCCAGATAAAATTGCTCTGAGAAGTTCTGTACACGATGTATCAGCAGACATACAGGGTTTTAAGTTTCGATTTTTTTTGCTCCACAAAGCGTTTTCATTTGAGCTGCCACTGATGAGCCTCAGAGTAAGCTCCTAGCACTTGGGCTATCTCCTCTGGTTTTTTTTGAAACTGTAAACCAGCTTGAGTGCCGTTCAGTGTTCATCTCAACAGCAGCAAAGAATAGATTTCCTGTATCCAGACAACTCTGCCTTTTCCTCGGATGTTTCAAGTTCCACTACTGTAAGAGTGTATCCTCAAACTGTACTTCTTGGCCTGATGGGGAAAATGGCATATGTGTCAAAGGAGTAGTCAACTCACATGAAATCAAGGTACAAATCTACCCATGTGTACATAGGCTGGTAAACTAGAGTGGGCCTGTGAGTGTGAAGGTCCTCTTCAGCTCCCCTCAGAAATGTTTATATGTGTCAGTGGGTGAGAAGAACCTGTGCATTTTAATGGACATCTCTTTTCCAGGTTAAGGGAAGGTGACCCATCCATCTTAGTCCAAATCAGTGGTTTTGTCTCAGTTGATGTTAGAGGTGCCACAATATGCACATGAGGCCATTGGTATCCCTTCGTACCAGTCCCTAATGGAAACTGGATTCTGGTGACTCTAGAGTGAGAATTTAAGGCACCTCATGGCACTTTCTCAACTTCACAGGCTTTACAGCCAAGTTCATCTGACTTCTATGCCAGTATTGATCCCAAATCAACAGTACATTAAGGTCACTCAAATTTCAGATAAATGACAATCATATTTTCACCTTTCGCTTTTAGGGGCTTTGAGTAACAGAAGAGTTACAGCAGTGTTTCTTTGTTCTTTAACTAGAGTAAATCCTTGGTTTTGGTTCAAGGAGCTTGACCACAACCTCTGTGAAAGAGTACATCACTTTTCTCCATGCAGCAGAATTAGAAAGACTTATTAGGCTAATGAGGCTGGATAGCTGTATAAATAGCTGAATACTTTGATATGTGCACTTACATCAATGTTAATGATTAAGACAGTTCATATTTCTGACCTTCGTATTGGACATGCTTGGATGTCTAAAAAATGCATTGAATTGTTATGCAACCCAGCAATATGAAAATAGATACAAAGACAAAACTGGTCAAAGAACTCATAGCCCAACGCTTGATTTAAAACTGACAAATTAGCTGATAAACGTGCAGCAAACTTTAACAGCTGACAATATGCTACTAAACCCAGGTCAAGATGAAGTTGTTTCCTGTGCTTTCTGAAGTAGCATATTGAGCTTGTAAGTATAAGCCAAGTTTTTATTAGTGAATTCTTTATAAAATTCAGCTGGAGCCAGATGACAGAGTACCTATTATATGTAATTGTTGCTTGTTGGAAAGCAGTGTGACTAATGTTTGGAGGTTTGCTGCTGCTATCTCATACCCATTTGTCAGCAGAAGAAAATTGCAGGGTGCATGAAATTCAGAAGCCAGCTCTGTTTCAGCTCCCGCAGTCGTGCTGCTGTATGGGCATTAGAGGGAGGGGTGTTGTCCCTGTCACTTGCTTTGTCATCAGTCACACAGGTACATTAGAGTGTTTCAGCATACCTATGGTGAGCACACATTCCAAAGCATTAAAACTAAATTTCAGGGTGTCTTCCTTACTACCTGTTTTTACTTTATTTAAACCTCTGGCTGCTGGTGCACATATCCCAGGCAGATGCTCCTGAATGAGACAGACAAGATGAGAAACACCAAAACTGCTTCAGAAAAAAGAGTGTCTTTAACAAATAGGGGTAAATACAAGCAGCATAGCTTGTGTAAAATACAGAATCAGAAATTTGTTCTGATGTTAATTGAAAAGAGTGAAATATATATGAAGTGATACAATCTCGAGAAACACTGTCAAAACACTGCCCCAAACCAAAATACTACACAGAAATACAGTAGTGTCTCATGTCACAAGTCCAGTCCCCTACAGAGAGAGAGCAGTGTGAATTGGGAGTCTTTGTGGGGATCAGTCCTTGAGGTGTTGGCAGCACCCCACACTCAGAGACCAGAGAGCTCATCTCTTTCAGCAAAAGCCTTGAAACTGACTATAGAAATTATATGAATGTACTTTTGTCTATAGTTTTATATGCACTTAGGGAAATCCATGAAGACTATCTAGACCATGGAGACCGAAATGAGGCAAAACCATTAGAGCAAAAATGTCAAACACAAAGCAGTCCAGTATCCAGCATGCATTAAGAATAAGCTTCCCATGTTATTAGCCTGGTTTTTGCAAGTGTGTTACCATTTTAATTAGGATAATTATGAAATGCTGATATAAATGGTTATTAATCAATGAAATGCTGATATAAATCGTTATTAATCAAGACATTTATTTAAACAAATTTGTGTATATGCTCACCTAAATTTAGAATCATTTCAGACATCCTCTATAAAATAAAAAGCTGAATGTAAATGCTGTACACAGGTTGAGTTACAGTGTTTTGGCTTTGTACTCTTAACTGCCTACCAAAGTGATGCTTTGTAGCCTTACTCAGGTCTCCAAAGAGAAAAACAGCTTTCAGAAATGTTATTTATTCTTTTTATAATTCCAACAGTTTGCTCTCCATGTGCTTACTTCCTTGGTTTGGCATGTGCTTAGTTCTTAAGTCAAGCATGGAAATAATTGTGCCAAGTGTAAATTGAAAACATTTGATAACACTTAGATGTCTTTATGCTGGTTTTTCTCTGCAAAATTAGCTAACTGTAATTTTTGATGTCATTCATTTTTTCTTCAAATTCATTGAAAGTCAGTTAATTCATCTTTGGAAATGGAGGTGAAAACTAGCCTTATGTGCACAGAACTGTACTAACAAAGGTGATCTCATCATGTAAAAGTGTGATTTATTTTAGAAGAGCTTCATTTTCCATAGTCAGGGTTTTCAGAACATTTCAGTGACATCCAAATACTTCTGCAATTACCACCCAAACAATTGAACTAAATGAGACACTGGGGACTAACTTGGCTCATAATGGGAGCTGCTGACAGCGTGACAAGCCTTGCTACAGGGGGATAAGAACCACCCCCTCCTGCCCTTGTCCTTCACAAGGGACAGTGTCCCCACGCCTGAGCAGTGGGAATGTGCAGCCCAGCATCTTTGATCGAGCCAGTAACCAAGGCAGCAGTTATCCCAAAAAGCCTTTTTCCCCTCAGAAGCAGCAGATGTCTCTGCTGACTGCTCAGGGGTGGCGGGTTAGACATTTGGCAGCGTGGCAGAGCAGACAACTGGGGACACTCATGGTTTTTATTACACTGTTCATCTGCCAACATTTTACAGAATCCATAAAAACCACAAAAAGGAGTGTACACTTCAGGGAGGACCTACAGTACTTGTTTCTTGTTTAATGTTTTTTCAAACAGCTACAGACTACTGCTGTAACCACTCTTTAGTCTTTAGAGCTGCTTTTCTCACTTGTGTTTAACATGCGAAATATCACAGCTCCAATATTTCTTTTTTGAAGTGTAGTAACAATCACAACAATGGAACAAACTGGAAGGTCTTGAAATGCACAATTTTAAATGATATCTTCTTGCCGTTGAAAAGGTGATTTGCTTAGCTCTTGTCTTGAAAAATCTTTAGAATTTTTCAATACAAAAGATACATCATTACTAAAATCAGTATGAAAGCAAGAGGATGCGAGCTAAGCAAAACTGTATTTCCTTACGTATGGAGATGTTAAGCTCCATTATTATTCCTTAACAAGCAGTTCTATGAGATATTCGTACCTCTTATTGTTGCCAAAGAGTTCAAGTCAATGAACTGAAATCCATATGGATTTCCTGATGGCTTTTTTTTTTCCTGTCCATAAAAGCTTATGGAATGATAAACAGATCAAAGAATGGTCATGAAATGGTTGGGTTGGAAAGCACCTTAAAGGAAAGGACCTTCTCATTCCAACCTCCTCTGACATAGGCAGGGACACCTCTAACTAGACCAGGTGGATCAGAGTCCCATCCAGCCTGGCCTTGATTTGGGGTACATTTAGTTCTAGGACATTCAGGTCTTGTGTCTTAGGTACAGACACTTATTTGCAAAGTAGCAGTTTATATTTGTAAGTGTATATATAAAAAGCAAACAAACAGCTAGTAATATGTAGCAGCTAATCTTTCACTGCTCACTTCAGCTTCTTGCTCACGTAAACAACTTCTTAATGGGAAAATCCACAATAAAGAGCTTTCTGTCTGTTCACAAATTTCACTCCACAGTGGAGGAAACGGCTCTTCAGATCAGTGGCCACAGTGAATCTGGGAAACAGTTTAAGACAAACTGTTGAAAGTAAAAATGCATTTGCCATAATCTCCTTGGATTTTCTCTGATGTACCAATGTAACTGGAAGATACTTGCACCTGATATTTCCAGACCATGGCATTAGGAAAGCATCTCACAGTATAAAGTCACCCCAAAATGTTTAAATATATGTACTGGATGGCAGTTAAGGGCTTTGGGATTCACTCAGGATAGATGGAATAACTTCACTGTGAATTTAACACATCACTATCAGCCTCAGATCACAGACTTGAAATGGAGATGAGCAGGCTCCTCCCAGCCTGCTCATGTGAAATCACAGTTGTACCTTGTTACTTGTACGGTCTTGCCCTGGCTTAGAGGCAGGAATGCTGAGCCTACGTGATGGATAGCTCCACTTCCTGCAAGTGTGCAGGACAGATTTGTCATCTGACCACAGACTGGCCCAGAGGCTGCTCCAAGTCAGCTCCCTCATGCTGGTTCCTACTGATGCTCAGAGTTAATGGGAAGGGAGATGGAAAAAGTCTTCACACATTCTTAATCACTGAAAGAAGAGACACTGGAAAGTGCTTGCTTGATATATCTACAAAATATCCTTAAGATAAAAATTCTAATAAAAACTCCAGCCAGTCTTCTGAGTTGTTTAACTGAAGTGTGCAGCAAATTTCCAAGCAGTGACATACCCTGGTGCCCTCTTTCTGGACCTTACTGTTTCACATATTGTGGTCTCTAGCAAAGTGAGGATGTGTCTCATGGTTTAAAACATAAATTAGATAGGCATGTGATGTGGTCTGTAAGAGCACCTATCCATTTTTTGAGTTATGGGGAGTCCCTAGAGCACATCACATGTTCCAGAAGTGGTGGAGCCCTGATCGGCTGAAACACAAAGCATTTGGTTTAGTGACCAAGGCTTCTCCCTCCCTCCCTGTGATCTGAGGACTGCAGACAGGCCCAAGAGCAGAGCTGTGTCTCTTGGAGCCAAAGCCCTCCTTCAGACAGGGCTGAGCTCACTCTTGTAGACTAGCAGGGAGTCTAAGACTCTAAGAGACTCTAAGAGAGTCCTTTTGGCTCATGTAGCTGTTCCAACTTAGCACCCAGAGGAGGCTGGCAGCTGCCTGAGGTCCAAAAGAGGCCTGATGTATTTCATTTTTTTTAATTGTAAGACTAGACAGCCCCTTTCCTATGAATCAGGGAGTCTGAGACCACCCGTCCTGTTGAGGAATAGCTGCCCAAATAAGCGTTCCTTTCTTCTAAATGAAACATGTGAAAGGCAGTAGTGGCAGAAAAGTAAATTCAGGACAATTTTGACCACCATCCAGTATCCAAACTGTGAAGAACTAATTTATCTGTAGAAATATTTTGTAAGGTCTGAAAATTTATTTCCAAAAAGGGTAGATTTAAGGGGAAAAAATACACTTGAGTGTTCTTTCCAGCATCAATGAACTAGTATGAATTTGCTGTCTGATGACACAGAAGGGGAAAGAACGGCTCAGCAATGCTTTTCAGAGCTGTTAGGTGTCTCACTAGTCCTAATGTATAATACAAGTTGATTTATATTATAAAAAGAATTACTTGCATTGCTTCCTTCTTACCAGCGATTTACATGTCAGTGGGCAGACAGAGATGTATTCATTGCATGGCAATGGTATCACAGAGTGCCCTTGTTCAGGTAGCACTTCGAGGTCTCAAAATCTCTGACAAGAATTGCTTTCTGAATTAAACATTCTCCACATCTCCACCTCTCCCACCCACTCCAGGATGTTTCAAGGGCCAGTTTATCCTTTTTAGGTTATTATCCTTCTTTTTCTCCCACCTTGGAGTAATCTTTGTCTGGGCCTGATCAGTCAAAATGCAAGAGGCTCATACTCAATTGCAGATTTGAGTAGAAACTCAAACACAATTTATTTAAAGAAGCGTCTTCCTGGTGTTGCATTCCTGTTACCCAACCACACCTCAGCCCTTCTGAAGAGCTTACAAAACCAGGAACCTGCTTAACAAGTTCACATCAGCCTTTTATTACCCACAAGCAAAGACATTTTCCCCCTTGTACTTGCTACAATTCAGGTCTTCCCACCTCTCCTCTGGCATTATGTGCTCCTTGTTCTTCCCAACTCTGCCAGATTCACTTTTTACCACACACCAAGCAGAGACCATTCTTTGGATCACTTTATCCAGGCAACTTGCTTCACTTCTGACATGCTCACGCATTACTCTCTATGCATCTCATGACCTGAGTTAAGAGTAATTTTTTAAATAACTCTTATAAAATCCAGTGTAAAAATGGTTTTTCAGAAAAGCCTGATGGTATGGACCACTCACATCAATGGGAAAGGTAACCCTAGATTCCTTACTGGAGTTCACAGGGATGGCTATTTTAGCTTTTGATTGTCTCTAATGAAACAGATCAGAAGCTACATTACTATTTTTTAACAAAACTGCCAGCCTTTCACTGGGGGGTTCAATTATGTCCAGATATCATAGTAACATGTGGAGTTAGAATGTACCAGGCCCAACCTTCCTTCACTTACAGCAAAATAGCGTTCAGTGCAGGCAAGACTGAAACCCTAAGATGAGAATTGCACTGGGCAGGGCAGATAAAATGTGTAACTGACATTACCAAGTTAAATATTCACCATAAAGCATATGCATTTTGGAGATGCAGCAAATAAAAGAACACTACAGCAAATGGACACCAGAGCTGGCATGTTTCCTCACAAGGTTTGTGTCTTCTTCCTGCCTGCTTCTCCAGGCTCACTTGAACAATGAATATACCATTTAACATGAAAATAGCAAGAAAGCAAATAAATATTTGAACAAATGTAGCAAAAGACTTGAAAACACTCTGATTGTCATGGGGCTTCTTGGTCCATTTAACATTAGGGCAGAGATTTAGCAGGTGGAATATATACTGGGATGGAACAACACACCAGGTGTCTTCTGGTGAAGAGTAGAGTAAGCAGAAAAGCTCAGCAGTCTTTGATAATCCATGTTTGAAAAGGGGGACCATCTTTGATCCAAGTCTGGCTCCTCTTTTGACTTGACAGTCAAGATCTCTGCGAGATTGTGGCACTACCTACCCAAGAGATCAATTTTTTTACCTGCCTGTGATCTTTTATATTAAGGACTGTAACTCTGTGGATGAAAGTAGAAATTATAGATGTGAAAGACAACTTCCACCTCATCAGCTGAAATCTGTGGAGCTCAGTCACAGTGCCTGAGGCCGAGCTAACCCCTGTCCTTACAAGTGCCCCAGAGCTGCAAACACAAACATACAACGGCCATGGATGAATACTTGCATTGAGCTCACCACAGCTGTTTACATGCACAGGGTAACTTGCAGGATTTGAGCCAAAATACAAAACTGATTTCTTACCTTGGCTTCACCACAGTGCGTGATTGCAGACAAAATACAATTTCAGAAGCAAGAGTCAAGTTTTTAAAGAAATCTACTGTTACAGCAACTACAACTCAACAGATCAAAACAGGAAACATTTTATTTACTCACTGCTTTAAGGCTGCAAATTCTAAGCTTTTGCCATGTGGTCTTAAAAGTGATGAAGTACATTTGGTACAGATCTCGAGGATACGACAGCATTGCAGCCAAGAAAACAGTTATTTTCTTGTTCTGTTTGACCTAACACTTGACAGACCTGTGCTTTGATTAAGTACATGCATGGAAATGGTTAGGAAAAGTCACATCAGAGAGCCTGGCTGTTACTAAGCCTGTTACTAACCATTTCACAGCCTTGCTGTTTTAAAGGCTTTAGATACTCCGAGGGCTCCAGAGCAGTCGGTGCGTTGTGCTGGCTGGCCCCAGCTATGCTCAGTCCGAGGTTCATGTGTTTCATGCATTTAGCCTTGCTCTTCAGCCCACACAGGACAACCTCCTTCAGAAGCTGTTTCAGCTTCTCAAGAGTTGAAGAGCATTTTAAGATTGTGAGAAAGGCTGTTCTTTGGCAATGGGATGTAGGAATTGTGACTTGTTTGTTTATACTGCAGAGATGTTACTACTCCCTCAAGCCTTGAGAAAATTCTCAAAGCCTTAGTTGTGTGCAATTTTATCTGGTTGTTCAGTCCCATTGTCTGAAGTCCTTAACCCCTTGTTCCTCCTCAAAATCCCCTTTTCAAGGCAATCTTCATTGCTAGTCTTTCCCCAGTCCAACCCTGTCTTCCCTTTCTCTGGTGTCAAGGTTATGCTGCAGGCAAGAGCTTTGTGTTTGGGTGCTTCCCAACAGTCTGACCTGCAGCTACAAGCAACTGCTCCAGCAGCACAGGGTTATCACGCTGCCCAGTCTCTGCATTGCACTTGATCTCACTCATTCTTTTAGAGACTTATCTCCAAAGAAACCCAATCCAAGATTCCAATATACAAAAATCCAGAGGTAATTCTTCAAGATTTTAATTGTTCTGCCCAGTTCCCAAGTTAGTAACTTCTTTTAAGGAAAATTATGTGTAAACGCAGCAGGTTTTCCTAGCAGATAAAAAACAAAAATGCTGGTGTAATGCTACTCTTTAGTTACTACCAAAACAGAATGTTACCTGTCAAATCAATGCACAACCTTAAATATGCTGAGTAATAGAGATAAGCAATGGTATTAGTAGAGGTCAGCTTTCTTCTGAGCCTTGAGAATTCACATTTCTAAAACACAGAGAATCCATTCTTTTCATGTGATCATTCACTGCATGATTTAATTCAATATTAATATCTTTAGAAAAAATTAATAAATGGTATATTAGAAAAATACTGACAGACAAACAAGCCAATGCAGCAGTTACTAATAAAAATACCTGGGCTGAGCAGCATTACAGCTTCTTTGCTACAGTGATCAAGTCCATGCCCGAAAAGCTGCACTTCAGAGATGAAAGCTGCAGATTGCTTTCAGAAAAAGTAACATGTAAGGCTGGAACTAAAAAGGATTGATTTCAATATATGCACAAAATGGCTTTAGTGATAACTTGCAAGCCAATGTAATGCTTAAACCCTTTTAGACTCCATTTCAAACAAACCACAAGTGAAGGTCTAGGTTTTTTTGATGAAGCTGTTAAGACGATAATATTTCAAAGTTATGATGTGAAACTCACAAGCATGAAGCATTCAGAGCTGCAGTTATCTCTGCACCACCCCCAACAGTGGCTACACAAAGTAATGACATTGGGCAGGTTTCACCTTGCTCTTAAAACTGCCAACTTATCTGAAACACAATAGGTGAAAACATAAAACCCAAAGCAGGGAACAGCAAGTTGTGAATCAACTCTGTCAAAAGAAACAGAAATCCATACTGGACAATTGCAGTTTTTTATCACTAAAGCAAAGAAAACTGCAACCTTTCTTTGAGCTTTTTTTCTGTGACAAACTCAGCCTGGAATATGTGCAAAACAAAGGGGGGGAAAAAGATGAACCTAGATGTACTTTAAATAAATATAACAAGATGGGCTGTATGTAATGCACAGATTTGGGACAGCCTTTGCTGTTAAGTGAAATTCATCTGTGAAAACCAGAAAATCTACTACCTGCACAGATTTGTGTCTTATAGGTGGACAAATATGGAAGGGATCCTTGAAAAGTACATCCAAAACATATTTGGAAATTTTCTTATTTAACTTTTATTCCCAAATGTTCCAATGATTTGGACTGCCCAGAGGTGCTGACAGCCCATCTTGCCTTACAAATCCACAGGAGCTCTGCAAGAGCGAAAGTCTGAGCTAATCATCTGCAACACGAGGGAAGGAAGACAAAGTTCAGGCCAGCCTTATTCTGCCAACTGCAGAACATTCCAGCTGTCTGAACTGTTTAAAAGTCAGGAATATAGTGGATATAGATTATCCCAGATGGTACATATCATTGAATTATTTATTTTTAAATTAATAACTGCAAAACTACATCCATGGGAAGTATTTATAGTGCACACAGTTCTTTGAAAGAGCTCCCCAGCTTGGCAGTCTGTCACATGTACAAAGCACATGGTGATTAAATCCAGAGTCAGAGACAGTAATTGCCAGTTACATCCCTTCAGGAGGGGCACTAGCTCTCTCTTAGCAGAGACACTAAAGGTTCAAGTAGCACATCAGACAATGTTCCCAGCTAAAGTTCAGGTTAATAGAGTTTCACTACCTAAAATGAACACTTTCTTCTAAACATTCTTCTTTGCTCCTCTGGCATTCTTGCTGGCCAGAACTTTTAAAGTAGTTACTAAAAATAAGGGTCTGAGTATCAGTGTTCTGTTCAAGTATGAGATCTGTAAGCTAAGCCAGACTGCCATCCTTCACGGTGTTACACTTGGCTTTTGGACAGTTTTCTTCCCTAAGAGTAAAAACACCCAGAGTGAGATTTTTACTTTCTTTAATTTAAAGATTGTATTACAGAAAAGTTTAAGTAAGGAATCCTTATAAGGATTAACTCTTGACATAATATATTGCCAAGATACAGTGTAGCTGCAAGGGCTCCAGGTGAACCTTCATATAAGTTGCTTTCTTACATACACAGTCGCTGAACAACATAAATTGTATTCCCCATCTGTAAGAGAAGACAGTGGTATTGAACAGTCCTTTTAGCAGTGTGGTCTGGTTTTCCCAAATTAGAAACATGCCCTATTAAAACCGTAAAATCCTACTACACAGAAAGGTGATAGAGATGAACTTTGTAAAGATTGCAACTGATGAAACACTAAAATGAAAACTAAGGAGTGTTGATTATGTGAAATGGTTTCTCTTTTACTGGCAGGTCAAATATACTAAGAAACATACAAGTCTTTTTGATAATCTAATTCCAGATGAACTCAAAACACTGAAGAAACATACACAGGCTAAGAGAATTCAATACTGTTCCAAGGCACTTACTGAATCTCCATGACCAGGTGAAAACCAGAACAAATCAGGTCTGACAATTAAACAGTATATAATATAAAAATAACCTTTTGCTTACAATTTACAAAATGCATTACAATCTTTATCTCTGCTAACCTGCAATTCTGGCTGTGTGTGTCCAGCAATTTTTGTAAAAAACCCCAGAAACTATTTTCTAAAACTTCAGGGCAAATAACTTACAAATAAGGTACACAAAAATTTAGATCATGCAGAGATTTCTTACATCTTCTGTTAATATTTTATGATTGCAACTTTATCAAATTATATACTTACTTGCCCTGTACATATACAAAATAATGCATACATGGTAATCAAATGTTAGCAAAAAGTAGTCCATAAACACAATCTGTCAAAAGTATTACTATATTAACATATGTCTACAAGCAGCGTGTAACAGGGTTAAAAGACATTAAGGCAATAATACTTGAAGTTACAAAATAAATCATATGTAATACTTTCTCCTAAGTGTAGTAAGGCAGGTAGATGGCCCCAGCAAAAGGTTGTTGTAATACTGGAATCCACTGTTGTGAACCATGTGTCAGGCTTTGCTTGGGATGCACTGCAAGAATGTACCATTGATAGTTAGATCTACACTGCTCTGTGTTAGTCGCCCCCCAGGGAAGTGGAACTCTATTTCTCTAGTTCTCAGTGGCACTTGAGTTTTCCAGTATAATTTATTGATAGTATGTCCATTGGTTCTTGGATCATGTCCATTCTGAGGGTGGCTCTCTTGGTCCCCTGGGCTTTGCACAGCGGTTACCAAAACCTAAGGAAAGAAATGCATTTAATACTTCTGTCTGCTGGGACAACACAGGCTCACAAAGGCTGGTGGCAGTCAGAAGATCAGATCACTAAGACATGGCTTCAGCTCATACAGAATAGATTAACTCTCATGGCTAGAAAACAAAAAACAACTTTGTTGTACAAGGAATTCTGAAGGCACTCTGGCCATAGGAAATACAAATATGAAGAATTTGTATACCATTGTAGTTCAGTACTTAAACCTCACTGGAAAGTATTTTTCATTAAATACAGTATTACAGCATTTGTTATCTTTTTTTCCCCCTCCTTTTCTGCATACCTAGGCTGTTATCAGGTATTATTTCTGGAAGTTTTCAAAAATTTACAAAACCTTACAAAAATTATAACCCATTTGACAAATTCTGTATTTTATACTTCAGAGTTTTTTTCGAAGTGAAAAACTATTTAATCATTTATTTTGGGGAAAACTCCTTCAGCACTGCTGAAGAGACTAGGCAGGCTTATTTATCTGGGTTCTGCATCTCAGTGAGTTGGAGGGTAGCAGTAGTAGCAGCTATCCAAGCCAGTACTGATAGTGAATCCCCTTGTTTAAGTCATCTAGTGATTATATTTTGAAAGAATTGTAATTACCAATATCTGTTACTTCTGCAGGAAATTCTGAAATTTGACCTCTTGTGTCAGTGGAACCAGAGAAAGAAATCTGAGGTAAAATGTCAGTTGGTGTTTTGTTGCTTCGTTCAGGACGATCTAGAAAACACACAGAGCCCTCACTGTAACATTCACTTAGTCACCACTGTGGCAATGCCACTTGTCATTACAGTCCAGAACAACACTGGCAGCAAATATTATTTACAAAAATAAAGCTTTGAAAGACAATTTCTCATTTCCTAAAAGCGAAACTTGAAAATTGTTTATGAAGTAAATGTTCAGTGACAGCAACATATTCCTGCTTTCCATATCTGGATTATTAGTTTGTATGGATAGCTGAAATCCCACACAGCATCTATTTATAGCAAAAGCTCACAGTGCCATTTAATACATCTACATAAAGGTTTCAGTCCATGTTCTTTCTAAACTAAAGGTGCTTAGACACCATAGGTAACAATATATTTAGTATAATACAAGTATATTTGACAATATATTTAGGTACTTTCAGAGCAAACACCAAGTTCAGGCAAATTTTTGTTCAGTAGGAAAAAAGTATTTTGAAAAAAAAAAATTTAGAAAAGTTTTCACCACTTACCAGGTAGTATAGGTGAAGTTGTTTTCAAACCCTGTTAATGAGAGAGATATAAAATAATTACACAAACCACTTCTAGAAAACTAAAAGAAAGACAGAAATTTAAGATTATGAAAACATCACCAAAATCATTCATGGAAATACTAATTTACCTCCACATTTTTGACTTGACTCAACATTGACAAAAATGCTACAGTAGTTAGTATGAGAATTTACTATTAGAACCTTAGCATTTAATAAAAATTTGAAAACATGACACTGCAACTTATTTGCAAATTCAGGTAGGTTAGTTCTCGCACTACATTTACAGTCCCTGAAAATTCACATCTATCTTTTTTGTCATATTTTTAAGTAAGATATTGGGAGCACATGATAAAAAGGGACATATGAAAAAGGACTTTTATGCTTTTAAAGTTCTGCCAACTGTTCATGCAGGATGACTGTGAGCTGGATGAGAGAAAAGTGCAATCTGATGGGCAAAAATTGATTGCTTAAAACAAATATGGACATAAGGGAAAACCATTTCCAGGCAGTGAAACAGGTTGCCCATAAGAAGTGTCCATCCCTGGAGGTTTTGAAGACCCAGCTGGAAAAATCTCTGGTTAGCCTGGAGTGAGGCCCTGCAGAAGTTTAGATGAGAGACTGCTGTTCTCTTCCAGTTTGAATTGGCCTAAGATCTATTAAGGGCAGACAGCAAGCTTCAAAAAGCAGCATATTTACATTCTTAAGGCCATAGTTTAACATATATTTAGGAGTACTGCTTTTAAAAATATTGCTGACCTTAGAAAAACAGATCATTTTCTTGGAAAGAAAACATACTCTTCACATCAATTCAGCAGCTCAGGCAGAGGAAAACCTGGCCACTTGTAGATGACCAACAGCTGCAACTTCTCACAAGTATGGATTTGAGTTTTAGTTGTAGCTCCCAAGCAAACCAGAAATGAGTGATGAGTACAGACTTGTCTGCTGCACTTACTGGGGAGGCTGTTTGCTCAGGCAGGTGCTGATCTCGCAGCGGGCTCCACTCCGACTGTGCAATCACAGCTGGCTTCAGCAAGGGCGTGCCTAGGGAGAATTAACTCAGCTCAACATACTTCACATCTCCTCATGATGAGGCATTAGTACACTGCAGTAGAAATGTGCTCTAAACCTTTTTTTTTTTTTTTTTAAGATTAAATGCCTGTAAAAAACATGAAAATCTCTTCACATGAAAGGTGCTCCAGAAAAGGCAAAATGCCACAATATAACTCCAAGCACAAGAGTACAGTGCTTGCATTGTGGATGTTCATTTTGTTCCTTTGGGGGGTCCTAATCAACAGGGGCATTGGCTTCCTTTGCAAGGACAATTTAGAACTTCTGTCACATCAGCTGGGCAGTAATAGTATGCATTTTTCCGATCTCCTAAGTAAACATCCAAATCAGGACAGCCACACCTGTCCTTTACTGACATTATGGAAAAAGACAAACAAAATGAAAGTGGTTTTAGTGATTCCAGTTCTGGAGAGATATTTTTAAAGAAAGCAGCTTTGTTCCTTGTGTGGTCACAGAAAAGCAACAGGTCCATAATAACCAAAGAAAAGATCACTTTGACTCTGCACTACCTATGCTTATGATGCTCAAAGAACACATTTACAAATCTTCAGCACTTTCATGCTGAAAATATTTAGATTAACTATCTGGGCCCATATTTTTTGAGTTTTAAAATGGCACTAAATAAAAGTCTCAGTAAATAATTATATACTTTTAGGTTTTCTGGAAGGTAGCAAGCATCAACCTAATTTATCACTTCATTTCAATTCATCTGTTTTGTATTCTGCCATTACTAGCTTGGTGAATGAACTCTGACAATCGGAGCACATCATCTGTGTCAGCTTTCTCTTGCAGCTACCCTTTTGACACAGTCAAAGAGTGAACTACATAAAACTTGACTAACTGGGCTTGTTCACTACATGCAGTGCAGAATTGAAGTGTCATCATCTTTCCTTTACCCAAGAAAGGGGGATCAGATAAACCTGTTCATGTGCATACCCACTCCCCACCTGGGCGCACTAGGAACTAAAAGAGCTGGGAAATTCCCTAACTGTACTGCATTTCCCCACTGTGTCATCTCACTTCCATACCCTTCAGACTGAAAACTCTCTCTACTAACACTGAAGTCCCCAATTACTTAAATATCATATAACACCACAGTTAGTCAGAAAATGAAAAATAATTTCTGTGTTCAAGGGTGTGCAAAAGTTAAATCCCAAAATAAGCCACAGCACGTGATAGATTTTATTCCATTTTACAAATTGCTCTTCCAGACTAACCAAAAACCAGAGGTCCTCAAATACAATACTGACATGCTCTTCACATTTCATCTCCAATTATCACCAAACATCAAAAACTCACTCTGTTCACTTGCTAATACAAATGATTCTGGTGTTCTTTCTGGGAGCGGGGGAGAGGAATCTTCACTAGCATCAGCATCTAAATCAAATATGACATTTAGATAAGTTAAAATACATAGATTTTTCTTCTAGACTTTTAGAAGTTGATCTTTTCATATATGAGATAATCCTAAACTCAGCATAGTATCTAAAGCAAAAGAAAAATTTTAAGTATTATAAAACATTTTGGTTTACCACACTAACACTCTGGAGCAACTTGATCTACCAACATTAACTTCACATTAAGGGCATAGGATCAGTTTGTGTGTTATGCAAGCAAGAAAATGAAAACATTTTCAGTCTAAATAATTTGGAGGAAAACAAAAAAATCCTCAGTAAGTCAAATGAATACTTTTTGTTCATTTTTCAGGTCTCAGTTTTGCTCACCAAGTCCATATTGAGGCCCAGTGGCACCCACACCACTGATATGGTTAAACAGCGTAGTGCAAGGTTTATTAGGCCAAAGGGTAAATAGGAGCCAGAGGAGATGGCTACTGTTGGTGCCAGTACCACATCCTGTCCCCAGCCTGTTCCCTCTCACCTCCCAGGAGTGTACTAACACAAGCTATCTGGCAGCAAAAGCCCTCTCTGACCTGCTAAGAAATTTGGAGTAGTAATTAAAAGTTTAAAACAATTTAAAGTAGCTGCTGCCATAAGAAATCTCATCTGACAACTGGACTCTGCACAGGATTCAAAAATACAAAGACACTTTTCAACTAACAAAGCCATGAAGCTTGAGCTGCCAGCATCCCCAGGTGCTGCAGGGACAGAATTCCATCAAGTTCTACAAGCCATCATCTTCCAAGTGACTTCTGAGACCTGCTCCATCTCAAGTTTACCACACAGCACAAGAAATCCTTCATTGAAAGAAAGGGCCTCTATAAAACCATCAAATAAAGTCACTACAGATATGCACTAACTGAAAGTGAGTTTTTAGGGTTTTGTTTCTGTGTTGTTTCTGTTTTATTGTTCTCTTTGGTTTTTTTTCCTTTTACCTTAGGGCAGAACTACTTTTCATTTGAATGAAAAAGAGGATTTGACTGTGTGGTAAGATCATGCACACCAGCAGCTATGGTTAGGCAATCAGGGTGCTGTAAGTTCACAGACAAGTTTCACTGGTGATTGCAGCCACATTCCCAGCTTTAGACAGAAGAGTCCTGAGCCAGTAGGAAAATGAGAAAGCCACTGTAAACAGGGTTTAGGATCACTGGTGCAAAGCAATCTAACCCTATAGTATTGAGTCCCAGAGGGATTACAAGACCTACAACCAGAATGTAAAATGGGAAGTGTTCACTATCAAACAAACAGGGAAAAGATACACTCTTATTAACAAGAGATAAATGATAAGAAAAATTAATGTTAGAATTTTAATCAATTCCTGTGAAATCATCAACATACCAGCAGCACAAGGGCTGTACTGTTATTTCAAGACGTTTCTGATACACAGTTACATGAAACAAATTCTAGAGCGACATTTCTCCAATTCTTTATCATATTTATGACATACCACTTATTTTATTTGCATGTTCTTACAGCATCTACATAATGAGATGCACAGAGAAATGATAATTTCCAAACAGTGACAAATGATAATTGCTCTGGGAAAGAAGAAAAAAAATTCTGGCTTAAAGGAAAAATACAATAGCCTGGAAATCTAAAAAACAAATCCAAGGAGAACTGCTTGCAAAGTGAAATAACTATGACAAAAGGACTTTGTCAGCTTTGCAGAGCATCTTTTAAATCACAGTGTAAAGATACACAGGTATGTGCATGTTTTGTCCCATGTTTACACAATCTAAACCAAAATCTATAGATCTATAGGTAAAGATCACAATATCTATAGAGCTGTATCAAGATCTACAGAAACAGACTGTTTTTAAGGCTGAAAAACAGTTCACATCTCTGGATTTATGACTTTTGGTTCACAAAAGTCATAAAGTAAAGTTCATTCAGTTCACAAAGCCAGTACTTTCAATTCAGCTGGTTCTGATCTTGCATCACACACTGAGCCCCATTTGACTTCAGAAAATCTTGAAGTCTGCCCAGACTCCTGAGGTGAGGCCATCACTGTAAGCAGCTCCAAGCACAGGAGTCTGAGCTCGATCCAGAGGTTCATGTTTCTTCCTTCAGCTCCACTGCCTTACTTCTTGTTTTGTTGGCCTTTGCACAAGCAGTTGCCAAGGCCTAATCTCGTCTTCCTGCTCTGTCCTCCATCTGCTCTAAGTGTGGCCAGCCTGACTGAAATCTGCACCTGCACGTTTTGGGACCCTTTTGCCTTCAAAAAATGACATTCTAACTTGCAAACTTCGGCAAAAAAAAAAAGAAATTAAAAAAAAAGTAGTAAAAGATAAAAAGCCACTAAATAATTTTCAAAGTGCTAATAAAGCATATCTTGGATTTTTAGATGAACAGCTGTATTAGCTTGTCACCCCCAGCCATGTACAGAAAAAAAGGAAAGCACAGCTAAATATTTACAACACTGTCAAAATGCAGGAGCCAAATCATGAGCAACTTCAAAGACCAATGCAGCGAATGAGGTTACATCTACATTTTAAGGAACAGCACATCAACCAATAAGCATGAAATTGTTATGTATTTGCACAAGCCTGTTGAAAATGCTTTGACTAGTCAACCCCCAAATATTATAGACACTTTCATGAAACTGGGCATAGAGAAAAAATATGCACCAAATAATAACATAGAAACCTACAATTACATACAAACCTACAGGAATGCATTATAGATAAAGCATTAAACGAATGCTCACAATAAAGCTCACAGTACAGCTTTTGAAATAGCTAATCATGGTCTGTAGTACTTTATACCAAAAATAGCTCCCTTGCAAACTGAAAGCTGTAAAGAAAAGAGCTGTGCTCTCTCTGAAGCTGCCATACTACCCTGATTAAATTTACATTTAGAAAATTGCATTGCAAAGAAATTTATGTTGTCCAGCTCTACAGATGCAGCTAGATAAAGAGCAGCACTTCTGAACCTCAGTGAAACCTACCTTTGCCATCTTCAGAACATGTTACAGCTGTTAAGTCTTGCCTAGCAATAGACATTGGCAATACTTTTCTGGCAGAAATGTTTTCAGTATTAGTGGCAGCAGAGACTGTGGCACTTGTGGTTGACACATTGGATGCGCTTTTGCTCATGGCTCTGTCGAAGTCCACCTCATCCGTGTCAGAATCATCTGCATGGAGAGGGTTAGTAAAACAGAGAGGTGCTCGAACAGAAAGAGGAGTATGATCAACAGGATCACTGGAAGGATGCTCAGCCGGGCTGTTTGACACTAGAGAGAGAGTTTTAACACCGTGACACAAGGTGTCTGAAGACAGCTCTTCAGACACGGAGGTACGCAGTGCATTTTCAGGCCCTTGTAGTGACCACGTGGCGTGTCCCTTCTCTGTCAGAGGCAGACGGTCTGGTCTGGGTGGGGTGTCAGACACCTGCTGACCCTGCAGACTTTCTGGTGAAGGTATTAAGGCTGTGTTAGACTGTGGCACGCTGTATTCCATACATGAGTTTTGAGAAGCATCTACAAATGAATCCCCTGAAATCTGTTCCTGTGGCTTAAAGCTCTTATCAATCACACAGGATGACACGGGCTTAATTTTAATTGCATGTCCCCTGTTCAACAGGGAGTTCCCATCAAAGCTTCGTGGTCCCTCCTGCAGAGGTACCTTCTTGATCTCAAAACTTAGGTTGCGCTCCAGCCTCTTCTCTGTGTGTTCGCTGGGTTCGTTCTTCCCTGAATGTTCTGTGGACTTATTATAATTCTCGTTGAGGTCTGTTGAATGCTCTGATGAAACCATGTGCAAAACTGGCTTTGGATGGTATCTGTCATTGTCCTGCCACACCGTAGTGACTGTTGGATAAGCTGATGGGGGAGATGGTGTTAGGATTGGTGGTACTGGCTGAGGCTCCGGAGGCTGCAAGATTTCTTCTTTAGCATCTCCTTCTACAAGGCAACTGCAAAACAACCAAGACACAACTGTCTAAATTTTCTGGATTTTGACAAGATTTTAGCTATCTATCCATCTCCCACTGCAGTAGTTAATGCTGTAACACCAATATCAAACTCCACACAGAGCTTCCATTGCACACAGAAAACAGTGATAGAATGCGACTAGTGGGGTAGGCAAGAATTAAGTCAACACCCTCAAAGTGTCTTTCAGAATATCACAAGGACATTCATTCAGGCCACAACTAATCCTCAGTAATAGTTCAAAGATTGCTCACATCCTTTCCTAGAAGCATTCTGCAAAGACATTGCAAGACAGGCCCTCTTGTGGCAGCATTTCACTACTTTTTTCCTTAAGCGGCTCTGAGGAACTTGGAATATGGAATTCAAATTCCAGTAAAGCCAAGAAAGATTTCTTAAAAAAAAAATCCTTACAGCCCACTTAACATTAATTATCTTTCTTCAGTTTTCTTTTTCTGTACATGCTCAAGAGGATTTTATTTTTGTTTGTGTATTTGATAGTCTTGGCTTAGTTGCAAACCAAATTTAGTTGACATGAGGTATATACAACATAAAAAATAATTCCAGTAGAATTTATGATCCAAATTACAGCGCATATTAGTGAAACCACAGCACTTATAACTGCAGCTCATCTCAAGCTACTTAGAAGTTCTTCAAGCATATGGTTAAATTAGAGTTGTTGACTAAAAACATTTAGCACAACTGATGAAGGCATTTTTATAAATTTCCATTCCTTTAAACATCCAGGATGACCTGGACAAGCTCAAGAGGTGGGCCCATGAAAACATCATCAGGTTCAACAAAGCCAAGTGCAAGGTGCTGCACCTTGGTGGGGGCAGCCCCAGCATCCATCCAGACTGGGGGGTTGAACAGACTGGGAGCAGGCCTGGGGAGAAGGACTTGGAGGGCTGGTGGAGGAGAGGCTGGACATGATCCAGCAGGGTGCAGAAACCAACCCACAGTCCAAAAACCAGCCATGTCCTGGGCTGCACCCAAAGCAGCATGGCCAGCACAAGGAAGGAGGGAATTCTGTTCTGCCCCTATACTCTGCTCTCATGAGACAGCATAAGGACAAGATTGCGCAAGAACTCTGTCTACAAGAGAAAGGACAGGCTCTCATTATTTGTCTGCATGCCACATAATGAGCAAAATCAAAGTACTACTCTGGCTCCACTGATTCCAAACCATGCCTAAGAAGGACCCAGCAAGGCAAATTCTTGAGACTATCATGACATATAAGAAAAAAAAACCAAAACAAAAAAAGCCCAAAGACTGTTTCATAACTGAGTCTTGTAGAGAACTCAAAGCATACCTGACTTGGGACAGGCTACAGCATGTGTTTCATCCTTGTGGCTTTATTAGCACCAAGCCATAGCAGAATGGGTTGCAGAACTAAAATCTTTATACAAGAGATTCCATACTAAAGAGAACCATTTGGATTCTCGGTTTGTGAAAATCCTAACCCTCTGAAGTACTGCAACAGCTTCAAAAATTATCTTCTACAAGTTCCTGTATCTTTGTATCTGGAAAATCCGAGGTCCCCTTGCAGTTCTGGGTGATCTCTTCCACTCTCTGCCTGACTCCTGTCACAAAGAGTTGGGCCTCAAATTCCTTCTCTTCATCTCCTCCCTGCACTTGTATATTGCTGTTTTTCTTTACATTAAAACAGAAGAACTACAAAGCACGTCAAAGCAATTTCACTGAAGTAATTTGGGAACTCTTGCCTCTAGTTGTTGAAAAATGAATAAGCTTGAGAGTAAATTGTTTGCCTGAATTAGTAAAGAAGACAGGAAATGGGGGGACATGAATCTTGCTCCAATTTAATACACACTAAGGACAAGAGAATTCCCTCCTCTTGGGGAACAGAGGAAGGGAGACAGTGAGTACACTGGCACAAATATTTGCAAGCCCCCTTTTAGCAGTGGTGCTCATCAGTAATCTCCACTAAATCCTCCTACTGAAAGTCATGGTTTTTCCTTATTGACCTGATTTTCCTGACCCAGAGTTATTTGCAATCAGCAAAACTAATTCCTTATCTGGCACAGACCAAACATTATGCATTACAATTAGCTAAAGGAGTAAATTGGCATTCAGCTAGATATAACAAGGATATAGGTCCACAATACCAGTCAAAATTCATAAAGTTCTTCACCAATTACTGGCCAATAAAATCACTCTACCCTTTGATCCACTGGTAAACAGAGCCTCACATGTATTCCAACAGTTCCCTTAGATGTATCCGTAGAACTGATGATAAAGGAAATGCTGCACAAATCAGCAGCCCAAAAGTTGATTAAACAACTTCCTCCTACACATCCCAACAGAACTACTACAATGTTCCCCATTACATTTGAAGTTAAATGTCACTTCTTCATTCTTAAATGAGAGTTTCTAGGGAAGAAATGAGAAATTATTTGTCAAAATCATTATTTGCCTTATTAATATTGAAGGATATCTGTCCTCAGCAATTGAGATGTCCAAATAGCACCCTAATGTATCTTTCTCTCTTTAAATTAGGAAATAAATCCCAATAGGCAACATATTTCCATTTTATTGACATTTTTAATATTACTATTTCACATGTTCTGCATTGCAAATAATGCTTCTGTTCATTTTCACACAGCAGAAATATTAGGATATGAACACATTCAGAACATCTGTTTGGCAGTAGTTTGTTCTAAAAGTCTTGTCAGTCTTGGGCATTTTGGGCTGCTCATAATGCTGTCCTTGGGCATGTCCTTCAACAGCTGTGCTCCACAGACATTTCTGCCCCCAGAGGCAGAAATTTATCTGAAACATGGCTACTAATACTGTTGAAAACAACAGTAAGACCAGATCGATTTAAAATACCAGGAAACTCACAGAAAGCTCCTGAAATAGGATATTGAGACAGAAAAGAGTCAGTGAACCAAAGAAAGCCAGGCCATTCAAGTAAGAGAAGTAAGCTTCCCTGTATGATACCTTTAAATAAACAACTAGGGTTGCAAAATCTCACAGTGTGATAAAAAAAATAGCTTTGTCATGAGTCAGCCTTCAAGTGCCTCTTCAGATACAACTGCTCCTGATAATCTTGGGATGCCACTACCTCAGCACTTCCTCATTTACACCCAGGAAATGGAGTTTCCCTGGGTGATCAAGGCAGCTTTTTCATGCACTCTTATTGCCACACAGCTGGTACAGTGCCCTAGTGTCACTGGCTTCTCAGGTGTCAGGTAAACCATGAATTAGGCAATAACACCATTTTAAAATTATGTGTCATAGTAACAACTACACAAAATTTGTCAAAAATACAATAACTAGTCAAAAAAAAAAAAAAGCCTTCCTACAGCTTTCAACCAAAAATGCATACGTGAAAAACAAGCCATTTATTGCTTTCTCTGCAAGACATTATAAATTTTTAGAATGTTTTAAAATCTAATCCATTCTACTCCTAATGGAAAAGAGCTACATTACTGAAACTGCACACAGTGGGTTCAGATTTAAATGAAACTTGGCCAGTGTTCAAAAGAAAAAAAGGTTTAAGTAATCCATGGTTATTCTATGCAGCATACTGCAGGGTGTTTCAAGTAAAAGAGAGCGATGCCAAGGTCATGGAATGCAGCTGATATGAGCAACCAAAAATAGATACCAAGCTCTACATCCTCCCTCATAATTAAAATAGGGAAATTAAACTCAACATAAGCAGGCTGAAGCTAGAAAACCATATTATTCTACTTCAGCATTAAACCACTGCCATCCACATGAAAGAAAAGTCCAGTGAGTGAAGCTATTGCAAAAGTACTACAAATAATTAATAGAAAAGTGCAATGAATTAATAAAAATAACCAGCTGGTGAATTTATCTCTTAAAATTTACTTACTGAAGCTTTTTGCTTTTTTAAATTGTGGCATACAAATTAGAGACAGTTAACTAAGAAGGAACACCCATCAGTGAATTTTATCTCAAGCTTTGTAAGAGACAGAGATGGTTTGCAGGGCTTGAAATGAAACAGACTAACACATAACTCTGGGAATGTATTTACTATCATTAGACTGAAGTCTGAGCAGAATCTGATGAGAAGTTAAAATGCTTCAGTATTTTAACTTTCCACCTTCAGACAGCAGCACATAGCTCTTCATTACACTGCATACAAAAAAGCTGTTTAATCATCTTTGCTTTTCATGAGTTTATGTCTAAGTCTATACTTTGATTTCAAACTGCATTTGAACTTGAAAATAAAGAACTTTTTGTAACCAAGCCTGACTAAAATAAACCACCTCTTTTCCCTAATACTTTAGAATCAACTGCTAAGCACACAAATATTGCATGGACTAATACTCAAAGGCATTAAGGTGCTCTCTCTGAATTCTGACACATCAGTCACCTAAAATCAAGTACAGCCCTAAACATAAACTTAAAACTTAAGTTTTTTGCAGTCTTTTATATAGCAAAGTTAAACCTTACTTATGCCCTCTTCCTACCTTAACCTGAAAATAATTAAAACATGTCTAATGAAGACTTTCCATCTCCCCAAGTCCTCTAAAGAGCGCTGACTTCCACAAGAAGTGATCATCAACTGCCAAGCCAAGCAATTTCTAGGATAAGGTGCTGGTGTATGCACTAATGAGTTGTTCTTGTTTACCTCTGTAATAATCAAAGAGTAATATTAGAATATTTTTTATGTTGACATCAAACAGAGAGACATTAAGCTAAATGACAACACTCACATATTCTACAGCAAGTTTAATTACACTAAGGCATTACAAGGTGATAAGAGCTTGGAAGGCAATACAATTCCAAACCTCTGCAAAACAAGTACAGCTAGATGCTTCATGGTGACCTAATAAAATACCAATTTAATACCTACATAATAAAGAGATCCTAAAGATATCCTTCTAACTCCCAAGAAGACATAAGGCAGCCTAGAAAGCATCACTCCTTCCCCAATACATGCCCAGGCCAAAGCAAGTACTAAAAGGATTAATTACACCTCTGAGTAAGCTTCCTACCTCGCATGGTAGAAGTCTTTAGTGACATCTCATCCTTAGCACAGACAAGAGCTACATGATATTAGCTGCACTTTCAGAAGAGATCCTAAAGTCTAAAGAAGATACTGAGATGTTTCCATTAGAATATTACAAACAGAACAAGAGAGAGAAAGCCACCTTCACAGAAAAATTCTGCCATGACCTGAGTGGTTAGCCAGTGGAAAGGGCTGCAGAGGAGATGCCACCATCTCATCCAGCAGACTTGGGGCTGTCAGACAACAACTAACAGGTATCATAGACTTCACTGTCTAAGCAAACATGGCTCAGTCCAGTAACAATATGGAAAACAAGCATCCTGAGGCCTAGAAAAAAAATCCCAATTTTTTTCCCCGCTCACTCAGGATCACCTCAGGCAAGTTCACCTGAAACCAAGCTCACCCAGAGCACTCTGCACTATCAGTCCCTATAGCCCTTCTTGCTTCAGAAAAAGCAAATGTTAAACCTTCCCTTAAAAAATGCAGCTTGGTTTACTAAATATGCATTATAAAGCCATTCACAACATAGGTTATAAAGAATATAAGAGCCTTATTTCTTTTCAAAAATAGTAGCTTTAGCAACTTGCTTGTAACTTCTTCAGAGACAGTGCATGTAAAACTCAAGTACACATTTGGCTGGCAACCTAAAAATGTTCCCTGTGCATATGGGGATTAAATTAAAATGTTTTACTGATTCTGCTCTCCCATCCTCCCCAGGAAAAGGATGTTAATCTATGCCAAAACATCCACAATACACAAAACCTGGCTCTATGTCCTGACTCAATCAGGCTGTAGATTTGTAAAATTACCCCCCACATCTAGAATAAAACATGCTCATTAGTGGGTATTTTGAGCAGATGTGACTAATAGCAAATAAAGTCTTTCCTCAGAAGCATCTTCCAGGAGGAGTTTAATTAATTGTTTTTCAAAAATAATCTCCATTTTAGAAAGACAACAGCTTTGCTAAAAGCTTCCATTTATTCACCTCTAAGAAATCAATCTGCCTGCCACTGCTGGCAGATGGGAAAGTATGATTTTATGGAAATAGGCCCAAAAAACCCCCAGGCTTTAAGGAGAGATTAAAAGATTTTAACTTAATGCAGCAAGTAAGATAAGACAGATGTGTGCTTAAACATGAATTACAAGAATTATACATATGTTAATATTATGTTAATATATAAAAATTACAAAAACTAAGGTACACCTAAGATTATTTCAAGGAACACTAGTAAGGAAATCATCTATTGGACAGAAATCATTTCTAAGCTCAGTGATGAAGTTTCAAGAGCTTGGAACTCATCATGAACACAGGTTAACGGACTCCTCTGTCATCATCTTAATCTCATAATTAATACAATCACATTACCATCACTCCAAATAAGGTAAAAAATATTTTGCCTACATAGCAGCAACCCTGTAATTTGTTTCCATCTCTTTCTTTATTTTAAAGGAATTATACTTTACTTCTGTCTAAATGGTATCCAGGAATATCACCTGGCTGGTGGTTTCTTATGTCATTCAACAACTTTAGGAAACCCAAGTGCTCACCTTATGTCTATTTAACTACAGGCAATGTAACACAGGCCAGATCACCTGCCAAAGGCCACTGCAAGCTCTGTACAAACCAGCTGGGGGACTTGGACACCTTGTTCAGGGGAGTTGCTTCTTTAGCTGTCTTAACACTTGGGTTGGGTACCCATTTTAGGCTGATGAATCTGTGGGTTCAGATTTACTTTTGGCTTCTGTAAAGCTATGCCTGGGCACTTTAAGAGCTAGAGAAGATTTTCCTCTGCTGAATGAAAGGATTGGTGAGACCAATTCTTCTAATTAATAACAACAGCATTTGGTTGTCATACTCTAGTCAAAAGCAGTATTTGTCTGAGATTTTTCTAGAATAAATGGGTATGTGTCATTATGGTTTTGTCTTCAAAAAGGAGGTTTCAGTTGTTATTTGAGGCTTTTTGAAGTTTGTTTTGCTATCACCTAGCAGAATTAAAACACAAGTAGATCTAACATATCTGACTAGTAAACATGTCTATTCACAGATAGTCATGGCAAGGTTGGTATATTTAAACACAAACATCACAAAAATATTGTCACTTATATTTAGAGTCAATTATAAGACTTCTATTTGCATTATGTGTATTTCTATTTACAAACACAACAGATTCATCTTAAGTTTTTATGGTATCAGTAGCTTTATTCTACTTTTTATTCATCTTTCAGCCTAAAATAGTAGAGGATCACAGTTAAGTACCTGCGGGTCCGTGGAGGCTTTGGTGGAGGAGAATCCTGTTTCTCAGCATCTGAAGAACTGACAGCATTTTCTGTATTATTTTCATCCTGATTAGAAGAAAAAAGGATATTTTTACTCATGGCTATAAAAGCTGATACATAGAATATTTGAACTGTGAGGTCCAAAGATCTGTAATGACACTTGGCAGTAATATATAACAATATGACCTATTTTTGGCTGTCATATGGAGATCAGTTTGAAAACTCTCTCCTAAATGTACAAAATTATTTTTCACTTTGTGTATCCAACTTCAGATTTTTCTGACTGAAGACTTTGGTCTGCTTGCCATTGAACAATCCACTGAGGAAAATACTCAAAAGCTGATCTTTAGTGAGCAAGTTCTCATACACCCTCTCAATTATTCACCTTGAATAATTAAATGAATAATTGGATAATAAAGCATTTATTTTCCAGTCAGTCTAATTATTTTCACTTGTACAATCACTCCATCAAAGATAAGAATAATCTACAGTGTTGTAAGAAAATTAGAAAGATCTTACCCACTAATGTGTTGATCTAAAACACTTCTGAATAACCTCCCATTTGTGTACAAGAAAGTTTAATTTACTTAGCAAAGCATGAAAATTTGAACTTCTCTTTAGGACCATAAATATAAAAGATATTTTATATATGCATGTATTTATAAATCCATACAGACTTACATGTATATACATGTAAAATACTGTTGTTGTGTGTTAACCCTGGCAGGCAGCTAAGCCCCACAAGAGCCACTCTCACTCTCATTGCTCCACTCCACCCCAGGAGGGGAAAGAGGAACAGCAGGAAAACTCGTGGGTCAAGACAAAACTATTTAGCAGGCAAAGGAGAAGTGGGAGAAGATAAAAAGAAATCACACAAGCAGTGCAAAAGCAATCACTCATAACCTTCCACAGGTGGGCCTTTGCCAGTCCCTGACTGTGCAAACACTGCTCTGCAATAGCTGCTGCATTAACTACAAACAATCAGCACTGTTTTCAACACAGATCTAAAACACAGCACCCCAAGAGTGCCTATGAACAGTATTTATCTACAACCCAGCTCCTGGCAAAAATAAGGAAAAAACCATATATGATTAAAAATCAAAGTAGAACATGCAACAGTCTAAAGCTGACATAGCATTTCCAAACTTGTGCCACAGCCAAAGACCCATGAAAACCAAGGAGGACCTTAGTGTTATCCTAATTTTAATGCTTATTTTACCTAAAGGCTGTTCTTGCAGGAGTTCTCTTTTGAAAAGCAATCTTTAAAATATCCCAAATGGGTGTAATACATTTCAAAACCCAATAACAAGTTCAGGCAATAGGGTCTGCTACCTGCCAGCCTACCTGCTGAGACTGGTGATAAGGACTGACCTCCTTCAGTCTTAGAGAACAAAAGGGAATTCCCTGTTAAATTTCTGCTTCAGATGTGATAGCTGCATTTGAATTCAGTGAGCAATTTTTGCTTTGGAAGACAAACTACAAGTTGCCTCAACAGTTAACTAACTTCACTTAAATTTAGATTAATTAGTTATATATTTTTAACTTCCATTACTTGTCTTAAAAGTTACCATACCGCTGCTGGCTACTGTGAAAAGTCTATTATCAAATTCTACTCCTCAGTGTACTAAGTGGTGCTTGACCTGTGAAGAAAAAAATTAACTATTTTGATCTTTCTTACTGTTTTTCCCTAACTGCCCCCATTAACTTGTTGTCAATATAATGCTGCACAAGTACTCCAGCAGAAACACCCTATTGTTCCTTAATGAATGGATGGTGTTAGCCCTTTCAGGGGAATTGCACAGGGAGTTCATTGTCCTGTTGACCACTAGCTGTAACTATCAGGGGTTTTTTGGAGTAAGATTCAATTAGCAGATAAAAGCCACTCACATTTAAATGAACACCACTGAAGCTCCCACTGCAGTCAATCAAGGTTGTTTGGTTTCATACAATCATAGAACAGTTTCTGTAGGAAGGGACCTTCAAAGGCCATTTAATCCACACCTTCCTGCAATGATCAGGGACACCTTTAAAATGATCGAGTTACTCAGAGCCCTGTCCAAGCTGGCCTTGGCTCTTGGCAGGAATGCCAGGATGGGGCATCTATAGCCTCTCTGGGCAACCTGTTCCAGTGTTTCATCACCCTCATCATAAAACATTTCTTCTTTCCATCTAGTCTGAATGTACTGTCTGAATTTAAAACCTGTCCTACTGCAACAAGTCCTGATAAAAAACCTGTCCCCATCTCTCTTAAGAGCCCTCTGGGAAGTACTGCAAGGCCACAATGAGGTCTCCCTGGAGCCTTCTTTTCTCCAGGCTGAGCAAGCACAACTCTCTCAATCTGTTTTCTAAGGAGACCTGTTCATCCCTCTGTTCATCTTTGTGTCCCTCCTCTGGACTCACTCCAACAACTCCCTCCTGTGCCAGGGACCCCAGTGCTGGAGGCAGTACCCAAGGTGGAGTCTCAGGCATGCAGCAGAGGGACAGAATCACCTCCCTTCACCTGCTGCCCATGCTGCTTTGGACGAAACTAATGACGGGGGAAAAATATGAATGTGAGTTGTTTGTTTTTTTTTTTTTTATTTATTTATTATATCTACAGTGGTTTGCATCCAGATTTGGGGTCCTCAGCACTGGAAACATTACTATGGGGCATGAATATCCAACCCCTCTACCAGCTTCTCTCAAAAATGTAAAAAAAGCAATTTCCTACTTTTTGTCATCAAGCAATGAGTGACCGTACAGATCATTTTGCCTTTAACAAACATGGACATGAATTTTATTGCCTCATTCAGGCAGAGGACCATGCTGAAGCTGGTGCCAAAGATGCTGAGGCTCCCAGTATTCAACAATAAACTGTTTCCTGCTCAATGGTTGTGTCATGTTCCTCCCCACTTCCCCCAGTTGTGCAATGCAAACTCTGACTCTCTCCCTTATGGATTTGTTACTATGGATAGCACTGAGTGCACTGGTATTGTACTAAAAATACAGAAGTACTAACAACCAAAGCTAGAAATGAATGCATCCTAAACAACTGCATCCTGAGAACAGAGTGGGCTGCTGGCCTTGCTTCAGCACTGCAGCCCATCCCAGTTTCACAAGGCAGAAAGAGAGAGACTCCACAAGAGTTCCTCCCCCTCACCACCAACCTCTCCATCCTACAACAGATCAGAAAAATCTCCCAGTTCAGTTCCACTAGCACAGAAGTTTTCAGGAGCACATTTTTTATTTATGCACTCATTTTTCTAAAGGGTATTGGCAAGGGAAAGGGTGTGCCTGTTGGCTCTAGACTAACTCGTCCAGAAAACAAACCAGCAGCTGCATCCCTGTCCTTCTATGTTTGTCAAGTGAAGTGTTTGTGAACAGAATGTTTCCTGAGATATGCTTTTCTCACAGGCAGGAGAAAAAGCTTATTAGAGAAGCTAACATATGTCAAAGCTTTTTAAAACTCCACGTATACAGTAACAAGCTGTTTCTAGTTGAGACAGGCAGAAGTAGCTGAAAGGGCACTGCCATTTTTGTTACTGGTAACAAAACATGTATAAGCCTTAAAAAAATGTGTATAAGCTCAAATGTCCAAAGCACATGCACAACCACAGAGTTTACAAAAATAATTCCTTGAAAAAGAAACATTTAAACTCCCAAACAAACAAAACCCAACAAGAAATCTGCACACACAAAATGGTACTTTTAAACTTAACACCAGAAAAGGCAGTGGTTACCCCAATTTTGT
This sequence comes from Haemorhous mexicanus, assembly GCF_027477595.1. Lineage (NCBI taxonomy): Eukaryota > Metazoa > Chordata > Aves > Passeriformes > Fringillidae > Haemorhous > Haemorhous mexicanus. The sequence continues at coordinate 64,087,098 of NC_082345.1, read as the reverse complement.
ACACAGGGAAGGCTTCAGACAGAGAGGTGTCAAAAGTTTCACTTGTGCATCAGGTTAAATTCCAGATCCATTCGCTGTTTTTGTTATATTGAATGAGGAGCAAGAATGATTACATAAATTACTGTCACTGAAAAAAAGAGACTTTGCTACTTTCCTTAATTAGCTCAATGGATTGATGTTTCTGTGAAGGCTTTGTTTACTTTCAGAGAAGTCATTCCCTGCCACTTGTACGCAGTTCTGTGTTACAAGAAATAGGGAATAACCAGTATTTTGAGCATTTCTCACCCTTGAGTGACACCAACTCACAGATTTCCCTGTCATATACATCAAACTAAGCAAATAAGCAAAGGTGCAGAAAAACTAGCACGGAGCAGAGAGGAGGAAGCTCAGCTCTGAAAGTGAATATGGGGTATCTTACTGGGATGACTGCATCTGTTGAGAGGAGCAGATGGTGGTATTAAGAAAAAGCCTTCCACAGCCTTCCTAAGCACAGCTTATCGACATCAGTCAACACTCCCTTGCTTCTCTAGACAGATGTTGCATTCTCAGGCAGAACACAATTTCTAAAACTATCAGCTTAGACAAACCAGGAGAACACACGTAGCTCACAGGGGTTATCATACAGAAGAATATTTTAAAAATGGATTAACAAATGTGCAGTTTGCTAAGTGTTCAGTGTAGCACCTTGCTTTCCCACAGAAGACAGTGCAGTGAGACCCTACTGTCTCACTGCACTGTGTTCTCACTGCAGCATGGGTAAAGAAAAGAACAGGATCTTTCCCCACCCTTTGTGTCTATATGCATCAAATGCTCACCAGTTCAAGAGTTGGTCCCCTGAGGGAGCAGCTACTGAGATCGAATGAAACTGCTCATTGTTAGGAATTTCTAGGTATTGTGTTAAATTGCAGATATACAGATGAGTGCATACCTACCTACAAAAGACTGCATTAACAAATGTCAAGGCCATAAACTCAAATTCTTGGTGTAGATTGCCCCTAGTCTACTAAAATGCAGAGTAACTTGTGTTCCTGTAGTAATGGACAGAAACAAGGAATTCTCACAGCAGATGCAGTGCCTGAGCCCAGCTTGCTAAGGTAACCCAAACTGTGCTATCACCTCCCAAGGGGGGTCCTTCCCCCACCTGCTCCCACCACTGCTCCATCACCATGCAGGGCTGTCACTAACTCCAAGCAAATAGAAGATCATAGTCTTAGACTGAGATTTCATACACACTGCCTACAACTCAAAACTCTTTTCCTTAAACCTTTTTTATCATTTTCTTTTGGAAACTCACTGTGGAAATATTTAATGTAATTCAGAAGCTTTCTGTACTAGTAAAATACTGAGAAATTTACTGCAAAGACTCCTCCAGAAGTAATCCCATGTTTTCCCTTAAAAGGAATTGAGGCATTCCTTTTGCCCTTTTCATAAAGCAGCATGGGAATCACTGAGCATCAGTAGATAAAAAGAGAAATACTTCAGATTGAAATGATACACTCAAGTGACTCAGATTAAATAAAACATTCCAACAGAGGCAACGAGATCAATGTCTCTGAAGAAATACATGATTTTTAGAAGGCTGCAATGACAAAAAATATCCTTCAAGCTGCCAAACAGCAAAGAGAATATGAACAGCACAGTCTTTTCACTTACAGTTTCCAAACTATTAATGTTTCAAATAACAACATTCTTCCTATAGCAGCTGATTCCTCTGTGACTTCTACCACAGCAACAAAACTCTGTTGCTTTTACAGCACAAAATGCAAGAGACACTGAGAGTAGTAGCACTGCCAGATTTTGGAGAAAGTGTTTATTAACACAAGCTTCTACTCATGGATAAGGGCAAAGCAAGGACTTGCAGTACCCTAACATGCTTGGTACTGTCAAGAGAAAAAATTCAACAAGAAACATTTCTGAATTGAGAGTGAGCTTGGTTGTTTGTCTTTTAACCAATTTCCTTTTTCTGACTTCCAAACAGAACATCCAACTTGATGAAATTCCGTATGATTCAGACTTTCCAAGACAGCTACAATTCACAGCTCCAGTTCACTTCAGCTCATGAAGAATCTTCTTAAATAACTCATAAAATATTTTACTGATACAAATCTGACTGATACCTTATCAGATGACCAAGACTAATGATTTCACATATATTTCAAAGCTTCCAAACACAACACCAAGTGTAATATTTTCACAGCAGTACTAACAAAGCAAATGATGGTGAGAAGCACAGCTATTGACTTGAAATACATGACAATATGATCAAGAATTTCACTGGGAAGGGCTTCGGTCCAAGATTCTCTTCCAATTTAATTGTTTGGTGACTTGAAAATACTACTAAGTAGGAGAAGGGAATAGTTGTGATTATCAAACTGAGCATCTGAATTCTCTTCTTATCATAAAAAAAAGGTTCCTGCGCAGCAATTCTTCACCCTGAAATTTGGCTGCTTGGGGTACGGTTGAAATTACTGGTATCTGAGCAGGGTTTTCCTTATTTCATTTCATTTAAATACTTAGTGTTATGTTATACATTTGCAGTTCTACACATTCACAATAGGTATAAATAACTACATGGTAAGACTATACATTTCCTACATTAAAGCATAACATGTATTTTTGACAAGGTTTGGGATCTGTCAAATTCTGATGGAAATTCTAACCCTATCCTAAGTGTCTGTTCAAACCCTACATGCCTTGCTGCTGACTTTTTACAGTATTGTTTCCAGCAGGGCAAAGCTGGCAAGTTCCCAGGAACACACGTTTGGGATTGTGTCTGAGCTACTTCCCCATGAATGCTGCCCCTCAGTGCCAATCAGATTAACCTTTTACTGGGATGTTGCTGGCAAGCCCTGCTCACAGAGCCCCTGGAACTCAACCGATTTCAAACACTGCCTGAAGTGAGAACAGCAGGAGGAAAACAAAACCATGAAACCAACCCTACGGAGCACTCCAGCTCTTCACAGTATTATCAAAATAGAATACATGACACATTTCCTCTTCAGCCCAGTAGCATCTCCTACTTAACTAATAGTACTATATCCAAAGCAGGCACAGCTATTTTTTGGAACTATTTGGGATTATTTTCCACTGGACATAATAAAAACCGTTCACATATTGAAGATTTCATAGTTGCTGTAGCATCTGCAAGCAGAGTAACATACTTGAAGGAGCCTTAGAATACTACATTGTATTTAATAAAGTTACTTGAAAACTTCCTGCCTCAGAATTGGTTTTTTAACCAGGACACATCCCAGAATGTTTGTTTGTTTTTTTAAGAAAGCAAAATAAAAAATTTCTGGAGAAAATCAGAGCTTATATCCAACAGATGCTACATTCTTGAAGGTAAAAAAGGAGCTTTGTCAGAATATCAAAGTGATGTCTCAAGTGAGCTTCAAAGTTCTGAGAATCAGGTTAAAACTACAAGAAAATATTTAACTGGATATGTGAAGTTTCCCTTATAAATTCTGAACAGAAGTTAGCAAATTTAAGTACCAAACTTTCAGATACAGAAATTCTTCACCTATGAGACTTTCTTCCCCTCAACCTTTCTGCAGAGTTATTCAAGTAACAGTAAGAAGAAGCATCATTTGCCAACACAAAAAAGGCTATGCCTAGTCCAACAAAGATTTACTTTGCCCTGCTTCCAGCAGTGACCAAAGGGAACTTCCAGGGAAGAATAAGATCAGAGCAGGCATACTGGGATCCTTCCCTAGAATGTTTTCCAACAGATTGCAACTCTGGAATTTCATAGGTCAGAGGTCAGTGACACTCATGGAAGAAGATTCCAAGATGGTGAGATATTCACCCCAAAGATACAGGCTTTCAACTGCAAGGAGTTCTGCAGTTTCATGTCACATTTTTTATACAAATGTCACTTTTTTATTAAGTCTGTCAGGTCTCACTGGTATCCCTTAGAAAAAGTTAAGAGTAATCAGCTTTCTGTTGTTACTCAGCCTCTGTTGCATTTAACCTCAGCCATTTTTTTTCTCCATCCCAGTCTGGCTGTTCTTTAGATTGAGCCTTCCAACACCTTTGATCCTTGTCCAGTTGTTTAATGTTCAAATTCTGTAACATGTTTTTGAGATAAGCAGACTTGACACGCAGTCAGTAGTCAAACTGCAAGGTACCCACACAAGGACATTACATTCTCTGCTCTTACCAATTTCCAAGTAACTGCTAAAATTCAATTTCATTTACAACTTGTTGATCAAAAACCGAGATCATATCCAAGTAAAACTCAAAACTCACACTCCATCACTGCCTTTTCAGAGCTGGGATTTGTCCCTCTCTCACCCCCATATACATTACCTATCCATTTTCTATTTGGTCTTATTTTACTAGTCAACAAATCTCTCAAGCTGTGCTAAAGACAGCACTTCCCTTGGTTACAGAGTACCACCATATTTTGACACAGCTTTACTCATCTTCTGGAATATGCAAGTCAATTAGTATACATAGTAATAGGAATAAATAAATAGGAGACATTTTTGATCCTATATAAGAGCACAGACACAGGTCAGATTTAAGTCAAATAACCAGAAGATACAGTAAACTGATCTACCTATTATTTTATGATCAAAACTCAAGTACCTAGATATCACTTCTGTACAAAGCTAATCAATCTGCATATTCCAAACCCTGCCATGCTCATTTCTCAGGAAAAAAAAAAATAATCACACATCAGCTTAATCAAACCTGTAACAAACAAAAGCAGCCAGCCCTATCCATACTGCACTTAGCCAACAGGCTTCTTGCCATGATAAAGACCTCATAAGTACTGCATGAACTGATACAAATTCTTAGGAGTTAGCAGAAGGGTGGATGCATTTAATCCAAGAATTGAAAACATTCTAGACTTCCTAGAAAGCACATATAGGACAGCTAAATCCCTAAAATAAATGGGAAGCTTATTAATGAAAGCACATTTAAAATTGCTTCCTGATATTTCAGAGTCCTGGAGATACCACTCATACTCCCTCTAGAGAGCTATGGAATCTACACCAATTAGGGACAGAAAATCACTGAATAAACAAAACACAGTCCAGGGACAAAGGGTGGTACAGAGTTCTGGACTGTGGGAGAGAAAGAATATATTAATCCAAAAAGCCATTTTTCACACAGTGCCCAGCAACAGCCAAGAAAACATATCTAAACATAAAAAAATGAGAATAAGCCTACAGGGGACATGAAATTTAAAGGGGAAGGATAGAACGACAGAAAAAACCTCAAATACTGTAAATACCAATGAAGAATATTTTTTTCCACTTCCTTCTCCTTTGTTAAAAGGGTAGAGCATGAAGCTCTCTGGCAAAAGCATTTTAAACTTATATTTCTCTCCCCTAACCTATTTCGATGCAAGCAGCACTTTAAAAAACATGAGAACTTACTAAGATCACACCATTGAACACTAAAAACAACTTCCCAGGAGAATTTTCATCAGAAGCTAACAGCTACATATGGGAAAGACACCTACCACTCCATCTGCAATCTTCCAGTCTGCACAACTTTCATATTTTTGCAGTTGCTTTTCAAACAGTTGTGCTATGGCTCGATGGACAAGTTCATACTGCTCCTGTAAGGTACCAGATAAAAATTAATGCACAAGATCTTTTGAAAGAATAGTGATATATTATTACATTTATTTTAAAAGAAACGATACCTTTGTTTGCACTGCAGAATGCCTCTGCGTCCTCATTTCCTGTATTAAATTAAATACATTGAATTCTTCAGGTATTTTCTGAAATACAGAAGCAAGTTAATTACAATGACATAACTGTCACAGCAACAAAAGAAAAGCTGTTAAACATCTAAAAAACAAGTGTAACTTTTATAGATAACAATAAAAAATAAAGCTAATTTGTTCCCTCCACACTGCAGCTATTGAATTTTTTTTTCAAAGCAACTCCAAATTGACATTTGATTTAGACCAGATGAGAACATTTCAAGCACTTTTGAAATGAGACATCCAATGTCATTAATATGACACGGCAATGTTAACAATGCTTCATAATCTAAAAATCCCAGAAGGAAGTTATCACTTTATATTTCAGCTGCATGATAAATCAGAGAGATTGAGAAAGTTGAATTCAAAAGTCAATTTATATTGAAATCTATTTTTTAAAAATTAGAATTTTATAGTGACCTATTTAGACAAAACTTGCTGTCAAAAAAAAAAAATTAAGTTCAAACTAAAACATGAGTGAAATGAAACTAAACATCCAATCTGTAAAGAGTTCCAGAATGTCTTAAACATTGCAGTATTTTTGAACACTTGAAAGCTCAATCACTGTTATGAAATTACAGAATGTCAAAAACTTCTTTTAGGATTCCTTACCCCCGCTTTAAGCAAATTCCATGTATAATCTATGGCACAGATGGCTCCTGTTCTTCCACACCCTGCACTATGAACATAAACAGAGAAGTGTTAGATATTATTTAAATTTGATTAAAAAACCACTATAAAGCCTTATATTTCAAAAGTCCACATTAAAAAAAACTATGCAAATCCATCAACTTTCATTTTAATTCCACTCAGCCTGACACTACAGTGTCTTAAAAATAAAATTAGCAGAGCAAAATGCAGGATTGAAACTTTTAATGCAAGTTTTCATAGCCATTTGGAACTGCAGTCATGAAAGATGATTCAGCACTGACAATTTTATTGCCTCTTCCTTTTGTCACACTATTTCCAGCTACTACTGCTTCATCAGGTGTGGTCTTCTCCAAGTTTAATGATAAATGATGTAAAATGGCAGAACAGAAGACATTGAAAGACTTGCCACATTTTTCTGCTTTAGCATCACATCCATATTTTTTCCTTTTTAGCTAAAAACATAAATCTGAAAGTTTAAGAATGACAGCAAACTATCTTATTTATTTTTCCTAATTGTAAGAATTCCTCTGTTTTACACATGCAGAGTTATAATTCATGCATATTTATTACATTATAATTACTCAGCTGTAAAGAATCAATATTCAGAATTATATTGACATTCAAAAAGAACAGGACAAAGTGAATAGATTTCAGTGCTAAGTCAGTTTATGTTTTTAGACCTCACTTAAGAGTGACAACTCAAAAAAAGAATGCAGCCCTAAGAGAATAACTAAGCTCTAAAGACTTAAATCCCATGAATTTAATGTGTCCTGGCTTATCAATCTGAATTCAATTTTTCCTGGCATAAGACATGAACGTTTGTTGCTTTAAAAAGCATTAAAAACAATAGGCAAGATTTCCAAATAAATTGTCAGTGTCAATGCAGCAAAATATTTCCATGGCAGCTCAGTCTCAACAGTTCTCCTGGTAGCCAATTTTCAGGTCAAGGATGAAACTGTTGTTTAGAAGCAAAGACTTCCCAACTGGAAACTACAACCTGCTCATTAAAGATCTTTTTTGTCATATTGGAACAGAGTTCTTAGTGGTGCTATGTAGTCTCCCCTATTGAGAATGAAGCCTTTACTCTCAAGCTGATTTGCAGTGATCTTCAAAGTCTGTTTTGTCCTCACGAGGACTTATGTCTTAAGAACCTCAAAACAGGTTCCCTTGCAAAGGCTCATTCTTTTCTGATTGATATTCTGTCTTAAACTGAAGTAAAAGCAAAATTTCACTGTGGCATCAGTTTTAAGAAAATGACACCTGTATGCTTTTGAATGAAATTTTGTCATGAGAATTTTTCAACTAAAATAAATAACTCAATTCAGACTCAAAACCAAAACTAGTGCATCCCATAACGAAAGTCTAGATTTCAAAAAATGAAAATGTTTAAAAATTAAAAGATCAATCCATTTGATACCTGCAGTGTATGCAAATAGGAACATCTTCATGTTCCTGGTATTCTCTCATCAAGCTGATCATGTCCAGAATAGAATCAAAAGACGAAGGGACATCGTGGTCAGGCCAGTTAACATAATGAAATTGATAGACACTACGAGTCTCCTAAGGGAGAGCAGGGAGAAAGCTGTTAATGATAACACACATTTGAGTTTGTACCAGAGAAGTAGTCCTATGAGCCTTTGCTTTGACAAGCAAAGTCATTTACTGGATTAAAAAACCCTACACCTTATCTCACTTCCAAAAATAGAAGAGAAATTCTGAAATCATATTTGAAGATGCCCTATGGGACCGTTCAGAAGCCCCTCTCTATTATGTGGGTAAAGGACCAAGAGTGCTGCACCATATGAAAAGGCTTAATGTCGTTACAGCTATAACTTGGAAATGGAGAAAAAATCTTTCATCTTTTTTTTTCTATTTGTACTTCAGTAACTTACTTTGAGGGAAAAAAATGGGGGCAAAGGTGTTGTTTTGTCACACAACAAAATAATGTGTGTGCACGTGTGCACAGGCTAAAAAAAGGGAAATTAAGAAAGCAATAGAAATAATTGAGACCCTATCTAAATATGGATCACACTTGCAACAACAATAGGCAGACTTTTATTCCAGTAGCAGGAGCTACAACAATACTAAAGACAAGGTGAGAAGCAGGCTTTAGAACAGCTTAGTTACTCAGCTACCTAAATCCCTGAAAATCCTCCTTTTCATCACTATCCAAAGCATCTGCAGCTACCAGCAGAACCAGCAGCTAGTTCTACTGCACCTTTCCATGCTGGTGTCACACCTCGGGGTCCAGTATACCCCTCAAAGTAATGTACTGAAGAGCATGAAGGTTTTGATCCACATTATAGTCTGCAGGTTTCAAGACCTACACTACCTTCTGTTTCATCATGTGAAAAGCAACATAGCAGGCCTCTTGAGCATGGAAATTTATCTATTTTTGATGCTTGATTTTTCCCAGCTCTATGGAAACACCACAGCTAGTTAAAACAAGAGAAAACAGAGCCTAAGAAAGCACAGATTTAAAAATCTAGATGATTATGTAAAACCAAGGTCATCAGTAAAAAGAGTTACAGCCATCTATTAAGGTCCACCAATAAATTTCACTTAATTACTTTGAAAAAGACTATTGATTTTTCACATAAGCAGAATGGTCAGGGGAAAAAAAGGATTTGTTTTTTATATGAAAATCAAACATTGAAAAGAACCTTTATAGTCCTTTTTCTCTACTGCCATTTATATACTAAACAACCAAAGTTCTTTCTTGAAAATAATCAACTTTCAGTCAAACTGGTTTTCCTTCTAAAAACTAAAATAACTTTGTAGATTTATGGAAATTTTAAATCCTTTTGCATAGCTTCTGTTTGTATGATAATCCACTGCAAATGCTACAGAAGTGACAAAACATATAATAATTCTGGAAAACCTGAAAGCAAACTTAAAAGGATATTACTTTATACCACAAATACACTTTTCCTCCCCAGTGCAAGGCTACGCTTAAAATTCTTCAAAGAAAGATGAAAAGTCTGCAGTTAATTTCACAGGAATCCTCAAGCAAATCTGCTACATAAATCTGAAGAAAAACCACTTTATCAGATGCACATATCAAATATCAACACATCTTGTTAACCCTTTCAGTTAAATTGCCCCTCACAAGAACATACTTGTTTGCTTGCTAAGATCAAAAGCTCAGCACAAACTAGAACTTTTTGTTGCTGCTCAGTTTTTAAGCAGTACACAGGCTTCTAACTGGGACAGAACTCTCCAAAGTCAATAGCCAAACATTATTTGCATGTATAGGACAGGCAAGCAAAATCTACATCAGCTACAGTCTCTGGTGTAACTGGTTCATACAATATTTGGGTATTAAAAGGAAGGCAGGCTCTGCTTTGGGGTTTTTGGTATCCAGTTCTGTTTTGAAGTGCACCATTTCAAACAATGTCACAAACCCTGGTTACTACACAGAATTTCTGTTATCTAAACTGCCTCACAGCCCAGTCAGTTAGGAGCACTAACAGAAACAAACTGATTAAGTTCATGCATTCCCAGCAAATACTGCAGAAAAAAATTATTCTCCAAAATCATTCCTCTCATGATTAAGCAGTTCTCATAACTGCTGCGGTATCCGTTGTCGAAATGGAACAAAACTTCAATAAAGAAAATATAATGACAAAAGAGACTAACTTGGAATAACTCATTTATTAATGCAGATTGACAATTAAAATGACAGGTATTCTGTAAAATAGACTATTATGTTTTGTGTTTTTACAGGAGGGCTCCACAGTTTTTATTTACTGGTAGCTGTTCTTCAGTCAAATGAAGTCTGACATTTGACATCTGACATTTCAGTGGAAGTTTATAAGAAAAGCTTAATCCATTTGGTTAAACAAAAACATAGAAAAGGCAAAGAATTTCACTATTCCTCCTTTATATACTAAGATTTTAACACCACTTCCAAACTTTATCATTTACATCCATAATCAGCACCTAAAAAAGTGAAGATATTTTCATGATTTTCTGACATTGTATCACTTTGGAGACTTTTGAACAATCATTGAAGGTAAGACCAGAAGTGACTGTGTACTTACATTTTGAAATTCAAGTAATAATGTTCTAATGAAATAATCTGTTCTTGCTTGCTCAGCTTCCTAAACATGAGAAAACAATAATGCATTGGAAAAAAAAAATTAAATATGCAACATATAGGGCATAAGTAAAACCTCAAACTTTAAACTTAGGGGTCTTTTTTAATTTTTTGGTTTTGTATTTATGATTTCCTCGAGAGAGGAGCAATCAAAACACTGATTAACATACCAGCAAGTTAGCTTGCTGCACAGGATGTGCAAAACGGGTTACTTTTACTTAAAAGTGTGAGTTTTGAAATTGTCTGTTCCAAAGTCATCAGTAAGCCATAAAAGAATATTTCTAAGCACCTCTTTTGCTTTCTTTCTCCATACTTTTAATTTACAAATTGCCTTTCACAGCCATCCCTCTATAATACTTTTGCTGTATAAACTTCAGCCTCTTACCCCTCTATCCTGTGATGTCTCTTATTTTTTCCTTTTTGATTGTTTTCAATTAAAGGTGCATCTAAAAGAATCACTAATTATCTTGGTTGTGGCCAAAAAATCTAGCTTCTAGCTCAGAGAATTTTCAAATCTTCCTTTGGAATATCAAAGAAAGTTTATACTGCAGAAATCAAACAATATTATTGTACTTTAAATATCAGTAACATCAGAATTTGAAGATGCCTTTAAAAACTTTCTATTACAGCTTCCCACAGAGAATTTAGGACACTGAATATATGCTTTAATGTGTTTCTATCTCCTCCTGGGAATTTACCATTTCCCATCAACAACTGCAACACTGCAGGCTTTAAAGCAGTGCAGCCCACGTACACTACAGTACCTAAAGACGATAAATTCTGCTGTAGCTAAGGCAATTACAGCAAACACACAAACCCCTTTCCCCAGTTTCTCAAAGAACAGGGCAAAAAGCAGCCAAATTTGAATCAATTTACCCTAGGAAAAGGTTACTCAGAATCTTTATAGACTAAAATTTGCAAGTATATATTTTCCTGACAAGGTAAATCAAAGTGTACTTAATTCTTGTTAGACTATTTCAAAGTAGTATTAATAGTTAAATTAGCAGGCATGAAAACTCTTTCTGAACACCTTAAAACATGTCATGCTAATTAACTTAAGAAAAATAACCTGTTCCAGTGATACTATCAGCTCACTTGGAATGCACAAATCATAACACAAAACAACTGCACTAGATTTTGATTTTTTGAGTCTGGTACAGACATTCAAGCAGCATATAAAGCTCAAGAAATAATACATAAAACATACAAGAGCAAGGGACACAGGTTCTCATCTTTAAAAAAAAAAAACATCATGGAGGATTCAAAAACCACACAGCTTAGATGAGCATGTTTCTTTGAGAGTCCATGGTTAAAATTTAATAGTGAACAACTAAAAAGCCCACTACATACATTTCATTGAATATTTAAGTTAGAAACCCACTAAATATTTGAAAATTAATTTATAAAGCTTTATACTTACACAAGAAACACGAAAGGGTCCAAAAGTTACAGCTGCTTCTCCATACAGAGGCCAGTAACGCTCACATTTTTTCTGTTTAAGTAAAGAATCCTAATTTAATTCATGCATGGTACTGAAAGATGACTAACAGAAGCAGAGCAGACAAAATCACAACCTTGAATGCCATATTCTGGACTTCTTTTAAGATAGTAAAATAACTTTCCTTTTGGATAACAAGAGAAAAACAAAACCAAGACCTCAACCAACCAACAGAAATACAGGCAAAAGACACTTTGCAAATTAGGATGCAAACTTCCTGTCTGACTGTACCATATGCATAAGCATCATGCAGAGGGGAGTAATGAAAGCTTAGTTTTCATCAAAGTTGGGAATTCACAGTTCTGGATTTCCTTCTAAGGTCATAAGAATAAAGAAGAGAGATTTTTAAAAGAATTGTTTCTGCAGCTGTATGAATTGACAGGAAATTCTGAAGGACTTGGGATTTTCATAGTTGGCCTACATCCCACAAAGAGCAAGACACTTTTTCCACAGTGACACAGCCAGAAACAAACCCTTGGTACAGTTCTGTACACAAACACATATTCCGCTGAGATGACACCTAAATAATCATGTAACCCTACAAATGGGGCAGAAAAATGCAGTCCCATGAACCATTTCCTATGTACAGAAATGGAAGGATAAGCATTCTCACTTCATCTGGCATATTATTATCACAGTTACAGATTTGGCATATGAAGTTTCACAGCTATTGCCCCATATGAGCCAAGCTCATTTATTTTTGTATTTAGGACACATACCCTTCCCATTTCAAATTCTCGACAGGCCATTACAATTATCTGAAAAGAAAAAAAGATGTTCCAAGTTAGATGGTTTTGGATCATGTAACTTAAACCCTCACTTCACCCCTTGCTTCTGTCAGGCAGATGATATACTTCTGATACACTTGAAGTGGTTATTATGGAAGAGAGAGACTAATTATTAATAATATTTTCCTGCATACACATGCTCTTCTAATTCTAAACCAGCAACAAAGTTTCATCCTTCACAAAATCTACATTACTAATACAACACTTCAAGGCTACTTAATTCAAATTCACTGTAGTCCTGTACAAATACCTTATTTATTCAGTGTGACTATAAAGTCTAAATTTATAAAAATATAGAACCATTTGCCAGCTGGAAGAAACATAGCTATATTTGCTTAAAGTGACATGGAATGCATAAAATATGAACAAACTCCCTCCCAAAAAAACCTTGACCATCAATCAAATTTCTTAAGTGAAGCTATATCAGAAAGCATGAGTAGCACAATAAAAATGCACCAACAGGTAAGCTATTTGTAACAGTAAGTAACAATGACATAAGTGTCAAACAACTACCCCCCCCAAAAAAAAAATTCAGAAAAAATTGGCAAGCCTATCCAATTTCCACCAGTATTTAAAGTTAATTCCTGACAAAAGCTGTTTAAATACATGTAGAATACATAAAGCAATAACTAACCCAAAATTAGCATAAAAAGAAAGGTAAGTGGTTTGGGGTTTTTTTTGTTTCACGTGCTGGTTCTGTACTTGATTTTGTCAGTCTACATTAAGTCAGAATTGTACGGTCTCCTACCTTACAGATAAAACAAGCAGGAACCTATTCATAAATATGAAGGACTTAATGTTCATTCAACAAAATTATTACTTTAAATTTACATTATTAATCTGAATAAATAATATTAATGCTATTTAACTACAAAAGGCAACATTTGGGAAGCAAATAATCTAAATCACTGCCAATATTTTGATAATAATAGCCAGCTCAAGCAAAAAATACACAATCACAGTGCCAAAAAATAAGGTAACACAGAATTTTTCTATAGCTACTTACAGCAACGTTGTATTCCCATATCATCCTCCAGAAGTCTATGACTGTATTGGCTAAGGGACCCTGGGTAGCAACATATGCTTTTGGCCCATGTACTCCCTGGGATTGGAGAAAGGAACCATTAATGTTTATAAAGAACCTTTATTTGCACTATATTAAAAAAGGTTTTGGGTTACAATGGTGTAAAATCAGAATATATTTTTTTATATATATATATATATATATATATATATATAACAGGAAGGGCGAATACGAAACATGATCCCTAATTACATTAGTGGGAATTTAGCTGGTGATCTCAAGGGAGCCCAAGATCACAACAGCTACAGCACTGCCAGAGACTGCCACAGGAAATAAGAATGTTCAGATTCTGAAGATTCCCTTTAAGTCCACATTTTCTTTGTTACTTAAACTTTCAGTGATAAAAATTGAACATCTTTCTGTAAAAAAGCATCCTCTTAAACAAATTTAAGTTTCTCCCTCCCTGTAATACATTTCAAAAATATAAAATTTTAGAATTTGTTTTATATTCATTTTCAGTACTTTAATGTTCAGCTTTTCAAGCTAAACATTCATGCCAGAAGATTTACAGCAGGAAGATTTAGCTTTTACCTGTTTCTGAAAAATAAGTATTGTGTAGAAGCAAGATCAGAATAAAGCTACAAAGACAGCTCAAGATATTAATACTTTGAAACAAAACTGTAACAGGCTTTTAGTCAAATTCTGGCTTCTCTTTAAAAATGTCACATTAATTCTGTTGCCATTGTTAGATGAGGAATGCTAGAATGTTATTTCAATTGCCACACTTCTTCCAGGAACAGAGTGAAATGTACATTAACATACACAATTTGTCAAACACCTCATTTATGGTCCCTAAAAATGGCACCTGTAAAAACAACTGCATCTGAATTTTCCTATGGTATAAATCTCCAGTGCACTTGCCTGCCACTTTAAAATTAAGTATTTTACATTATATTTCCACTTAGGAGTAAAATCAAAGCTTTAAAGATTGTGCTATAAATGGCATCATGTTTGCAAATTTATTCCAGTCATAGTAAAAGAACATCTTCCCTTACAGTTTTAAAGTCTTATGTTACACTATAATATTAAAACTGCCCTGACAAGACAAAAAAGCTTAAAAAGAATAGAAGAACTGTTAAACTAGTAGCACATACCTTAATAAAGTTTGCATTGATGTAATCTGAATCTTGTGGAGGAGTTTTTAAGGTCAGTTTAACTCTGCTGTGATCAACTACAAAAAAAAAAAACCCCAAAATATTTTTTTGAACAAGGATTACAACACATGGAAATCAATATAGAACAGTAAAGATATATAGTACATTAAAGAACATTTTCCAAAGCTAAGTCACACGAGCAAGTCAATACATTTGATTTATGGGTAAACAAACTCAGGTAGTGAGTGACAAGCAGAGTAGCTCCTACTGCTCTGTGCTTCTGATGCTCAAGTTCACAGTGTATCACCTCCTGGAATTCCAAGAGCAATTCATTACAAAAGGCAAAACAAATCAGAAGCCATCAAAACTGCAGTTACACAGCATTAACACAGATCACAGTGGTCAGAATTGAAACACACTTAGGGAAAGCAGAAAGCACAAAACACCAGTGCACAGTTAAAGCAGCTGGCAGCTCTCAAAGTCTCTGCCAAGGAGGACTCCATCAGGTATCACAACAGAAACAGGCACCAGGGTTTACTGCTCAGGCACAGACTGACCCCTAACACCCCAAATACTGGGCTAGGCTCTTTGCTGGAGCACTTCTCAACTAGAAAAACAGCAGATTCCTTCATTTAGGGGGTTTAGGACATGTCAGGTTTCTGCCTCAAACATTACCAACTGTCTCAGAGAAAGGTTCTGACAAAACCAGCAGCTCTTTGGAGACCAAAATCCTCAGCAATATAAAAATAGCCTAATTATTTGTTGACAGAATAAACGAAATATTTTGTTATTCTTTTTGGCCTTAAAAAAATTGCATATTTAATACAAAAACTTGATTGTTACTAAAATGGTGTAGGTCGTTTGCCAGTCTTTCCAGCTCTTGTTGATAACAATACTTATTAGCTATCATAAAAAAATTGTTCACACTATCTCTACGATAGAGGTTCTTTTAGTTGAAAATCCGTATCAAAAAGGAAATTATATTTAAATGGGGCAACAGAAGTATCTGTAGAAACAGCAACTGCTCAAGCAATTTGTTACTTTTGGCTCCCAGGGCCAATTCCTCAACCACAGAACAGCTGATAAACCTTTGATTAGACCTAAATTCAAGAAAAAGGCAAAGAACAAATACATTTCAAAAGAGAAAATACAGTTAGTTGGGCTGTTTTGTCAAAACATCACTAGTAATAAAACAAGGAGCCATGCCTAGAAGAAGTAAATGCTAAAAGTTATTTCTATACAGAAAGCTCTCCCAAAAAGCTTGCAAAATGGTGACATTTTTCCGCCAGAGTACCCATAACATGCAAAAAAATCTGTTACCATGTAATGCTTCTTAAAAAAGCACAAGTGTAAATTAGGAGACTTTTAGATCACAAATCTAAAGACAACACACTCATATAAAGGCCTAGAAAAATCCTTAAAACACATTGCACTGTTACACACTGATACATAGACTGCAAAAACAAGAACATTCTCTAAGCATGAAATGGTGTCATGGACTTTGTACTAAAAACTGCTTTTAAGTGGCAGAACAGACTAATTAAAGCAGCAGGCTAATGAGGGATCCCATCTTGGCACAGTAGATCCAAAATTCTAGAGCAGTTTCCAAATGTCAACATTGCCATCCTGTCTTTACATGCCACAGCTCATCTGTTACAGAGCCTAAAGTCTGGAACAGAATTCCCCACAAAAAAATCCACAGCAGTTCTCAGCTTCAGAAGATTAGGGGTTGGATACTGTTATATAACTTAAAGGCTCAGTTCACAATAACTAATTGGTTCTTCAGGTGACCAGTGAATACCATGTTGCATCTAACTACCATTTTAGGATGGCTTAGTAAACTGCAATGGGAACATGCTTCCTACTGTGAAGCCAGTGTTGAGTTAGTGCTGAGGGACTGATTTCTCTGGTAACAATTTCTGATAAATACAGCACTAATCTCTGATTAAGTTACAAATGTACATTATTTCCTGGATTTACACAAGATAGGCAAAGCACCCATGTCTTTCTCCTGCTTCTCATTTCAAATTGATCTTCCATCACTTCTTTGCTGGAAACTTTGAATGTTTAAGACATTCACTTAAACTGAAAATACATCTTCAGTTTTCCTCAATGTCAGCTTTGAAGTTCACTCATTTTCCCACTGTGAGCTTTATTCCCTCCGAGATCCCAGTGGCTCAGCTTTTATTTCCACAGAAATAAAACCACTGTCTCACCAATTCAGCCTGGCTGCTACAAATGCCAGGTCACTGTTAATAAAATGACAATAACTACTTCCTCTCTCTTTTTCACTCTACCTATGAAACATTTCCTCCCAACTAATAAGCAGAGTAAAGTGTACCTGTTTTGGGACGAGAAGTGGCATTTGTCAGAAGACTACCCTTTAATCTCACTGTCAGCTGTTCAGACCCAGAAGCACAGTGAGCTGTGCCTCAGGAGCTACACAAAGTGAGCATGTAACAGACAGTCTTGTAAATTCAGATCACTGAGCTGTAATATTCACGTTGGTGGGTTTAAAATCTAAACTGTGCTCTGACTTTTGCTTTCTGTGTCCACACATTAAAAAGAATTTCATTTAGACTCTAGCAAAATAGAAACCAAAGCTAATCTGGCACTGAAAGATTTTCAACACCACTTGCAAGATACAAACAGGCAAAAAAGATCTATTTTACATCAAAACTGGTTCCTTAAGCCCCCTTAGAATTTCATCTAGAGTATTTGCTTGTTTTCTACCATGAATAACATGCTCCGAAGGAAAACATACATTTAAGCATCTGGTAAAGTTCTCAGCTACTCTGAGCTAAAATGAAAGCATCAGCTTGATACAGCTTCAGAACATCTTTGTCTTTGGGTGATACCTCTCCTGATAAAATATAAGAATATTCAGTCAATTTGCCTTCCAAGTTAAAAATAAAAATTTTAAGAATATCATCTGTCAGCAAATTATCTCCAATTTTGCTTTTCAGTAATAACTAAAAAGTAAAATTCAAAATACATGGAGAATAACAAGCCCTTTCATTTGTCTTCTATTAACATGTCAATCAGACTTACATGGCAATATATCCTTGTATCTATTCTTTTTAACATTTTCTTCTTTTTCTCCAGTGGCTGTTGGGTAGATCTTCTCTGTTCTGTATTTTGTTGATAATCTTCTTAACCTCTGGAATAAAAGGTTTATGTTAAATTCCAAGATAACATCACAAGGGATTAGTTTCATTGACGAAAATGATCACTAGGGAAAAAAAAAAATCTCTCCTTTTATGATATTCACTACAATAAAGTTTAAACACCTAGTTATCCAGTACTCTTAGCACATCAAGGTTATACACAAGTTGATTCCAGCTCTATGCATCATGAGACATGGAACTTTGGAAAAGCCAGTACTGCACCAGCATGAACTAGGGCTGTATTTTACTTGGACAATACATTGCCCTGTTGAGTAACAACTGCATTAAGAATACCTGTGAGAAACAGAAATATCTCAGGGTACCTGGAGGAAGAGCACAGCATGGGCTGGCTCAGGAACAGCTGGTACTTGGCTCTGTCAAGCTTCCAGCACTGACAACTGAACAGAAAGCAAAAATCTTACATTTAACCAGTGCCAACTCCTAATGCCCAACTCCTGTTGAGCTTCAAGCTCAAAGAAAGGTCCCTGTCTCTCAGGCACAAGCTATTCACCATTAAGATGAGTGACAGGGGGTCTGCTGTACTCACAACAGTACATCATTTTCCCCCCTCCATCTATTTAAAATCCTAGAAATGAGAGAGTCAAAATCTCCAATGATAAAAGCCAGCCCCTGCCTTGCAGTAACCTAGGAAATAAAAAGAGCAATACAGCTTTTATTGTTCCAAACAAGTTAGGCCTTTGCAACCTTAAAAGTGAGGCATAAAATTCTCATTGAAAAAAATAAATACAAGAGGAGCCAGCAGTCCTTGTTATTTTAAACTGAGTAGACATCAAGACTTAAAAGGAACACCAAAGAACTAAGAAATTTAACCCTGGTGGTTGCAAACCCAGCCATTCTATCAACACTGACATGGTGGTGGCTGCATAGGGCTGCCAAAAGGAAGACTGAAAGTAGCTCCAAACAAGTTCAGCATCTCCAGCGAAGGATGTTCTACCCCGATAGAAGGACAGCCATTCATGTTTCCTTCCCTCTACATTCAATTCATCATTGTACACCTGAAGACTCAAGGCAATCATGATTCATCTTCTTTTGGGGAAGGGGAACAATGGGAGAGGTTTTTTGCCAGTTAAAAATGTAAATCTTGTTTGTCACTAACTATGCAACAACCTACAGGCAGAAAGGCATTGTAACAAAGATGATCTGTCTGGAAAGCCAGTTTTAGTAGCTTTAGAAGAATTCAATAAGAAAACACTTGGGACACTACTCACCACAAACCTGAATTAAAAATGTTTTGGCAACTCAAGCCCTTCAATAATTCCTCCTAATTTATTATGTAATTAAGGTGACTAATTATGCATATTAGGTCCAAAATTGTCCTAGCCCCACCCTCAACATAAAGATAAAACTTAGTATCTCTCTTACATAGAGAAAAACATTTTCATTAAATTTATATGGATATAGCAAAAAAAAAAATCAGATTACCTATGTAAATCTGGATAAAACCTGTCATTAATTTAATTGAATACACATCTAATAAACCAGAAAAGTGACACTTGCAGAGCAAAAACAAATGGCAATGTAAAAAAAAAAAAAAAAAGCAAATCAAGAAGCATCAGTTTTCAATTTTTTTCTCTTCTGAATCTGTGATGAAGTCCTTGCAATCAATGAACACTAAGAAGAGCACCAGAACTAGCCTGCAACTATTTCTTTTCCTTAAAATGAATTTTCTTAAGAAATCTGCAATATTAATCAATGAAGCAAAATAATAAATATCTGGACAAAACAATAAATATGTGGTAGTGTTTGACCACACAGTGACCAAGCTGCTAAATACTTAACCTGAAAGTATTGTGAGAGTGAGGTACAGGAAGATTCTTAAAAAGATACAAACAGTTCCTGAAGCCCTCATGGTAGACTGTGCTCATCTTTGCAACACTAAAAATAAATTCAAAGCATAACCTGAACACACAGCAGGCAGAGAAATCTGGTTTGTCACACAGCACACACAAAGAATATCACTGCATGTAGAAGACTGTCCTACATAACATTGACCTTTCCTCACACAAAAAGTCAAAAAATATCACTTGTGCTAAGATTGAACACACCCAGGAGTCTAGAAAAAGCCAAATGAATGCACATAATTTGGCTAAACCAGCTATGAACTGCAAGGCTGAGAAATACTTTGAAATAGGCTATGAATCTCCAATGAAGAGGGGGTGGAAAAGCAAAGACCAACAAGTATACTTTCCATGCACAGTCATTATTATGATTTGGTGTATTGTTCCAACATGGTTGTGAGTCTTAAAGGGTTTTCCCCTCCATCTTACTGATTATTATAGGGCAAATGTCCTGATTCTGCTTAAAAGAAGTTTAGAGAAAAACTACTTCTACAAACCACGACTAAAAGCAAAAGTTATTTTACATGAGAAGAACACACTCAAGGAAGTCAGGTGAGGTATCAAAAGGTAGGAAGATGATCCTTTTTGGGTAAGCCCATTTTAAAAGCATGAAGAAAAAAGGCAACACAATTTGGACAAACTGTAAGCCAAAAAGGCTCGAGTGACTAGTACCAACTTTCATTTTCTAGAAAACAATGCTATGAGAATCCAGCAGAGACTTCTTCCCTACATGATTCAATCTCCCCTGCTCTGCAGTTTGCTAAACAGATCAAAAAGTAGGATTAGCTTAGCTCAGCTCCAAGGCAAAGCCTGGAAATGAAATACAGGTTGATTTTAGCACACATCTGTTCCTAAAATACTTCAGGATCCATACTTTTAATGCATGTTTGCCAGTTGCTCTGTGACATGGGTAATAGAAGATACCTAAGTACAGTCCTGGGAGCAATCAAAATGAGTAAGGAGCGTTCTTTACAATTTATGGTAGTATCTGCTACATAGAATAATATCTATTTCATGCTTTGGAAGAGGAAGAATTGACTAAAGAGTAAGGAAAGAATTTTTAAAATTGAGCTTTGAACAGAGTACCAGAGGAATGGAAAAGTGCCCGACTCAGCAGAGGATTCTGCCCTACATGCAATAGAAAATTCCTGCAGAAGGCTATTGCAGTGTGTGCTGACAGCCTGCTGTGGGATGCAAAGGATCCAGTGCTTCCTAGGTTACAGCCCAGAGTGACCAGGAGGAGGAGAATGTACTCAATAGCAGAAAGGGGGTAATGACAGGGCAGAGGAGAAAAGAATTCTGTTCAGACTACACTAAGCTGTCAGGACAGGCAGCAAGATCTGTCTCAGCCCAGTTTCAAGCTAATTCTTAATAAACAACTGTTTATTAAGCACTCATTTGGGTTAAGTCAGTCAACTGCCAAAATGCTTCCCTGAAGACACTTGGGCACCAAGAGCAGGGACATGGCAGGTCCAGCCTGGTGCCTCTGCAGATAACCCTGGGCGCTTCCGTGACACCCGCCTGCTCAGTGGGACTGCTGTCCTGGCACCACGGAAATCCTCACTGGCATGTTCTGTCAAGAACAAACAAAATGGTCAAAGACTAAGCATGATGAGCCAGAAATATGCACTTTAAGAGCTGCATTCACAAGGCCTTTAGTTCCAGTCATTAGAAAAGCTCAATTTAATTCTGCTTATTCATTGCGTGACAGAAGTGGTTTGTGGAGTGGTGACAAACACCACATGTGACGGTGGGGAGATGAGTCTTTGAAACAATTTAAGTTTCAGAAACATACTTCCAACTTCCACAGTGGTTTTACAATCTGTACTACAAATCTACTTCAGTTTTTACAGAAAGACAAATCAGCTTTTCAAGACCAACTTGTGGAATCCTACCATATTAAGAAAAAGTTTGTCCGATCAGTTCAGGAAATACAAATCTTTGACTTTCATTGTCAGTTTATTTATTTATTTAACACTTTAGAAAGCCTTTAAAGACTCAATGCCTAATATCATAGAAGTGCTGTTTGTGGATTAAAGAAAGCATTTATATAGCCTACTGAAATTCAAAGAACTCACTTCAAAAGCATAAACTTTAATTAAGATACAAAAGTTCCTTTGACTTCTTTCTGGGCTTCTTTTCAAGGAGAACAAGACAAATATTTCACCAGTGTTTCTGTTATCTCGAGTCTTCAAACTGCCTCCCAAGCCTTGTCTGACATTTCTAATTGGCAAAACACGAGCTAATACAATAGAGATGTTCTCTTGACTCTCCTTTCTGACCATTCCTGAGGAGCAGGACATATCAAAGTGCCAGAAGTGAGGTGCTACAGTATTCCACAACACCCACTTGCCATCTGACAACAGGCCATAGAACCAGGCTCAGGAAGCTCTACACAACCAGCTCTGGCAGTGGTCTCCTGACATTGTGCCAATCACCCAGGAACATATTTTGTTCTGCAAAATTTGCCAAAGTGCATTAAAAAATACTCAAAGAAACAAGAAATTAAAGAAAAGCTTCCATAAAAGTTACCTTAAAAATCAGAACATAAAAGAAGATGCTAGGAAACACTTCAAAAATGTTGTATTAATGCACTCATTTCATTAAATAAGATAGCTATTTCTATCATAAGGTGGGCATTGCATTTTTCTTAGTAACAGGAAGGGAAGAAAAAAACCAAGAATTATGCGCAACTCTGGTCTCATTCAAATAATTTAGATAAGCTCACCAGGGCAGAATACATTCCCTAGTACTTATACAATGAGAAAAATGTACCTGTATGGAGCAATGTGAACTAAATTACCACAAAAATTTCAAAATTACTATCTCCTGGTTATCTCTAGTCAGATAGCCCAGGTTTCAGGTTCTGTACCTATGAAAGAAGAAATGCCAGAGATGCCTTTGGCAACAGAGAGTTCATTGCAGACTTTGGTATCAGTGCTCAAATGATGGCTCTGACTTCTAAAACTGCTTTGGTTCCAGAAGTATCTCAAGTTCAATGCCTTGCAAATCCAGCTGGAGTTTTCCTATACCACCTTCTCATCAGTGAGGTCTCTGGGAAACACCAAGAGTAGCTGATGGTAGTAAACTCAGGTGGAGAATGGACTATTCAGGAGAGTAGCTCCAGGCTACAATAGCAAGGAATAAATGAACACAGTGAACACCACTTTGTCTTAGGAGTACTTGTAAAATAGTATACACTTGTGACCCATGTCAATATTTCCCCTTGATTCCTGTCAGCTTTCAAACAGCAATTGTTTGCAAGAGCTCCTAACCCTCGTGAAGGAGGGAAAAAGCCTTCCCAAACACTAGTCAAACATTAACAGTGGAAGAATGACTCAGTTTTATAAAACTTCACTGTATCTCAACATTCACAGATGGCTTTGGCTGCAAAAAAACCAGGCCAGCAGTCTGCAATGTACCACCTATCTCTCTAAAACAAAGCCCTGAAGGGAGATTGCAGGCTGAACTGATAGAGGAGTTTTCATTGCCTTGGCATTCTCTTCTGGCAGCACTGACTAACCCTGAAGCTCTAGGTGCTCCAAGGGAGTCTCTGCTGAAGTGATTAACAGACAAGCCTGGTAACTACACTCCCTTGGGAGCTCTGTCTTCAGCATTTCATAGCAGGACTCTGATGAGTCCAACAAACCCCACTGCATTCCAGGAAGCTTGTGGGAACCACATAGAGGAAAAATCCCTCCAAAATTACCCAGACAGCTGAAAACAGCATTATTCCAGTCTTAGATTGTATGGTGTGTTCTGTGCAGGTGTTGGACTTCAGTGATCCTTGTGGGTCCCTTCCAACTCAGGACATTTTATGATTCTACATTATCTTAACTCTCTGATATTTTCTCAGGAAAGAGGTGAATTCATGTTACTACACTAATTGGAGATTTCTATCCCAAAAAAAAGTATTAGCCAATGAAGGTAGATCCATGCATGAGGTAGAGTCTCATGCAGAGAAGGCAAAATGCTAATCCCGTAAGCAGCCTGTTAAGGTGTACATCCTACTTTCTCTGGTATCACATTAAAACCAGAATCAGGTCAAAAACTCCAACCAGCAGAATTACTCTCCAGACTTAGGTACTGTCAGAGTAAGACCAACATTTCCCATCTTTCCAAACCTATATTTCCCCCAAGAAAAATGTTAGAATCAGACACATCTCCCACACTACTAATAAATAAAGACAGCTTTACACAGACACTATCAAAATGTGAGCTGACTGCTTCAATCCTCCTTTCCTTTCCCTCATTTCTAAAACTATTTTTATATTATTTGCATGTTAATCCTAGTCTAAACTAGCAGTACTATCAATTACAGTTAATTTATGTTCAGTATTATAGTTAAGCCACATACCTACAGCCCATTTGACAAGGTTGGAGAAGACTAAGTAGATCTGTGGTTTGGCAACAAGCAAGGAAATAATCAAGCAAAACAGAACATTAAATTTCTAAAGCATAATCTGGTTTTAGCTAGTAGGTTGCTAACGTATGTTTTGAGATATTTTAGAAAGTCCTGCAGCACACTCATTAAGAATTGGGATTATAACTTTCCATCTCTGAACCATACTGTTTCCTCAGCACCCTCACATTATTGCAGTGATTAGTGTGAACATATTACAAGAAATGAATGAAACAGCAACAGTTCTTTATAGATGATGAGTGAAGAACAAGAAAATTTCTATTAGTATGAAAGCACACAATTAGAAGGTTGACTGCTTTGGACTCAAGTCTAGGAAGCACCTTGATACAAAACCAGAAAAGATTAACATTAGCATACACTACAACTAGCAGGCTTCTTAAGTGTTAGAGCAATTCCAAAACAATTGTTGAAAATTCAAAACAGAAATAAGCCTCAAATTTCTTTTGCAACAAGATGACTTTTTGTCTTCACAATATAAACCCAAACAGTCTATGGAAGCAAAGCAGTTGAGAAACAAAGAAATAAAACTCATAAACCAGGGAACTCCCTTGTTTAAAATCATGATTTCCAAGTTACTGGATTATTTTCCTCTTATTCCTTCAGTATTTGGCTTTATGCATGTTGGCAGCACAGGTATATTAAAAGCATCACATTTAATCTTTATTTAAAATAAAAAATGGTTATAGGTCTAGGTCAACTTCTTTTCAAGAGCCACTCTGAGTTATCCAGGAGAGGCTACCACACTACAAGTCTACTCCATCTTAACAGTCTATCCCAGACTTTGCCTCTGAAGTAAATCAAATTTTGGCATCCTGGATGTGACACTACATTGTGGGTGCAACATTGGAGTGAAAACTTCTACAGACCACGTCCTTCACCCAAAATAGAAACATAGATATTTGTCCTCCTCTCTGTTACACACTCCAGATTTACTTCCAAACCCAACTGCTCTTATGTAACAGGAACAGATACCAAAGTAACAATGTCCCCAGGACAACCCCTTGGAAACCTAGAAGAAAGTATCCAAAGGCGAGTTGAGACCTTTTCCACAAAGAAACACCCCATAGGCAAGAGGTTTTATTCCAGGTCAATCAGGCAGCTAAACAGAACAAAAGCCATTTTTTTTCATGGCCACAGGAGGGACTGGACCAGTCCTATTTGTGACAGCTTTGTAGCCCTTCAGCTTTAGTGCTTGTGTCTCAACCAACACAGCATCCTGAAACACTCAAAAGCACCTTGTGACAAGTATTCACAGGAAAACCTGCACAGCAAATACACATGAGGTACAATTCATATCAATAAACAGTATGAGGATCTAAATAAGTACTAGGCTCTATCCTTGAAGAATATTGAGGGTTTTTAACCATATCAATTCTTCCTGAAATATTTAATCATCTATCATCACCTATTACTCCCCACAGTCTTTACCATTCCCTTGCCTGCAACTTCATAGCATGTGGCATAAAGCATCAAGATCCAGGGAGAATGTATCTTGCTCTTGTTTCTGCTCAGCACCGAAGAAAAGGGGGGGAATGAACCCAAATTCTCCTCCCTCTTCCTTCACAAGATGCAAAACCCTTCCTCTTTTCCCACGCCTTGGAACACATTTCCTTGAGGTCACTGTTTGTTTTCCAAGCAATTCATACAAGGTGGAAAAAAAAAAAAAAAAAAAAGCACCATGACTGAAACAGGAAACACTGAGCTTTCACTCCAACAGAAGTAAACTGGAATTTCCTACCTGCTAGTCCCGCACTACCAAAGCTGCCATAAATAAAGGCACAGGAGAATATAGTCTTAGAGCCTTATAAAAACCTTATTTAAGCCTTTTAATAAATCTGCACACACTCACACACACTCCCTCAAAAAAGGTCTGCCATAGCAGTTATGTCCTGCCTTCCTAAAAGGGTTTTAACAACCATGTCTTGCAAATTTATCTGAAACACAGATCCTGCCCTGTGAGACTTTCACTGAGAATGATTTTAAGCTGAAAAGCTGGAGCCTAACAACTGCTCTGGGTAAAAAGCAGAGCTGTTTGTGCACTCAAGAAACACTGTAACTGCAATCTAGTTTTGAGTCCAAATTACCTCACTGAAAAATCTCTAGAGCTCAGAGGTGCTGCTCCTTTCAGTGACATCCTTTGGCATACAGCTGAATTGCTATTCAATGACACGTTTAGTGTTTAATATACAATTCAAATAAAAAATATGCCAATTTTGTCTTTCACCAGAAGTCTTAACTACTTTTATTTTTGAAGCAAGCTTGAACCTTGTATAGAAACACAGTATTTTTAGAGACTTTCAGCAGTTTAGAACCCCCACTGTTCAGCAGATAAGACTAGGATACTGATAATACTGAAAGTTATGCCAGTTCATTATTGGCAAATAAAACCCCCACTATTTAATAAATAAAAATAAGAAAATTTTTGACAAACACTGAATCAGTACTTCTATGTAGCAACATTTACACATGGAATATATAAAGTATTGTACAAAAAAATATAAGACATCAAATGGAAATACATTTTTGCTATGTGGAGAAAGCACGCTTACAACTATTTTCACCCTTTCCTTGAGGCTGTGTTTGGAAGCCAAGGAATGTGCTAGTCATAAAGAGGCCATTTATGATAGAGTTCAATAGCATTTTAAGAGGTAGAAAGAAGTAGCCTCATTAAAGTCACAAACTTGCACTAAGATTTCAACTGTAATAACCCTAGCTAATAACCAGCACAATATTTACAGAGAGACAAAGTAATTTTTTTTGTAATCATTTACATCTGCAGTATCTGTCTATTTTTGCCTAACAAATTGTCCCCAACAATTCAGAAGCACACACCTTCCAAGCATAATTCTGGGTTCAAAAAGAGACAGGAGAGGGAATACAATGGCCGACAAAATTCTCATTATTCTGGCAGAAAGAGCTATGAAGCAACTATTGAAATGAAACCAAAGCAGTAATGGCTAGTACAGAAACAATAGATTCAGAAAATCACTTATTTCCATGCATGACTTTAGATTATTTCTCTCCGTTAAAGTTTTGCTTTAATGGCTGAACATTCAAGTAGAACTGCTAAATGTTCAAATGCTTGAACAAGATGAACGTTGCCATTTAATTTGTTTCTGCTGAATTCAAGGAAAGCTCCTTAAATCTTCTTCATTCATGCTACATTGTATGCAATTGTCTCCTACAAAAAAAGGCATCTGCACAGTATTATCATTAAGAGTACATATTATAGTATTTATATAATGTTACAACTCAAGGAGAATGTTTCTTACTTGCCTCATATTTTGTTCAATAAGCACTTCAAGAAAAGGAAAAGGCTGTGCTTCTCCAACACAGCCATTTATTGTTTGGCATACCATTAACACTTGGAATTCCATGGTAACCTTAACCCAGGTATTCTCAGGCCCTGCCAATCCAGAAGTGGCTACAAAGGAAACAGTTCTCTTTGGCAGGCCTTCATCTTGACAAGACACAAAGACAAGAATACTACAGTGAAGTTACCAGAAAGCAAATGAAAGTACTCTTTTAATCAAACAGTTTGAAGTATAACCATTTTAAAATCATGAACATTTTGAGGAAATTTTTAATTCTGAAGACTCACAAAAGCTTGTACCTAAAGAATCAAGTAAAAGATATTCATTGTACATCCCTTAAAACCAGTGTTGAAAACCTATACCACTATACTCCTCATACTTTTACAATAAAGCCTTTACATATATTTTATTCTGTACATCAAAACCGCAGTTCAAATTTTAAATTATTTTCCAAATAGTTGTAGGATGCCTTTTTTACATTTATAATGCAATCATTTCCGTAATTTTTATATTTTGAAGAGCAAACTAAAAATTGCCTCATATGAAGTGTATGCTCAATCACCTAAAGGTCTTTAAGTACTCCACAACTTAAATTTGCCACACAGCTAGTGTGCAAAATGCAGTCCTTCCTGCCAAATTTCAACAAATAGAAAGTTCCTCAAGTCAATTGGCAGAACGAATCTGGTTCAGACAAGGGCCTTGTCAATCAAGCTGCTGATAAATTTAAAATAAACCTCAGCTGCCACTGCTTTGAAAAGATTAGTATTTACAATCCAGAATGTACAAGTCGATAGTTTGTTTGGTAAACAATAGCACAGGGGTTTTTATCTGATCCACAAACAACTTTATTCAACACCTCCAGCTTCTGGATGACAGATTTACTTCCAGGTATTTCAGAAACACACAGGAACACCTTCAGATCCCACCTCAAGATCTTTATCTATAATTCTCATCTATGTGGAATATGTGACTCCACTTCCTTTCTTGGAAAAGGAAACTGTTCCAATCTGAGCTTCAAATAAAGTATTTGATATGGTGCCAATGCAAAAGAAGAGTATGTGAATTTCTACAGGAATTCAGTCCAGACTAGCCTCTTTAGTTTGTTTTCACAAGGAAAAATGTTAAAAAAAAAAAAAAAAATCATCTGACTGAAGGGATTTCACAAGCAGAGTTTCTCAAAAGAACTTCCCAGACCAAGCAGACATTTTCCTTCATGACCTTTCCAGCAAAGCAGTGCACACTGACAAACATTTGATGACAAACCAGAAGACAGTAAGAGATGAAAATGGGAATATAATATTAATTGACTGAACCAACTTTCAGGGTAAAAGAAAAAAGAATAAACCTCAAAAGTGTCAAATAAAGTTGTAGGCTAGAAGTCATAATGAAGGAAATACAAATGCATATCATAAATAACTAGGTGGCAACTCAAGAGTTATAGAAGTAACCAAGGGAGAAAGGCACAAAATAGTTACTGATAACCTGTATTCAGTAGTTATTCCAGCATGTTGGCAAGCTACAGATGGGACAATATAAATTCTCAACAAACAGGCCACAGAAAAAAAAAGTTTTCCTTCTTAATTAACATAACAGGCTAGATTCTACTATTGCTTGTATTGCCTAAATGCACACAAAAAGTGTTAATAGCTTTTACATTTGTTTCTTGGTAACTCATATAAAACATGAATTCTTTTTTATGGCAACGGTTTTGGTTGTAATAGTCTGGTTTAATTTGGAGATACTTTCAAAGTAACCAAAGAATGCTAGCAAATATTAGCATCTTTCAGAGGAAAAAAAAAAAAATCTATGTTTACTCTGGATAAGGAAGCAATATTTTTCTTTTAAAAACAATCCCTGAACATTTAAGTCTAATACCCTCATCCTAAGCAATATCAGTCTATACTTTATATAACCCTCGTACCATTAAAGGGGCCTGAAAGACTTTTCTTTGATTTTAAGTCCTAATTTAAGTTCCTTGAAATTGTCTCATTCTAACCACATTTACAAAGTTACCAGATGGTAAACAAATCCAAACCCAGTACATTATTATTTAATGAGTACTAGTGCAGAATAGTTTAAACACTTGAGAGATCAAACAATAATCTGCAGCAATAGTTAAGCATGACATCTCCTGCTGTCAAGCTTTAAGCAGTGTTTATTTTTACTAATAAAGAAATGTGGATTTTATTACTTCAGAAACAAAATGTCTATTTTTGTCTTTAAAGAAATACTAACATTTTGATGAATATTTTCAGAAAGTTTGATTTCTAAGCACTGTTCTCTGCTTAGGAACATTCCTGGAAAATCTGTGGTTTTGTTAAATCTTCTGCTACTTGGTTCCCAGTTAAACTAACATGTCCAGGACAAGCTGCAAGGCAGCTATTAGGCAATAATTAGGCTTCAAATTTCATAGAAAGAACAGGCACAGAACTGGAGGCAACTCAGAGGCACCGTCTGTCAGAGGTGAGAAGCTGGAACACCTGCTGAGAGTTGGGGTTGTTCAGCCTGGAGAAGAGAAGGCTGCAAGGAGACCTTAGAGCAGCCAACAGCAGAGATGCAGAGACTTGTTCCAAGGACATGTAGCCACAGGACATGGGCAATGGCTTCAAACTGCCTATGGCAGAGCCATTGGAATTAGATGATCTTTAAGGTCCTATCCAATCCAAACCACTCAATGATTTTATGATCTACCTCTTGCTGTGCTCCACAGGTATCTTATGCTCTTCACAGGCTGGGAGGACAACAGCCAATGACCTAACTTGAATCATTTTATTACAAACAATCAAGGCTCATATGCTGGTGACTTGAAGGAACAAAAAACTCCAAAACCCAGCAACAAAACACAACTAACTACTTCGACTGCACAGACTTCCCTCCTTAAACTCCAGAAGTTACATAAAAATTGATTGGGCTTTTCCTTTTTTTCCTTTGTCCGAACAACCCCAAGGATCTAAATAAAAGAAAAATTAAGTAAAAGTTTATAAGACAGCCACTAAGCAGCAGTTCTCCTGCTCTGTGTTAGTGGAACCCATCCACTAGATGTCAGTGTCCTCTTGGGCAGAGGAAAACCTTGGATTCCAATGGAAAGAGGGCAGCTGGCAGTCCTTGGTTATCAGGCCAACTGTACAGGAGGAAATTCTTATAAAGCATCCCTGGGCCACAGCAGAAGCAGCCAGTAACAGCAGCACTTGTGGGTAAGAGACACAGAACAAATACAGCACCAGACACAAAGCTCAGCCAATAGAGTTGAGAACCTCATGACTAAGAACTCTTTTGTGAAACATTAGTGACATTTTTCAGGATGCTGAACATGGGTGTTAAAAAACCTGAAAGATAAAGTTATTTCTGTTTCCTACTTCTTGAAATACTCCAAAACACCAACCAGTGGTTTTGGAAAAAAAAAAAAAAAAACAAACCAAAAAACAAACCACAAGAATGGGTTCTACCTCTACTAAAATATAAGTCCGGCTTAAAGAAGCCTAGACTTGGAAGCAATAGTGTAAATTATAACAGCACAGTGTGAAATCCTCTGTGATAGGCATGAAATACCACACCCTAAATAAAGGGCAGAGCCAAAGCCAAAGTTCAGGGACATTAAGTGACTGCTGTCAGAAGAAATGGGTAGAACTTTCTATTAACCTGCACTACATCTAGATATTAAGGCAAACAAAGTTTTGAACAGAAT
The DNA here is from genome assembly GCF_027477595.1 of Haemorhous mexicanus. Lineage (NCBI taxonomy): Eukaryota > Metazoa > Chordata > Aves > Passeriformes > Fringillidae > Haemorhous > Haemorhous mexicanus. The sequence continues at coordinate 64,055,714 of NC_082345.1, read as the reverse complement.
ATTTCAGTTGGAAGAGACCTAAAATTATCATCTAGTCCAGCTGCCTGACCTCTTCTATGGTGTCTAAATTTAAGAATTCTCTCTGAGAATTTAAGTATTCTCTCTGAAAGGAGAATAGTGATATAAAAGGAATTTTAAACTTAACTGCAGGACCATACTTGTAAACCCATGAGACCTCTACAAATTATGTTGGGCTGATAGGCAGGGGTATGCCAGAGGGGAAGTAGCATCATGCATTGCAAAAGGAGACAGACAAACAAGGAAGGTGGGAAAAAACAAGCCATGTTTTTATGTTATATTTTAATGCACCCAGGATTGTAAGAAACTTATACAAGGAAATTATCACTAGAGGTAGCACACACAAGAAAACTCTTGGTTCTTGTGGAGGAGACTGGGAAGGCTATGGAGTTCGAAAAAAAAAAAAAAAAGAAATTAAGTATTTCAGAGGGTTATGAAGTACAGATTTTTTTCATTTTGAAGATATTGAATCAGTTTGCCAAACAATCTTTCAATCCCCCAGCAAGAAAAACACCTTGAAGCCAATTTGAATGAGTATAGGCTCTGGCTAAAGACACATCCTGAAGAACCACTTATAGTTACTGAGTTACTGCATGCTTGCATCTGTTATTCTTGCCAGACAGGAAAAGGCTAAAAAAAAAATTCACCACAACTTTTTCTCTTAAGGAAAAAAAAAAAAGGTGGTGGGGGGAAGTTGAATGAAAGGAAGTTATACAGAACTAAAAAAGTGAAACACTTGCAAGCAGTCCAGGGCCTGCTGTTGAAACATGCCAGGTAGCAGTACCTGCCACTGTCCTGACCAGGGATGGGCTCTGGTGTCTTGTGCTCAGCAACCTGCTGCTACCATGGACACAGTCTGAGCTTCTCCTCAGAATCTGCCATTGAGAAAGACTGGGAGGATGGCTCCATTCATTCCTGACATTCTCAAAGTATTCCACAGTCACAATAAAGTATTAGACAAGGTGCATATTTGATTTGACACATTACATTGTTTTAATACAATGAAGAACCTGAAAAGTATCATATGATCCTAAAATTTATCTCATCTTCCTCCCTCATCACTAATATAACTATTGCACTAGGTACACCAGATTGCATTGCACTGCCTGGAAAGGATTAAAAAAACAACAAAAAAATCTCATTCATATTATTATTTTCTCCCAACTACCACAACTGCAGTTAGGATCACTTGAACTGTTCATTTTTTTATAACCAAGTTATTTTTAAGGGACTGTGTCTTCTACTCAGATTCTATTTGCCCATGCAAGTCTAAGACAGTTTTACCCTTTTGCTCTTATGCTGCAAATCCAAAGAAATCTCAAGAAAATTGCCCTCAATACAGAAATAACTCCAGCTTTTATTTCCCATGTGCATGTATGCCCTACAATAACACTGTGCTTGCTAGTCCATCTCTTTCCAAGATAATTGTTTTGATAATCTTAATGAACAAGTGGTACTTGAGAACAGCAAAAAAGGCAACCAGGGGAACATCCTGGCCAAATTTCAACTCTTCAGCACTTCCTGTAAGCCTTATTTTGACCATGTCTTCATCCACCTTGCTAACGCTATTGGTTGGTCACACACTGTGGATTTTTCTACTCATCTTCTTTCCTAATTATGAATATACCTATTGTACCATGTAGCAGATTCTAATTCCAAGAGCACTATAATAAACCCACAGACCTCACACCTCCCCCCAAAAATCTCAAAAAATGTTTAGAACATTTTGAGATCCTTTCCAGGCAGCATAAGACAATGCCATTCATATTATTCAATTGTACCAAACACTACAATTACTAACATTCAACTAATTTACTGTGTTCAAGTAACAAGCCCATCATCTCAGCACAAGTAACCTTTACAAAGCAATACTTCTTTCATGGCTTATTGATTCTGATCTCATTATTATTAATTATGTACCTAAATGTTTAGCTAGCACCCAAACCCTGTAAATTACAAATGCTAAAGGGTTACTGAGATTGAATGGAAACCACAGGTTTCTTATTTAAAAAAAAAAAAAAAAGGAAAAAGCAGCTAAAGTAGATTCTAGGCTTTTCTACCTTGTAGAAAATGGCAAGTTACCACGTTGGATACAACTTCAGATTTTAAAGAAGTTTCCCTCTAGCTAAAACCACAAATGTCTAAACCGCTATTTATCTGCTTCCTTCCATCCTATATTGCAGAAGCTAACAAATGGAATACAGGAAGACAGGTTTTGATGATCTACATTGTTTTAAGATAAGGGGAGAGTGTTTTTTTTTTCTTTATAACTTTGGGATTCTTTAAGTTTGGTATGAGCTGTGCTTCATTAATGCAAGTCTGTTCAGCTTCCAGTACAATGAACTAACACAAGGACAGGGTTTCATTCTCACCCTACAGACAAGGGTCAGCTGGTTTGTCTTTCCTGTTTTTCCAGAGGCAATAGTTAATATCAATGGCAACAGTTAATTATATATTGAGATTTTCTCTAACTGTTGCATCAAGTTTTAACAATATTTCACCTCTTAGCTTTTTGCTCCAATTCTGTCGCTTTAACCTTATTTCCTAAACTACTAATCTCCTTTACTGTCATTCCTTCCTCATCTCAGAGCAAATGCTGTCTGCATAGGAACTTGTAGGGGCACTGTCTGCACCCCACACTTGTCCATCTAGGAACAGGAAAGCTGCTCTTTTCTTGGCTTACACCTACACTTTAAAAAATTCTGAGCTGTGGTCAAATTCACATTCTAATTCTGGAAAACCAGAACCTATTTCAGCAAAGCCACAGAATTAACAATGTGACTTGGTGAGACTGTCAGGGGACATTCTGGAAAAGCAGCAGCCGCTGGATTGGCATCACAAAGCCCCACTGCCTACAGAGACCAGAGCCAGGCCTTGTTTGAATGCAAAATGCTGGTGACAGCTCCTGGCACAAGCAGAACTTCTTCCACATTTTTACTGTCTCTTTCACCTCAGTACATTGCTCAACATACATTAGTCATGGAGAGAGCAGCAGGCTGCCAACCTGCACACAAATAAGCCATGAACACTTTTCCTGCTTTAGGTCACCAAAATGCAATGCAATCTCCACAAACTCCTCATTTTGAACTGCTTCCTCCTAACCTTGACAATTCTCTGCTGCCTTCTCCACCAAAAGGTTGTTTTACCTCCCTCAAGAAACATACACATGAGAGCATTTTACTACTGAACTGACATTTCTATTATTTGTAAGTGTAATTAGGTGTCATTTCCCCAGTCTCCAAATTTGGGAAACTACTAGTCACAGCTCTTCAGAAAGACAAAATAAGTAGATAAAATACAGGAAAGGAAGAAAGTTGCATTACCAAAGTTATTTCCTCCAATCTATCAAAGCCATTCTCAGGAAAAGTAAAATAAGGAAGAAAGGAATTTAAAATTTCACAAAGATAGCAAATACTATACCAAAGTGGGACATTAAAAAAAAAAAGGCAACTGGGAAAAATGAGGCTACATAGCACTAAACAGCTTAAAAGGAACAAGTAGCATTGCTGCATACAGCCATGAAAACTATGTGACTTGCTCTTCAGTGTAGAAACAGATGAGCCTTTAGTCAGAAAAAACCCAAACTTGTAAATTCCTGCAGATGTTGAAGACTGCCCATAGCAGTGTTTCTAGCTAGAAAACAGGCTATAGATATTGCATGAAATTTGTACTGGGGAGAAACATTGACCCTTTCCAAATATCAGCATTCCCTACAATTACTACTAGAGGAATTATTTAAGCACAGTTAAATAGGACTCAAAATTTCTCAATCTTATTTTCCCTTAATGGAAGTGGCAGCATTCCAAACCAAATCCATACCTTTAAAAGACCTCAATTAATTTTGAACACATCAGTTAAATCCAATCTCAACTTCTCTATCTGCTGCTGCAGTTTGACTTTAAAGAACAGTAGCATTTTTCTAAAATGCCCTCTTTAATCCTTCAATTGTGACTTCCCTTAAAGACTACCTTCTTCTCATTCCCAGTTTCTAGCACTGTGCATCAGTATTCCACTGGACACCCAGAACAGCTATTAATGCTAATAAGCCCAGACAGGAATACACGTTTGTTCTAAAGAGACAGTAACTGCATGACAAGTAATAGGATGAGACATACAGGATTGCTAAGTCCTGGCTTTAAAATGCAAAACACAGAAACACATACTCTACAGCCAAAACAAATTAATTCACAGGAGCAGTGAAGTATCACAATGTCTTATCAGGATGCAAGTGCTCCTTATAGATGCATTATGGTGAATAGCACAGGATGTGAGCATGCTGAAGTACACCACTTACTAGAAGATTGCATCCTGGCCCCAGTGCAAGCCTCACTGCTGTTCCCTCTGAATACTGACTGCATTCCTTGTAGCTGTCAGGACTCAATATTTATTTCTGAACACTCAAATTAAGCTTTGGTCTCCATGAATCTCTGTAATAAGCAAGCTTAGAAAACAGCTCAACACTACAGTGGCTCTTTTGAAGAAAGGGATCCATAAGCAATATTACCTGGTCCAATACAAACCCTGAAATATTATTCCTGGTGAAATGAACAAACCATAACAAGAAAATTCATAAGGGACACTGCATGAACACTCTTACAAAGACCATTTAAACCTGTCTGGTTTAATCTCATTGTTCGCAGTCATTAAATAAAGAGTGACTATCAGAGCCAGGTAACATTTATAAATGTAACTTTCTCTTTAAGAGGATAACAAGGTCAATAAAATGAGTGGCTAAGCAACTCTACTCTGAATTTAAAACCAAAACCCAAATAGACCAGACCAGTTCTACTCTGACCATTGAATTAAGGAAAAAAAACCCAAAAAAATAAAAAACCAGAACCCCCCCCACACATACTTTCTTATAGTCCAACAACTAATCATGCAATACTCACAAGCTTAAAAGAGTACCAAACTATACTATAGATAATCATTTACCTTCAGTTCATCAAATCCAAGACAACCTGCATGAAGCTAAAGCTTGTTCTGAAGAGCTTCTAGTCTGCAAGTGAGGCAAAGCTGAAGTGTATGAAACTTATTCATATGGTTTTCCACTCATCATGCAATGGCTTCTGCCATCCAAAACCAGTAAAAACCAAAGATTTCAAAAAATAAGGAAATCATTTTAGCAGCCCAGGGATAAGGTAGAACAAATAGAAATGAAAAAAAATCCCAAACCTAGTAAAATCCAATCTCAACATAAAGAGAGGAGAAGAATTAAAACATTCAAGACAGATCAGAGTTGATACGGCTCAAAAATGCATATTGCAGTTTGCATAAGATCTGACAGAAGTACTGTGTCTAGTGGAAAACTACACACTTCATAGAATGATTCAACAACTAGTTGACATAAATACAGAATTACTGAAGGATATCTTCTTTATATAATGTCCAGAAGCTAGATCCAATAAGCTAAAGACAAGTCAAAGACAAGAGTTTGAATACAAGAGGAAGCTCACATGAGCAAGCATTTCTGTCTTGTCTTCCACAAAATCCTTCCCCCATGGCCTTTAAGATAACCTCCAGAAGCAAGTCGGATAGCTTCGATTTTGCAAGATGTGTTGTGAATTACAAGGGTTTTTCAAGCCCAGCTGGTAAATTAAAAATTTTACATACTTAAATTTTCACACAATATGACAATCATATACCCACTAACCTACCAACCACAGAAGGAGAGAAGGTTGGGATCTCCATCCAAACAGATCTGAAGCTCAGGCAAATGAAGTTGGTGAGCTGCTGTGGTGGGTTAACCCTGGCCGGTGCCAGGTGCCCACCAAAGCCACTCTACCCCTCTCCTCTGCAACTGAACAGGGTAGAGAAAAATATAATGAAAAGCTCATGAGTTAAGGACAGAGAGGTCACTCACTGACAGCCAAAACAGATTCAGACTTGGGCAAAACAGACTCAACTTGGGGATGTTAACAGAATTTATTACCAACAAATAATGAGAAGTAAAACAAATATTAAAAACAAGCAAAATAAACCAATACACCCTTCCCTCCAACCCTCCCTCCTTCCCAGGCTCTATGTCTTCCTTCCAAGCAGAGCAGGGAGATGGGGAATGGGAGTGACAGTCAGTTCATTACATGTTTTTCTTCTGTCACTGCTCAGGGAGACTCCTGCTCCAGCATGGGATCCCTCTCACAGGAGACAGTTCTCCAGAAACTTCTCCAGCATGACCCTCTCAGCTGTCACCAATAAACACCAGATTCCAGTACCACACTAAAAAGAACCTGTTAGCAGAGGAAGGAGGGGCCAAAAAACCCCAAGATAATAAGTAAATACTGTCTGCTTTGTTATAATTTTTCTTATTCAGGTGTTCCATGCAAGCTACTTCATCTACACCATCAGTTTACAACATTAGAAACTCCTGACTTCAGCATCAAGTTCTGGGGGTGTTAAAGTGGTAAGTAATACAACAGCCCAATAAAAAATAAACCACATGGCACTCATAGAACAGAAGAAACTCATTTTTGCATTTATTTACAAAAGCCAATTCTGGTGCGTCCCTGACATGCCCTTCAAGATCCTCTACCTAGCAAAAAAATCACAGTCAGTTTTAGTTCAAAACATACTGTCTCTAGAAATAAATAAGTTCTTTACCTACTAATATACCTTCACTGAATTCCCCTGTTACTTCATTGCTGCTTTTCTCACTTCTAAACATATCCTGACCTCAGATATACTTAATATATCTGGAAGTTGTCTTTAGCTCTTATGGAGAAAGCTATCATCACTGAGATTTTTATATCCACATGCTTTCATTGGATGATCATATTGTCTTACTGTACCAGACAGGGAATACTTTTTCTATGAATATAGGAAGGGAAGCCCATTATGTATGCTGTAAGGCTGGAGAAACAGGATGCTGGCTTCATTTTCACAGGATCACCAATTTAAACAGTGCTAATGCTTTCTAAATTGCCATGCCAGAAAGACATGTTGCTAAAGCTTTGCACCAAAAAGTACTGTAGTGTTTGATCATGTATAAGGTACAAATGCAAGCTCATGTTCAGGCTATTCCATATTAGAATTAGTTATGGAATTAGCTAGCATTTTAGAAAGAAATATTCTTTCCCTTTAGGAAATCACACTTATTTATGGCAATAGCTTGCTGACTTTGGGATACGCACATTTTTTCAGTGTTATTGGTCTCTCATTTTAAATAATTTATCAACAGGCTATAGATTTCTGTAATTTGTAAAAAAAGACAACTAGGCTTCTCTGCCACAGTTTTACCTGCTCTCTTCAGAACAATAAAAATAGGAAGTTGACATCTCAGACAATTTGCAATCTGCATTGGTTGCATTTGCAACCACAAAAGGGAAAAGAAATGAAAGCTCCCATTTCATCATCTTAGTCAAAATATTAAGAATATAGATGGTACCAGCTGAAGCAACTGTAGCAGTGTTACTACAGAATGCCAGGGCAATTTCCACAGCAGTTCTGTAGAACAGCCTCTGGAAAAGTTATTCTGTTTATAAGGAAAACATAAAAGGTTGTGATAGAGCTTAACCTGCAGCTTAATAACAACTTACTTCAGAACACTCAGTTTGAAAAGCAGACTCGTGTCCAAAGCTTTAAGTGCCTGTGTAGCACTTAATGCAATTCTGTAGCAAAGAGCTATTAAAGGAAACACATATATTTCTCCCTTCTGGGCCTAGTCTTCATGAAGTAGGAATAACAGAAAAATAAAGCATCTATAAAACACCATATTTCTTTACTAAAGTAAATTCCAGTGTGTGCCTCCAGTACTTTCCCAGTCCTTTCTACCTGCCTAAAACCAGTCATTTTTCTCCATTAACATTTTCATATAGTCCATTAACATCACAGTTCTGTTTATACAACCTCAAAGAAAATTAGTTAAAATTAATTTTACAGTCTAATTTGGTCATAATAAAAATCCACACTGTTTCGTGTAACCACCTAAACTACTAAACTTGAAATCTTAGAAGTAACTGTTGAATACTTAGAGCTATCTGGGGACATTCACAGTATCTAAGAGATTATTTCCTTCCTTTAGCAGTTTGTGCAATAGGGGTGCTGCCCTATAGACAATTTATAATTAATTCAACTGTGAAGGAATTCTCAGTTTCTTGCAGCAGTTCAACTAACCTACATATATCCTTCCCTCCAGAACCATGTTTCATTTTCCAGCTTTATTTTGAGCAAAATGTTTCCCCAGAGTATTCCTACTGGACAATTGTATTCATTTCAATTAACAATTACCTATTGGCTAAAATAATCATAACATACAAGAGGGAGTAAGTAATAAAGAAAGCATTCCAGTTGTAACCCTGTTTCCCATGCATGAAGGTAAGGATTCAAGTAGAAAATATAGGAAGAATTAAAACTTATTTTCTACACATGTAAAAACAGTAAAAAAAAGAGCTGTGCACTGCAAACATGCAGGACATGATACATTTACCACTGAGACATCTCCATGATTAATTTTACTCACTCACAGAGCAGCCAGCCATCAGTTTCCAACCCAGCCTACCCACAGTCTGAGAGCAGTGCACTATTCCTATCACTTGTTCTTCTCTCTGTTCTGCTTTTTATATTAATCGATCTCTCAGTTTTGTGCAGTGAAACAACTAGACAACTCATCCAATAAGAACCTTTGTCTAAGTAGGAAGCTGTACCCAAGTACCACACTTGCTACCCACACACTTGAGGAAAAAAAGGCACTGTTCCATCACAGGGTTATGCATTACAGAGTCAAACATAATCAAATAAGAAGTGAAACATTTAGGACAGAGTAGAACACTATTCAGGCTTCTCAAGAGCAGTGCAGTTCCCACAGCAATCAGTCATTTAAACCGGATGCATAATCTACACTGACAGGTCCTCTGAACACTTGGACAGGAAACCCAAGAAACATCCTTTCAGCTTGGAACCAAGTTGTTCAAAGATAGCTGTGTCCTCCAAGAACTACCAGGAGAATAAAAAAATGCCATACTCTCATAATGGAAGACAAAAGGTATTTTAAAATGTAATCAACAATGGAAAAAAATATTAAAATTCTGGAACAGGCCCCAGAGACTCTCAAATGTGACAAACAGCTGGAAATCATGCCAGTAAGTCCAGGAAAAACGTGCATGAACCAAAACCTAGAACTAGTCTAGCTCAGCACAAGAAATTAATTTCTCAACCATAATATTGGCCCTAAAGCAAATAAGATAGCAAGGATAGCACAACAGCAGAGATGCTGACTGCTCAATATCAATAAAAGCAGGAACAGAAGACATAATTCATCACCACATTCCTTTCAGCCTCTCTTTGGTGTATTAGCTGCCCAGAGGAACAAGCCTTGCCAGCTGAAAGATGGTCATTTACCTCTCCAGACCCCCAAAAACCCCATTCTTCCACTGATCCACATAGAAGCTGTTCTTCTAGTGATCACAAAGACTACAAAACATCTATGTGTTTTCAGAAGAAAAACAAAAAGCAGATGTCACCCACATGAGGCAGCAAGAATGACAAGACAGCAGGACAAATGCAGCAAGATGTAAAATTGTTTAAGAGGACACCACTGTACTCTGACCTTAGAAAAACAAACTCAGCTATACCTTACAAGACTACATAAAAAGGAAGTTAATGTAAAAAAGTTTGTTTTAAAATGACAAGTTCAGTGTCATAACTAAATGAAAGAGATTAAAGTAGTACATACATTCTTTAAAGCAATATAGTTTTAACTAAGCTAACTTCCCCTTAGAGGATGGTGCTTTCCAATCCATGACTTTAGACACCAAAAATCATAGCAAAGATCAGGCAATTAAAACAAATAAAATTCAATAATATTTAGGAATCAAGGCCTGTTCTCCAACATGTAAAACATGAAGCATATAGACCTTCTGCCAAAAAGGGAGGAACACAAGTTATATGGATACCCATAACAACTGTGTTCAGATTTCTCCAAATCACAGCAAATTAAAAGTACCACAATCCAACCAACCCATGCAGCACTTAAAACTTACAGTCTACTCATGTAGTTGCCCTTGGCCTATTCCTAACACTAAGCAATTCAATTCTTTCTGCAGAACTAAGGGAGCTCAGAAGTAATATTAATAAAGAAAATTAACTGTCTGAAGCATTATGGTAGGATTTCCTTCAAAATTATTGATGCTTCCTTACAGAAATCTGAATGAATGAATGAAACATATTTCTTTATTTGCTTTGTTCCTAATGACATGTGTAGCCCATGAGGCAACATCATTCACAGCTTCAGTCATCTTGTAATAGGCAGATATTTTCCCCCATTGAAGTAACTGCCTTGCTACTTTTTAGAGCTGCTAATTCAATTCTTCTAGGTTTTACTTTCACAAGACACTTCCATTAGGACAATATTATCTTTAAGTCTTCCCATAAATTAACACCAATAAAATTGCCTTTTAAAGAAATTAAAAGTATTGGCTTGTAGGAGGACAGATAGGAGCAAAAAATAGGTCAACTAAACTAGGTCATCCATTTATACCTCTATTTATCTGGTACCTTTTGGGAAACGTTTTTCTCTACTTTTTAGCTGTGTAAGAATTTTTTCATTCTAAAGCTGATGATAAAACAGCAGCTAGAACAAGGCCCTCAGGGACACAAGCAGTAACCTTCCTATGCAAACTTCAGTGACTGAAATATCCTGACACCAGCAATCAGAGACACTTGAAAACAAGTTTCCAACCCAGAATGACAGTCCTAAAGCCTGCCAGTCCTGACTGTACTCTAGTTCTCTTACCACTCATTCCTTACCTTGCTGCACTCCTAGCTTCCCTAGTAAAGCTACTGGCTTTGCACTCATATTGTCTCACCAATATTGGGTTTGAACACAATCTGGTTTCTTGAAGGTGCAGAGGGACTCCAGACACAGCTCCAACAATACAGCTGCTCTCTGTGCTCCAAGTTACAGATCCAAAACTCCACAGCCATACCAGAGTGCTCTCTTTTCATAAACACATTCCGATTGCTCAAATTTGAACAAATAATTCACAAGCTAAGTTTATATTAGCAAGTTTTTTTGTCAGATGAAGCAGGAAAACAAAGAGCTTAATTTCTCTGCAACACTCACGTGCTAGTTAAACGAAATAGAAATGCAGGTCCATGCTTCATTAAGGGCAAAAACACACAGCTGAGTTATCCAAACTTGTGCTGGCATAACCATAGCAATTGTGGAGTACAACAGCTTGAGGAAAACACCAGGATACAAACAATGCACTTCCTAATGGCACAAAGAGCTCCCGCTCTACCTAATTCATTTGTGCTTTACTCAGTTCCATATCTGACCTTTAACACTGATGCCTCTCCCTAATTGAAGGGCTGTTATATAAGACCAAGAAAAAACCATCATCTACCATCTGATTTCAGTTCTAGAAATGCATACCCAAGGCACTTCTACAGTTTCACATGTTCCCAACATTAAGAAATGCAATACTATTTTCCCTATGCCAAAAAGTCCTTTGCACTAAGCATACTATAGCTAAACTGTAGCAGGACACAATGGAAAATCCACAAATCTTAAATAGTAACGGTGAAGAAGATAGAATATAATTTCTGTTTATTACAAACTAATGGCTTTAAGAAAATAATATAGAAGCCTCAGATTTTTGTTGCACTCATGATGAACAAATGTATACACATTAGATAATCTGAATATCTGCTTACCCTTCCCCTGCTTGCAGAGCTGATAACTTATACTTACCTATAACAGCATCAAGGAAAAACAACCTGAACCTACTGCAATTCTAAAGTAAATTACAAGCAATCCAAACCAAGAAATTCATACTATAGATCACTGACACATATGCAGAGTACTACACAGACTTACAACCATGAATATACAAATACATAAACATGTACATGGAGCTACAGAACTATAGATTAAGGTCTAAGGTTGATGAATTATGGTCACATGAGACATATCCATATATAGGTATTTACTGATATGTATCTATCTATATACATATATAACTAAATACAGCAAAAGGTGCTGTAGAATTGAGGTAAGAATAAAAACAAAGTATGTATTTGACATGCTATTTAAATTATTTGGATTGCATGTAGAATGCCATGAGGTGCAAGGTCAACATTACCATTTGCTCCTCCGGAACAATTCTTTAATAGTCTGCAAAATCCATACACAACCCTTTATTCCAGGAGAACAGTAGACTTATACACTGCTGTCTTTCGAAAATGAGCAAACAGAACTTATTACCACACAAGCTATTTGACACAACCCAGAGCATTGCCTAACTGACTTGGTTTAGTTTCATGTGCTGAAAGAACAGCAATTTTAGGCAGAGTTTGCAAGTTCCTATACCCCAGGGTCACTATAGCAGCTTTGTGGCTGTGTTCAACCATCTCTACGAAAATTCAGAATGGCATCCTTGAAGCAACAGCACTCATTTCCTCAGAAGGGGACAAAGAAGCTGAATATTTAAACTGAATGACTGTTCATGAAAAACTGTATTTTCATATGACATTGAATGAACAGTATTTCACAAAATTTCAGAAGTCTCTAAAGTCTGGGCTTACTGAAATGACTATTCAGTGACATTGCTCCAACCAGACTTAGTCCATGTAAAAGAAGCTTTATGAATGGCCTCGATGACTACAACCACACACAATGAAGTCATGTGCTGGGGTGTGCCCCCCACAGACAAATTAACAGCATCTAGCTGAAATATGTAAATGCAAACAAAACTTTAAAAATACATTTACAAGCAAATTTAAGCATAACATGAAAGGTGACTACTAACAGATCCATTATTTAACCCTGAAATGATAAAAATGCACAAGGCATATCTGAAGTGACAGTTGCCTATGACCTATTAACTCATTGCTAAGAGCAGAGGTCCTTATGACTGATCAGCTGTACAACGCACTTACAGGTCATTTTCTCCAAGGCAATTACCCCTTCTGTCACACTCTAGGGAAAACAAGTGCTCCAAACAGATTTTTCAAAAGAACCCAATTCACAAGAATTCCATGCAAACCTCTGCTTACACCAATTAAATCTTGGATTTGAAGTTTCAAGAAACAGTTTACCATCTAGTTGATTCTACCAAAGCATTTTTCCCAGTTTAACCTTTACAGATACAAATATCTCTTGACAAAGACAGCATGCATTTTAGAACACAAAGCATTGGTGTTTCTAACAATATATTACAAGCACCAAACTCATTAAATATATACTAGAAAACATCACTTCCAAAAATGTCTATATGGTGGGATCTTAAAAATAACTGCAGAGATAGTAAAAAAAAGAAATGTTTTATAAGTTTCCAGATTGTATGCTTGTCTTATAAATTTGAAAAGTATCTTCACAGATACTCAAGAGGTGCACTAATAGCATTTGAATCAGAAAGGCTTATGCAAATGCACATGAATACACAGACAAGATTAAGAGGGGCATTTCTGAAGTGCTACAGTTGAATAGGTATTTCTGGTATCCCTAATGCTGCTTCAGAACCAGAACAAAATCTCTGTCATGACTGGCATCAGTATGTGGACTTTCACTATGTATCTTAGCAGTTTTAATCAGTGATTTAGTACAGTGTAGACTGTTCATTCATTTTAAGCAGCCTTTAGGCACTTTAGAAATTGTGCCTTTTCCTAAAAAAATTACAAAAAAACCAAAACAAAGACGAAAGCCTCAAAAAACGCACAAATAGAGTTTTATAACATCTGGTGTAGCACTTCCTATGATCAGCTACATTTTATCCTTACAATTCAAGCACATTCCACCTCCCATTTTTTTAAATAGAATTTTCACAAAACAATCAGTTAGAAGTGCTTAAATATAAAAACGTCAAAACTAACACCATCTAGATGTAAAAAGCATAGAAACTCATTTTTTACCTGTTTCAAACCATTCAAATTCCCTTTCACACTTCAGAAAACAGCAGCTTGAGTGCTTTACTGTTTCCAAACCTAAAAGTTTCATATTAGACAGATTGAACAGAACACAGACACACAATATTCAGTTGAGTTAGTTACCTGCGCCCTCTTGAATGAAAGGTACAGACATCTGTGACCAGGTGTAACAAAGTTGTTTAAAAAAATTATTATTATTTAGACCGATGATCTAAGACAAAACCATTTTGACACCACTACCTCCAAACAGCAGCTGAGGGTCCCCTACCCAGCATCCATCGCACAAAAACCCCCCCCCACATTCTCAGCCATACATGGTGTTCCATGACAAAACATTAGCCAGATATATAACTCAAGAGATGAAGCAAGACTGTCATATACTACAAAGCTATTGAAACATCTGATTTTTGAAGGTAAAACTTCACACTATTCATATTTCAGTTCTCCTATAACAATAGCAGTCTACATCAAACACGAGAAATGAGTGTCAGGATGCTTTTGTCATGACTATAACGTAAGAAAATATAAATGTGTTAATCGCGGGTAGAATAAAATACAAAAATAAATCAGCAAATAATATTTATCAAGATCTTTCTAAATTCTAGAGTAGCTGTTTTTGTTCCTCCATATGGAACCCTGACTCCCAACCTTTGTTTGATGAAATACACATGTTCATTACAAAAAAATCAGACCCTCGACCATGCTGGTTGTAGCTATACAGCATGAAACACCAAGAGGAAGCAATCTATACTTATTTCCTTCTACTCAAATAGCAATGTCAGCAAAAACCCAGGAAAAAATATACTCTTGGATGGACTGCAACCATGGGAGCAAAGTCTTAACCTATATTATTTTAGGGAAAAGCCCACTTGCTCCATATCCACATACACATGATCACTGGCAAGGCTTACAGACATGTCTGTCCTGTTTTCAAACTATCCACTTCATTTAATCCTAACTGTGCACACCCAGAGTACTGAAGTACTAATAAGTCCTGCTTACTTCCTAGTGAAAATTAATTAACTGCATTTGATTTCCAGTAACAAACTTGCTACTGGTGCCCAGATCATAGAGTTTATCTTGCTATTGGGGGGAGGTGGGGAGGCACTGGTGGAGTGGGTAATAATCAACTTTCCACCTTCCAAGAGGAAGTTGTTTCCAGGTTTGTCAATGGCATTATTAAATTGCAGTCTTAGTCATCTACACTCTGGACTTTCAAAAGCAATCAGCCAGGCTTATCAGCCTACCTGTGCACACCTCTAGCTTCTCTACCCTCTCCTCCAGGACTCCTGGGCACCCAGCATGTACTTTTAGTTCATTCACTCAGGCCTATGTACAACTCTCTAAGCCTATTACTCAACACATTCAAAGGCAATAAAGACCTAAAAGTAAAGAATTGTTTTCATTTGCATTCACCCACTATTCCATTCATATTTTAGATTCCATTTTGACTTGGAAATGAAGTGATGAGTAACAGCAATTCCTATTCCACAAACTTGCCACTATTTGATCAGCCACAGAACATTCTGCACTTAAATGAGATAACACAACTTCCTCCCTTCTCACCCCTCAAAAAACATCTACTCGTTCTTTAACTGAACAGAATACTGAAACTTAAATCCCCTTTACCTCTCTTTCCTTCTAACTTTTCAATCATTTCAAAGAGGACCTAGGCACAGCTCTGTTAAGACAGCCAAATACACCCCAAAACTCATACCCCAAAAATCCCAAAATACCCCAGTACATTCATAGTGAAAAAACCCTTAAAAATCAGCAATTAGGATTCTTGTCATCACACTAATCCATGCCTGTTTTATTACATAAAGGTGAATATTAGAACTGAAGATCCTAATTTCCTGGTTTTCCTTTAATTTCTGATAGAAAAATCAAATACGAAAGTTTGAAATACAAAGTGTTAAAGGACAAAAGAAATTTTCAGCACAATTCTCCCCAAAACATTCAACACTCTTTCAGGTAATACATCTTTCTCCTGCAATGTCTTGCACATTAGTTCCTATAATCCTATTTTCCTATTTTCACCCATATTCTCTTTTCTTGCTGCTACAGGAAAGCAATGGGAAAACTCACCATCTATGCTGTTGAAAGCTACAAAAACAACATGCTGTCAAACAGAGAAATTGAAACAAAAGCTATTTTTCCATACAGGGATGCCACTGCTTCAAAGAAAGGATGATAAAAATATCTTTTATATATCATTTGACTACAACAAAACTAAGACATCAGGATAATTATCAGATATGAAATGGTAGAGGTGAATTAGGCGATCTAGAACAAAGTACATAACACAGAGATTATTAAAAATGTCCCTCATTTTGCAGTAGTCTAGGCCAGCCTTTCTGTAAAGTATATATAATTTACATGAACAAGACAGGCTCATCAGTACAAGGCAAGATGTCAATTCGTGTTAAATAGCAATTATATTATTAAAACTATGACTTAATAAAAAAGCTTCTGTCAAATTCTGTAATTTTTAAGCTCTCATGTGAAGATTTAAAAGGGTCCTATCGCTCCAATGGCATTCTTCACTGCACACTTTTCTCTCTTCCTTTCCCACACGCTCACATGTTTCAGCAGCATACTTTTAGCATTTGCAAAATCCTGCCCAAAGAGCGTGGCCGATTTCCCACGGGCTCCCTTCCCCACCCTGGATGAACTCGTTACTTCCCAAAGTCCACTTCCTCTTCCACCCCTGGACCTGCCAGCGCTCCCAACGCCCCTCCGCCTTGCGCAACATCCGCGGCCTCCTCCCCACATTTCGGACAATCTCCGATGCGACACTTACATTGAGATTTTTTAAATTTTTTTTTTATTCCCAGACCACTAGCACAGACTGACAGCTTAAAGGGCTAACGATGTGCTTTTAATCCCAAAGAGCCATACATAATAAAACGAGCTACAAAGACAGATACGGAGGGCACTAACCCGCTCTCCTTCAGCTCTTCTGCGGGTCAAACTGCATTTTGATATTAAGTATTTAAATGATATTGAAAAGAGCCAGCAACATCTGCCCAACCAAAATTATTGTTCACAGCTCAGACAACCAATTCAAAAGATAAAACTCCCGAGATATTGTAACAGCCCGATAAAACAGCTAAAATAAACCAGGAAAAGCACTAATTCTCCGAGAGAATTTTTCCCCGAGCGCACACGTTAACCAAAGGCTGACGGTGAACTGATCTGGAAGGAAGAAAGGACGAGGGATACAGGGAGGGCTGCGATGGGGGATGGGAGACGTTAGCGAAGGGAAGATGAATATTCCTCCAAGGACTATCAATATGTTTAACACATCTCCTCGGAAAGAAGAGAAATCTCAAGCAGGCAGCTACAGGGGCAAATAAAAGGGGAAGGAGTGCCCGATTATCCCCAGCTGACATCACAGACGGCAACCCTGCAGAAAAGGGGCTGCCAGGGCGAGGAAGCGCTCGCAGTCCCCCCCGCCTCGCCTCTGTCCCCTTTATGTGCTCAGGGAAACAGCGGGGCGGGTGGACGAGGAGCCTCCCTCCCCGTTAATTTTGCAAGAGCCGATGACCACCAGCTCCCCAGGAGCGGGGAAGGGCCGGGGCCGCGGTGACAAACCTCCCGGGGCTGGAGGGCAGGAAGGAGGCTGAATCCAGGCGGACACTCTCCCTCCCCCCGCCGAGCTCCGAAGTGGCGGTGGGCACAGGGAGCCGGCCGAGCCCCGGGGCACACAATAGCAGGTCACCCCCGGGGATGCGAGCCCGCTCGCCCCAACACCCCCCCGCTGGCGGGGGGATGGGGAAGGGGCTGTGGGTCACCCCCCCGCCCCGGGGGCGGCAGGAGCCCCGCCCGCCCCACCCGCGCCGCCGCCCCTCACCATGAAGTCGCTGGCGAAGTTGTCCTCCCCATTGTGGTCCGTGTCCTTCATGGCCTGGACTCGCTTAATGAATTTCCTCAGGATCTCCTCTTGGTTCATCCTGCCCCGCCGGCCGCCCTGCGGAGCGGGAGCCCCGGCCGCCCGCCCGCTCTCCGCCCGGAGCCCCCTGCGCCGCACGACCCGTCACCCGGCTGCCTTCCTTCCCCTCCCTGCCTCGCCTCTCCCCCGCCCGGGCCTGCCCGCGGCCTGCTGGCCCCGCTCTGGCTCCGCTCCCGCCCTGCTCACGGCCGCCCGGCCGCCCGCTCCATCCTCCCCTCCCTCCGCCCGACCCTCCCTGGAGCAGCCGACACGGACACGACACGGCCCCTCCTCCTCCCGCCCCGCGCACGCGCGGCGGCAGCCCCGCCCCGCCCTCTCCCTTGTGCCCCGCCCCGCCCCGGCAGTGCTCCGCCTCCATTGGATCTCCCGACCGTCGCCTCGCCCTATTGGCGGCCGCGCACGCCAATCACCGGCCGGCCGGGCTTCGAGGGAGCGCTCTCTGGGCTCCACGCCTCGCCCTCTCCCACGTTCCCCCCGCCCCCCCCCCGTTTTCCATGGATGGGACCGCCCGAAGGGCGCCTCATGGAGCGCTGGAAGGGACCACGTGGCGCGCGAGGGGGAAGCTGAGCGGAGCGGAGCGCGGTTTCCCCTGGCTGGAGCACAATGGGCGGCGGTGGGTGCCCGCGGCGCCGCGCCGGGAGGCAGCGGCATGTCGGGACATGTAGTCGCGACAGTGCCGTGTCACGGGGCTGGGGGCTCACGAAGCATCCTACTGAAACTCCCGGATCAGAAGGGTCCCGCCCTGGGTGGGAAGCTCGTAGCCGTGGGACGTGCCTGGGGTCCCTGCCGCGGCGGTGCCGAGGCGCAACGGCGGTGGACGCCGGGCAGCGGGAAGATGGCGGGGCGGGACAAGGGACGGGCCCGGACACCTGGTCGGGGACCGCTGCTCGCGTATATGTATGTATGTATATTAAGTGTATATATATGTATGTGTGTGTATTTATATTAATTTTTCATATATATATATGTATATGTAAGTGTATACTCTTTATGAAGTGTGTATATATATATATAGGTGTATGTGTGTGCAGACAGATAGATAGATAGATAGATCGATCAATCGATCGATCGATCTACGTAGTAAAAATGTCCACAGGCGAAGCTGATTCATGGAAGTGCCGCCGGCAGGTGTCTGCGGGCTCCGGGGCGGTGCCAGGCGGGGAGAGGTCCCGCAGCCCTCGACATCGCAGCGAGAGGGCTCAGGCACCTCGCGCCTTCCTATTTTAAACATAGCCTAAAATCTCTGCCTTACGTGGTGCTGGAGGATTTGGCAATGTGCTCTTTCGTTCCTAATGTTATATGGAAAAGTTAAACTCTTTTATGTTTGGTGTCCTGATGACATTTATTACTTCTGCTTAAGCAAAGTAAAGCAATTGTAGAGGTGTGCGTATGTATAACCTTATAGCTTAATAAATATTCCAAGTGAAGTCAGTTAAAATGTAGTTTAATTGATGAAGATCTACACAGCCTTGAGGGATGCTGTTGACCCAGTAAAAGTTTGTCACAGTTTTTGTGTGACATATGGATGATAAAGGTCCAAGCTGAGAAGCATAACCCGGCTAAATCACTCCTGCCCGTTCCCTACCGCTTGTTCCCTGTCCCGGGAGCGTGTGGTGCTTGCAGTGCCACCAACACAACCCCTGTCGGACAGGACATCGAACCGGCTCAGGGAACTCACTCAGCTGCAATATAAATCCATAGAAAATCTGTGTGTTTTCTTCTCTGATCATTCCATTAATCTGGCTTTGTTACCAAAAGAAACCTACAAAAGCTTGATCCTCCTGTGTTGGTGTAAGATATTACTGTTTTAGAAGGCTGACAAAGAATACCACTTCCACACCAGAATCAATGGCACATTACCACCCTCAGCCCAATTCATTGCCCACTAACTCACCATCTTCCTAGTGGAGGCAAGTTTTGAGATACGGCGTAGGAGCCTGAACTGTAGCTGCTGATGCATGGACACACATTTCCTGCTCCTGCATCTGCTGCAGACACAGCCATCTCTGGCAGAGGGGTAGGCTGGAAAATTGAGAGGCTTAGCATTTTCACATGACTTACTGCAGACTTCAGCATCTTATTAAGGGTTTGGGGTTTTTAGCTGTTGATGTTCATCAGCTAATGTATAGGAGAGAGACATAAGGACACATGAAGGAGCTGGGAAAGGGCATCAGCTCTGTGCTGGGGTTTAGTAAAGCCTTTAGTGAGCACTCCACACAAACACATCAGCTGTCAGTGCTCAGTCTCCTCTCCATGTCCTTTGCACCAGCTTCCATAATAAGCTAGTCAATTGGCCCTGAAGAGCCACAAGGATATTCCCTGTTCTTGTTTTAATTCTTCTCTTCCTTCTCCTTTTTCAAACCTCCTTTTCCACAATACCAAAGAGCAGCTTAAAAGGGAAAGACAGAAATTAGAGAACTGACACCACAAGGAGAGCTGGAGCTTGGATCATCAGGTAGTTTTTCTATGCCACCTTGCTGGATTTCCATCTGCTTAGGAAGGTTGCTGTTTGCTCAGCAGTTGTCCTGGCAAACCTGCTCCCAGTGCCAGATGGCAGGTAACTTCAGAAAAGTGATACCTGAGACTACACAACCAATTAAGGAAGTCTTGAATGTTATATAGTTTTCTTCATTTAATCACACAACCGAGTTATAGAGGAGGAAAAGAAATATGATGAACCCGATATCATTATTGCCTGACATGGAAAGGACCCAGCTGTTAGTCTGACCTCATTCACAATCTGCAACTCAACTGTAACAAACTGTTGTAAACCAGCAAGTGTAACCGTGGCCTTTCATTTGGTTTAACTGATAAGAAGGTTATCAGTCTCAGAAGACAAAAAAAGCCCCCAAAATAGGCATGTGTCAGCCAGAACAAAGGTAAACATGAATCAAAGAAATTAGGAATAGCATGGAGAACTGTGCCTGGCATTGTCTGCCTGTGCATGCATACCTGTACCTGTGAGAGCTGCAAACCAAATAGCACCAGTTTTATCTCCCACAGCCCTGCAAATGGTGCATGAAGTTGTCTCATATCTGTGCTATGAACAGACACCTCAAGCCTCAGCAGCAAAAATAGCATTTTAACTCAGGCTTTTGATCTGAGGCTCACACTATCTGGGTTAACCCCAGACATCTGACCAATGCAGCATGTGTGCATGAGTGCCTATTTGTGTAGCCGTAGGAGAGGGGCGGAAAAACAGACACACAGCGTGAATTACTCACCCTAGAGATAGAACAGGAAGTTTCAACCCAAATCTGTAGAAGAAAATTCTAGTTTTGTCTTAACAATCCATATAAGTATGGTCCTTGAAGAAAAGCGAGTAAATCACCTACAGCTTCTCTGTTATAACCTCATTTTGCCTTGCCATGCACTACTCCAGCGGCAGCAGGGAAAGCAGTCAGACACTTTTTTCTGTTTCAAGGTTGGTTTTCATGTCCCACAAGGTAAACATGGTGTAAATTGGTAAATGTGCTTCCTGGCCTGCATACCATGGTGCTGCTCAGTCAATGGGTGGGACTACCACACATCCCAGTTTGACAACCTTCAGAGGCTTCCCTCAAGATGAGATGGAGCACAGGCTCACATCAAAGCTGTTTGGCTTCAGTGCCTCTCTGGCTTGGAGCTGTGTTCAAAACCCAGCAGATATCTACCCAAAAGTATGTTTCAGAAAGAAATCAAAGAACTGGGGTGGGAGGGAAGGGTGAAAGAACCCTACAGCTCTGAGTAAGGGCATCACCTCTGACAGTTTTAATACCTCCTTTGTCCAGCAAAACAAGACCTTGTGTATTCCTTGTAATTTCGTGTGACTACATTACAATAATTGCTCACTTTGTCACCAGTTTCTTCTCCCCTTTGCAATAATCTGCAGACTCATGGACTTTCACTATTTGGAGTAATGCAAAAGAACCATAATGCACCATAACACTTTATGTTGTTGTATAATAATAATGCAATACTAAAATTATAATTCAATGATGATAAATATATCCTATATATGAAAGCCCAATTCATTTTATCTATACTGGGTGTCTGAAAAGTTTTTGTAATCAAAATTATTTAGAATAAAAAATAGATATTAGCATTTATAGATTTCATAATAACACTCCTGAAATATACTTTAAGTGCAGTTAGTTGGAAGTTTTCTAAAAATGTGGTGTTTCAATGGAAAATGCTGTTTCTGTAAAAGCTACATTTTCCACAGGAAACAATTTTGCCAATGTTTTTCTGCTTTCCGATAAAAACAATGCACTGTTATACTTACAGATGCAGAAATGTCTTTACCAGTGAAGTCAGCACAACTTGGGTTAGGGACTCAGCACATGAAAGAACTGGAGCACGAAGTATAAATGCCAGGAAGCTGTTGAACAGCTCAAGGGTACACATAAAAACTAAGTCCAAGCGAAACATTTGTCTTTGATCTGACAAACTGAAATGCAATGTGTCTTTCCACAAATGTCAAAATGTTTCATGCTGTTTGAAAATAGTTAAATGAAACATTCAGGAATATCAGGATCACATACTTTTTGTATATTCTTATCCTCAAAACATTTCAGTATTTAGTCACTTTTGTTTCCGAAGAGGATAAAAATACTGTATCAAGTTTTCTGGCCGATCTTCAGCTACAATTTAACCACTTAGATTATAAGTAACAAATGAAAAGACAGCAACCCCCATGGAGTCTCAGAATTCTAATTTTGGAAACAAAAGAAATTGTGGACAATAGATCTGAGTAAGAGGCATAGTATCCTTTGTATACTACAAATTAATCTAATTTCTTATTTAAACCTGAAACTAATCTTATTTTAAATGAGTCATAAAGACCTGATCAGTGTCTGTATAATATGTTCCATTCATATTCATTAAGTGCCATGTGACTGCTGAATATCTTGACATTTGCCTCTATTACTCTAAATTCAGCAGTGACAGACTCCTGTAATTACCACTGAAAATACTCCTGCGACAATTTAATTTTACCTGACTTGCTTAGTTTTTATTTATTTCTTTACCATCTTCTGGGATTCATTGTGTGATATTGCTAAAACCCTTTATATGTGACACTCCTTATGCAGGTAATAAATATTTTAGACCAGAATTACTGAGTTTCATGATCAGGGCATATTTTGGAATCCTATCTAAGTGTAACATACACCACCCCATACAAACACAGTTTCAGTACATAGAAGAAACTTTGTTCTTGCTGCAGCACTTACTGAAACAGCATTAAGGTTTAAAGTGGTTTTTAGATATTGCTAGCATGCAACTGAAACAAAAATAAGAGTGTGCATTATGATCATCAGCATAATATTCTACCATGACCAGCTTTAAAAAGAAAATAGCTGTGAAATACTGTCCAGACTTAAAATGTTTTTCCTTTTTTTTGTTTTTTATTTCATTTAATTAAAGATTGTTAACTGAGGTACTTCTTTGATTTTTTGTGAGTGGAAAAACAAAAGTTTCAGAATACAGTCAAGATTTCGGCAAGTTTTTAACAGTATTAAAATAAATAGCATATGGGTTTCAAATTAATTTCTGTGTCTCCTTTTGATAGTTGCTGTATAATAGCCTCACTGTAAGCCCATCCCTGAGAGACCCGATGACTGCTATTTATATGTGTCATTGTTAATCCAGTAGGAGACCTGCTTTGTGCTATTGGATCAGGAAAATCAGGAGCCATTTTCCATCTGTATCTTTCGACCTTATTGTAATTGGACACAGAATTTTTGAACCCTGTCTTGTGCCTCGGCAGTGCCCCTGAGCCAGGGTGCCGGGGCGTGGGTTGTTGCAGGCCAGCTGCAGCACTGTGGTGGGCTGCCCCGGGGAGCCTCATTTGCCTCCCTGTGACAAAGCTTTCCTCGAGGGTATTCCCCAGGCACAGCCACAGCACATCTGAAATGGAAATAGCAGCAGCAGAAGGTAAGCCTGTGCACAGGCCATGCTAGGTAGCTGTGCTCTCCAGCCTCCGCCTGCAAGCATCAGAAAGAGCATCATTAAAAAACTGGTGTGTGTAAAAGACACCAGGGAAGAATCTGGATGTTCTAATGGGAGGAAGTCATTCAAAATGTGATTTTAAAATGGGTAATTGAATAAAAATGAAGTTTTCAGTATCCCTTGTAAAAAATAATGATGGTATGAAATTTTGCATCGATGAATACGAAAGGTTACTGTAAACTGAATGAGCTTTGCTTAATTTCTCTTGTTCAGTTATTGTGAATCAGCCTCGAGAAAAAAAGAATTAACCAGTTCTATTTCAGGGTTCTTATCCATTAGCATAGCAGTATTCATATAATCCTTAAACAAATCTTGGACTTGTCTGTCTCTAGTTTTACACTCATCAGTACACATTAAAGTATTCCCACTTCTCTAAAATGCATCTTTTCTGAAAATAAAACAAAAAATTGCTAGACAGAATCTAAGCCAAAATTATGAAACACTGCTCTATTACCTGGCATGAGCATTCTCTGGATGCACATACTATTCCATTTTATTCTGAAAATCCTATTAAAATAATAACAAGGACAGAGACTGCTAATGCATTAGATGGAGTGGTAAAACTGAGCTCCCTGAGTCCCTCCTGTGAAATGCCTGCTGTTATGACCATTAGTAGTCATAATGGCCAGTTCAGATTCTCAACTATTCTGTAGATTTAAAAAAAAATATTTTTAATAGTCTCTTAAGGGAAATAGTAAGCTTTACAGTTTGGGAAACAAAACCAGATGGGAAGGGGAAAAAAATTAAAACTAAAGACACCCCTCCCCCTCAAGCCCACAAAAATTATACTATAGGGAGCCACCCTATATGTGACCAGATCTGTTTATATGTTAACTTCAAAAAAATATGGGTACAGTTACAACTTTGTTCTCTAACATGAGTTTTCGCCCCACATTTCAGTGAAAGGTTTGCTGTTATATCTGTGCACTATTGCAAAGTGACATAAGCCCAACATATACTGTGTCCAACAATTTTCATATTTCATTATAAGAGAGCACAACAATAGTCCATTGTGTAGAGCAGCTCTCCTTGGAGGTGGAAGGAAGGCTGCACACAAGCTTCCACAGTGGTCCAGAAATACGATGGTGACACCAGACTGGCTCATGTAAACAGGAAATCAAACCAGGATGTAAACTGGACTGCTTCCATATTCGGTAATATTTAGCTAAAAATAAACAGTTTAAATAGAGGTAGGAAAGCCAATTCTCCCTGTAAACTCATTTTTCAACTTGAATTTTTCAAGACCTAATAGAAAAATGCAAATAAAATGAGTATTAGTGTTCCTCTATCAGTATGTTTGTAATGAGATTGCAGTAACTTCCAGAGGGCCTATTAGTGTGAAAAGGGCAATGGAAAGTCTCTTTCCAGAGAATAATAAGGACTTGGAGATGAAGACTGAAAAGGGATACAACTTATCTGTAAGTATATCAACAGATTAAAAAAAATCAAGGAGAAAGAAATTCTACTTCAGCTGAAAGACTATGTAATCATAAGAATAAATAAATACTCTGAAATCTAGAACATTCTGAGAAGGCAGCTCACACAGAGTGAGGAGAAGCTGGAGTTTTTTTGTTATAGTATTATCTAATGCTATTGCTGTCTTCAAAACCATCACGTGGAGTTCACCTGGGAGCTCCTCTGCAGTCTGAAGTTCCTTATGAATTCTCTGACTGTTGAAATTAGGCCAAACTGCTCTCCAGCTTTAGGAATAGGTAAATCTAATGTAAGAACTGGAAAAGAACAGCAAAAGTCACCAAGCCCAAGCTCCTGCCATTACATGTAAACCTGAATATAATCCAATTAATAACACTGTCAAGCTTCATCTCCAAATAAATCACAATATTTGCCTCCACTGGCCATACAAGAAGAGTACTCCAAAACCTCAGTGCTATAACTCTGGGAGGTTTTTCTTATATTCAACCTCAGTTTTTCAAGAATATTCTTTCCAGCACAAAATATCTCTTCATCATAGTTATCTTCTTTTTACTATATTAGAAAAGTTACATTTTTGCTCTAGTCTTATGCCATAAACTGTTAATAATTTCTAACAGGGTCTTCTTCATAACTGGAGAGTCAAATTAATTCTTTAAGATCAATCAGTCTTTCTTAGATGGGGAAGATTAGGTATGTGCCAAGTCCAGATTATTGAAAAACTTCCCTAACCTCTGCATCTGTTTGCTGAGGATGAAGGCTAAAAGACACAAGGAGTAGATGTAATTCTGAAGGAATGTGAGGAAACACAGGAAAAAGCTTTCTGGTTAGACTTTCACTGCTGCTAAGCAAGGGCAGTTTGTCATTTCCCAGAGTGATGCTTGCTGCCTGAGAACAGCAGCAAGGAATGGCCAAAGGCTCTCTAATGCATGCCTGTCATTATTCCCACCTGGAGTACTGCACCCAGCTCTGGGATCCTCAGCACAAGAAAGACATGGACCTGTTGGAGTGAGTCTAGAAGAAGGCCACCAAGATGGCTGGAGGGACGGAGGACCTAGTACAAGAAAAGGCTGAGAGAATTGGGTTTATTCAGCCTGGAGAAGAGAAGGCTTTGGGGTGATCTAATTGTGGTCTTTCAGTACCTGAAGGGAACCCACAAGAAAGATGCAGAAAGGCTTTTTACAAGTCCAGGTTGTGATGGGATATGGGGGAATGGACTCAAACTGAAAGACAGTATGTTTAGATTAGATATTAGAAGGAAGTTCTTTGCTATGAGGATGGTGAGACACTGGACCATGTTGCCTAGGGAAGCATCCCTGGGGCAGACCAAGATGGATGGAGCTCTGAGCAACGTCATCTACTGAAAAGTCTCCCTGCCCATGGCAGGGGGGTTGGAGCAGGATGATCTTTAAGTTCCCTTCCAACCCAAACCATTCATAGGACCCAGAAAGCAAGTAAGCCAACTGACCTAGCCTTCAAGGAGAGCTCTTTCTCGAAAAAACACTCCACATGATCCAATGTTGTCACCTCAGGCCCACTGGAAATGTTGGATAAGTAAATAAATAAGATGCTCAGTTTTTTCTCCCCCTGAATGTAGAACTTCCCCAGAAAATTGGAGCCTGTGGAAGGAGAAAAGCCCAGACAAACTTGGCCATGAGACAAACATCTTGGTTCAGGAGTCATAGTTCTGACCTGGAGACACAAAAAGGATATCCTGGATGGCAGAGGTAGAATTTAAGTGACGGCCATTAGAAAGAGGAATCACATGTAGTAGAGGTGGTGCATGTTCTCATTTGTGTGCAAGCTCTGAGGGGAAAGGATTTTTACACCAGCTAGAAGTTGATGAGAGGTGTAAATACAAACTCTGTGACAAGGCCTGTAATGGAACTGCCCTCCAGTGCAATAGATTCTGCTCTTACTTCCACCCTGTTCCTAGTCGTCAGGTCCCCAAGGATTGCCTTTCTTCCTTCTTTAGCTTTTTGCCACCAAAAAATTCATTAGCATATTGTTATTTTGATCATTAATGAAGGTGATGAATAGTACCATTGAATAATCCTGTGCTCATGACTGAGTTCTGAGAAATTCCACTTGCAAAACAAACAAATCCAGAAAACCAAAACCACTAACATGCGACTTCCAGTAGTTAAAACTGCTCCATTTTCATAGAAGAGACTTCAGGCTTCTTAGCTTCATAGCAAACTATAAAATCTGTAAATATGAACTAAAATAGAAAGAGGAAAACAAGAAGGATTCAGTTGTGATAAAAGGAAATCTGCACAAAGAATGAGGGTAAAGTACAATGCAGCTGTTACATTTCAACATCACTTATTGAAGAAAATTGATATCAAGCTCTTTTAAAATTATCTTTTTTCTTCCTTTTATTTAGCTTGTATGTACCAAAATGCAGTAATTGCTTGAATAAATGCACTCTTGAAAGTGCTAAGACCTCAGCTTTAACAGAACTTGCTTGCAGTATTGATTGCATGTATGTTTGCTGGTTAATTATTTAACTGTGAAACTGCTCACTGTTTTATTGTTGTTCTACCAATTTATACTTCTGGCAAGCATCAATTTCTACTCATCACAGAAGAAACTCTACTTGATTAGAGTCAGAAACCATTCTATTTGGTTCTATTTTCAAAGTGCAACATGTTTTCTGTACATGGAATAAATTATATACCTGCTACATTGCCAGATGCATAGCCAGTAGGCAATCTTCTGCAAACATGGGGGGGTTTGTTGTTTTCATATCAATATGAACCATCTCAATCAAAATGCAAAATTCACACTCATTGCCATCTGGATGGTTGTAAACACAAAGTCCCCAGACAGCATTGTCCAGAAACTTTGTGTTTACAAATGGAGAATGGCTTTCCCTCCTTTACTGATGTAATTTTAGAAACAAAACTAGCAAGATAAAAATCACCATGAGGTATTATAGCATATACTAAGCATTTTCTAAGCATTTGTGTCAAAGAATTTAACAAGATGTAAATTATTAATATCAAGGAAACAATGGCATAAGCATATGGGCAGAGGAACAAAGATCAAAGTTGTGCCTTTCATTAGAGAGAGCATCAAGCAGATCGAAGGTATGCATGATGGAGAACACATCTGAGTATTTCTAATTTATGACAGCAATAATCACAGGCAATGTACAAAAATAATAAGAGGCAAATTCCTTCCACTAATGGTTTTTGAAGTTACAGCCCTGTGAAAGACACACTGCCTGGACTATTTTTTTAGTATTTTTTACAAATTAGTATGGTGTCAGTTGGAAGGATATATCTGCTAAGCAGCCAGGAAGTCTCCCAAAACAAGACAAATAATTGACAAACATTTATGAGATCAAATCTGCTGTATATACATACAGGCTGTCCTATTGGAAATACCTGCAGAATCCATTAGCAACTCTTTGGATTACATTATTTTTCTCTCAAACAACCAAGAACCAAGGAGCCTTTAACATAGTAAAGCACACCATTTCCCCCATAATCTATCTGGCAATCAATGAGTAGGTAATAGCGTGTCTGAATGCCTTGAATACTAAATACAAAAACAAAGAAAGCCAAAATATTCTCAGGTCCACACACAACTGTTAAAGTGGAATGCTCACAAAGTTATCTGTACTCATGTTTAAATCTGCTTTTAATTTTAGCCTTTACTTGCATTATACAAATCCAGTCAAGTCGACAGTCTTTTTTTTTTTTTTTTACATTCTGTAAAACTGGTATAACCAAATAAACAGCTTTTTAATATGCTCAGCATAATTCACTATTCCTGAAAAGCCTGATCTCTGGTTAAATGCAAATCTGCATGTTGCCTGAGTTGGTTTTTTTGATTTTGCTTTGTTTCCTTTTAAATGAAGCATGAATGGTTGTCTTCTGTACTGCTCACAGAAATGGAGATTCACAGGAGAGCAAACACTCAGCAGGTTTTCATTTAGAAGCTTCTCAAATGCAGTGATCCTGGCAGCACCGCTCAGCCCATGCCAGAGCATGGGCACAGCATCTTGGGTTTGTCTCCTGCCTGTACTTCAAAGGCAGGGATCCAGCTGCCTAATTGTGTTTCCATTTAATTCATCTTCCTTAGAGACAGCCCAGAGAAGCCATTGCTAAACTTATTGCTCACTGCGCTGATACCAGTTTTTAAGCAGGACTGCAGGGCAGACTTTCAGTATCCTGAACAAATACCTTGTACTGATTCAAACAGAAGAAACAATAATAAGCAACAGAACTGGTAGACACCAGGATAAATATGGTACAATGAGGAAGAGTCAGCACAGTTTTCCTAAAGAGAAGTTGTGCTTCACCTCTCTACCAAAGTCCTCTGACATGTCAATAAAACGTTGGCAGCACAGATCTGTTTGATACCATCTGTCTGGATTTCCAGAAGGCACTTAAAAAGTTGCTTCCCTTGAGGCTCTTGAGGAAGCTAATCAGACATGAAGAAATGTTCAGAAGATGGGAAGAAATGAGGTAAAGTATTAATTGCCTCTCACAGTAGAAAGAGATCACACATGGAGTCCCACATGGCTTTGTGCTGAAGTTCACATTGCTCAACACAGATCACAAGGGATCAGAAAACAGTGTCAAAAAGGGATGAAAATATTTGCTGATGGCACTGAATTAGTCAGTGATACAGACTATGGCTGATTGCAGACTCACATAAGAACTTCCTACTGTGTAATGACTAGGCAACAAAAATTCACTGTAGAGGAATGTAAAATGAGGACAAACATTGCTAGAAATCACTACAAAAGGAATCAAGAACATAAAATATTACTTTTTTGCTGTATAAATACATTACATATCCACATCTTCAGCAGTGTTTATAGTTATGTGTCCATGTGAAGACAGATATAGAAGTCCTGTAAAAGATACAGATAGGTGCAACAAGTATGAATAAAGATGTGGAGTGATTACAGGATGAAGAACAATAAAATAGATTGAGGGTTTTTGTTTACAAACCCAATATACTAAAGACAGTAAAATCAGGAGCGGCTTGTATAAGGTAAGTAGGAAATAACTGTTTCGTTCAGCCCAAAATCTGGAAGATATCAAATGAAGCCAGAAGATGCCAGTCTCCAGGCAAACAAAAGGATCTGTGTCTTCACTCATCACGTTATTAACCAATAGAACTTGTGCCAGGACATTGTGGATGCTAAAAATGTGCCTGAATTCAAAATAAGATTTTGACAAATTCATGGAACAAAAGGATATCTAGGACTAATCAATACAAACCCACATCAAATAGTTTAGGAAGTCACAGAATTACTGATCCACAGACACTCAAAAGTATTTTGGGGAGGGCTTCTAGAGGGCCCTTATAACCTTCTTAGGAAACTTACTGGTAGTCACTATTGGAAACAAGGCACAGAGCTAAAGGAAACTGCCCTTACCCATATGCAATAATTCAAGTTAGAATTGGAGTTATGCACTGTCAGTGTTGAGTCACAGTGCACAGAAGTAATCTGTGCTTCACCTGCAGAATGAAACTGGAATTTCTGGGCCATGCCATCAAACTGTGCACATACAGCTGTGCTTCTTGGAGAACACCAAGCCTGCTCTACACATGGAACCACAATCTCCAATGTGTTGTGAATGTCCAGGGTTTCTAATGCATGCCACGCCTCTCCTCACAACTGTGCATGCTCACTGTCATTGCACAATTGTCAGATTTCCCAGGAAAAGGGTTGCTGCATACCTTCAAATCTTAGACAAACACACAGGTTCTCTATATTGTGCCAGACAATTTCTAAGTGAGAGGTAATTTGTGTTCATGAGAAAACAGAAGGATGGTAATCCTACTTGGAATATCTTTTATCTGGAGTGAATGTGGCTTCTTTGACTTGAACCACAGTTTTTATATCATTTGGTGGTCCTTGTTTTCACTGTCTGCAAATGAGGCCTCTTTGTCTCTGCTTGGTGGTGGCACCTAAAGGTTTGCTAGACAGTTACATTTCTTTACCCTCATCGTTTTTGTTGTCACAGCTCACAGTCCTATAATGAGAGGTGGTTGAGTACAAGAGAACACCCTCAAATTTCTTTTTCCCAAAGTGATCTTCCTGGTCCATACTGCACATGTGACTGAGGCTCTCAGGTGCAGAGGTGTGGTTTTATAGTGAAGTAAACCAAGACAAGGTCTTAATCATGTCCTTTTGCCTTAGTGTTTGCTTTGCTGTTTCAACATAGTTTTCTAAGTCCATTGACCTCCAAATAATACGGGCTGCAAGTGCATCTATGAAACCTCCATACCTTTCAAATACCTGAAATTCCTGGGACATTTCATGTGTTCTGTTATATGAAACAATTTTATCATAAATGTTGCAGTTTAATGTTATCCTGTTGTTATTGATTGCCTTGCTGACTAATTATTTAGCTGAATTTCATTAATAAAACTGGTGCAATAGTTGCTGCAAGCATGTCCTGGTCACCTCTGTTTTTGAATAATTCCATTGCCAAATGCTTTCAGGCCCTGCCTCAGAAATTAGCACAAGCTTATTTTAAGTTTATCCTTAATATTCTCTGTACAATGAAAAATATTTTTTTCTTATGTTTCTGCCTTGTGTTGCATTTTAACTTTTTTTCAATTATTCTTGCATGGTTTTTGGTCAGCACAATAACAGCAAGAGTTCTGAGGGATTTTTGTCAAATCTCCAAATTTTCCTCAAAAGAACTGTTTCCTTTTCTTGTAGAACTAGTTGACTTCCTGCAGATAATGTTGTTTTTATTTTAGATGTCTGTAAGAATTGATTAAGTTTTCTACCAGCTATCCAGATGATTTTTTGGTTTTTTTTAAACATTATATTACTTCCCTTTGTATCTGAGGGATTATTTGTAGATTATGATAAGTGTATTGTGCTGGGCCCTGGTCCTACATCTCATACTCTGAAACAAAGTGAGACCTGTCTGACAAAAAGTAATGTAAGCCTCCAGTTTTACATTCAATTACAAGCTATATTTTCCCCATTTTTTCTCACAGAAAATTTGGCAGCAGGGATGCCAAACCTTCCTTCAGAATATTTTCCAGGAATTGTTTATACAATTTACCTCTCCAGACCTTGTCCATATGGTTTTCCTTGCTGTCCTATCATTGTGTCTCATGTCAAAGCTCTTGTAGACATGTTATGATTTTCATGTGTCTCACAAATAAATATGGAAAGTTTTCGTACTGTTAGTAATGTGACTTTCACCTGGGAGGGTCTGGGGACTGATGCTTTTGGCTGTTTCTGAAAGAACACAGATAAACTTTCTGACATCTAATGACAATGTGAAATAATTCCTTCTCTGCTTGAGCATAAATTTGGTCCCCCAGTTAAGTGTTCTCCATTTGCTCCATTCCTGCCACAAGGCTGTTCCAAGGGCTGCTGGTGAAGGAGCTCAGAAACCTATTTGACACATGTTAATGAATTATCAGACTTTCCAGCTCACACTCTGCTTTCAGTAGCCAGCTCAAAAGAAGCAGTCAATCACCAAAAAGCAGGAGCCTTCATTGATTTCAGCTGCTTGGCTTTTCTAAAGGGGAATATACATGGATATAGATATTTATTATTGATTCCTCTCACTCTATGTCCTAAAAGCTTAAGCAATTAATCAATAATGAACAGCCTCCTTTATTTTTTACAGTCACATTTTAAGCTGAAAAAAGCCTGAATGACAACATGTGTTGATTGCAGACACCTCCAGTAGCAGCTGCAATCCAGCTTCTGTGAGAGATTCTTCTGCAGCCAACACCAGGACAGGGGACAGTGTGGGAGCAGGTGTTTGTAGCTCTGTGTCCTGTACAGGAGATCAGCTCTTGTTGTCCCACCAGCCCTGTGAGAAGGAATGGGGGTTGCCAGCATGAACACCCATTTGGATCCACCACCAGAAAAGGGAATTACTGATGGTGCTGCTGGAGTGTAGTTGGCCCCTCTCTTTGGGTGTTTTTGTTTATTTAGAGCATACTGAGAGCTGCTGAATTTGGAATCTCCTCTTTATGGCACAGCCACAAGAAGTGTAGGCTTAGGATTTAAGCCTAAGAACATTAATGTTAGGGGAGTCTGATATGCACTTTTATTCTGTCATTACCAATAATTTGCAATGGCAGGAACAAAATCAATCTCATAAATAACATAATCCGTCTTGGCAGAAAATGCACA
This sequence comes from Haemorhous mexicanus, assembly GCF_027477595.1. Classification (NCBI taxonomy): domain Eukaryota; kingdom Metazoa; phylum Chordata; class Aves; order Passeriformes; family Fringillidae; genus Haemorhous; species Haemorhous mexicanus. The sequence goes on along the minus strand of NC_082345.1, from coordinate 64,022,313 downwards.
CAAAGGCATTAATATTTTAAAATACTTCCAGCTTCCACATGAAAATCTGTGAAACATCTGTCTCAAAAAAAAAAAAAAAAAAAGGCTTTTTAAATAGTTTTCTGGAGGTCAGGTAATTTTTTTATACATTATTACCTCATAATTTAGTTGGATGCAGATTATGGCCTATGAATATCAAATACTTGATCTTCTCACTCCTTTTGTTGATATTTTTGTGCACATTGCTCATCATACACTTCTCTAATGCAATCTTCTTCCTTTTAGCCTAACAGTGATCTCAATTGTTTTTCTCAGAAGAGCCTACCTTTCAGCAATGTTTATGACAAAATATTTTCAAGTATTATTTTGCTGCCACCTTTTGATTTTATCATTCACAATGGGTTATGGTTGGTGATTGCTAAATGCATATTTCTACTTACTAAGGCTTTAATTTCTACTAAAATTGTATTAAAAAATTTCATAACTGAAGAGTTAAAAAGCCAGATGTTTTTAAAAAATCTTTCTACATTTTAAACCAACTGTTAATTAGACAGATGAAAAGAACATTTTAAAGTTAATTTTGCTATCAGGACAAAGAGTTCAACAAAACTGGATTTTTTCCAACAATACCAGTTGAAATAGGATAAAATCATAAGGGTTAGAAATTGAGTGTAAGAAGTATAGGTCTGATGAATAAATCTGAGATATTAATGCACATCCAACTGCAAGCAACATACATTAAAACCCTTCCCCATTTCCTTTTCCCCTCAAATGCAACGTGGGCAGTTTATAGGTAATGGTCTCTCACCATAATGGTAGATAAAAGATTACTCAGAGTCACTAGAAGGCTTAACATTAAAAATTTGTCTGGTTTTACACTTTTTTTTTCTTTTTTTTTTTCTTTTTTTCTTTCTTTTTTTTTTTTTTTTTTTTTTTTGTGTGTGTGTGTGTGTGTGCTGGTAATTTGTGTTCACAGAGGTCAAAGAGTGAATTTCAATGGACTTTTAAAGTTTTTATCCAAAATTTCAATGAAAAAAGTATTACAACATTTTTCATCATGGCAGGTCAGGTCACAGTCCAGCTGGGTCCATGCCCCCCTTTAACCAATCTCTAAAGTGGCCAGGAGAGGATGTTGAGTGAATGAATGCAAGAGATAAGACAGATGCACAGCCAGGTCACCCACAGGCACTGGCACTTTGCAGCTAAGGGCATCCTCAACTGGAGTCTATACATTGACATCCTGTGCTACAGTTATAAACAGTATCTGCAAGTGTTGCAGCTTCTTGACATGATACATTTGAAGTCCAAAGCATTCTGTGGTATCCAGTTGTGTAGCATAATTAAAATGTTACCTGGAAAAGTACATCCCTTTGCTCTTTTTAAATCTGTTGCCCGACAGGATTTCATTTGATTCCTCCTAAATCCTTGAATCACCAGAAAATGATGGCTAACACCCACTGTATTTACAAGTTCAGAGTTCTCTCTCTAATCCCTCCTTAAATTTTCTTCTGCAAGCCAGTCAGACCAAAACTATTTTGAGTTTCTTCATACAGAAGCTATTACATTTGCTCAATGTTTGAAATGTTCAGCTGTCATCTTTAAACTGGACTACCCTGAATTTTCATTACCATTCCCAAACTAATCTTTACATATCCAAGATTGTTTATGGCGAGTTAATTGAGTAGTGCCCATCTCAGTAGAGATACTTTCAGAGACTCCTTATAACATCCCTCATTGTGAAGACAAGAACTCTGAATTTAACTTTTTCTTTCATTAGATGATACCCCCATTTATTTCAAATACTTTGGTTAGGGACTTTAGCTTTAAAAAAATCTGAAAATATCAGTACACTTAGTGTAAACACTGGGTGACCTTGCCCATTGACCTCTAGCATCTCCAGTAGCTTTGTGAAACACCACATCAGGTATAGAGGTTTTGTTGATTTTTCTCCAGCATATCAACCTAAATGCAGTGTTTACTTTTTTGTACTCTTTTGTACAGTTTCCACCAGTATATTCATATGTACTTTCTTCTCATATGCCCTTTCTGATTTAGAACAGCATCTGTAAGGAAAACATCTTTTCATTTTTTGTATTCTATGCACAACAAGCCAAAGGAAATTAATTAAAAAATTAATACAACACCTTTGCACAGCTTCAAGGGCAGGTTTAACTGTAGAAAGAGGTTTGAAAGCCTTTTGGAAGTAATTCAAAGCCCACTGAGTCTTTTTGCAGCTCCAAAGATTTCCAGTGCATTTAGATGACTTGGTTGCTGTGTGTTTGATGCAAAGAAAAATCTGCTGTAGAAAAGGCTTCTGACTGGTTATAAAGTTCCCCACGAGGCTGATGCTGCTCTGTAGACTTCCATGACTTTCTACTACCTTCAGTGAGCACAGAATAAAGCTACACCATCCCACTGCTGCTTTGGGAAGCAGAGCCCATTTCAAGCAGAAGGAATTTTTCCATGGAGAAGAATCCTATGCCATATTTTGGGATAACAAAATCTCAAAGTTTTTCCTCAGGAAAACTTTCATCTGAAGTAACAGCTTAAAGCAATTCTGAACTAGATAGTCAGCATCTAATTATTAACAATGATGCATAAAGGTAAGGAAAGGAAAAGCTGGTCTGGCATTTTATCGAACTTTTTTTCATGTGTAAACTATGTAAATGAGCAGTGACAAAAATGTCAGTAGTGACATTTTATCTACTCTTCCTCCTTTTCTTACATATTTTACATTTTACAAATAATTCCTTATCAGCTCATTTTTGAAAAAATGCACCTTATGTCTATTTTCCCAATGTTTTGATGCAAAACTTCCATGCATGCACCAAAATTTGCACATTGAAAGCCAATTTTCAATGCAAAATTTCATGTTAATTTTTCATATGCAATTCAAATTTCCAGAACAATGGCACATACATTAAAAAATATTGCATTTTGAAAATATAATCTTAGGTAGGCAATAGATTACTATTGCACCTACAAAAGAATATCATAAAACAGTGAAACATGTCTCACAAGTCACAGCAAAAACACATTAGCACCCTAAGCAGTAGTTTGTTTACATTAAAATTAGCTCTGAGAAGGTTTACTGGGAAACCAAGTGCTTATACTTTCCATTAGAGTACTGAGTGCAAGATGTAGAGAGGTGCTTCCATTTTTGTGTGGCTTCTGTACTTCTAAGCCACATGGAAATACCCATTTACTTGGAATTTTCTGTAAATTTCCAAATAAATTTCAACTGAAGACTTAGGGTTGCATGTAACCAATAAATAAGACTGTGTTGGCTGCATGTCTTTAGGGAAGCAGACATTAGTTCACACTCAGGAATATGGTGGTGGATCTCACCAGGGATGTTTGGAGCTACAGAAAGGCTAAAGGAAAGCAGAATTTCCAAGCCTGTATGTCCCACTTAGCCCAGTCACTTCTCATTTAATAGCAGAAGATGATTTGTACAATGATCAAGTGTAGAATCTGGCCAGCATTTAACTAGCTGGATGAATAGGAAGTGCTATAAAGGTGTCATTGTCATCTAAAAGTGACCTAAAGAAAAGTAAAAATATTCACACTTTGGAGTCCTCTGGTATCTCTGCAATTTAGATAAGATAGTGAAGCATCAGTTCTGCAGCCCAGATGTCACATTAGAGATTTTTCTGTAGCCATGAGCTATGAAAAATCCCTTTTTGTTAATGATTCCTGAAATTTTGGACAGTTGGTAGCCCAGATCCTGAATTTGTTGGTAGGCCCCATAAATGCTTCTTAAAATGCCACAGATCCACTGTACAGTCCATTTATGGGATAATCCTCTTTCAAAGCATGAGGGGGGCACAGAAGAAAAGGGACTTGCTTAAATGTACTTGTTACTTCTTGGGGTTAATTTTGATTGGCTGAGTTGCTCTTGACCATTTACTATCCCACACTTTTTACTACCCCCATTTGCACTGAGATCCCTCTACACAGCCATGAGTAAGAGCAAGATGGCCACATACACTTTGTAGAACCACAGTCAATAACTTGAACTGTGACCAAATGCTGGTTACTGGGGCAAATGCTTTTTTAAATTTTCAGCTAGGGCAACTAATATTTATCATTTATAAAGCATTCCACATATCTGAAATACTGAAAACATTTTAAATTGATTAATCCTGTCTATCATACACATTGATGTCAAACTTGCTTTTATGGGCAGCAGTATTACTCAGGATTAACTCAGCAGAATTCAGCTTCTTCAGCATTACATGATAATACAATTTGGTTTTTAGCAATTACAAATATTTTAAAGAAGTTAAAACATTGAATGAAATGTTGTCCTGACCTGCAAAGCTATTGCTGTGGTCTACAGGATCCCACAGTTTTAGGCAATGGCAGGATCTGCTCATTTTGAGGTTATGTTTGTGTAAGGGATAAAATTTATGCCTGAGTCAAATTCACTGAACACAGGTTTTTGCCAACACCACAGGCTCTTGCCACATCTGCACTACAAGTGCAAAAATTCAGAGCAGGGCAAGAGGTTACTGAACCTCCACCTGGCTGCACCAGTGCAAATACAGGCCAAAAGGAGGGTTGCTCTTACTGCTGAGGAAGAGTGGCAGGCTGGCACACAGAAAGGACAGTGAGCACACACCACTAACTAGGTCCAGTACAGCAAATCCTCACCCTTCCGGTATTAATGCACTTTATCATATTGGAGATATATTTAAATAACTGTAGGTTAAAAAAAAAATGAAACAGTCTTTCCTTAAACAAAGAGCAGATCATTAATTCCTACTCATGGCCACAAGAGGAAAACCAAGAAATAACTAGGTCATTTTATAGCTTGGGAGATTTAGCATAGATATTAGGAATATGCTTTCCAACCTAAAGGATTGTTAAATACCAAAATAGGTTAGCTTGGAAGGCCATGAACTAGAAAGGCTTTAGGAAATGGGAAATTTTAAGATCACTCAGGCATACTTGCATTGGGGATGGTCTAGGATACAGCTGATCAGCTCAGTGTAGGGGATGAAGCACCAATCTCCTGAATTCCCAGACAGCTTCTCAGTACCATGATTCCATAGGGGTACAGCTGCCCTTAGCCTGGTACAATACAAACAATCCTGAAGGCAAACAACCAACCTGAAACAATCGTACAGCTGACTAAATTAAAGAGAAAGGAAATGTCCTCACAATTTTCTTACTACTCTTTATCTCAAAGTTATGTATTATATTGGGTCAGACAAGAAAACAAACACCATATTCTGATGCAATCCCATCCTGTCTGTTTTGCCCACACCACTGTTTCTTTTTCCCTATCTTGATTACAGATCAGAGTAGTTCAGGCTTAAAATTGTAGTTGTCAGAACAAGAGGTCACTTGAGTCATTGCAATTTCCAGAAATGTGGCTTATGCCCTCAGAATTTTCTCTGGCAAGGTTTTATTGAAAATTAAACATATTCCATATCACCCTGTCTTTGCAAAACTTTAAAAGAGCTGACAAAGTGGGACAGAATGGCTGAAGGGTTTCTGCTTGGGTTTTTTTGACTTCATAAACATTAGAACAATACGTTCCTGGTTTGGCCACTTGTATGGCTGACTGCCTGCACTTCTGGTAAAGAAATAGTTTAAATGAACCAAACTGTAAACTGATGCCCTATTGCAGTCATGGTGACTGCAACACCCCATTAGAGAGGGCAAAACATTTTGATTTACCTTGGAACCAAACTCTTCACTGCTGTAACTCCTTTGATCTGTGTAAACCTGACTTCTGCTTTCTTTAGTTTTTCAAACTGCAGCTTGAGTTTTCACATGTATTTTTTAATGGTAAAAATTACATTTGTCTGTAAAAATACAAACCCTGATCTGAATGCAGTCTTGGTCACCTAATACTGTAAAATTAGAAACTGAAAGCTGAAATGACACATTCAAGAATATATAGTCATTCTAATTCATATTAGAGGAAACAAAACAAAAAAAATCATGAGATAGAATTCACTAATTTTTTCCTTTAAATACCAATCTTATTCCCACAGTAAGATTACTAGCTAGTAAGACTAGCTAGTGTCTAGAAAGCGAATTTTCAAATGTGCACCAATACTTTGCCCATAAGTATAATCTGTAAAGATGCATGTGGAATACAGATGTTAAAAATATTACATCAAATTCTGGTCCAAACCAAATTATGTTCCTATTTTGTACCAGCAAATCCCCAGCACAGGTCAAAAGGCACAACCAGCAGCCAACAGAATAAAAGCTGAGCACTGAGAAAAAGCCTTACTGTATCAACCACACTGAAGCAGGAATAAAAAATACTAGCATAAAAAACCAGTAGAAAGTAAGCTACATTTATTCTCTAAATAGCAGGGGGAAAAAAGTCCATAGTATTTGTGGTTCTCAAATGCTTCAGAAGATTGCAGAGTATTTAGTGGAAATCTTTCAAAATTGCCAACTAAACTGATGGACATCTTGTTTGTACATGTTACATTACCAAAATTGGGCATTGTTATATTTAAATGAGATTTTGTGGAAGCTTTTCAGGTCTTACCAGTTTCAGACTAAACCAAAGAGTCGTTCATTGAAATTGAAACATTTTCCAGTCAGTCTGGCCTAAAGACAAGCCCTCAGTGACTTTAATTTTGGAATTGTTTCAATTAAAAAAAAAGAAAGTTTAAAGATGCTATGCTACTTATGTTAATTTGGTTTTGCTACACAGAACTTTTTCCCAGCTTTTATATTTATTAGTTATATTTCCAAGACTTTAATATCTGCCTCTCATTCTTTTTTCATTTATTTTCTATTCTAGATGGGTTGTGAGAGGTGTAGTCCAGGTGGGGAAGGCTGCATTACAGTGTTCAAAAAGTATTCAGTACCATATACTTCTTAGTAGCATCAGCTATGTCTTCATGGGCTAACAGCAGCTAATATATGAATCTAGCATCTGGGACAGTCTGACACCAATAAACCAGTTAATTTACAACAAGATTCTCTTTTCTGTTTATATATACATATGTGTGTGTGTCTGTGTGTGTGTGTGTGTGTGTGTGTGTGTGTGTGTGTGTATGTATGTATGTATAAAATCAACCAACCAACCAACAAAAACTTACTGTGGTCCTCACACACCCTAACCCTTACTGTTCAAAGATAACCCATTTTAAGCAAAAATGATACATGCCTTATGTGAACACAGTTGTCCTAAAATCTGCAGCTTTATCTCTCAGGTCCAGCAGTAATTCCTGTGTTTTTGTCCTTCTGCAACCTTTATACATCCATGTAGGCCAATCCCAACAAATCTGTAAGAAAAAACCATGTTTCCCCACTTCATGAACACAGACTATTAAGCCTTATCTAGTTCACTAGCAGGCCCAGCTCCTGGCTGTAATCATTTTGCTCCTTGAGTTAATTATTTTTACACATTCCTTGCCTTGTACTACTTTGTATTTGTAGTCACAAAGCACCTTGAGGTGGTGGGGTGAGGGGCAGACATCTTGCCCATCTTCCTCCACTCACTTACAGTTGCACAAGTTTGGGTTCTTAGGTAACTCTCTAAAAGACTTGGATGTTTTTATTATTAGTCTCATTTTGAAACTCTGTATCCCCCAGTGGAGAAGACCAAGCCTTCCACCTCACCCTCATCCTCTTCAGTCATGGGGATGACTCTTACTTCACTGTTTGAAGGAATCACATACTTTCTTCAAATTTTGTGTATCCAGGACTCCTAAGTGAATTCATGGCCTTTCACCTGAAAGGACCAGTCTGCCCTGCTCAAACTGCTCTTCCAGGAACAGCAGCACGTTTCAAAACATTCAGCTTCTCCTGGTAGTGACAGCTCCTATGGAAAGGATGGTGCGAGGGCAATCATTACAGCAGGATTGCAGGCCTGAGCAAACTGAAAGCTGGTCTTAGGGTGTTTGCAGTCTCCTGAAACGAGTGTTCTTGCACTGGCCATTTGAAAGTGAAAATTGTACTGTACATGCCTGGTGAGCCCATCAGATGTGCTGGAGAAGTGGTGGCTTTATAGACTGGTACAGCTGAAAACGAAGCACTGAGAGGAGGTTACAAATTACTGCTCTGTGCTTTCAACAGTTTAGGGGAGGTGACGTCTTGGGGATCCCATCTTTAGATAAAAAGACATAGGATAAAAGGCTGAAATAAATTACTCATGGTCATTAGCTTCTTAGTCATGGGAGAACTACAAAAAGCACCTACAACTGCTTAGATTTGCATGTTGTGCATTCATCCTGTGGCCTCAGTGAGTTTCTCAGTGGAAGGAACAGAGCCTGATCGGCGAGCTGGAAATGCAGCTCTGCAGGATGCTGCCTGCCCTCCTCAGTGACTCTGAGGATTACTTCATTAGGTTGTTTAATGGAGCAAATTTTCTACCTACACCTTGATTTTAAACAAGATTGCTCTTTTTCTAGCTTTCCATATATTCACCAACCTCAGACCTTTCCAGAAATGACAAAAAGCAGAGCAGCAGGCTGTATTACTTTCAACTGACTTCCCTGCCTTTAGTTCAGGCAATCTGAGCTGTCCTGATATTTAAAGTGACCCATGAAGCTGATCTTTACATTCAGAACCAAAAATACTATTTCAGGATTTTGAGAAAAAGAGATATGTACAAGTAATTAAAATGTAGAATAAAAAATAAGATTGTGGTAATTAAAAAAAAAGGGTGTTTACAGTAAAATATTAAGGTGTCCTTAAGGTACCTAAATAATTGTAACCTCACTTCAGACAGAAGTCACACAACAATCAGAAAATTAGAATTAAGGTATTTGGTTCACTTAGCTTATAAGTAATTAAAACTGGTTTTTAAAGATGTATTTACATTTTTATGTATTTTTTTTCCCAGCCTGAGAATACCACTCAAGGCTATTTTTCATGCAGTTCTTAAAACAAAACTTTGTAGAAACATTCATTCTGCACAATAAGGGACATACAACTCATTAGCTAACCTCGTTAAACTCCCAGTCCACAAAGCAGTATAGAGTATCTAATCTGAGGTCCTTAAGCAATTTAGAGCATGAAAACTAAGCAAGCTTCTTGTTCCCATAACCAAGAGCCACAATCACACTGTTTGTGTGCCCAGCACCACCCTGCACATTTCCTACCCACAGTCCCCACTAGGAATGTGTGAACATGTAAAAGCTACTGCCTGCAACTGCAAGGCACTGCTGTTTTCCATGGCCACTCTCTTCCTACTGGGCAAGGAACAGGTAAGAAAATGGGTTTGGCCAGTAGTGAACACAGAATCAACCCACATCAGGAAGGACCTTAAAGATCATCTAGTCCAACCCTCTGCCACAGTCAGGGACATCTTTTCTGCCATGGGCAGGGAGGTTGCACAAAGTCCCATCCAAACCTGAACATCTCCAGGGATGGGTATCCACAACTTCACCTGGATAACCAGTTCCTCACCCATCTCTCATCATAAAACATTTCTTCCTTATAAACAATCTAACCTACTCCCTTACAGTTTAAAACCATTGGCCTTTCTCCCATAACCACAGACTTCAGTAAAAAGTCATTCTCCATCTTTCATATAAGCCTTGTAAGCCTTATCTTTAAAGTGATGAAAGGCCACAACAACATCTTCCTGTAGTCCTCTCTTCTCCAGGCTGGGCAAATCCAACTCTCTCACCCTGTCCTCAATAACAGAGGTGCTCCAGCCCTCTGATCATTTTTGCGACCCTCTTCTGACACTGCTCTGTCAGAAGCAGGTCTGTTTCTTTCCTGTGCAGAAGATGCCAGACCTGGATGCAGAACTCCAGGTGGGGTCTCAAGAGAACAAAGAAGGAGGGGCAGAATCCCCTCCCTCTCCCTGCTGCCACACTGCTTTGGATGCAGTCCAGGACACAACTGGCTTTCTGGGCAGAGAGTGCACACTGCCAGGTCATGTCCAGCTCCCATCCACAGCATCCCCAAGTCCTTCTCATCAGGGCTGCTCTCAATCCCTTCATCCACCAGCCGGTATTGATACTGGGGATTGTCCCAATCCAGGTGGAGGACCTTGCTCTTGGCTTTGTTGAACCTCATGGGTTCATCTTGATCTCCCAGGTCTTCTGGAGCATGCTGCCAAGTACAGACTGTTTCTGCAGCAATTTAACTGTCCCCACCAGTCTGGTGTCCCGGACAGCTGCTTCCTGCCCTAGGGCCAAAGCTAAAAGCAATGTGTGAGCTACAACTGATAATTAACATTAGATGGCTTTTGTGCCTGTGAAAAGCAAACCACTCATTTACACGTCTTCAAAAAGATACTTATGGAAAATAAAGTATAAAATGGAAATTAGAAGGTCTAGGTGAGAATTTGACAAGCAAATAGTCATTGACATAAGAAAAATTAAAGGGAACTTTATTACAATATTAAAGATGCAAATTATGGATCAATGGTACTCCCAAGAAAATAAAAACAACAATTACAAAGAATAAAGCCTCTGTATGCCTATTCAAACATGAGTCTCAGAAAAACACAAAGAGGTTTAATAAGGATTGTAAGAAGTAAGGCATTTATTTTACATTAAAGGATATTAAATACATTCCTCACCTTGGAATAAGGAAAATGTGATAAATGTATGTAAAATCCTGAGTGGAGAATGATAATGCACTTTTTTCTTAAATTAAAAACTACAGCACACCACAGAAAATTATCAGGCAGTAGAATTAAATAGACAGATGTACTCTTTTCCATTTATTAGATCATTAAACGAATTATCACAGGATTTTTTGGGTGCAAAAAAAAAATTAGTATATTCCAGATTGTCTTGATTCCTTAATTTTATAATCTGGAAGACTTGCAAGAGAAGGAAAAACAAACTTTTATGTTTTTATATATGCTTTTTCTCGGCATCTATTACTAGCTACTGTCAGGACAAGATGTTATTTAGATGGACCTTTGATCTGACTGGCTTAGTTAGTCTGAAGTTTTACACAAAACAAATAACCATCTCTGTTTAGCTTTTTTTTTCCCCCAGCAGATAACATTGATTATAATAATATTTTTCTTTTAATAAAATTACAAAAACAGCAGAAGGATTACGGAGGAAATAACACAGATGTTATAAACTGATAAATTTAAAATAAAACACAGGCAGGGTACATCCAACACTGTAAGAATGAGAAAGTTAATGGGCTAACACACAAACCTTGTCCTTAAAATCTTCTATCTAATAGTACTTTAAGTCAGTAACATGTGTATATATCCACAAAAATATGGCTAAAAAAGATTTCTAGGAATAACATAAGGATCTTTATCACTAGGTCAAGTGTTGACAGTCTCTAATGACAGACTTATGAAAGGCCTAACCATGATCATGATAAGCCAAATACCTCTGCCCATGCAAAGGAATACCACACTCCTGAGCGTCCTGACAAAAAGGAAAAACAAGTGCATATACATCACTTCTGGGTTTTAGAGAAGGTTTTTCAAAGGCCCTCCTCAGAAGATGTTCATGAAAAGCTACAAGCATTATCTAGAGCATGAAAAGCAGCTTCTCTGAAGAAAAGATTAAAAGATTAACTATGATTGACTCAGGAAAGAGCACAGAAGACTAAATGTGCTATAGGAAAGATGGTGCAGGAGTTTGAAATTAATGCAAAGCAATTAAATGATGGAAGTTTCTTAAATAATTCTCTTACTTTTCTCTTACTTCTCATGTACCCTGTAATTAGACTGTGATAAAAAGTGTCACTGAGCCTAAAACTTAAAAAGGAATTAAACATTTCTATGGATTTTGAGACTATGTACAGTTCTAATTAATCTGAATACCCTGGAATATTAAATGTTACACTTTGAGGATAAATCAGTCTCTGACTATCAGAGATCAGAATGAAACCTAACATTGAAGAGAGGTGCACAGTCTCATTATTTGACAACCACAGGGCTACTTGCAGCTTTCTCAGAAGCATTTGGAACTGACCATTTCAGAAGGTACAACAATGCATCCATATGCAATTTTAAGCAAATTTTTGGTTTCTGTACTCCTGCTGTGATAGAAAAATCAATTGTGCTGTGAGAAGAGGTGGAATCAAGCCCAGCTGCAGAATTCCTCAGTTTTGGACTGTCACTTATAGTGCAATGAGGAGTCAATGGCCCAAAATGGAAGAAAGAGGAAGAGGAAAGTAAAAGGTGCCTTTTGGTTAGAACCAAGGGCAGACTAAGCTATAAAAAAAACCCAAAAAATACACAACACTAGTTAGAAGGGGTTTTAGAAAAAGACACAAAAATACAGAAAATAGATTGCCACTGTCATACTGCACTAGTGTAATCACCTAACACTGCAGTAATATTCTACTTAAAAACAGTTGTATCTTCCTGATGAAAAAATCAAGTACTTTTAGTAATAATTCTTATGACTGAGAAATCTAGTGACTGCTTTCTTCTAAAAATACATGTACTGTCTTCCAAAATGGGAATCCAATGCTTTCATTTGTAGCTGTATGCACCTAATGTAATAACACTCAGTTTATTGTTGCAGTACTGAATGCAGAACTTAGCAATTTCCCCTTATTTTGTACTTATGACATTGTAAAAATAATACATGCATATCAGGAATTGATTCTATAGCATTTTACCATGTCCCACTGAACTGGGAACCAAGCCTGCAAAATCATACTCATGAGAATACACTCCCCAAGTCAGGTCAGCAAATAAAAGCTCCTCACATGAGTAAGGCTACAAGAATAGACTACAGGAGGTCAAGGTCAGTGGTGAGTTTTGGCTGAGTCAGGGTTGGAGGATAAGGCCCTTATGAATCCTATAAATAGCTCATTGTTAAAAGAGGTCAGACCTAATTCTGGAAGTATTTTGGAAGAAGAAACCACTGCGTGACTGATGACGTACACCTACCCAAGCCTCTCTGCTTATTAATGTGACATTTGTTTGGAACCAACATAAAATAAATAAAAGATATTTTTAGGATGTGCCAGGGAAATGTATTCAGATTTTCAGAGAATAATTTGAGTATATTAAAAGTGTTGTACAGTATCAAAGAAATCCTTGTTAGAGTATACAAATAAGGAATTAAAAAGCAGGGTTTTCTATTGATCCTGATGGAAACAGAAAAGCAGGCCAAGCAGGCTAAACGTTGGTTTTACTCACCTGGCTTCAATCTGCTAAAAGCTCATACCTAGACTCCTTTTACAGTAAGTCAAGGAAAGCAGGTGCCTCTAGTACCATTAACCACATCCTAAGGCTGCAGTTTGGCAGAAACTTGCACTGACCTAAGTGAGCACCAGCATCAGGAAAAGCAGTGTCCCCAAGGTCTTTTGCCCAGAATGAGTGGTTTATTCCAGGTCTGTAGAGCAACTTCATTTGTTGATATTGGGGTTCAGTAACCTTGATAGATAGCTGACATTACTGAAACCATCCTCTTCCACCTCTTTCTTTCTTCCCTCAAGGTTACTTTTCAATTGGATCAATTCTCTGGTCTGGAAACTATGCCAGCAGTGGCTGGGCAATGGACCAGAGCAATGCTGGGCAAAAATGACTGCTTCTTTCAACTTGAATGTCAGAGGAAGGCATTTTGCAAAAGGCCTGAATGAGCCATGTGAGTCTAACACTTCACTGTCACCAGTACAGGAAGATCTATTCCATTCCCCTCCCTGCTGCCAGGGCCACGCAACCACTGCTTCCCTTTGCAATGGCTGTGGACTTGTAAAGGCCTTCTGTGACTGCAGACACCTTCAGAATAGAAAATTAAACCATTAAATAAAAGTAAATAGATTTTAGTGCGTTAGCCAGCACAGATGGATCACAGAGGTGCTAGATGGACAGGAGAGCTGGCAAACGAAGAAAGAGGCTGAGTGACCTGGGGATGAGGAAGGGAGAAGAAAACAAGAAGGGACTAAAGTCTGGGTCCATCCTTTCAACAGTCATGAACTGTTGAATCAGCTGCCCATCAAACTGCACCCTCAGGGCCCCCTTCCATATTACATTGGATATGATCTAATTGGAGGCAGACAAGGGAAGGGACAGTGCCACTTTCCTCCAGGCCTTCAGCTGCACATTTCCAATAGGCAGGAGAGCAGAAGTGAGGGGACAGGAGAACCAGCATCCACAGTCAGGTAAAATGCACCTTAAATTAACTGCTAAAACCAAGTGGTATCAGTTACTCTCCAGAGTTCTTATATTTCCTTATTAACTAGAAGGACCCTAGACGAAAAACCTCACACTAGAACCCTATTTTCAAAGTGCCTGAAGCTCAGTGAGACAAAGTCAGACTGATGTTTTCATTCTGTGCTGTCCCTGTCTATAGTCTCCACTCTACAGCACTGCAACCTTACATTTTGAAGGAATTTAGCATTTCTGCTAAATATTCCTTTCATTTTACAATAAAAATGATAATGGAAAGACATCTAAAAATTGTAAGAAATTGGAACTGATCTGCTGATATATGCATAATTATACCAATTCCCAAGAGAACTGCAACTCTGTTGCAAAGTATTGACACTGTCCTCTTGCAATTCAAAATGAAGTCAAAACTGAAAATGACAAAAACACCAAGTTTCTAAATCCTACTGATGAATCCCAATCAGGCTGGAGCTGAAGAATAAACATAGAGCAAAGAGCTCCTCCAACAGCTGTTGAGACAGTGTGTGCTCACAGGGCTTTCATCAGCACTAGCAGGGGTTAGTCTCTGGAAAGAACAAAGGAGCCTCAGAGCCTGAGCCATGGAGGGAGAAGCAGCGGAAACAAAAATGCCACTTAGATGACAGTCAGAGACTTCCCTAAGTCTCATTCTCTCCCCTTCCCTCACTTTGAGGAATACCTTAACTGTTTCAGGAGCCTCGTTCACTCACGTTCCTGGCTTGAGCGTGGTACTGACTTCAGTGAAGCCATTTAAAAGAAGGTGCTGTTCAACATGAGCATGAATAGCAAGATTATTTTTTTTTATTAGCAGTTGAAAGACGATTTCCTATGATGAATTATTAAACAAAGCGTACAAAAGCACCTCCATGAAGCACTGGCTTCCATAACAGATGCTGACTGATTTCAGTGAAATAACTCCGACCTATGTTGATATCCAGTGATTAAAGGGACTAAAAAAGGTAATCTCACACACTGAAATAAAGGTATTTTATTCTACTAACGCTGAATCGCACACTTTACTACTAAAATATTGATTCAATTTGCATCTTATTTGTGTTGCTAAGAGGATTTAGTAAACATATTAAGCACCAACTTCAGGAAGAAAATTTATGTATATTTTCTGTGTTTGTCTGGATGAAAACATTCAAGGAAACAACTGTCTAGACATGATGACAATAAACCCTCTATTACTGGAACAGCGGGAAAAGAGCTTGCCCTCAGTAAGCAGTACTTTCCAAAAAAGTCATGAACTGTTTGCCAGGCTGTCATGTGCTCAAATAATTATTTCAGATATTCATTCTTCATAAGAAGTTCTATGTATAATTTCCCAAAGTGGAACACATCGATAGTTTATGGATCTGTGTTTTTGTCCATGAACAAAGCTTTGTTCTGTTGAGAGCTGAAAGGTGCCTTACACCCATCACTGCCATGTCAGGGGCAATGCTTCATGAGACCCACACTTGTGTCATGGCATAATTTTGTAATTCTTGTCATATGAACTGTGTGAAAAGGGATTATAGGGGCACAGGAAGTTAGCACAAAAATTGTTATTAGTAAAATAATGCTGATGATGGTTACAATACAACCAGTAGGGCCATTATTGCTCTCTAATGATTTCCCTGTGGTCAAGACTCAATCCAGACAAAAATTCAAGGGAGATCCTCCTGTTACTAAGGCAGGAACAGATTTCTGAATTAAAAAGAAAATAGAGAAATTTAATTTGTCTCTTTTTTTTGTGGGAGCTTTAGTTTCACATCCCACTCCTGGAAGTTGCTCCATTAGGATTAGCTCCTGTGCCTGCACAGCTTCAGACTGGAACTAAAAACCAAAATTAAGCGAGCCAGATAATCAGAAAAGCAAAATGAGTATAAATTGAAAGCAAAATTCACAATTTAGTTTCATGATGCAAGCAAAAGTGACAAATGGGTTATAACATTAATTTCATCTGACAGAGATAAGAAAATGGGTTGTTTCTTTAAACCAAGAGCTTCTTTCTATATCTAGTGAAGTCGGGAGATGTTATCAAAAATATATCAGGTTCTGTCTTAATTCAAAGACTGCTGAAGGGTTTTTTTAGATGCTTACGGCTTTTTCATCAACTGTTTAACTTCATGTATCAGGTTTAAGGTGGCCTGATACTCTATTCTGAGTTATTACTTGAAGAACTCTGAATGAGTCAGCTTTTTGGTTTCTGAGGAATGTGTGGTGCTTCTAGGAAGTCAACTCGGAGCTCAGGGCCTGTAGATATGGCCTCTGATGTGCATAGCCAGACTGATGGCTCAAGGAATACAGTTTTACATAATAAACATGAACTCTAGATCTGGGTACAGGAGACTTTCTCCACATGAAAATCTCCCCTTTTACACATACTTACAGAATCAGTCATTCTGTTGGCTTTGTTTCCCTCCTTTGCTTGCCTCTCCAGTTGATTCATTCTCATATTCATGAAGTAGCCCCATCTTTTATCTCAAAAAATGCATCCATTTGGGACCTCTTGCCTGCTTTCTACTTTCGTGTCTGAAATAAATACTCCAGTCACATTTCCAAGCTTTATTTCACAACAGTGAAAATATAAGCTGAAATTCTTGCACAACCACTTGATCTGAGGAGCTTTAAGGAAAATGCTGAATACAAAACTTGTGGTAAAATTGTAAAAGTTGGCAATATGGAGATTGACAAGAAGAGCATGTTTGCTCTGCATTTTGATTATCAACCTGCCTTTCATTCACACTTTGCAGACATACCTGATTCAGATCTGGCCTTTTTATGACTCCAGATCTCCGTAGTGATGGGGAAAAACTTGGTACGGGGATTAGCTCTTAGAACAGGCTCAAGATGTTTTGTATTTGGGTATGTCGAGCTTGGTGTGTGTCCTCACAGCCCCTCTCCACTTTTATGCCACCTTTAGCTGGCTGATATCAGTCAGCACATTTCAGAAGGGAAATGGTAATTAGGCAGGCTATAGATAAGGAGTAGCACCTTATCAGTGCTACAAATATTTTCAACAGCTAAAATAACCCCAAGCAAACAAACCACAACACCCCCCCCCCCCCCCCCGCTAAGATTACATGAAGTTTTACCTCCTTTGCAGATGAAAAGCACAACCAGGCCAGGCCTAGTCTGAGAGGACATCCTAAGCTTTGCCAGCAGTTTACAGACAGAGACTCCATCTATTCAACAAGCAATTTCAGAGTGAACAGTCTCAGAAATCAGGGATGCTACTTGAAGTTCTAATGCTAATGCTTCCTGGGGGATCACAGGCAAGGCATCTTGTCACAGGGCCTCCTGGTTTGTGAACACCAAGTGACTGAAGCTCAACCCCAGGCCTCACTGACAGGCTGCGGTCTGAGTCACTCCGTGGTGAAGCTTCCTAAAGGACTGCCCCTTCTCTCTGGTGACCAGGGACAGGAGGGAATGGCCTGGAGCTGTGCCAGGGGAAGTGTAGGTTGGATTTTAGAAAAAGGCTCTTCACCCAGAGGATGGAGGGACACTAGTACAGGCTCTCCAGGGAAGCGGTCACAGCACCGAGAAGCGTTTGGACCATGCTCTCAGGCACATGGTGTGATTCTTGGGGCTGACCTGCTCAGGGCCAGGAGCTGGACTTTGACGATGTTGGTGAGTCCCTTCCAACTCAGAATATTTTGTGATTCTGTGATTCTTCCAGCCGGCCTGAGGAGGAGCCTGTGCGCCCGCTCCATGGGGAAAACGAAAGCCTTTGAGTCCGGCGGGCCAGCAGCACGGAGGCAGCCGGCCGCGGGAGGCTCACAGGCGCTGTGCCGCCGCTGTAGGAAGCGGAAGGGCCGGCGGCGCCGGGAGCGGGCCGGGAGCCGCCGGAACCCCTGAGGGCCGCCCCCCACGCAGGGGGCGGACTGAGGGCAGCCGAGCCGGAGCGGCGGCGGGCCGGGCCGGGGCTATGCTGCTGCGCCTGGTGCCCGAGTTCGAGCTGCGGAGGGACGTGGTGCCCTGGCTGGCGGAGCGGGGCTGCGCCGCGGCTCTAGGTAACGCTCCGGGAGGCCGAGGAGAGCCCCATCCCTCCGGTCGGCCGTCCCTCCCTCTCTCTGGCGCCCCTCTGCCCTCCCGCCCGCGGAGGAGCCGGACTGCGGCCAGGCCCCCGGGTCCGGGTCCCCGAGAGACCCCCGGGCAGGCCCGCAGAGGGAGCTCCGGCTGCGGGGGCCGGGGATGGCGGCGGGGGAGCGGCTCCTGGGCCCCCTCGGCCCCTGGGCCCCCCTCGGGTGCCGGGGGGACTTGAGATGGGCAAGTTTGCTGTCCTCAAGGAATTTCTGACATGCCGAAAACACTTCTATACATCTGCTACACTCCACAGCTTGTTTCGTTCTTCCTGCTTCTTCACACGTTTGGGGCTTTCTCTTTTTCTTCTCCCCTCCTCTCTGCCCCCCCTCCCTCCGCCAAAAAAAAAAAAAAAAAAAAAAAAAAAAGTGTTAGCATTACTCCCTCTCCCACGCTGCTCCCCTTTCTGGGAGGAAAAGCCTCACAGCCTGAGCGCTTTGGTGTGCCTGGTAAACGAGTGCTAGTTTAAAATTAGATGCAGCGTCAGCTGTCACCGCACCGTGCGATCGCCGGCATAGAGAGCGCTCGGGGTAGTGGTTGGAAAAAGTGACCTCCCGTATTCTTGGCACTGTGGCTTTTTGCTTGTTATTCATCTGCAGAGCAGCTGGCTCAGTTCTGCTTTTCAGAAACTGTTGAAAACTTTATTCTAATAAAATTAGAATACAGTAAAAGTTATTGCTTCAGTAGAAATACCATCGATATGCAGGTGTGATGAACTTGAAACGCCTTCAGTTGCTTTTACTTTACTTAAGGTACTTGTTTCCCGCATTGAGGGGCTGTTTGGTGACAAACCAGAAAGTATCAGCTTGGAGAATAAGGGAAGTATTTAGCATAATTTAAAAAATCTGTTAAAATAATTCACATTTTCTACATTAATGAACAATTATTGAAAGGTATACTGAAGGGATCTGAGGTAAAAATTCTGAAATTCTCCATGCATAATTGATTAATCTATGAATTTATCAGTTCATCAGTGATGAATTCAAAGATAAGTGAATCTATATGTTAACAGCATAAGAGTCTTGAAATGGCACTGACTTGTGTTTGGGAAGGAGAAAACTGTGTTGAGTCTTTTAAAATGTAATAGAGTCTTTATTCAGTAGTGTCCCTGGTAATACGGAAGCATAAGATTCTAGTTTGAAGGGTGTATGTTATCAAATACCAGCACTGCTGTATTGCATTTTAACTTATTTGTGTATAGTGACTTCTTCCTCCTCACGCAGTGCTGTCATATTAGGAATGCCAAGGTGGGAGGTAGGGATTTGAAAAGATGAATTTAAACATCAAAGAAATATCACAGAAAGCAAGTAAATTTTAGGAGTCATGGTACTTTCTGTCAGTATTTTCAGATGTTACTTATTCATATTTATTATTTTCTTTCCTAAGGACTTGAAAGCACTTGATAGCATGTGAGAACTGCTGATTGTGTGAGAGCTGGGAGTAGCTGTGATGATAGGAAGGGAGCGGCAGGCAAAGTGAACCAGCCTTGTTCTCTTTATTCAACTTAATTTGGTATGAGCTGCATATAATGGTCTTCAGGAAATCAAACTGCGTTCTCCTGATTATGTTGGTAAAAGCTGTGTGCTGGGCAGGCAGGCTGGGTTGGCTCATTTGCACCCATCATCTGTTGGTCTCAGCTGTGGGCATGAGGAAGAAGTTGTAATTCTATGTGCAGGATTTTACTGCAGGAGTTTCCAGGGGCAGAGACCATTGCCACTTCTTTGCCTCCATATTCCCACTGACTGTTCTCTAGAGAAGAAAAACTCTTTTCAGACACAGAACATTTCAGCACCTTTAAGATATCTGTGTATGGTGATAGGTAAATTCATTGATGTGGACCTTCTTCTCTACCAAAATTCTGTGCTGAGGAAATATTGCATGAGAAAATGTGGAGACCATAGTACTTATCTTGAAAGTTTGAGGTGATTGTTAAGTTCCAGGAAGGTTCAGATAAAAAAAAAAAGAGAGAGTATATTACCTTAGACTCTCCTAGCTGTCACCATCTAGCCCTGATATAGTGGTATTATAGTGTACTTAGAGTGATCTGAAACCAATAGAAAGTGATGTGTTGCTCAATGTACAGGAAGGGTGTTCATTGTCCTCCCACAACAAAATGGAAAATTTTCTTTCTTCTGATAGTACTTGAAAACAGGTTTTTTTTTTCTTATCACTGCAAGCTGTACAAGCCAGTTTATAGTACCAGGATTGTTAAACTAAGTTTCACTAAGTGTCTTCCTTCTATCAACACTTTGTGATAACTGCCAAGTAAATAGTGGCAGACTTTACTTAATGCTTGCAGAAGGTTGAGGAGAGTTCTTTTCATTGATGCTTACTGAACTGCATCTTTATTATAAAATTGAGACCAGTCATACAGCTTCAACCTTACTAAGGGCAAAACTTCCACTTCTAGTAAAAATTCCATCACAGATAAACACATTTTTTATGGCTGTGGTGATGAGTAAACATAAAAGCAGCATCAGGAAAGCATGCATTTTTCTCACCTTGAGTACAATATTTTATCTTTTTTTTCTGGTGGTTTTCTTTTTAATTTGTACTGCTTTGTCCAGATATGCTCTTCTCTTTCTGTGTCCATCTTAGTTTCCTGCTTATTTGTTTCTATTTTAACAATACTCTTTTATTCACATCCCAAATAATTCACTGTCCTGCATTGTTTAGTTCCCTGTACTTGTAGGTAGGTTGTATATCTCTCTATATGCATTTTAATATTGTGGTTCTTTGGATTTTGGTAGGTTTTTTCTTTATTTATTTCTTTTTGGAGGAGGAAGAGCTAAGAATGACACAGGAGAGGTAGTGTTGCTGTTATAGAACTATTATCTAAAGATGTAGTTTATTTTCAGGCTTTCCATTGAGATGCTGAAGGGGCAGTTGTGAGCAAATGATATTTTCCTCAGGCTAGTTCTCTCTTCTGTAGTTGCCAGAGGACTGGAGTATGGCTTAACTGTCTGAACCCTATGTTGTGTATTATGAACAAATGCAAGGGGGTAATTTTGGTTTGGTTTGGTTTTTTTATTCTTTGTAAAAGCACATTCCATTTTCATAACAAAAGGTAGTGGTAATTAGAATCATAATTATAATGAAGAGGTAGGCGTTTACAAAAATTATTTTTTTCTTGCTTGTATTGAAGTCCCTTAACTATCTGTGTTGAATTTTATCTGGTTGAAATCATGGTGTAAGAAGTACTCCCTCTTTTTCCAGAAAGGAGTAATTTTGGCATATGCAAATAAGTATTTACAAGTAAAAATGTGTTTAGTATATTTGCTTAAAGTGTGCATAAATTATAGGATGAACCAGCTAAAAGGAAAATCCTGTGTTTTTTTGTACTTCTTATTTCAGACACTTCTGAGAATTCTGCACTCTACGTTGTAAATGTTGAAAGAAATGGAAAAATTATTTATACCTGGAAAGTAAGTCCACCTTGGAATTTAATAAAAATATAGTTGAGAATAATACTCTGTGTGAATCTATTTGAGTTCATGTAGTTTAATTTTTTTTGCTGTAAGTGTTAGAACATGGAAATACAACTGATTACAATCTGGGGGGGGGGGGTTGGGCAGTGAGAAAATACCCAACTCCACTTCAGTCAAAGGTTAAGAATGATGAAATGGAGAATAAAGTACTCACCTGATTAAGTCCATAGGGTTTTTGCCCTTGATTTTTTGGTGGCCCAGAATCCCCTCATGAATGAAATGCAATTTCTTTAAAACACTTCATAAACACATAATTTCACACTCAATTTCTTAGTGAAGCCTAGCTATTAAATTCATGTGCAGTGCCTTAGTTAAATGTTTTCTCCTACTAAAATGTCTTAAGATACCATTTATCTAGCACTGTTTCTGCATATCTCTGTCTTTGAGATTAATCTATAACACTTTATTGCAAGTAGTCTGAAGTAACCCCTGTTTATTTGATGTCTTGAAGTATCTAGAACTGGCTTCTTAACATAGGATTCTGCTCTCCATGGTACATGTTTTATTTTTACTTCCAAGTGGGTTTTCTAATGGTTTTAGAAAGTGAGACTTTGTCTTCTCATTGTTCCTTTGATGAGACAAGCTGTGCTTCTTGTAGTGCAGCTCAGAGAAGTCTGTAGATCCAGCTGGATCCTGGAGGATCTTGGTTCTTGAGGAGTACAGATATGAGATGAACTCCAGTAGAGTAAGGGTTCCTTTCATTCCTCTCTGCCTCAACAATGCTAAAACTCTCCAGCTTCCCTAGGGTTAAGGGAAGAGGTGAGGCCTTCATCAAGGCTTTAACTTTAATATGCTTTCACTGTGGGTGGATGTTTCCTTTAGTACAAGCACAGGGAGGGAAGTCTGTACAAGACAACAATAACCATAAAAGCAATTCTAAAGAGTGTGTCAAATTTGGGTTTTTTTTCATTGCTTAAGACTCTAGAAGCCTTAATACCAATAACCCTGTAGGTCAGCAGGAGATCTGGTACTCTGTGTATGTGGTGTTGCTGCTTTCTAGCACCTGTGGAATCTCACACTAAGCTCTTTTGGGCCTCTGACATTCTAACTGCCTTGTGTGCTCTTCAGGCTCTTGCAGCTGGCACAAGGGATGAGCTGTAGCTCAAGGTTCCCATGTCTAAATGTAGGTGTCTGCCTGCATGCTGGGTGTTTAAGGTCCCACTGTAGTCTGTTGGATCTGGCCAAAGCAGTTGGTGGAGCTTAGGGAACTGATCACTTGTAGCCTGTTCTTTGGGAGGAGGTGTAGGGTGTGGAGGATGTAAATTAGACTGAGCTGGCCTGGCTTGTTTCCTAATGGATACAAGTAGAAAACAACCTTTGTCTTTTAAGTGAGAGACAGTCAAGTGTATTCTGTGTGAAACCAGGGGAAAGTGGACGCTGAGTTTTATTTTCAAGCTTATTTTATTGTGTTGTACTGTGGTTTTGACCATGTCTGTATTTTGTGCCATTAATAGTTAATGTAAAGGAAGATATTTTGAACAGAAGTGAATTCTATTTGCAAGGTAATGTAAGAATCTTCAGAGTGCACATGAAAACAAGTGTCCTAGTTTATGCATAGTCATGGGCATTGGTATAGTTCTGTTACCAGTCTTGTGAAGTGTATTTTTTTTAGTATCTAAGTAAGATGGTGTTAACATTTCAAACACTAGAAAAAAAAAAAAAGTTATTTGTGAAAACACTTGCTTAATCTTAAATTAGGAGGCCTGGGACCTGTGTCTTTATATTAAGACATTTTGTTTTCCTTCTTTAAATCAGAAGTCCAAGATTTTTGTTATTGCCACAACAATAATGACACACTCAGAAATAGACCCCTTAGGAAGCAAATACTCAGGCTTTTGTTTCAACTTCACAAAGCAAGATGCCATAAATTTGTAAATAACCACAGATCTCTTCCCTGTCTCCCTAAGCAATTGTTAAAAACAATGAAGCTCACTGTGGAAGTAGAAGCCTGTGTGGCTGGATTTAATGTCAGTAGTTTAGCAATTTAGTGCCTATACCCAGAGTACATTAATACACATCAGTTTGATTTGCTATCCAGTTTATGCTGAAAAGCAGAATTTTCTTTTTCAATATATTTGGAAAAATTAATGTATGGGAAAAATTAAGAAGTAGTAAAGTTTTGATTTGTAGTCCCAAACATTTCTAAGTGCCCCAAACAAAATCATCATATATTATTTATCAATAAGCTAGAAAGGATATATATTATGTTACTCTTCAAAGGCAGAAGACTAATGGTGAGCTTATAAAATACTTAGCCTTCAAACAATCTCTTCCTAAGACAGTGAAATCCTTTTTCCAGGCTACAGCCTGATCACTGGGAGCTGATTTTCGGTGATGTTCGGTGGTTCTGTGCTCCCTTTTGACCCACCAAGTTTTTGAGGTTCAGAATTCCAGCCTTAAACCTCCAGGGGCCAGAGCATCCCTATTGATTCTTGTACAGACTGCTCTCTTCCTGGCCTTATTGCCTGTGACTAAAACCAGTTTAGAAGCAAAGCGAGAGAGAGGCATTAGCTTTATGCAATGGTTTGTGGGCTGTGGACTGGCCACATTTCAGCTTTATCCCATGTGTTAGTTCTAAAAGGAAGAAATAAATCTTTGTTCTCTTGGAATTAGAATTTGCTTTTTTGGAATTAGATAATTAACTGTCTGTTTATATATAGGACAGGGAAGTGTGTGAGGATGTGTGTCAAGGAGGAGGGAGAACAGGGAGGTAGGAAAAAAAAAAGACCAGTGTTTCACTTTGTGTATATTTATATTACTTATTTGTTTCCATCCATAGGAAAACCAGAGAAACACTCACATTGGATTGTATGATCTTCAAACGAAACAAAATGAGGTGAGAGCAATACCAGGTTTCTCTCTGGTGACAACTGTGCTGTAGTGTTTCAGATTTTGTTGCTTTGCAACACAGTATGTTATGTCTTTAAGGAGTGTATTCTTGTTGGAAACAAAAAGGATACTGGAGGAGGTATTGGAATGATTCTCAGTAGTGTTAAAATGCACCACATTGCAGAACATCTGAAAGGCTTGAGAGTAGTAAAGCATCATGTCTGCAATCTTCATTTCTAAACAACCTTCTAAACAACAAGTCCTTTCTGCTCCTCTTCATATTGCACACATGTGCCAAGAAGTAAATGTTTGTAGTTTTCTTTATATGTGCATTCTTGGTCTGTTTGCTGATACCATTTGAAGAGATTATTTTATTCTAAAACTGAACACACTGCAATTCAGTAACTAAAATCATGATAACAAGTTTTTGAAGGTATCCCCATAATAGTATGAAATGAAGGAAATTTTGTATTTGTTTTAAGGTCTACTATGCTGCTCTAGTGGCAACATAGAGCTCAAAAGAACCAGTAAAAGACAAACACGAGAAAAAGGAGAACTGTTTCAATTGTAACTTGAAGTGTGGTTCTTCTGGGCGTGAAACGATATGGCTTAAAGATAAACTCTGGGACAGCAGTGTTTTTCTAAGTAATTAGATGATTTCCTTTATGGAGTTTGAAAAAGCACAGTTATTAACATTACTGTGTTTCTCTGTAGCACCTCTATATGTTTGAGAAGAATCTGCACATAATCAGCTGTTCAATCAACAATGAAAGGACCTTATTGGGTAAATATGTGCTTTATCATTAGTTTTTTTAGGGTTTTTTTTTTGTGAAGATTTAGTTTAGTAGGATGATACATTTGGGTTTAAAATTACTTAAATGAATTTTGACCTGTTGCCCACAGCAGTTTATGAATTTCTGTGGATCCATCATCAGATAATGTAGGTAACAACATAAAGACACAGCTGTGACAATATTGCTCTTTTATTAAAACATCTAAGGCACAGTGCCCCTTTGTTCACTTTCTCCTTGTGCATTTGTGCCTACCTACTACATCTAGAAGAGCTTCTGATGTTCCTTTCACATATATGTTTTTGGTAAAAGAATTGTGATGATCATTCTTCAAGGATGTTTGATAAGATTAATGTCCAATATGCACACTCACTGTGGTTGTGTTGGTGTTTTCTCCTCCCACAGCAGTCAGCTTCTGTCAATATACAGAGGAAGAAAGAGCAACTCAGCTCTTACAGTCAGGTACTGCAAGTGGATTTCTTACTATTTGAAATATTGTACCTTTTTGTTTTCTTTCTCAGGTATTTCTGTTCAGAAAACAAACTTGCTTACATAAAAGAATATTATCTAAAACATGTTCTTTTTGCAGTGTCCAAGTATTTAACCTTGCTAATTGAAATTCATCCCATTAATAATGTGAGAGTCCTAAAAGCTGTGGATAGCTGTGTTCGAGTACAGGTAAAGTATCCAACTAATCTGCAGACAAGCCTTTTTAATCTGCTATGATAGAGAGAAAACATGGTTTAGTGCAGAAATATCTCATGTTATCTTGCAACTGTTACAGAGATAATGTCCTCTGTTTCTTCAGAGAAATAAAAAAATGTCATAAAATGAAACTTCATAGAATGTTTGGTATAGAATGTTTCTCCAACATGAAGGCTGCTTTTTTATTTCCCTTCAGTCTTCCAAAGTTTGCAGTTATAGTGACTGGTGGCTATTAGTATGTAATAATGGCTATTTTTATTAATTCAATATCATTGGCGTGTCTGATTAAATTTAAACATACATAAATATCCAGCTAAAAACCCCCAAAACGTTTTAGATAAATGTTCTAAACTACTTTGGTTTTTACTTACTTTTGTAAAATTTTCTGTATAGTTTCTTTATCCAGTTGAAGGCAGAAATGCTTCTAGAGAAAGTCGTCTCTTGCTAGTTTCAGAAGATAAATGTGAGTTAATATTATCAAAGTACATTGTCATTCTTTTACTTCAAGATGATTGTTATAGATTGTATTTTTGGTAGACTTTTATTGGGGAAAAAAAATGGGAAAAATAAAGGTGTGAGTTATTCTAGGTATTCCTAAGGTCTTTCAAAAACTGTATCATTTACCAGATTTTTTTTTCAATGTCAACAGAATGGCCATCTTTGTCTACAGTTAGTTGCTTAGCTCTTACATTCATCAGTTATCTTTATTTCTAAAATGGCTAAAATAGACTCCTTATAGCTGCCTACATAAATCCAGAGCAAATCAATTGACTGAAAGATGTCATTTAACATGGGAAGTGGGACAAGAATAGAGCAATAGTTTCTTGGATTCAGCTAACATTGCATGTTCAGCCTAATCTAATGGCAGAGAATAGATAAAGATGGACATCTGGAAAAGAGTGGGCTTTTCCTTCTTATTATAGAGTGAGATCTCTTTTTCCATCCCCTTGGAGAGGCCCATCTTCCCTGAGCTAGACACCAACCTGGGGAAGGTGGCCTTAGGTGGACAGAGCTAAATCAGAAACACAACCTCTGCTGGGTGGATGTTGCACTTCTCATTCAGGCCAGGAATTTTGTGTGGGAAAGGACTGTGAGAGGTGTTCATGACAGGAAGTGAAACAGGTCAGGGATGGTCTTGGGCATGGGCATGCAGCTCTGCTGACTCTTTCTTTCCATGGGTGCTCCTTGGCTTGGTTGGGCACATTCCAGTCACTGCTCTCTGAGCCTGGGCTGTGCTGATGAGGGCTGGGAACTGTTTCCATGAGATGTTATTTTTGAGGCCACTCTCAGCTCAGGAAAGGAAGAGACCCCAGGTCTCTGTGTAGGCATCTGTGCTCTTGTGTCACAGATTTCCTCTTGCACTGACTTGGACTTTCCTGGCCCTAAAGTGTTCTTACAGAATTCTAAGAGGTGAGCTTGTTTAATAAGCTGTATAAAAGCATTTAAACATGTTTGTTTGTAATGATTTTTTAAATTTTATTTTAAAGATGTTGAACAATTTGACATTCATGTTGTTGCAGAAGAAGAACATAAAGTGGTAAGATTCAAAAATCTTAGGGTTTGAGGTTTCTTTAATTAATTTAGCTGAAAGTTTTGAAATTTTTTAGTTTTATACCTGGGCAACACAAAGTTTATTAAAGAAAGCATTGATTACTGTGGCAACTTATGCAGGTGGCCACAAAGGTGATTGAAAAACTTTACATCTTGTAATCTGTGAGGAAATTTTTAAATTTTACTGGGTTTGTTATGTGTTGCTGAATGCTTCTGTGTTAGAAGTTGGGAGTAAACATAGTGTTTATTCATTTTAAAACCATTTTAAATATTTGCAACCATTTGAAATATTTTCAGAGTTGCCTTCCTAACCTTGTCTGTTGTGAGTCTGTGTGAACCCAGTAGAGGATTCACGTAAAAAAACAAATGAACAGAAGATGTAAAATTTAGATACAGTCCAAGTGAATGTTCCAATCTCTCTTTTGCCTCACCTCTTTTTCTGTTTTTAACATGAGTTTGTTATCAACAAATTGTGGATGTTCTTATTGAAAGACTTATTGTTAATGAGCACTTGTCTAATATTGTAAATGATTGTGTCATGAAAGCCAGTGTTTTATGTTATGGAGGTGAATGTAGGCTTTGAAGGAAAAGTTAAGGACTTGATTTTTGTCCTTTGCAATCTGTCATGGTTTCCTCAGTTTGTCATGACCCTTCAAGCAGATGCATTTTATATGCTAGACTACAGTAGTGGAATAAAGACTTAAGTATTATCAGAAAACAGATTGATCTGATGTCCTTCTGATTTGTTTTGATTGACATGAACTCTCCCTATATCATGCAAGTGTGCATGTATACAATCCCAACAGTTTTCCACAGTTCTAGCCTTTTCTCTATTCCAGCCTTCTCTCTCACATGCTTGAGACTTTTGATAGAAATAACTCTTGGAGCTGACACATCTCCCTTCAGTAGTTAATGTAGCTGATTCTGAACTGACTGTGGTATTTCCCTCCTCTCTGAGGAGAGGTGCCTCTGCTATTCTTTGTTCACTTTGAGCAGTTTAAGTGGTGAATTTCTTGCAAGCAGGGAAGACTGAAAGAAAAGATTTGTTAGTAGATGTACTCTGAAAACTGTGCTTCTGATCTCTTTGAACTGAGTACCTTGCACACAGCAAAGGTGGACTTCATGCTGCTGACAAGAGCCTGTTCCTTCCAAGCTCCTTACTATTTGTGTATGTTCTCACACTGCTTTTCTCTTTATAGCACAGACTGTGCATAATTGTTGCAAAACGTTATTTGATGGCTTCTAATGTTTTTATTCTTTCCCTGTAGGTGATTCAAAAGTCAGGTCAGCTTCCAAGAGCCAAAGTTGTAGATGACCTCGTTTGGGCACAGTGGGATATGATGGAGCAAAGACTCTTCTACATTGTTCCAAAGGTGAGCTGAAAGTCATTCTTGCAGTTTTGTTCCTGCCTATCTAGTGACAGTGAAGTTTTAAGTGTGTGGAGTAGTAAGTAGGGGTTTGTTTTCATTAGGATGGTCTTTCTTGTTCTTGCCTTAAATAAACTAAAGCCAAAGCCAAACTTGCTGTAGCTGCTGTTGTGCTTAGTATATTACAAGAAGACTGGTGATCTTAGTGCTTTCTATAAAAAAGGTGGGCTTGGTAATTTTTTTTTTTTTTGCTTTAGAAAGGTCTTTTATTCAAAAGTATCTAAATCTATCCAAACCTGCTGTGAGTATAATGCCTCTCTTCTAGAGAATTCACATCTAGAAAGTATTTTGTGTGCAGACTTACTGAGTGACCAAATGAGGACAGGTTCTTGGCAAGAAGCTTTGAAACTCTCAAAACCACCCAGGGTTTGGGTTTTTTGTTTTGTCTGAGGGACTATTTGCACTTGATGCATTCTCTGTAAATAAAAAAAAGATTTTTCTTTACTCTTCTTAGCCACGAAAAGAGTGAATGTTAGGAAATAACAGGAAGTGAACTGTGATGGAGAAATGTGTTTATGTTTTTGTTTCTGAGATACCCTTTTTGAACTGACTAAAGATGCAATTCTTTTTGCCATATAGGTAGATATGGAAAACATTTTTTAAACTTTGTAAAATGTGTGAGACGTGTATTGCTGTGCTCAAATGAGAGCCCACGCAATTATATATGATTGGCAGATAATGATCTGGGACAGGAAGGAAGCATGTCACAGTGCTATTGTAAGGGGTTATATGTGGTTTTTAAATTCTTTTGTCCCTAACTTCTGCATGTCTGTTAGCAAAGCAGGTTGAGTGTGAAGAATGGTGCTGAGTATCCAGTCACTCCTCAGTCTATATAATAGCCTTTCTTACAAAACACATCCTTTTTAATTCCAGGAATCAAAGAGTACTTTAAGGTGTGTCCAGTTTTATCCTGAGGAAAATTTTAACTCAATAGTAAGTTATGAGTATTTTATTATAAATGGTTTTCAGTGGGGTGTAATTATGTTTTCCAGGTACTGGTACAGAGATCTGTTTGTCTTTTTCATTGTTGAAACTTTTCCAGAGGAAAACTGGAGTTTTTTGGGGGTTTTTTTTTGGTTATTTTCTTGTGAAGAATATATTCAGTCACGCTCAGATTTTTCCCACAGTAGGGTAACTTTAGTGGAATTACACTTTTTTTGACCTAGAAGGCAGTAAGTGACATTCATGACACTGTACTGAACTTATACTCACTTATTGAAAAAGCAGGCTTAGCAAGTGCACTAGACAAAGAAACCATGTGATTTTGTGTCAGTTTTAAGTGAGACAGGAGCATTTGTTACAGCCAAAATACAAAAAACAGAACATAAAAATTACAACATGTGATTGTTACTAGACCTTTGTCCCAGTGGCTTTTATTTTATCTTTTTTAAAAATAATCTGGTTTATGGAGGTTTTTGAAGTGTCTGTAAGTATTAGAGGAGGATAAATAAACTTGTTAAAATATTGTATCTGGTGAAATGTGACTATGACACATTTTACTGGTCTGAAATGCTAAATATAGTGTATTGACCTCTGTAAAGAACAGGTTTGTTTTCCTTTTTCTTTAACAGCTGGAATCACACCTGGATATTGCTGTAAATGACACACAATTAAAGTAAGTTGTTTTTTTTTTTTTAATGTTTTGGTTTGCTTTCCTTTCAATATACATGGTAACATTTTACAAACCAAAGTAAAATTTGTCCAAACTGCAGTATCTTTGTTTGGAGTTGCCTACATGGCACTGAAACATGAGAATAACATGAAAACTGTGTCCAGACCTCCAGTTCGTATTCTCATCAGGGTCAACTGTAAAAAGTAATTTAATCCTTGACTGCTTCTAAGTGCCATTTAAAAAAAATATTTGTCTGAAGAGCTAGCTATAGGTTAAACCTTCTGAGTATGCTGAACCTATTTAAATTAATTTGCTTTAACCTTGGGCATGTTGTAATGGTGATGTCAAGATATCTGTCAAGGGAAGCTCTGCATTTTTAATTGCTGTTGCAATTTTTACTGGGCAGTTAAACAAACCAGTAGCACCTTTTTATGGTCTGTGAAGACACTGCCTGTACTCTGTTCTCCTCCAGCATGCTCCTTCCAGCAGCCTGCACTTTCAAAGATGAAGATTTGTCTGATTCACTGTCTGCCATGCACATGACTGCATCTGAGCTTGTCTCCTGAGGGCTCCCTTTTAACTGAGGGAAAAAACTGGTCAGGATGGTTTAACTCTGTCATAATCCTCATCTGTCTTTACATTCCAAAAGGTCCTATTTATTTTTGTGAATAAAAAGGGAGGCCAGAGCTGTTAGGCCAGGTATCAGTAGCTGAAGGTGGTTTAGTTCCACCCTGCCCCAGCTGTGGTCTCAGAATGTCTCAGTGCTGTGCATAAGGCTCAGTGTGGTGCTCCTGCATGTGCAGGTTGTGTTCTCTTACAGTTCGTGCTGAAAGAACGCAGCTCTTGTAAGAGCTTCAATGCTGTATTTTACTTTTTTTTATTGGTTTTCAAAATTACTGCAGAAGACCAAGGGGAAAATCCCTACAGGATCAAAATACTTCCTGGAGAAAAATACAACCAAACAAAAAACCACCCAGCAACAAGAAAAACCAGAGCAGACTGACTACAATCTTCTGCTGCATGTTTTCCAGGGTGAAAATAGGTCTTATAGATTTAAAATATGTAAAACCATTAAAACGCAGGTGGCATGAGAATGAAAATGTCATGGTATAACAAGTTCCATGTGAGTGTGATTTTGTGCTTTTCTTTTCAAGTATTTCCACTGAAGGTAGTGTCCTTTTTACAGATTAAAATGCAGCTTTACAGACATGGGCTGTACAGTTAGTCGGCAAAACCTTTGAGTTATTAGGTGTCACAAGTTCTTGGATTTCCAGTAGGTCATGACAACTTGCTTTCACTTCAAAGTATAGGAATGGTTGGACAGTGCAGTAAGTGAATATGAAGTTGTCAGGTATGTTCAAAATTGGTGGATAACAGTGTGCAGTCTTGGGATTCTTATTTCTAACTGCATTGAGCAAATTGGTTAAAGCCCAATTTAACTGGTATTGCAGAACATTTGATTATAATTTAATTAGTATATTTTGGTTACATAGTGACTGTTCTGGTGATCTTTTTCTTGTGATAAATCTCTGTGGATGAAGTGATTTACTTAGTGATCTTTATTTGCTCATAGACTTGTGAATTTTGGATATGATTACTGTCAAGATCAAGATGTTGCATCTAAATCTTTGAACCTTCAGGTTTTCACAAGTAAAGCAGGTAATGAATAAATACAAGTATGGTCAAAATTACCTCCACTAGTAATTATCATGCAGTGTAATCCTAATTGATTACTGAATTTATTCATAAAATATTGGAAAAATCACAAAAATATAAAAATTTATAATGTGAGTGTGAGATTTGTGTTCCTTTAGAGCACACTTGGCAGGTAACTGTGAGGAGAGGGAGAAGGCAACCGTGCTTTATTAGTATTAATAAATTGCTTACCTTCTGAAAGCTGCAGTGAAGTTGAGCTGAAGTACCCAGGGTTTTATATATTAACCCCAACAACAAAACAGTCACCCAGAAACCTTTCGGTAGCCCAACTGCAAAGAACTGGTACCAGTGAAATATCTCAGTCTAAGAATACCTTAGCATTTTCCTGGCAGTTTCAGAACCCAGCAGGTACAAAAGCATGGCTGTGTCTTGCATTAAAGCAATCTAATGTTAAAGCTGACCACAATTATGTTAGAAAGTAAATTCAAGGAAGGTTTTGTCTGGGTTTCTGATCTAGTATATGTTTGTGTTACATTGTGGACATATGTACACAGAACATGTGCAGTGCAGGCTTTAAGAGCTTCATATTGCTGTTAGTATGTGGTGTTTAGAAGGTCCAAGTATGTGATATTAAACATGGCATGTGCTACTCAAGGGTTTAGTATCTATGATTGCTTGAACCTAAAATGTTTCTTAAACCTTTAGATTTTGGAGTCTCCCTCCATCCTAATGTATGCCATGAGCTTTTTTTGGATTTAAAAACTGGTCTCAAGAGATATCTGTTCATCACAGCTGTTTTGAGCTTCTGAATTCGACCATCCAGGCAGGCAGAGATGGTGTCTGTTTAACCTTTGACTGGTCAGCAGAGTTGTACAGGGAAGTGTTTCAGGAGAGGCTCTACATGTCCCTCCCTGAGATCTGCTGTGCACACAGGGAATTGCTGAGCTGTCTGCCACTTGCACTGAAATGACCATTAGTGCAAATCAAGTGAGATACAGCTTCCTTACTTGGATTTCTTTTCTTACCAAGGCAAACTGCATGCTTATAAGTATTAGAGGGAAGGAATTAGAAGTAAGACAAAGCCAAGTTTCTATCTTTCAAATGTAGATTAAGGTTTTTCTCTGTTAGCAAGACAATTTCTTATATAAACAGCCAGTCCAGTCATAGAAAATACTATTTATTTGTATATATGTTTCCTTTTAAAACCTATACTCCTCTGGGAAGGAGTATATTCAGATTGAAGTACCTCCTTGAGTTTAGGATGAAATTCAGTCATCCTCCAACAGGACTCTAGTTACTGCGAAGTAAAATGTTTTTTTCTGTCTGGTGACACAGTATTTAAAGTCTGTGTGGAACCTTTCTAAAGCAAAAGCAAAAGTAAGTGCTTTTCATTGCACTTACTGTAAAACAGATAATTTGACAACTGCACTTAAATGAGATTGCTGTATGTGGTTTTTCCTTTAATATTGTTTAAAACTGAGGATTATCTTGCACGACCCATTCCTGGTAACTAACAGTTTGGACCAAGTTATTTTGGTGCTAAAACCATATTTAGTTGTTGAAGAACACTGTGGGTAATCACACTAAAGGTTCCCTTTTATGCCTCAGGGGTGATTTGCAAAACTGGACTGCAAGTTCTTTGTGGACCAGACTGTGCCTGCTGTGGGACTGCTAGTCCAGCTCTGATATTAATGCCAGTATCCCTGCTTGTACCATTCAGATATCCCTGGCAAAGTGTCATTGGCAAAACTTCAAACTGGAATATTCCGTGCAATTTCCTATTTAATAAAACTCTTATTGGCTCCTGCTAGTCTGAACTCTGAATGAAATAATTTCTCCTTTCTCAAACTTCTGCAGCAGAAAAGTAGCTCTGTTCCTTACACTCAGCACAGACAAAATCTCTCCAGATAAAAACCCCCATGTAATTCTTGAATAGCTGAGATCAAGCAGTTCCAGTCTCAGAATCAACTTGGCATGTCCAGAATTCAGTGGTTATTAGATAAACGCTGTACTGTGTTCTCTTTAGTGCTTTAGAAATATTTTTCAATTAAATTAGCTCAATATTTTAAAAAGTGCAGGCAGTAAGAGGTCATAGACACTGGATTACCATCAGCTAACTATCTCCTGAAATTTAGGCATCTGGACTATGTTTCTAGAGAGAAATAGGCATCTCCAGGGGATGAGTCAATCCATATTTCTTTGTTTGCTGAACAGGGATCTAAATGAGAGATGTTTGGATGGCTGAAGTTAAGTGAGGCAAGTCCCTCCTAAGTCAGTACAACTAGACAAAATGCCCTTGTGCAATGTTGTATTTGAGTTGTGACATTTGGATGCTGTGTTGAGATGCTGTTACAGCCTTATGTCTTGAGTTTTTGCTTGAATAGAAATAAGGAATTTAGTTAAAGTTTCCTAGGGAAAACTTAATTTCATAGGTGACTCTTACAGTCTCAGTGGGCTGACTTTGTCGAGTGCCAGAGTTGTAACTGCTGCTTCCTGAATAGGAGTAGAATTTTATTTTAAAATTTTTCCTTTTTTTTCTTCTTTTTTTTTTTTTTTTTTTTAACCTTTGTGGTCAAGATCTTTTTTCCTTTTTATTTCTGGAAAGATAAGTGTCCATCCAAGTATATCCTCGCATGAGTCTTCTCACTTTGCAGCATTCAGCTACAGCTTTTACTTTCTGCAAATGATTTTGAAATTAATAGTGTGGTAGACCTGGCTCTGTATACAGTGTCAATAGACTGCAGCAACACAACCCAGTTCTAATTTGCAGAGAGCACTGCTAAGTGTAGAAAAGGGGTCTGTGGTGTATGTAGAAAAGGGGTCTGTGGTGTATTCTTAGTGTCTGACTGCTCTACTGGGATTGCCAGGACTGTGTCAGATGTAACTTTGCTTGGACACCTGTTGGTCTGAGGCTGCCGTGTTTCTGTCTGTATTAACAAAGCACCGTTTGTTATTTCCGGTTGTTTGAGGCTCAGTTTGTTGACACATGGAGCAATATTG
This sequence comes from Haemorhous mexicanus, assembly GCF_027477595.1. Classification (NCBI taxonomy): domain Eukaryota; kingdom Metazoa; phylum Chordata; class Aves; order Passeriformes; family Fringillidae; genus Haemorhous; species Haemorhous mexicanus. The sequence continues at coordinate 63,987,145 of NC_082345.1, read as the reverse complement.
TTGAGTTGAAAGATGCACATCCTATTTATAGTCCGCCATAGCTGCCGTTTCTGTGGCCAGCTTGCACATTGCCCACTGACGCTTCAGTCTGAGCACACTCGCTTGCTTGTTGTGCAATTTACAGAGCAGTGTACACCGGAGACTCCAGCATACAAGAAGGAAATTTGAAGTGCTGGAAGGGAGCTGTTGATAATAAAACAGCAATCCAGTGGGTTGCTGGAACTTCTCCAGTCTTCCTCATGAGTCCTGATGCTGCTACTTTAAAAATTATGTATGTTCTGAAAGAAGCCAAGTGCTCTGGAAAAATGCCCTGTCTGTTGTCTGAATGACTCAAATATCCAAGCAAAACTGTATCAAACCATATTCAGTCAGCTAAGAATAAGCAGAAAGAAAAATGGCACCTTAAGAAAGCAGTTACCTTCCCCAGAAGGCAGAAGCATGAACTGTCTCAGCCATATCTGTATCACAGCTATGGTACAGCCCTGTGGTGTGAAATACCGAGGCGTTTCATCAAATAAAGTAACTGGGTACCTGTGCTTTTTTTGTACTTGTGCTTTTTCCATACTGTGCTATTTTCTGCATAACTTGTATACACAGCCTTTTATTTTTTATAGAAAAGTACCTGTATTAGTATTACTTTCTTTTCTTCTTTTAAATGATAAACTTCCAATAAAGGTAAAAGGTGAATAAAGGTCATATTGTGAATGAGCTTTTCCTGCTGTACTGGGATAATGTGGTTTGGAAGCTGTTTTTAACATGAATGCCAAAGCATCAGAGTAAGGGGATTAAAGTTTTTATAAGAGATGGAAGCAGGGCTACCATCCTGTGGGGTCAAAACAGGATCAGTTTGATCTAGAATTATTCTGGGAGTAGGAAACCTTCCTGAATGCAGTACCCTGGCTGAAATATACTTGCCTCAAGGACTGACTTCTCTCCTAAAAAAGGTCATAGCAGTTCTTTGGGCCGGAAAGGGGAGAAGTGGCTATCACTTCTTTGGTAGTGTATTCATGCTGCTGCCAATATGAGATTACTTGAAAAGCAAAGAAATGGTGTTTTATTATATTGTTGAGCATATCTGAAAGCTCCTGAACACACATTATCTGGATTGAGGCAGTCTGTGGAGAGAAAAGCTTCATCAGTTTTCTGGCTGCAAGCATGATTTCTCCTGGAAAGGGCCAAAATGTACTTCCTCTAAAAGAAAGAACTGGCTATGACAGGACCCAGGTTTCCATTGTGCCAGATTGCCTCCTCTGTTCTTTCTTGGTTTTGTTTCATTAGGTAAATGATTATTAGAGTCCATAATAGATATTTCCGTAATCCTTACCTTTTTTGAGAGATTATTTTTAATTGAAAAAAGTTTAGTTGACTGTTGAAGCAGTCTTGATTGGATTTTGTGCAGTATAAAGATGTCTCAATATTCAGCTGGACAAGTGAATTTTCTTTCCCTATTTTGTCTTTTTAGGAGGCTTGTGTGTGTGTTGTAGTCAAGTCTCTAATATTCCTCATGAGATCATATACTCCATATATTTTTTACATAAAGGTAAGAATAACTTGTTAATTTACTGTACTTTATTTTGAAGAATGTCAGTGTGCTGAAAGAGTCAGAGAATGCCTTTCAAAACAAATAACTACCAAAGTCTGCAGACAAAGCTACTGTGGCTGGTGTTTCAAGACAGCAGCTGCCTTTAGCCTTGGCTTTCCTGCTGTAGGCTTCCTGTCTGATGCTGAGTGAGTAGCTTCAAACCAGTGGCCTTGTAAATGGTTATTAATTTGGTCCCTTATTTCTAGCCAGACTTTCCGGCATGCTGAGCACAGACATCAATGAAATCTGTGGGAGTTTGCAGGTGTGTTGTACTTATGCCATAAGGCATTTGTATGGGAAATAGAGCCAACAGCTCTTAGCTTGAATGTCTGTTTAGAATTCCAGTTCAATGTGTCATTTTCACAGCAAGAGGTGCAACACCCACTGACTCTAAGAATAGTTGCTGTGTAAGTGGTGCTCAAGCTCTTAAAGTTAAGACCTTTGTTTTAAAATAATAAAGGACATTGTTTTATTCCAATCAGAGCAAAAGTTCTCATTATCAAGAGTTTCTTATTTGATACATGGACAGAGAGGCAAATTATTTCTCAACTGAGAAGCTGCATATGGAGTAACTGTGTTCAAGTGCACACTATGTCTCTGTTCTACCTTAACTGTTTGCTTGTTTGTGTCAGGATGCTTCTCATATGTCAGAGCTGCACATATACATATTGCTTTGCTGCTGGAATATTGTGGGATTGATTGAACTACCTTTTTGTGTTCTTGAAGGCATTAACAAATTGGAAAAAGTCCCTTTTGGTTGTGACACACTGTGCACTGCATGCTGCAAAGGGCTGGTTTCCCCAGACACACCTGATGTGTTGGATTGTTTGGAGCCAGCCGTGGCTCTTGTACATCCTGATCTGTACTAGGAAGAAACTGAGGATAAATATGGTGACATTAACTAGTTAAATCTGAAATTACCTCCATGGAATGGAGTTGTTTGGTGCAGAGCTGTTTGTGGGTTCATGTAAGATTCATCAGTTGTACAAGAGAATTTTAATAATGGTCCTACAGTGACCCACAGAAGCAGTGGTATATTGGGTCCATTACTCACATTTTGGAGTCCATAAACCATATTTTGAAGACATTTAAAAAGTTCAGTTTATTCTGCAGCCTCTGTAATCTTGGCTGGAAGCTTCCCACCCCTGTTAAAACAGTCACTGCAGCATAAACAGAGAAGTCACGATGTTGCAGTTGAATTCTGCAGTGCTGGTTTTAGCTTGCATGTGCTCATACTGGCAAGTGACAAAGTGGTGATGGGGAGTGTACTGACTCATTGCAAGCTAACTTCAGTCAGTATTTTGTATGAAAAACTTTATCTTTTGAGACATCTGCCTCTGTAATGTTGCTGTTGGTGATTTTTCTCTTGGTGATCCTGTAAACTGTGGATCTTATATTGAATTTCCATGCATTATTAAGTAGCATCCTGATCATGACACCATTAATTACTAGAATCTTCAGCTTTTCTCAGAGAAAGAGAATATTTGAGGGCATTGTGTCATTCTTACTGGGTGCCAGAAGTGTGGTAGAAGTCTAGATTAAAACAACAGCTGTGCTGATGCAAAGCCCATGCAAACACAGCAGGTCTGAAATTGGCCTTTGTATAAATTGAGCTGAACTAAATTAGAGCAATAGGACATGCAGATAAACAAAGTGGAAGTTCTTTAAAGCAATTGAAAGTTCACCAAAATGTGAAACACAGCTATATAAAGGATTTGTGTTTGGGTTTTTCTGGGGGAAAGGTATTTTTACACGAGCTTGCTCTGGGATGGAGTGCTTGTTTAAACACAAACGTAGGCTGGGCAGTGCATGGCTAGTTTTCAGACACTAAAGGTGCATTGTGTAGGTGCCAGTGTACTAAGTGTGCAGGAACTCTGTTCAGGATGGATTAAATCTGTCTGTGCAGACAACCCCATAAAGCAGTCTGAAAGATCCCTGTTTGGGTCTGTGGGAACTGCAGAAGTTTCTAGCTATAAAGTCCTAGGTGGATTGTAACAAATGGTGTTTATTGTTTGAGGTTTTTAAAGGTTTTTTTTTTTTTCCCCTCAGGTTACAACAAAACTTTTACAGTTTCTCTAGAAAGAGCAGAATCTCATCAATTGAAGGAAGTGGCTTTTATGAATCTTGGTAGGTTACTTGTGTTACTTTCCTGTGTGATTGCCATTCTCTGTGTAGTACAGAGACAAATGGCTAACTCTTCTCTGGAAGGGAAGGATTTTTTTTTTCCTTGGCTTTAGGTAGCAGGGTTTTTTTGCTGCTTTTCTTCTGCTTGCCTTTTGTATTTGGCATTTGATATTGCAATGCCTCACTATTAGTAAGCAGCTTCTTCTGAAATTGCCTCAAAATCTGTGCTGGACACCAGCTGCTGAGTTCTTGAGTATCTCAAGTTTCTTGAATCCTACCCTGGAAACACAAATGTACTGCTGGTGCTTCCTGTGTTAATGCAACAGCAGCTTTTAATTAATTCCTTTTATATTTCCTAGATACAATCAATTCCTCCCAGAGAAGTGGGCCTAGTTGAGACTCATGTGAAAGAGCCTCTTAAGGCAAATAAGTGATCAAGTGCTAAATTGACCACTGTTGTTTCTTTAAATAGACTATTATGTAGCTGCTTATTTGCCTGGCCAGTTCCTGCACCTCCTGAACATTCAACATCCTGATATGCTGTGCTATAGTTTGTTTCTGACAGGTATAGTAAAACTGCTTTAAGTAATTTAATTGTTGTTGTGGAAACTTGTTCATATCTCTTTACATGAAACTTTTATTTCTCAATGTTTCCTTATTGCACAGTGTTCTGACAAAGGAAGGATACTCAAAAAATGACATTTTTGCTACTTTCCATTTTAGAAAGAGAAGCTGAACTGGCATTTCATGCTTTATGTATTTCATACTCCTTGCTTGTTATGAAATGGAAGAAGACCTTTCACTGAATTTGAAATTCTCTGCCTTGGTTTCATAGTTTCCCTTCCCCCAACTTTGCCCATGTTCTTGGTCCTCCACTGTTTTCAAATTTCACATGAGATGTAAATTTGACTTTACATTTCCTTCCTCCAATTGAGTTGCTCTAAATGTGTGTGTTTGGAGGGTGTGGGGAAAGGAAATCTGTGTTTCCTTCACCTGATCATGCTGATGCAATTTAATTTAGAGTCTCATCTGAGATGTGTGTTACTTCATTTCCAATGCATTTCCAACAAACATGTCTTTGTGGGAAGTGGTTTATTTTTGGAAGTGGGGTGCCTTTGTTTGAAAACAGAAATCTGTTGTTCTGATTGGGTGAAGGGGACATAAATTGTGGAAACTGGTCCAGGGGCAGCATCACAGGAAGCTAATACCTGTTTTGTATGTGTAATGAAATACTGTCCTGCTAAAAATGAGTGAAAAGCATCACTACTGGATGGTGGGCCTGATTTTTCTGATGCAAGGGCTCTGAAATACAGTACCTGTAAAGTACCATGGTGGTGAACACTGGTACATAAATAAAATGGTTTTGGTCTGAGGCTTCAGGGAATAATCTTAGAGCAGAACCTTCCTGTTCTGGCCATTTGGATTGATGGCAACAGATCCACCAAGAGAAGTTTGTATCATGCTTGAACGTGAGCAGTTCTGACCTGCACAAGCTGTACCAATAGGTGCTAATTCTAGTGTTGAACTTGTGCTACTGTCCTTCTGCTCTGCTCTGTTCCATCACATGTACTCTGATTTGTCTTGGAGCAGCATTGTGAGCCTGAAATCTCGACACCTTCTCTGTGTCAGCAATAGGGAAGGAAAGAACTGAGTATGGACTGTGCTCCTTATCTGCTTTTTTTATGGAGCCAGCACCATTCCTACTCCTCTTCAGTATCTACTACCAGGCAGGTAGTGCAAGAGGCAGACTCTTTCTTACTGCTAAGGGCTTAGGAATCGTAAGAGAAATACTGGTAGCAGGCAAATTTTATGTTCTTACTCCTTTTGTTCTCAAACCAATGTTCTTCAGGTGAGGATGCAAGAATTGACACATTACAAAACTGTTCCATCCAGTCCCCCTGGGTGTCAGCAGTCCTGGATTGCAATGCAGGAAGTCTATATGATGTGAGCATCAGTGACAGTGCCTTGCTGCAGCTCCTACAGAAGAGCAAACGAGACTGTGAGAGACTGGCAGCTCTGCATTGTGCCCTGCTCTACTTCCAATACACAGAAGACTTGGAAATGCAGGTGGGAAAAGAGCCTCCTCTAAATTTTTTTCTGATGACTGATGTCTTATACAAAGCAGGAGCAGGCCATGAGAGGTCCTGATTTACCTGGCAGTGCCAAGAGGCTCATCACCTGGGCTGCCCCGTTATCAATCCAGGCTGTCCTGAAAACATTTGTGTCACCATCACTACTCCATGAAAAGTGTTAACTACCAAAACCAAATTTTCTATACTGTCTTACAACACTTGATTAAACAGAGAGATGTGACAAGCTCCCTGTTCTCATTCTGACAGATTATTCGGTGGATTTCTGAGAACCTGTCAACATGTCATTCTTTTGACCCCATTCAAGAATTTATCATTGGTAGGTACTTCTTTTCCTGCATTCTGAGTTTTCCTGCATACTCCAGTTGACACTAAGGAGAGGCCAAACAGTACAAACTGACTCTTATTTCTGAACTTTTTGATTATGATTTGCATTAACTAACCTGCGTTTTGTGGCATTAAGAGACAGTATCAGTAGTTTAGAAAATACATGGACATCTCAAAATCAGAGTGGCAGTAAAAGTTTTCAAATGCATTCTTCTGTCTAATGGAACAAGTGGATTTATCATTATTTTAGGTCTCTGGAGATTGTCTCCTTAGCTCCATTCTCCTCTAGCTCTAGCCCAAACCATTTTTTTCAAATGGATTTGGCTTATCATGATACTCTCTTCTAATAGGTAGTTTCTCAGTCTAGCCAGTGCAGAGTCTTCGTACAAAGGACCCCTGCAGTGCTGAGCTGTAGCCAAGCAGCTGACCCAGCCCTGCAGCCATCTGGACTTCTCTTCCTCCTTTTGTGCACAGAATGGGACCAGTTCCACAATGGAGGAAGCTGTTTCAGAGACAGCAGCAGGATTTGTCCCTAAAAAAGTGTCAGATAAGGAACAGTGAAGCCTACTCTTGTTAATGATAGCTTATACAATCTTGCCCTTACAAATCTTTTCACATTACATTCAGCCTCCCTGTACTGCAGAATGTGTCCAGAAACTCAGAACCTGGATAAACTCCTGCCCTACACATCACTGCATGACTGGATTGGGGTAAGATAACAGCTGGTACTTTAATTAATAGCTAGAGGGTCTGGTTTTTTATCCCTAAGTACAGCCTATAGCTTGTGTGTCTTACCTTTTCATAGATATGCTACAAATTGATACGTTTATGCCCTTGCTTTTTGCCTGTTTTAGTTTGCCAAGTCTTGCCTTTTGTGGTGTTTTCCATGAGGCAAAGTTTTTGTCAACAAATAAAAGCATTTGCAAAACCAAGAACAGTTATTATAATTGAATGGGCGGTTAAATCTCTCAGTTTTCATAATTAGGTATTAATTTATTCCTTATCACATGAGATTTATAAGGAATACAGAATACATTTAACCAGCAAATCATGCACTTATTTCCAGGACAAACAGAATCAGCAGAGTTAAGATTTACAAGTAAGCTTGAAGAAGTAAAATAACTTCCAGCAAGACTTTACAGTTAGAGCAAATAGTGTCTTTATTTCTCTACTGTGACACTGTTCTAATATATTGTTTTTCTTAAAAATAAGGGCACAGTTTTAGCTAGCTAGCAGGTTTCCTGGAGGAAATGGGAGATGGAGATTAGATGCCCCATATTCTCTGCTAAATTGCAAGACTATAAATAATTTTTCTGTTTTTATAGGCTGTCCCTGGAGTAATATGTGCCACAGACATTATTTCTCTGCCTGTGTTAGAGGTAAGTTCCAGTATAAAGCCACATTTGTATTTGCAGATTAGTAGCTGCTTTTTTTGTGGGTTGGGGGTGTGCTAAGTATTCATGCAGCAGTATCCCCACAGCTCTATCCAAAAACAGATGTGAACAGAAAATTGCCCTGTTGGAAATGATTTATGCACTTACTAAAATATCAGTTAATCAGCCTCAAAGGTGGTGGGGTTTTTTCTCTTTCTGAAGACGCCTCTATTCAACAGGGAGGATTATCCATTAATTAATTCTTGTTAATCAGATTGATACTGCTTCACTTCATGACTTTGGCAGCTGAAGGCAGAAGTGGCATAACAGACAAGTAGGATTTCTACACATGTCTACATATGGCCACTTTGAGGGCTATTTCATTGTGTTGCCATTGGTGTGGATGGCTTGTGACCCTCTCACTTTGTTTTGTCCAGAGCATCCTGTGATTGCACTGATGTCAGGGCTTTGGCTACTAAATCTAGACAAATTCCTGCACAGCCTGGAAAGGGCAGTGGGCTGTATGGGGAGAGCAGGGTAGGTTGTTTGGGTAGGAAATTGGACTTTCCGTTGAAAACAACATGAATGATTCTTCCTGTCTTCCCGTTCCACTCCCTCAGCTCCAGTTTAGAGACATTCTTGAAATTTTCCTAAGCACTCCCCTACAAAATCTGAAAGAGAATTTTAATAAGCAGTTTGTGTGGAGAGCTAAGAGGAAGAATGAGGAGTTTAGACACAGCAGCAACACATAGGATTAGACTCTGGATACATGACAATGTTGTTCCATGTAGCTCTTTAAAGATGTGCTTATAATTACTCATAAAGCATCACTGTTCACAAAACCTTTTAAAAATCAGTGAAATTTCCCACTGCTCTCTCACTCTGCAGCAGTGCATCACAGCTGTGCTGCACACATTCACGGGTTGCTGTCAGGGAATAGGGCTTTGTATGGCTTTGCTTGGAAAGGCTGCCCTGAGAACTGGGACACCTGGGAAAATCAGAGCTTGAGAAAATTTGTGTGTAGATAATCCCTGTAATTCACTGAGGTCAAAGTTAGCAGGACTTTAATTTGTCTGAGATTGAACCTCAAGCCCCTGGGGGCACATGCCTTTAGCAGCTATACTTCCTGATTGTAGAACTCATTTCCTATTTCTGTCTGAAACCTAAACAGATTGAAAAGGTCAGAGTTGAGCTAAAGACAAATATTTCCTGCTACTTTTGATGGCAAATTGCTGTGACTCTTGCATGAGGACAAAGATGCTAATGCACAGGGTAAGGTTTAATGCTCTGCCTGTTTTTGTGACCAGTGTCACAAACCCACCACAGCTTGAGTTTAAGTGGTCAGTTGTTGTTTCAGTTGGTGGATGTTGTTGGCATCAGGAGTCAGACCCTGGTGACAGATCTGGTTCTACAAGTAGTATTTCTGTTGCAGAGATTTTATGGCATTTTAGAGAAAAAATAGTTAATTGTTACTTTGAGAACTTTTTGGAGTTCTCAAGCCGATGAGTTGTTGAGAGCTTTTGGGAGAGCTATGTCCATATTCACATAAAAAAAAGTTCTGTTTTCTGGGGATTATCAGGTGTTTTTATGACTAAATTCTTGTTCGTTAAGATATACTGAGAAAGGGGGAACAGTTAGTCCAATTGTCCAAAAGCTCTACATAAGGATTGCAAGTAATAATTCTAATTTTCCCCCTGTTTTTAAGCACAAATCAAACTTGCAGGGTGCAAATAAGTTCAGCTGGAAAGGGAGAAGGCAGGAGGAAGACGGGAAATAAAGAAAATAGGAGGAGGTCCAGGGGAAAAGTGAAAATGTATAGTGCAAGAAATTGTCAGAGCAGCAGGAAAGAGTTTCTCCCCTGTACTGTGCTGAGCCCCTGGGGTGCAGAGTGATGCTTCACAATGCTCTTTGAATGCCATCAGTGCTGGGGAGACACTGCACTACAGTCCAGAGAGACATGAGCTCTTGAAAGCAATTGTCACCCCACATCTTTTCCAAGGGGTGTAGCAGAGAGCTTTCTATGTTCAGATAAAAACCCACTACTTATGAAAGGCTTCATGGGAGCTTTTTGTTTCTTGCAAACTGGTGAGGCCTTGCTTTGGCTTCTGGTAATACAATGTCTTTTAAGTGTCATGCTTAGGTGTTCATTATGACTCTCTAGAAATGTTTCCCAAATAAACACCTATGATGAAGAAGCCTTCTCTTTTTAGTCCTTGCCCTGATGATCCTCAAGAAATAGTAGATTTAATTGAAAAAATCCTTTTCTTTAAACTTTTGACTTTCTAATCAGGTCTAATACAATGCATCTTTTTGGGATTAAAAGCAAACACTCAAGCCTACCACTTCCTGTTAGAGATTTCTTATATGAAAGAAAATTGCTGGCTTGCTTCCCCCTGCCACATATCCAAGTCCAATGTGGTCTGAACACAGTTCTCCAGTGGTAGTGCTGTTGCATGGATTGGTCACTAGATGATACCCTTATGCTGTATTTAATATTTCTCTGATTTCATATTGGTAACATTTAGACAACATTCTGCAGTAGTAGGTTGTAGATGTCATGAGTTAGGTCCAAAAGAGTGAACATATGGTGCCATATGTAATCCTAGTTTGCAGCTGCTAAGTATAACTAATATGAAGCAAAACCCAAGATTTATTGTCTCTGCTGCAGCTACAATAATAAAGTGACAATAGGCACTGGCAGCAAGAGGAAAGTGGCTGGCAGAATTGAGTCTTTGAAATTTATTTTCCTTGACAAATTATAGTTTATAGTAGGAAGTGGTTTCTTCCTTTTGAGGTTTTCTTTTAAGGTTAATGTTATTGTAAGATAGTTAAGAGGAGAGAGCAAAATCCAGTACGTTAGTGCAAGTGGAGGAACATTGTGAATTCAAAGCTCTCTTTATTCAAATGTTGTTACTCTAGTGTCTGCGTTGGGAGATAATGTATATTAAGAGGGGCAAGAACAGCTCATACCATCTCTTGTTTTTTAAAACTGCCAAAAAGAACTGCCTTAATCTCATCTCTTCCTCAGCGATAATTGTGTCTTGCCCCCCTTATAAACAGCAGCTTCAAATTTTTATACCCAGTCCAAGAACTAGCTCAGGAAAGTGGTGTAGTTTTGTTTAGATTTTGATTCTCCTGTCTGTTCACAGCTGAGTTTAGATTAATTTTAGCATTAGAGTAAAATGCTTTAGAATTGCTGTGGAAAGTTTTGAATTTTGTTTCTTTTCTGGGATGAAGCACTGCTACTTGAGCTTGGTAAATGGCTGTTTGCAATCTAAGTATTAATGCAGCTTGAAACTAGTGGCATCCTGCAGCTGTCATGGCCATGGTGGTATTCCCCTATTTGGAACTGCTGGAAACCTCAAATGGGATTTATTTGACCAAATGTAAACATTTACATCTAAGTTAGTAGCCTAAGGCTCTTTTTACAGTCAGAGGAAGTCTAGACAATATGGCCAGTGTAGTCTGTGGTGCAGTTCTTCCCATCTCAAACATGTAAATAGGTCAGATGAATTGTGACCTAGCAATACTTGTTCCTTCCCAGGCACCAAATCTTGACCTCAAGTCATTCCATTGAGAGAATTTAGTTTTGATGCTTTGGTTTAACTTTTTTCACTTAGATTATTTTTACACTAATCACATGCCTTTGCAGTCATTTAGTGGGAGGACGATGAGGTATTGCTTTAAGAGGACAGCCTATATTCATACTTTCTCTGCCACACTTTGCAGTTCCAAAACTCCAAAGGCTTCTGGGAGAAACTCAACTCAAACTTGGAGAGTGTGAAGTATGCAGAGCCACACTTGCACTACCACAGTAAGGTGCTCAGGAGGGAATGGCGTAACCTTTCAGAAGAGGTGAGTGAGAGGCACTGGAGCTGAGGCACTGGAACCCTCCAGAGCTGCCTCTGAAATGGGGGTTTTAAAGTCAAGAATGGATGAGTTGGCTTTTTTATTTTGAAGATAAATAAATGCGAATCTGATTAGCAGAAGTGCAAAGACTTGCAGTCATTTCATCTAAGGTGATTGCCTCTAAGTTCTGTTCTCTTAAAATAATGCAAGAAATCAAAGAAAAGCAGAGCTTGCTCTGTATTGTCATGAGGTTTACATGTGTGTGAGTGTGTGAGAGCACGGGCACTTGGAAGATGGTGTAAGGCCCCACTGTGTTTTATTTCCATTCAAAGATAAAACCAAATTAATTTCTGATCTTCATTCTGTCAGGGAGTATTTTATTTGGTCTTCTGTTTTGTTCATTTTGGGAATTTTGTTTGTTTACAAACCAGAGAGAGGAGAGAAGAACCACAGCATATTTGAGGAATATTTTTGAAAATGCCAAAAAGTACGTACTGGTTTATATTATATTTACCCCTTCTTATTTTGCACAAATATGTTGGAGGAATTAATGTGCCATTTAATAAGTTGGTTAGGTATCTGATTAGATCTCTTTAAAGAAGATTATCCTGGTGAAAATCAGTTATTGGAATCCTTGTAAACACTATAGCATTAACTGAAATACAGGCCTCTAGAGCTAGGGAATTTATGGTAGATGTGAAGTCATTCTCATACAACCTAGACAGATAGAATTTTTTTAATGCTATCTAGTATTTTTGCTACATTTAGTCACATGTTCTGTTCTCAGATGTCTTTAGCCGTCTTTGAAAGAGCAAAGGCTCATTTGAGCTTTTAGTGATGTTATGAAAGCCTTTAGGGTATTGCATTGAAACACACTGATTTTGGTTTCAAACCCCAGGGTGCTTTCTCATCTGGACACTTGGGACTCTGGTAAGTGAAACCTTTCTTGATGGAGGCCTTAGCTGTAAGACTTAGGTTTATTGGAGTATTTCCATCCAGCTATTGTTTGCTAAAAATCAGTTGCTATGTGTGTTTTCAGCACAGAAGAGTTTGAGGATTTAAGATGAGAAGAAAACTTTCATGTACTGACTAGGAAATGCTTGAAAATAAAGTCCCTGGTTCATATTGGATCTAACAACAGAAGCAGTAAAATGTGGTCTGCTAAAGGATATCTTCCTCAGGATTTTTCTTGTGCAGCAAAGTATCAATGACAACATGTGACTGTTGAGTCTTGTCCCCTTGTAGTTGCCTTTGCAACATCAGAACTTGTGCAGGAGATTAGGGCTGGCTAAAAAACATGTAGAGAGACCAGGTGTAATGAATTTCCTTAGGTCAGAAACACTTGAGATTTTTTGATGCTCAGTTCCTCTGTCACAAATAAGTAAATTTGGTGGTGTATTATGTTCCTGCTGTTCACACATCAGTGCCTTCTATGTGCCCTGCTTCTGTGTCCTGTGACATGATGCTCATGTAAGTGCTGCTTGGTCCTTTTATCACCAAGAATTTTCAGTGTACTCATTTCCAGCCCCTGACAGCAGTCATCTGTGTCACTGCTACTTATTGCAATGGGCTCTGACTTTGAAAGACTTAGTATCAACTTCGTGAACCTCAGCTTCATGTTTTCAAAGGTGCTTATTGATTAGAAGTCAAATGTTTAAATTTCTGAATAGCTGCCATCCAGTTAAAAACATGTGTGTAGTGTTTCCCTGTAGATTTGTCCTTGAGTCCTTTAAAACCAAGCAGCACAGGTCTTTGTGCTGCTAAGTGGTGGTGTAAATATATTTGAAGGTGAAAAAAATAGGTGAAAATTTTGAAAGAGTTCAGCACTTGGTTCCATAAAATCTTAAGTTGGCTTTATCAGTATCATGAAACAGAAGATTGGTTTTCTTCCTTTGTTTTAATAGACAGGAAGCACTGATTAGGAAATACAGGTTATTAATTTCAGCAGACACTGTGATCTCCTTCCATTTGGTTAGAGAAGTTGTTTTCTTTTCATAGTGGTCTACAAATCTGAGTAACAGAAGCAGCCAGACCATGGGAGAGAATCAGTGGGAGGTGATTCCCTGAACTATTTACTTTCTGTCTAGCCATTTTCTTGGAAAACCCATGCAGCTGCCAGAGTTTGATTGTTTGTAAATGGCAAGATCTAAGTAGCACTTCAGTGCTGGTGTTGCCAAAAGCTTCTCTCTGCTTCTTTGCTCTCTTGAGTCACTACTCTGTGCTAACTCATACTTAAATGTCAAAGAGAAGAAGAAGTGGATGACAGATAAAGGGTTATTTTCCATTTTTCAGTTCTCTTATTCAGTCCATGGTTCTTCAGTGTCTTAGTTCTGTAGCAGAGTAGGTCAAACCACAGCTTCTGTTTGCTTGTCTGCTCCTAAGTACTTTTGAAGCTGGTTGAATGCTTGTGATATTTCGGTAGTGCCGTGTCCTTGAATGATTGTTGCTCTGTTTGTTTCAGAGGCGAGGCTGGTACCTCTCTTTGAAGAGGAGGACTATCAGCAGCAGTTGCTCATGGGACTGGTATGTGCTTCTGTCAGTGTGCACTAGAGGACGCACAGGCTCCACAGATGTGTGAGGAATGACCTTCCAAGATCCAGGGCTGAGTGGAAGCTCACTCAGGGTAGCTAAGGGGCAAACATGGCACTTCCTAAGTTTTTGAATTCATCATCATGATATTATTTTAGCAGGTCATTGTAAGGCATAGAGAAAAACAGCAACAGAAAGTTGATTTGTCAAAATGCTTTTTCCCAATATAACTTTGGCTGGAAACCAGGAGGTCATCTTAATCTGTCAGTTATTTTTGGACTACTTTATGCCTTTAAAACGTATATAAGTGAATTCTTCTCCCTTCATTCTCTTATTTTGATGAACAGAGATCTTTTTGCTCCCCAATTTAATACCTTTTTTGCTGTTTCTTTTTCCTTCTACCTCACTTCTGAGACTGCTAGAGCCATTCTGAGGTCCTTTCTTTTCCACTGTTTTTGCCAGTGATCTCCCTAAAGGATCTACCCTCTATATGCTTCTGGGCAATAAATCCTATCTCAAATCCCTACCTGTTCTCCCTCTGTCTCAATACATTTCTTGGCTTATCTCTTGTTCTCTTACTTTTAAAATAAACTAACTCTTCAGGATGCACTAGAAGGTCTCAGCAGTGCAGAGCAGATCAACACTGTCCTGACTGTTCACATCTGAGGCAAGTTTTCCTTCTTTGCAGTAGTCTCCCTGTTTCCAAGTTTTGCCTCTCATTCTCTGAAACTTCTCTACATTCCTACCCCTTTGTTTATTCACACAGATACAAAAAGCAGGTCACTTTTTCTATGCCTTCCTGTATGAGGAAGATCTCACAGTGAGATCAGTTCCTTGAGACAGAGATTTTTATTTGCTCCAGCTTCTTAGTAATTCTCAGAAAAGAGTCAGGACTTGAGTTGCAGTCTGAAGCTACATGAGGTCAGCGAATATTTCAGAAAGGAGAGAGAAGGGAGTGGCATGGACTGTATGTTACCAAACACCCAACTGTAATGACTTCACAATTAATGTTTAACCTGAAATTGCTATTAATCACCCTGCTTCTCAGGTTCTTGGAAACTACCACAAATTGTACTTGTGCTAGTTTTCTCTATCATAAAATCTCTCAGGTTTATTTGTAATAAGTACTTATATTCTTAGAATTCAGTGTTATATTTAAATCCTTTCATCCAGTTCCCTTGGCTTTGCACAGAGAAGTCTAAGAACTGTAAGCTTTTTCTTTTCAGTATCATAGAAAGTTCAACTTAGTATTCATTTTGCTGAATTTGTACCAAGTAACCATTTTGAATATTCACATCTGCTGATGAGTTTAGCAAGATTGTACAGCAGCTTGGGATCTCATTCTGAACTGGAGTTTGTAATGGGGAAATGTTTTGTTGCACCAGTACCTTTTGATCAGGCCCTGCACCTGCTGCAGCTTTTGTGATTCTTTGAAGATGCCCAACAATAACAAATTGTTGGCTTTTTTTCTAGATGGTTGCTCAGCTGAAGGATCACCTTATGAGACATCTACAATATGTTGGAAAAAAGAAGATCGAACAAATAGTTTTGGATTATGTTGCAAACCTGGTTAGTTTGATTTCATGGTCACTATTGTGAGCAAGTGTGTATTTGTTGGATTGTAGGTCCTTGGGTGTGTACCAGTTGTATATAGCATATATTTGGTGGGAAGATTTTTTTTAAAGATATTTAAATATATTTTTCAGCCTAATATTGTATAAATGGATAAAGAAAATTAATATTATTTAAATATTGTTTTAAAAGTATTACCAGTCACTCAGAATGCAGAAGAAATGGTTCCATTTACAAATGTGCAAGTATAGTCTACTCCCCGAAATAAAATGAGAACTCATCCTGAAAGTTTAAAGCTGTTAGATCCATTTGGTTTCCTGTAGAACATGTTGCTGCAGGTCTTGAATAATGAAAGTGCCACCAGAGGAAATAAGCAATGAACAAAAAAGAGAGGTCACTACAATCTGACACGTGGGTGAATCACCACCACTCCTACACAGTGCCTTCAGTGGTGTGTGTGTGACAGTTTTGCATGAAGAAATCTTTGTAAACTACTCTGAAAAATTTGCTTTCCAAATTCTTATTTTTCTGTCTTTCATCCTCTTAAGAGACCTTAAAAAAAAAAAGCCACAAAAAACATAACGTGTGTGCAGAAGTTATATACTTGGTTTTGTCTGTCTCAAGATCATGTCCTTTTAAGTGCAGAACTCAGAGTTCTCAAAAGCTTGCATGGCAACTGTAAATCCTGTTCTTTGTGCCAGTGTTCAGTAGAGACTCCCCACAGTGCTGTTTTCTAGGGATGAAAACCTTGGGAAACTTCCTTGAGGCTACTGATGCCTGCATCTCCTCCAAAGTCTGTGTGAGTCAGTTGCTCTGTCAATGTCACAGGGTTCTCTGAACCCCTGCAGCCCCACTGCCCTTCCTGACTTTTCAGGCCTCACTTTGACAACTTCGCAAGTTGTTTCACTGGTAATTGGCAGAATTTTATGTCTCTGTGTAGAAAAGAAACTGAGACTAGTGGTTGATTAAAACAGGAAAAGTACAACATGAACCAAAGCTCTGTATCTGAAAATGGTGCTGAAAAAAGCCCAAGTGGGACATTTATTCTCCTTTTATTCAATTTCTAATAACAATTTGTTCACTTTTAGTAAAAACTAAGATAAAAAATGTGAAAGCATCTATTCAGCCTTGATCTGCAAGGCTAAATTATTGTAGACTAAATCTTGCAAAACAAATCTCAGCCCTCCCCACAAGCAAACTCTCAGGATTATTTCTCTCAACTCAGTTGACAGGCTTATTCTTAGAAAAGCTACTATAAATGAAGATAATGTGCCTCTAAAAGTTGCTTCTGCTTTCTGCTGGTGCAACTTAGGCACTGTTTGGAAATCTTTAGAAATTATTTCCTTTTTAAACTTACATTTCTCCTCATCCTAATTAGAAAGTCTTACATCTCAAACCTTTCCAAATCCTAAATGTTTCAGAGTTCTTCAGGGGACTGAACTGTTTTGAATCATCCTACAGTTCTTCTGTACTTCAGCAGTGAGTAGCAGAGCTAATGAAACTAATGAAACAGGAAGAGACTTGAAGTTTGTCTGTTTGCTTTCATAAGATATTTTGCATTACATTCAGGAGCCCAGGAGTGGCTGACATTAGGCTCCATGCTGTGTAGTCACTGTGTTAATCAATTGCAGAAGAAGTCAGAGAAGCCAATACTTGGGAGCACTGAGAGTTTCTTATAAAACAACAGGCAAAGGCTGGTTGCTGTCAGAGAACTGTGTTCTTGTATACAGAGAAGTAAAGTGGGGAAGTGTGAATAACACACCTCAGTGGGAATTCCTTGTTTGCTGAGTGGCTCTGCAGAGCTGGATTGTGCCTGGTTCCCAGTTCACGTGCCACCTTTCCTGCAGTGGTTGTTGTATGTCCATAGGCTCTCTCTCCTCTGCAATCACTTTACCTTAGCTTTGCTCCATATCTGTTTCTCTCACTCTTTTCATTTCAGTGAGGCAGGAAAGGGGAGAAATAACTTACAGAGGCGGTATGACATTTGCTGCCCTGACAGCAAGTGGAAGGCAAGGCAGGGTGAGCAGGCAGCCTGTGGCACAGGAAACAGGCAGACCTGAATAAACTGCTGAAATTTCTCTGCAAGTTGCTGCAGTAGCTGCACATTTTCCTCTGATGTCTGTAGGCTCAGCTGCAGAGGAACAGAAGACAGACACCATTTGGATTTGAGTTTCCTCGGCAGGAGGAAGACTGTGTCGTACTACTGCACAGGAGGGGATCTGAAAGACAGCAAAACCTTGTCTCACTTCCTTTTCTCCTTTGCTCCTGGTTCTTTTCTTTGACTTTCTTTGGCTTTGAAGTCTTTCCTGTAGAAACAGCCAAGGCAGCTGAGCACTTGTGGTTCCCAATTACTTTAGGGGAACTTCAATGTGGCACCGTTGCCTGGAACTGTAGATGTTTCAAGACAAGATGACAGCACTGTCAGCCAAGGCCCTCCTGCATGTGCTGCTGTCTTGCTGATGGACATGTGTTCTCTTGTTTAGAGCACTCCAAGGGAAATGGCTTCATGTGTGTGCCCCAAAAACTTCTTATTGTGTGTCTGTTATTCAGGGAAAAATGGCCTCCCCTGCTATGAGTGTAGCTCTTAACTTGGCTGCCCCAGACACCCACTGCTAACCTTGGACAGGAAGCTGCCTGTGCTCCTTCCATCAGGCAGATAATGCTGCCTTTCTCTCATGCACATTATCTTGTGTGTTATGTTCTGAAAAAAAAGATTGAGGCGTGGATTATCTTTCTGTACAATGCCAAGGGTAGATGTTGATCTCCAAAGAGAGTTGTGCTGTTAGTCTGGGTGTCACATCACAAACAGTCACGGATTTAAGATGCAAGTATGTTGTGATAGCTTGGATGATTATGACTTAAGAAGTTGTTAAGCTTTCTGTGCCCTGTGAAAGCTGTACAGTTTGCTGTGTTGTTAAGCAAAAAAAGCTTATTCTGGAGTAGCATACTCTTGAAAACCGTTTGTGTTCCACAAATAATAATTGGTGATTTTCGAGCTTGTAAGAGCCTTCACTTCAATGCTGATCCTTCAGATCCAGCTGCAGCTCCTGATGCAGAGGCCTTAGCTGCACTCTCTGTGCTGGCCAGAGGTGAAATTCATTCCAGCAGCAGGTGTGGTTCTTGTGACCCTTCTGTGGAAACTGGAAATCACTCATTTCCTAGAAAACTTGCTATGCTCCAGAAAGATTAAATTGGATCTTTCCATTGCATCTAGAAAGTGTGGAGATGGCAAGTATTAGGTAGTTATTTTGCATCAGGCAGCTGTGCAAGCCTGGCTCAAGTTGTGGTGGATGGGAAAGGTGCTACCTTGTGCAGCTTTCTGCCCAAGTCACAGAGGAACACTCAGGAACATTACTGAAGATGAATATTCCAGTTCTGGCCTTTGCATGCAGATCTCTCCTGTGTGTCCTGTTTCTCTCTTGCTCAGAGACTGTGATGAGTCAGACAATGGAGAGGGCAAAGCCTATGAGGAAAAAAGAGAGTAAGGAAAATGCATTCCTGGATTCTGACCATCTGGAGGGAGGAAAAGTGTTCCTAACTTCTTGTGACACCTCTTTGCAGAACAGGGGTCATACTAGTTTCCTGAGTTTCCTGGGATTGATTGATTGCTGTGCTTTGAGGGCCAGAGATAAAAGGCACAGAGGAAGTGTCTCAGTTGTGTTACTGAGATGTGGAACTGGTTACATGACAACCATGAGGAAGTTATTTCAGCTCTTCCGTGTGTGGTTTCTCTTTCAGCTGCAGAAGCTGAGAAGGCCCAAGTGAGAACAGGGCTTGTGGCTTTGGTATATGCTGACTGTGTGTGGTGGACGTCAGTGTGGGAGTACAAAGAACAACAACATGGACTAAGGGATTGTTTCAGTTCACTGGGGACAAAAAGGAAACTCAATAGATGAGGAGAGGCATTTGTTTGTCTCATTTTTCCTCCTTTCCAGGACTAGATCTGTGATTCCTCCTGCATACTTTTCTTGGCAAACTGAACATTCCACTGTCTTCAATGTTATCCACTTTTGCTGAGCCCTTGGGACTGTTCCTTGCCAAATGCTCGGCCACTTGGACATGCTGTTTTGCCTTCATGGCAAACAGATCTTTGAGAATTTGCTGCAAGAGCCTGAGATCAGTTATCTCCAAGAAGCACAGTGTGTTAAGTTGCTGTATGTCTTGCATGATGCTTTGATAAGCTGCAAGCACTTTAAACAGCTGGAATAGTGCAATTCTGTTACAATTCAAATTTTAATAACTTTACATTTTAAGGCCCTAGAGAAAAAAAATTAAGATTTAGTTGGAGTCCCATGAAAAGTTTTTAACATAAACTGGTGTGTGGAATGAATGAAGGCCAAAAGGCTGCTGTATACAGGCTCCTGAAAACATCCAATCTTCTCTTTTTTGTTTTAGCTGAATCTGGTGCATCGAATAATGAAAGAAGTTTGGAGGAGATACCAGCTTCATTCCTGTATCTTCTGCTTGTGAGCAAGTGATTTGTTAAAATTTTCAGCCTGCCTTTTAAAATATGGGCATAATGATTTTGGTCTTTATCAGCAGTACTCCTCTGAACAGTCAGTGCTTATGCTGCTGTCAGTGTCAATGTTACTGTCACTAACTCTTCCTGAGGATCCTGCTGGATTCACTCTCTAGGCCAGTGGATATTAACCACACAGGCAGTGTTATGGCTGGAGCTCAAACTTGCTGAGATTGGAGTGGTCCTAAGCTGGATGGTGGGTATTAAACACCTGTAAAAGCCAGGTCACTCACTCCAGCACTGTTTTACCTGTTGCTGCTGATTCCAGGTACTGCTGAGAGCCTTGTAAATGTGCATCAGTGTGGGGAGGAGATGGGGGCACCACAGAGACTGTGTGTCTGCAGCACTGGGCAGCTGGTGTTGGCTGAGACACCTCAGTAAACAAGGCAGCATCCCATGGCCCTGCATCCTAAGGCAGGCATCCAAAGTAACTCTCTCCAGGAGAGAGTGGGTGCCTCGGGTTCCTAATGTGTTGCTACTTTGTTAACTCAGTGATGAGAGAGGAAGCGCAGCAGAGTTTGCGGTGTTCCACATCATGAGTCGGATCCTGGAAGCAGCAAATGGCATGTGCATGCCTTTACCTCCTGGTGAGTTCTGTGTGTTGCTGTTTTAATCTTGAGTGAGGAGAGCAGTGCTATAAATTCCTCCCAGCACAGCACTGGTTGCAGCACTTGTGTCAAGTTAGCTTTGGCAGTGTTGACAGCTATTCAAATCAGTTAGAGAGGGGAAGGCTCTTGATAAACCTGTACAGGTGAAATGAAGCAAAACTAAATAGTTATGAGAAACAGAGAAAACTAAACAGAGGTTTCCAATGGAATGTGTGGGTGCAGTCTTGTCTTAGAACTAAGACTTAGACAACTGGACTTGAGTGTCAAGAGCCAGAAGGGAAAATCCTATCCTGTAGCAGATAGAATGTTTTTTCCTGTGCTCTTGCCCTGCTAATAATTTTCATTTTTTTCCTGAAGGGATTACTTCCAGCCTTGATGGAAAAGCTGGGCTTGATAGTAGACTTTCATTTCCTAGAGCTCTTCATGATTCTTTACAGCATTTTCAAAGCACTTGCTTATTTTCATCAGGGAAAGACATCTTGACATCATCATATATTAATGCTTTCCAATTCTGTTTGAATCTTTCTTGGGTTTATTTCCTGATCTGTCTTCGGTCACTGCAACTGCTTTTGGTATGAGTTTGTCCTTCAGTCTGTGTGGGCACAAATACTGCCACACAGTAGTGTTACATGATAACAAGACCATCATCAGGCTGATGTCAAAGGAAAGCTGAAGTATTAATGCTGCCCATGAGAACTGTCTTTGTGGCAACAACATCCTGAGGGTGGTGAGGCCTCAGATTTTGAATAATTAGGAGGAGAGAGGGAGATAAAAGACAAATTAATAGAACAATTAAGATATAAGACAAGAGCTTGGAGACATTTAGGGGCAGTGTATGACTTTAATGACTGTTTTAAATCCCCTTAGCTTTCTTTTTTTCTGACAAGATTGTACTTGAGAGGACTTAAATAATGTCTAAATAAGACAACCTGACTTGATAAATTGATTTCCTCACCAAATATAAACAATCAGAAGTCAAGGGAAGTGATGGTTTTAGCTAGAGTGATTCCAACCTTGAATAGAGAATTAGGAAAAACTACATATTGTTCCAAACAGGTTTGTCTTTTTCATAGGTTTTCACACTCTGCACCTGGGACTTGGTGTTCGATGTCTGCCTCTGCACACCCTCCTGCACTATATTGACAATGGCCTCTTGCAATTGACAGAAACGTGTGTCAGGAAATTGCTGAAAGGTACAGTGAACATGGTACATGAAAGGTACATGAACAGTTTCATTTGTTACCAGCCAGCTAACTGGGAGTGTAGTCCTTTGAGCCACTTCCCTTGGACACAGGTTTTATTGCCCAGGACATTCAGCTCTCCTTAGAGTGTTGTTTCAGTGAGGGCTGTAGCTGATGGTGTTGCCTACCTGAAAGGAGAAAGTTAGGGCTCAGGCTATGTGATTGGCCTTACCACAGCACATAAAGAAATACCTCTGTGGAGAGAATTTGAGTTTGTTGTTTTTATACTTGAGACTTCTTAGAAAAACAAATACTAAAGATCATCATAGGATTTATTGGGGAATTTCTGTGACAGTATGTGAGGTAGTTGGTCTGCTATCCAGCCCTCAGCTTTTGCCTTATGTTTGGAACAAGAGGAACAGGCCTGTCAAGCTGACCTCATGGCTGGGGAAGCTTATGGAGCAGATCATCTTGAGTGCCATCACATGGTGTGTGAAGGACTACCAGGGGATCAGACCCAGCCAGCATGGGTTTGTGAAAGGCAGATCCTGCCTGACCAGCCTGAGCTCCTTCTATCACCAGATGACCCACACAGGGGGTGAGGGAAAGGCTCTGGGTGTTGTCTACCTGGACATTAGTAAAGCCTTTGACACCATTTCCCACAGCATTCTCCTGGAGAAACCAGCTGATCATGGCCTGGATGGGAGCACTGTTCACTGGGGATAAAACTGCCTAGACAGTTGGGCCCAGAGAGCAGAGGGGAATGGAATTACATCCAGCTGCAGGCTGGTCCCCAGTGGGGTTCCAGAACTCAGTATTGGGCCCAGTTCTGTTTAATGTCTTTGTCAATGATCTGGACAAGGGGATTGAGTGCTTCCTCAGCCATTTTGCAGATGACACCAAGTTGGGCAGGAGGATGAGAAGGCTCTGCAGACAGATATGGACCGGCTGGATTGATGGGCTGAGGTTAATTGTGTGAGGTTCAACAAGGCCAAGTGCTGGGTCCTGCCCTTTGGTCACAAAAACCCCAGAGAGCATCACAGGCTGGGGCAGAGTGGCTGCAAAGCTGCCCAGGGGGTGCTGGTCAGTGGTAGCTGAATGTGAGCCAGCTGTGCCCAGTGGTGTGCTATTTCTCCAGTGTCCAAGAAAAGGAACAAAAAATATGCTGTATCTGTATCAATCTATGCTTGATCTTGGTAAATTAAATATTATAAACTTGAAGAGTTGCACTTAGTCAAAGTGCATTTGAATTACAGTATAAATTGTTACATAAAATGGTGAAGTTATGGACAAATATACAGAAATATATCTGTACACATGCTAAGCATGTAAATAATAGTCTTTAAACTGATTTTTTCACTTCACTAAGGAGGTAATGCTTATTCAGAATGTCTTCGATGAAAGTTGAAAGTTTGTTATGTGATTACTGTTTGTTTGATTTGCTTTTTTCCCTATTGCTTATAGATCTGGATGACACTGAACAGAATGAAAAGCTGAAGTTTAGTATTGTCATGAGGCTTCCAGAGGTAACTAATGGCTTTAGATGTAATTTCTTGGATTTTGGAATTGATAGGAAATTCCTCCTCATGCATAGGGTCAAACCAATGAAAGATTTGGCTGTGATTCAAATAGAGCCTGATTCAAATATAACCAGAACATCCACAGTTTCTCCATCTGCTGCTCCTGGACTGTAGGTTGATAAATTACAGATTTGTCCATAGTGTTGTACAGTCTCAGTATCCTACAGAATTTAACAAGACTGACACTGTTCTACTGAGTACTCATTTGCATAAGGCAATGAGGATTATTTAAAGGGGTTTGTGGGGGTCCTGTGTGTGCTTTTTAGCATCCATGGAGTCTTTCTCACTTGTGACCTCTGTTTGGTTCTATACACTTCAAAAATATGTTCAAAAGCTGGTACAGTAAAAGCTGTGAAGTTGTGTTGTACCACAGCTTTGTGGTAGGGATGGATTACAAGATCTCCCCTCAGTTAAACCTCACAGTCTCACCCACTGACAAGGTGACTTGTGTAGCCACAAGAGCTGGTTACTGGCCCTCCATAAATCATTCCAGCAGGATGGGAGATGCATTTCTCCTTCTCTCCTTTTGCTCTTAGTGCACAGCACAGGACTGCAGGGGAAGCACAAGATGTCAAGAGGCAGAGGAACACCAGGGATCCCCCTGGGGAATGCCTCACTGCAGAACAGGCTTTTTCCCCCATGAGTTGCCCATTGTTTGCTCATTATATGCTGCCACTTACAGTTCAAATGGCCAGAAGTGCTGCTTGGGTTTTCCTCCAACAAAGGCTTCTTTATTTGGCTGCAGTTTTGAGAAGGGGTAGAGGAGGAGAACTCCACAGGATGTTCTTTGTCCTCTGTATCTTGTTTTGGACCAGGGCTGGTGAGCTGGGGTCAGCATGGGGCCCCTGAGTTGCCAGCCCTGGGCCTGGTGCGTGGGGAACTCCATTCCAACCACGCTCTGATGTGAAGGGCTGAGCTGGGAGGGACTTAGGGAACAACTACTGCTAGCTGTGCACAGTAGACTCAGAGCTTTATTGTATCTATTTACAGCTTTGGGAAAAAAATGCTGGGAATAGTCTGTTTGCTAGAAAGGTCATTCTGGGGTGACTCAGACTATTTTGAGCAGGTTATATGCAGTGGATGACTTCAGTTTAATCAGAAGCAAGGATTTAAGCACCATTAAGCTGTACAGCATTTACTAAAATGAACAGCTGTCTGCATTGCAGTACATCTGAAAGGGAGGGGCAAGGGAAGATCTACCCAGGGAAAATAGCAGAAGGTGGAGCTAATTTCACAGTGTGTTCCTATTCTTTTGTTTATTGGTTGGGATTGGAAGCTTTGGGAAACCTGGTTTTGAATCTCTTTTGGCTCTGGGAATGTGAGTCAATGTTATCAGTTTCCAGAATGATGACCTGAATAATGGGATCCAAACTTACATTCCCAGTATCTTTCCTTGTCAGTGTTCTGCTTGTCTAAGATTCCTTAAGACTGAGCCTGAGAAGCCCTGTCCTGAAAGAGCTTTGAGGAATTTGGCATCTACTTCATTCTTTGGGGGAAGAATAGATGCAAATCAATCACAGTAAAGGATAAAAGTTCAATTAGTACTTAAGTACACATGTCAGGTTGGACAGTGGCACTGGGACAGACCAGCTGAGGTGAGGACTGAGTGAGGAGGTTTTGATTTCCCACATTTTGAGAGCACATTGTGATCTCTTAGTTACTGATTACGAAAGGAAGGCTCCATGGCTAAACACGATGACTTCTTAGCCTCTGTCATTGGGGTCTGAAAGCAAAGCTCATCTGCATTACAGCCTGGGTTTTGTGTCAGCTTTCCTTCCCTTTTCCTCTTTTTAAGTTTCCACTGTCCCATGTCTATGTTCTCAGGTTTTGGGGTTTGTTTTTTGCTTACTAGGCTCTTGGTCAAAAGGTCCGCCAGTACTGGAATCATCCGATAAATGCAAATTTAATAGCACGGAAACATGTGAAACTTTTGCTTGAGAAGCTGGGAAACAGGCAGGTAAGAGCACAGAGGCTGTTTTAAAATCTTATGCTTTGACAGTGTTGAGATTCCTGAGCTTTCTGTGGACTGTAACACACTAAAGAAACATTGAAACCTAGGTCTGACTGTGTGACTTTGTGAAGTAACACAGAATGTTCTCCCTTACAGTGCAGCAGGCCTATCCCTGAGAGACTCTCCTTCCCCGTGGAGTTTTTGCCACTGAACTACCTGACTAATATGCTGGCAGAGATAGAGAATCAAGGTAGTGTTAATTCTGTACTTTGGAAGACCAGTGATCGTTACCCTTTGATGCTCACTCAGATGTATGCTGCCCGTACTGACATACTGAGTTACTAAAACTGCAGTGATGTCTGAACACATAGGTTTGGTCATCTCTCTGCTAAAGGAAAGTGTCAAGGACCAAGAACCTCCATGTATGGGTATCATCCTATTTGGGGAGGAAAAAGAGTTAAACCATGTAGCAGTATATGAGCATGTGCCCTGGGCCATTTCATGGACTAGCAGCCTTGAAGCCACTCTGCTTCAAGCTGGGTTTGGATCTCCAGTTTGGAAGTCCAGCCTCCAGAGAGGCTTTTCTCTGTGTAAGTTATAATTTACTTACATTCCACAAATAGGATAGTTTTTGCCATGGATGAGCATCCAAAGGGCACCACTGAAAGCTGTAAGTATTTTGGGTGCATGAAAACACATTTCTATTACCCCTTATCTTTTGGTATTGTAGATGAAGATGTTTAATAGACAGCAAGACTATAAGTGTACAGGAGCATGTACAATTTCATAAATACTTCCTCATCATGTTTTTCTAGGTGTGCAGCCATATGAAAAACAAGACCATGTAAATGTAAGATTTGTAGAGGAAACAGCACTCAAGCACACTATGACACTTCTGGGCCTCAAATACTCCTGAAATAACATGCTGTTAAAGAAGGCTGTCAAACTGTGGTGCCTTTGTAAAAATATTTATTTAAATGCAATGTTGTTTCCCAAATAACCTGCAGTTTTGGGTAGTCACCAGTACTGACGTGAGCTACTAAAACAGTGTTTGGTCCAACAAACTGAGGTTGAAATTACTGACTTCTAGATAAATCCTAGAGAAATGCATTTGACATAACCCTAGGTTTGAAATATATCTGTGGGTTCATTTTGAAGTCATCAAGGAAGTGGAACAACAGTGTCAAAACATGCTGTGAAAATTGTTATAAATGTCACTTCTTTTAATAAGACAATGCTGGAAAAGGCAGTCCAGTTGCAGGGTTAGAAGAACTAGTAACTGTTTACTTGGATTAATAAAAGGATTTCTTGGTGTGATTGTGTAAAGCAGGTAAGAATAATGGATGACTTTTTATGTCAGGCATGAGTAAAGAGATAGTCATTCCTTGTGGTGGTATCAGTTAACTTATGGTACTTCTGCTTCTAGAGCTGCATTCTAATATTTTCAGTTTTGTAATTAGCACAAAATATAATCTCCTTAAAGTGCATATGACAGATTTTGTTGAGGGTTTGTTTGTTTGTTTGTTTGTTTGAGGGTTTTTTGTTGTTTTTTAAATATATGTATAATATCTTGTAAGTAATATAGGATAAGAAAAAAGCTTTAGAAATTGATCTTAACAGTGGCTTGGACAGAGTTTTACATAATCCTTTCTTACAACTTCTAGTGTTACAGTTCAAACTTCAGCTTCAGAAGGAAATTAGGCAGGGTGTTTTTCCTTTGTTTTCAACTTCTGTTTGTATGTAACTGAGCCAATATTGTTTGCTCTTTTTTAAAGTTCTGAACTGTGACATTAATTTCAAATAGGAATAGCAATTTGCTACACAGAAAAAATTGCAAAGTTGTGCCATGCAGGATTTCTGCAGCCTTTATTGGATTTTAAAAAAACTCTACAAAACTCCAGACTATTAAACTCGAGAAACTCATTACTATTTTATATATTTGGGAGGTTTTCAAAACAACCTCTGATATTCTTTCTGAGTGGTCTCCATTGATGCTCCCTGTTCCTTACCAGTGAAATAAAAAGATCCAGTTCCTGGGAGTGACTTGGCAAGTTGATGGTCACTCCCTTGTCATTGCCATCAATGAAGCTTTAGCTTTCTTAGTGACTGCATAGTGAGAAGGAATATTTTTCTTAATATAATTAGAATTTCTCTGGCAAGTGTAAACCCCAGTCCCAGACTGCAGAAAGCCATGTTGGCGTATGGCTATAAGTGATGGCCACTTTATATTATATTAATAACAGGAGAAGATTTTCTAGCCTTTTCTTTTGAATGTATTTTACCATACCTTCTGATGCAATAAAACTTCATCTGGAAAAATAAGTAAGTATGACATGAGGATCATTCACTTTTCTTGACACTCAGAAATACTGCATTGCATTTGGGATACCAGGAGAAAGGATTCTGGATCGCTGACCAGTTAGCTGTGCTTTTGGCATGAACAAATACTTCATTTTCAGCATGAAATTTGGCTGAACACCAACAGATGTTCCTTCAGTGCACTGTAAATGCTGCTGACTCTTGTGACCCAGCAGCTGGTAATGGTCTCTCCTGCTTCGGGTGCTGTCTGTTCAGATATCAGATGGCTCTTGGGGCTCCAACGGTGGGAGTCCCTCCTCCTCCTCCTCCTCCTCCTCCTCCTCCTCCTCCTCCTCCTCTGCCACCTCCTCCTCCTCCTCCTCTTCCTCCTCCTTGGGGATAGTGGGGTCGTGGCTGGGCAGTGCACCTTCTTTCTCCTCTGCAGGCTCCTGTCAGAGAAACACAGCTTGGTCACCCAGGGGTTGTGTGCTTTAAAACTCCAGTGCTTCCCTGAGCCAGTGCACAGAATCTGTGACAAAGGTAACCCCCATAGTCTAATCCCTGGCAAGCCAGGAAAGCTGAAAGGGTGTTAAAAGGAAAGCATGAGGTTTGACCATGTAGATATGAGTTTGTCTTTTTAAATACAGTTTGATCCTGCCATGCTTTTGTTATTTGTTAAGAAAACAGATTAGATGAACTTTTAAAAGACGTGGTAATTATGCACTGAACATCTGTGGACTAATTCTCTTCCTGAATACAGTTACTAGAGTGGGCCTTTATCCACAGCACTGAAAGGAAACTTGAGTCACAGCATGAGGAGAAGTTTCATGACAGAAGTTTCTTATTCTAAACTATTATTATGTAGGAGCTCTCTGCTCTGGGATCACTGACCATCTCAAGGACAGAGGCAGTGTCCAGCAGGGTAAGGTTTCAGGTGCTGTCTGCCATGCTGCCCTGCCTACCCTCAGTATCTTGTTCAGCAATCTGACTTCTTGCTGCTTCTGATCTGATGCTCATTGCATCTTGTATGGAGGAGACATTAAACTTTCCCTGAACCCCACACTCCACCTTTTGCAGCTTTACCTTGAAATCCTGTGAAAAGCAGTATTCCACTGATGGCTGCCCTGCCCTTCAGCCACAGCATGGTCACACAAACTACTTTAGTAACCAAAGGTGAGGTTTTTAGTATATGATCTCCTTAAGATTCTATGACCAGCTCCAAGTGGTGTTCCCACTCTAGTGGGTTGTCAGTGTCTCTTTCTGTACCATCATCTGCACTGGCTCCTGAAGCTCTTGCAATGTATGACAAAAACTTACAGCTCTGGCTTCAGCTGCTGCTTTTTGTATCTCCTCACTGTCTAGGATCTTCCACCCGTCCTTTTCTTCTTTAGAAGGGGAAAGGCCTTGACTTATCGTCAGTGAAGCAGTCATCACAGATTGTTCTTTGTCTCTGATTTCCTGCTGGAGTTTAATGGCAAGTGCTTGCTTCATGGATAGCTCTGCAAAAAGAGCTCTTATCTCCTGGGTTTTGTGATTTATCTCCCTCTGCAGTTCGTTGCTCTGGAATGCAAAACGGCTGCATTGTAGTTAGGGCTTCCCTTTAGGCACTCACTGGGCAAGACACTTGGGTCAGCATTAGGCACTGAAAATAAGTCCACCTTGACAAGGTTTTAAATAGTAGTTAATTCTTGAAAATTACTTAATTTTTGTGAACACTTCAAACAACAAAAAAAATTGGCTGCTCAAGAAGTCACATTTACTCCAGTACTAGAAAAGAAAAGCATATTTGTCTTTGCTTCTTGACCTTTTCAGCTGAGGGACAGCAAAACTCCCTCAGCCCTCAAAGGCCTGGGATCCCAATTCTTTTTGAGTTTATACACAATTAGCTTCATAATAAAGCTGGAATAAGCCCAATTCCTATGAGATAATTGAGTGACAATGCTGATGCAGGGGCTGTGGGTTGTGACATTATCCTTGGAAGGGGGAGGAACAGAAAAGGAATGTGACAGAAATCCTTGAGTCTCACTGCAGATGATTTGAAAAAACCAAAAAGCTTTAATACTCTTTAAGTGAATAATTGGAACTGGGACAGCCAGAGCACTTGCAAATGCAACTTTTGGCACACTGCCATTTTTACAGTAGTTTATTAGCCCATGGCCATCATTTCACAAACACATTTAACAACCATGATATTTCTGTGTGTGTTTAAAATAAATTATAAAAACTTGTTTGAAGCTTTCATGTGTGCCAAACCTAACATTTAAGAAAAATTTCTACCCTGGCCTTGTTTTACATTAATTACTTAGCATTTTTTTTTCTGTCTTTCCCTCAGCTCTGCTCAATTTGCAGCTTTTTCATTAGGAATATGGAGGCTAGGAGCATTTTTGGTCTTTCCCAAACAATATTACTTGCAGTTAAAAGCAAATTGCTATAATCATATTTTAAAAACTGTATTGGAAATAATGTTTCCAGTGTGATTCTCCCTACCTAAATAAAAAAAGAACTTTAAGCCAGATACCAAGTTCATCTTTTTGTATGTTGGAGTAGAATTTACCTATCCTTTCTTTATATCATTTTTTCCCCTTATTTCTTCTTAGTCTTAGACCTGTTTTTTTGTGGAAAGGCTGTTAAGTACATTTGCAAAAGGAGGATCCTAAAGTTTCTATGCATCTACTTCAGAAAGAACTAATTCTATATTTTAGTGAAAGGTACCATTTATGGTGCAACTTTGTTTTTAAAAGAGAGGACATTCACCTAACTAATAGTTTCAGTTTATCTGTATTACTGTTGCTATTCCTGTCTAATTTCTGAAGACTAGCTTATGACTTGCCTCTCAACATTTGCAGCCACTTTTGTAATTTGCAAGTGAATCACCTCTTGCCCAGATACTGTTTCATTTTGTCCAGGCTGGCAAGCAGAGTGTGCAGTGCCCTTCTTACCCTCCTGGCGAACTGCAGCATCTCCTGCCTGCCGCTCTCCACCACAGCCCGCATTCTGTCCGTCAGATCGGAAATGCTCTCACAGAGAAAATCTATCTTCAGCAGCCTCTGCTCCTTCTGCATCAGCTCTGCCTCTATCTGCAGCAAGAAGGAGAGCACAGTGTAAGGAAAGGACAGGGGAAGGTGCAGCACAAAGTGTTCCGTGACTGCCTCGAGCTGCTGAAATAATACCAGTGAACAGTCATTAACAAATACCTTCACTATCAGATTTGTCAAAATTTACACCTTCTCTTCCAAGGATCAGGCCCAAATTGCTTCACTTGGTTGCTGTCAGTCACACAATTCTTCCATATCAGGCCAGGCCCTTTTGGGGGCAGGGGTTACACCATTGTTACTGTCTTGCTGTGCTTTTCTTGAAAGCAATGGGACTTTTTTCTAGTCATAATTTGGTTTTAATCTTCTGGTTCCTTGAGTCACACCATAAGGGAAGGTTTCAGCTCTTACTCTAAATACTTCTCCCCTCCTCATGCTAAAAAATATGGGCTCCATAAACAAATTGTAACTACAATGACTTTAAATCCCGTGGAGATTGAAGTAGACGTTTAAACTTATCATGACTCCAAGAGAACCTTCTTTTTAATGTGTAGGCTGGTGCTAGCAGGCTCTGTTGTGGCCTGCTCAGCTATGCAGAGCTCCTTCCTGTCAAGGAATATGGGACAGTAAAGCAAAAAGCTCAGGTAGTACAAGCAGCTGTGTTCAGGGTCTGTCTTTACAAACTGGATTTCAAAAGAAGGACTCTGGGGTGTGCTCAGAGCTTGCTGCTGCTGCCCTCACACCTTCAGAGCCCTTTGCAAATCCCCTGCAAACACTGAACACAGTGAGAAGAGTTTTGTGCTTATATAACTGGGACAGACAAAACTATATAAGAAAAAGCTGTTCCTTAACCTCCCTCCCCACCACAGAGAGGGTTCTGAAAGTGGCTTTCCATTGGACCTAATGCTTCCCTCTGGAGTCTCCCAGGGTGGTCACCAGCAGTGCTGCAGTCAGGTGTCAGCTGCTGGGCTGGCCTGGCTGCTGCTTCCACCAAGCTCTCTTTGGTAGCTCCTTTTTCAGCAGGGAAGCAAAGCAGTAGGGACCAGCCCTTACAAGGGCTTCTGTGTTTGCTTCTGTGTCACACATGCAGACTTTGTGACGAGGCTGGCAGGTCTGCCTCCTGCTCACAGCCCGTGGATATTGGTGAAACAGCTCATGGTCAGTTAGCAAAGACAGACAACCCCGTTTGTTAGCAGTTTATTATTCTGCATTTATCTCCCTCTGCTGCCCTTTCTGTGCCTTCCCCTAGTGAGGTGGGTCTGCAATGAAGTGCCAGTGATGTGAAGGGAGTCCGCAGAGGATGCTACAAAGCCAGGGGTACCCTACAGAGCTCCCCCTCTCCTGGAAGAATTAAAATGTCCCATGTTCAGTTGACGTGGAAAGCAGATGCTAGGCTGGAGTTCACAATGGCCAATCATAATTATTTTGATTCCTCTTACAGAAAGTTTTTTTAAAAACAAAAGACACTATTTGCAATTTCTAAAAGAGGTCAAGCAAAGCAGGATAGCTTGTGATATGAGAAGTGACATTACCTTTTCAATCCTTTTTAGCAGCTCAGGTGGAGATGGGTCCTTCCCTCCCATTTCTTGCTTTCTGCTCT
This sequence comes from Haemorhous mexicanus, assembly GCF_027477595.1. Classification (NCBI taxonomy): domain Eukaryota; kingdom Metazoa; phylum Chordata; class Aves; order Passeriformes; family Fringillidae; genus Haemorhous; species Haemorhous mexicanus. Next base: position 63,954,930 of record NC_082345.1, on the reverse strand, counting down.
CATTTGTGGCATCACCATAATTTTCCTCCAGCTTTTTAATCTTGTCCCTGCACTGTGAATACTAGCAAACAAAGAGCCTCAACAGTTATTTATTCCCACCAAACTCATCCCCAGACCTTGGTCTGGAGACTTCAACAGAGAAGGATTCCTTTTACTGGGAAGGAGGGCTGGTAACACAAAATTATGAGCCATTTTAAAATTGTCTTTTGAAAGAGAACTACAGTGTGACAGTTGCAGGACAGAGGAAACCCTGCTGTTTGACAGAAATTGAGTTCTACCTGTTTCTTGGTGCTCAGGCTACTTTTTGTTTTTTTATCCTCAGGAAAACAATAGAAAGCCCTGCTTCCTTGCTGGTCAGTAGTGAGGGTCTCATCCCTACAGACATCCATGTTTCCTACATTAACATTGCCAGGCATGTGTCCTGAAGTGACTCAGTGGTGACACTGAGCAATGAGGTACCCTTGGGACTCACAGAGGCAGGTGTTCCCTGACCTTTCCCATGTGAGACCTTCCCATGGAATAATGCTTCCCAGAATATGCTACAGGGACATCCAGGCTCAGCCTAAATACTCACTGAATGAGTGCCTGGGGCCGTTTTCTCATGCTTGGACTTGCAAGACTGACAGTGGTGGGGCTGTGTGCTCTGATGTGCACCTGGCTGTCTGTCAGTGAGCTGTTAGCACTGACATAGCTACCCAAGTGTAAATGTCAACCAGGTGATGACTGATTAAGGAAATAAGTGGTCCCAGGCTCTCAAAGTTATGAACAGTCACCAAAATATAAAGTAAATGTTTAGATGTTGCCAGGATGAGGTTTGTCACTGGAAGTTAAAAAGTCATATTTAACTAGAAAAGAGAAAACTGACAGATATTCTCAGGTGGCAGTGGAACATTACCAGAACACTTAAATACTTATTTTCCTAGTAAAAAAAGCACCACAGAACTCACTCCTGTACACTTTGTCTAAAAGCAGCTAAAGTAAAAACCTTAGATGAGTGTAATGAACAATTTCCTTGTCAAACCATGATTCTGAACATAGCTAGGTACTGAAAGTTATATTTTGCTGAACAAATAGCTAAAACTCAAGCCCAAAAATACACAGAATGGAAGAATGTGAAAGCAGGGCCAGCACAAACAGCAGGATGCAGCTATGCTTCCAGTGATCTTTTCTATCTGGGGCCAAATTTCTCAACCACTAACTCAGGGGAAAATGCCTTGTTGGAGGCAGTGGTATCTTAATGAGATTAGGGGCAGCTCACCAAAGAAAATTTTTCAGGACTGAATAGTTAATTTAGAGAAGGACTATTGCAGAAAAACCACAGTCCAAAAGCCATTAAAAAGTTTTGTGCCAAATGTAAATTGCTAGCCTTACTTTTAAGTGCAATATGAATTGGAAGTGATCAGCTTCCAATTCAGCAAGCCAATCCAAAAGCATCAAAGTGCATTTAGAGATAACCATGCTATTCTGTATCTGCTTAAGTAACATGACTAGAGGCATCTTTATTTTTTTACTAATTTGTAGTGTTTTCCTTGGAAAAGACTATCTGAGTCATAAGAGATTCTAAGTCTTAAAATTTTAAAAAATCCTTTCTTTCTTAGAGTGGGTTTGATACAAGGGATAGGAAAAGACTGTATAAGAGTGGCTTTTCTACATTGGACTGCAATCAGTCAGGAGGAATTGTTGAAGGAGGGAACACATCTAGATAAAGCAACTGCTCTGAAAAAGTGGAGATCAGGTTTTTTTTTAAATCTCAGAGAAGGTAGGTGAGGTATGTACAGCACTAAACAAGGGCAAATACAAGACCTATTTTAAAAAATGGAGTGGGTGCAGATGGAGCTTTGGAACCATGATTACTTCTCTTTCTGAAGAATAAATCTGGAACACATAATTAAGTTTTCTTTGTAGGCATCAAGAAGATAAAAATTACAGAGATAACAGCCACCACAGGTGTGTTGAGTCATGCCAGATCAATGTCTACTATGATAATTCCACAGGTCTATGGATGACAAATGGTAGGTGTAATACATTTTGATTTTTATATAGCTTCAACATTTCATATGATATTCCCATAAACAAGCAACATAAATGGGTTCTTGATTAAAACATACAGAAAATACCTCATCAATAGAATGAGGTTAAGCTCAGAGAGACTGCAAGTATTTTTTGGAAAAGATTCAAATGCAAAATTACCTTTCTCTGAAAAAAAGATTTGAACCAAAAAGATAATAGTAAATAAAAAAATGTAAGTAGTTACATGTAGGCAGGAAAAATTGTCTACAAACACAGAATCAAATCAACTGGTTGGATGTCCTTTCTTTAAAAAAAGGTCTGGTTGTTACACACATTAACATGAAGATGAATCACCATGTCATGTGTCAATAAAGGTGCCACCATAGCTGGGTGCATAAGCAGGAAGGTAACCTGCAAGATGCCTGAATGAATCCTTTCACTATCAGCCACAGGTACAAGGCACTGGCCTTCATGACAAATAAAGACTATATTGCCAAAAATGAAAGAAATACAGAAGAAGAATGGGCTAAGAAAAATCTGTAAGAGCTGATTGAAAGAAACAAGGTTGTGTAGCCCATCAAAAGGATGGGAGAGGAGCATGATTAACATCCTTCCAGTAACATGAAATGTTACAGAAAGGAAAAGAATGGTTCATTTGTAGTATCTCGGGGGGACAGAATACAAACCAATATTCTTACACCACAGCAAGAAAGATCCAGGCTAAAGCTCAAGAAAATTTTTTCCATTGTTAAGGAAAGACTGGGATACCTTACTTGGAAAAACCTGTTTCTCAGTGGTGGCTTGAAACCACAGCTTAGCCCTCGCAGGCAGTCCAATGCTGCTGTGGGAGCAGATTGCCTAGATAAATTCTTTATCTTTCCACTAGTCCCATTATTCTATGATGTGGTGATATGGTCTGAAGATTTTCATGTATTAAAACCTGGACAAATGTTGTTGCCAAATGCCTCACATAAACTGACAATCCTTGTATATTGCTTGAGCTCTAAGGCATGGAAGTCCCATCTACATCACCATGACAGCTCAGCAGGTCTTCGTGTTGGACTAATTAACGATTGAAGCTAAGTATTTCTCATTGATGCATGAAGGTAGATTAGTTTTTATGGGTCACTTCAGTCAGCAGGAACAGTCCCTTGATGTGCAGTCCCAATTAAAAGTTACATAGTTTTATGTCCAGAGAAAACCACCTTGCAATCTCACCAGGTATTTTTTGTGTAAAGAAGTGCCTGTAAATATTTCTATTTTTAAATCTTTACCTTTACAAGCCTACCTAGTCCATGTTACTTGCACTTAGAAGAGGTCTGGTCTTGCTTCAGATGATGGTATTTTTTTAGCTTAACTACTCACCAATGTTTTGTGGAAATAGGAAGCTTCTGATGAAAAGCATACAAGTGGAACATGCATCACTTTGATGATTAAGCAGCTCATGTGGAATGCAGGAGACCCAGGTGAAGTGTTTGTTCTTGCTGAACTGGCACACAGCCCTGATCTGGGCTTTTCCCCTTCCCAATGGGCACTACAGCTGCTGAGATTATGGGTCAGTTTTTGCAGGCTGTAAATATTTCTGATTTAAACTTTTTTCATTGATAATAATGAAAATATCTAGTCCATGTTACTAGCACTTGCTTCAAGGAGGTCTGGTGTTGCTGAAGACAGAAGGAGGCAGGAAGGGTAGGAAAAGGGGAAGACAAAAGAGGCACAGGTACAGGATTCACCCTGTCTAATCCAGACAGTCTGTGACCATGGTAAGTGAACAGAAGCTGAGTCAGATTTCAACATGGGGTCAAATCTGTAATCAGTACAAGAACCAGCAGCATGAATTTGGCAATCAGCACCAAAATTCAGATTTGGGCTCATAGGTTTTGTTTACATCATGGAGATAAAGCCAAACAATTTGAAACTGCTTCTCATTGGACTTCATTCCTATTAGCAGTGGGAATAAGAGAATTAATGATGAATGATGGAGCATAAGGAGATGAATGAGTTAACAGGCAGCCTGAACCATATAATATTCAGTAATCACAGTATCTAGTTAAATTTTAAAGGTTGATAACTGATTATTTGCCATTCTTCACTGGAAAACTCCTCACTTGGAAACATTTACTAAGACTACTGTATGCATAATATCATACCACTCTGTATTTTCCTACTTTTTACATTTCTGTCAACATTGCAAAAGTATTTAAACACCTCCGACAATAGCCTCCCTTTAACAGTGATTTTAGGTTTCACATGAACTATCATCATAAAGGAGAAAGTTGCAGGAATGCAGAACAGAAAAAGCAAAGTTTCATGATTGATTCTGTCTGTTCACAGAAATCATCTGCATTTTACTACTGCTTGTATTTGACTCAGTGACTCTCAGTCTCATTTTAAATCTTACTTGAAAACTTTGGGGTCTTTTTGGTTTTTTTTCATTTAGTCTTCTTTTATTTTTTAATATTGCCTCACTTCATAATTTAAATCTGTGATGGCCCTGCAAAGGTCTTTGGGACATGATTTGCATGAGGTATTAAAACATGTATTATGTTTTGTTCTTGTAGCAGAGCATACAATTTCTTCAGAAGGCCAGAAGTAAGAGAATAGTGCAAGCACTATTAAACAGTGAGCCACAGCTTCCACTGATGTGAGTCTGAAAGGCAATGGAACAGCCCAATTTATGATTTTGTGCAGGCATGAACGGAGTATCTATGGGAAAAATTACCATTTGGAGATAAGGTCAAGAGTAAATGAGCCATTTCAGAAAGCAAGGAAAGAATGTCCCAAGCACTGCAGTTTGTTAGCTGTTTAATGCTATTTTGTAACTAGGACTAAAACTTACACTGTTTCTGTGCAAAAGAAAATATATGTGGATTATATCATTGTAGGCAGCAGAGTTTCCAGAGTAGGCTCAGGGTCAAGTGTGAATTGAGTTATTATTTTAGAAATTTGATGGTCTAAGTGTATCTCCCACCCCTCCACCTACTCCATCAATACAGTTTTAACAAATTTTATCTACAGTCTCATTTTTCCCCCATGACTCCCATTCTCCAGCTTAGTCATACTGACATTTCAGGCTATGGGGTGGGTTAGCTGGAATTCCATACCCAGGAAACATTTGGCATGTGTGAAACAAAGACCGTGAGCCAGTTACACATAAGCATGGAAAACTCATATATGTGAAGTTAAACACAGGTATCAGTGTTTTGCTAGAAAGGTGTATTACTAAACTTGCTGTTTTAATTAACCTTGTACATCCAGATATTTTTTTTCCTATGAAATCACCTTAAATTTTAAAATACAGAACAATAGTAAAAAAAAGTTTCCTTTAACACCGACCTGTGTCCGAAGTTTCACCAGATGTGCATCCAGGGCATTCTTCACTGTGAGCTCTTTAAAACACAATTTAACTTCTCTTTTTTTCTCAACCAACTTCAGCTTCAGCAAACTGATCTTTTCATCCATAGTTTGCATCTTAGTGTCTCCATTCCTACGCAACACCTCCTGCCTGTTTATTTTTTCATACAAAATGCCCAATTCTTCTTCTCGTTCTCTGAGCAAAAGACCACTGAAAGAAAACCAAAATGTAAAGATAATTAAAAAAAAATTAGTCATATTCAGTATATTCCATTCAAGAACATTAAAAAGTTATCTTAAAAGATAGTAATAATCTGTGACAATGTATGAGGCTTTCTCAATTATTATTTTAATCTAATGACAGCATTTTAAATAAGTAACAAAATAATTGCAGTGTAAAAATCAGAAAACAAACTCTTGGAAAGGTGACTCTTGTCTCTCACATAAATTTTAAGGTCTTCTGGCCTTCCACAGCATTTAAAACTGGATTAAGATCAGAGAGATCTAGATAATCTGCATTTTGCAGATGCCATAACTGTGCACAATGCACAAACAGAGCAGGTGGCTACAAGTTCTCAAGGCATTCAGTAGCCAAGATACCATGTTTTCTGAATAATAATTCTGAAGCATGACCATGATCACCAGTGGAGAAACATCTACATAATGCAAAGCAGCACTGGCAGTGCAGGGAGGGGGACTGGTCAGTGAAACACTGCTGTGCCACAGACCTTTAGCAATCCTAGTGAGGACTGCTCACAAGCTAAAAATATTGTTGCTTCATGAATGTCAAAATTGAGCACTACCTTAGATCAAAGTTACCAATGTACCTCTCATTTCGTTGCTCAATAACCCTTTCATAATTTTTGCGTAGCTGTGAAATTTCCTTTTCCTTGTGTGTGGCTTCAGCAGTAAGTTTGTCAACATTCAAATACTTTTCCTTTTCTTTATTCTCTAGCATCTCTTGTTCAACTTTGGCAAAATCGTTTTGGATCAACTCTTTCATTCTCTCATTCTTTTTAATCTTCAGATAGTTCTCCTGCAATTTTCTTTAACGTAACAGAAATGTGGGAATATTTTTAGTTCTTTCAATTTGAAACCAATTTCAGCAACTAAAAGCAGAGCTTAAATGTATTTCTCAAGCACACAAGGGCTCCTCTATGTCTCTGCTTCACAGAAGCTTTACAAAAAGAAGAAAGACATTCTGAGAGCAGGTTTTATTGCACGTTCTTTCCAGCTTGACAAGAACTGGATTCTGGCACAAGAAAAATGCTATACAGGGAGCATTGCACTACAGCTTTTTTATTCTCTACTAGGTAGCCCAAGTAGCCATAAAAAATAAAGTTTAAGAGCATATACATAAACTGTGATGAAAAGTCTTAATGTGTAGAAATCCTGCCATTCTATTTAAAAAACAATATTTAAATTATTTTGTGGTTGCAACTCAAAGTTCTCCAAAGCTATTGTTTATAAAACAGTGTATCACAACATTACACAAGAAAGAAAATTATTAGATTGCCCATTATTATTTCATCTGCCCATTTGACAGGTGAAAAAAGAAACTAAAACATAGTGGGAGGTTAATGACAAGACCACATAAAAATAAAGAACAGATCACATTATTTCCAGCATCCCTGTTGATCACTGGATGATGATGGCCCCTCATTTAAAAGACAGATTCTTGTCACCAAATGGAGTATTTACTGTCTCACAGCACAGAATTTAGAGTTTATTGCATTTGATCTGTGGTATCACTTCTGGATCAAGACACAACTTTAGCTACACCAGGAAGATATTCATGTCAACATACAAAAGAGGTAGTGAAAGGAGAAGCAAAGTCTCCTGTTAAAATACAGACCTGCAGATGAAATATCCTTCCCTCATGGGCTCCATCATTAAATTGCTGATTTGCTGTATACAGGGCAGGAAGCTGCTTTCTTTCATTTCCCCCACATGTATAACACTTTGAGTACCACAGGGTATTACTGAATTTAATTAAATGTCTGTAAGTCAAGTTTCTGACTGAAAGTATAACAGAATTGCAGAAATGCAATGTGTTTTAAATATTTTCTGAAAATTTCTTGCCTTACTTGGACTGATACTCTGTCCTCCAAACTGCATAGGTTGCAGTGAAGTCAGTGGTATGGATACTAAAGTCTGTTACTGGAATTTAAAATATTTTTCATTGGCAAGAGAGTTACTGAAAATTCAATACCCCTGGCTAGTTTTAAATCTAGTTTTGCAGAGCCCAAAATATCTGTTGGATGTGTACCAAGTAGGGACATCAATAATAATACTTATATTTTTCTGATATCTGTACAAAATTTATGTCTTATTAGTCTTTTCCCCCCCTTCTTTCATCAAATGGGAAGGCCTCAAAATTTTTACAACAAAATGTCAGCTTGTACATCTTGACAAAATTGCTTCAATTACTGAAGTTCTACCTCTTTTTTAGCTATCTCTAGCATGACTTTGAAACCAAACTACTTGGAGATTCACAAAAAATTCTTAGCATATTCTTTGTCTGATTTAACAATTTTTGGCACCAATAATG